>NC_138134.1:38754319-39363069 GCF_964188305.1 Podarcis bocagei
TTGTATAATACTATACATAAATAATATATCTGCAAAATAACACATATGCCTTGCAGTGTCTTTCTAAAAACCAAATGTCCCGGGCACAACAGAAGTTGGGTTTCACAAAGAGATACGTTTGGTTTTCTAGACAAAAGTCCATGGTACAAACCACTTATTCCCTCAGTCAAATCTGAAAGAGCCTTTGTTGCATTTTAGCTGTCAGAAGGCCAAAACCAGTCTTCAGATTTAGGTCTCCCAGTGATGTCAGTATAAATGAAGTCAGGGATTACAGTGCACAAACATAAATTATTTTATTTTAAAAATCTACCCATATGTTTAACCCACACAAGGCTCTCAATTTAGTTCTCTTTAATCCAATTTGTTTTTCAGGGATGCAAGATGATTTTGTTTATATTAGAAATTAGAAATGTAAGGTTGCTTACTCAGAAGTAATTCCCACTGTGTTCAGTGGGGCTTAATCCCAAATCTTGAGAGCCTTTCCCTGCAGATTATCATGTTCCATGGGCCAGTGCTAGAGGGTGGGGCTAGCTGGACCATGTAATGCAAAGGGTATGGATGCTAGGCATGCCCCCCTATCTGCTCCCATGTTGTTCTACAGAGGAGATATAACACCTGAATAAAGCACCAGGCTGCAGCCCTAGCTCAGTTTATCTGGAAATAAGCCCCACCCACTTACTGCATGAACATATATGGTTAGGCTTGCATAGTTAGCCTGGCTCCAATGCAATACAATCTGACAGGGAAAAGAAACACAGATGGATTTAAGGTGGCGTTTCCATAAGGTCACATGCAAAGTGTTTAATGGTTCACAATAAACTGAACATCTATAGAAATATAAACAGGAAAAGAAAGACAGATGATTTAAATAATTAACAGTAAATAAAAATAAAGCACAGTGTTTGTTTATTATTATTTTATGTTAACCATTTGGGCTTCATGAGTGAAAGGCATTGGGGGCAAGCTCTTCACATTCAACCAATCAGGCTTCATTCAGGGGGTGTGGGCTTGGCTTTTTCAAGTTCTCTCATTGTTCTCCAATGGAAAAATTGCCCACAAGAGCGGCATAGCTGTCAACTTTTCCCTTTTTTGAAGGGAAATTCTATTCAGAATAAGGGAATTTCCCTTTACAAAGGGGAAACGATGACAGCTATGAAGAGAGGTGAGAATGTTCAGCTCCGCCAGTATTTTCAAAAAAATCTTTCCAGCATCTAGGTTTTCTTTTGTCAGTGACAATTTTTTTGGGGTGGGTGATTGCTTTGACCAGATCTAGAATGTTAGACCCCAATAGAATCACAGAATTGTAGATTTGAAAGGGACTCCCAAGAAAAAGGAGGCACACATCTCTTGCTAGAAAGAGAGAGAGATTTTAAGTCACCATGGCCTTCATCCACTTCAACTCTGAGGAAAGTAGATCTATTCAAAAAAGGACCTACAAAGTATTGCGAGAAGTTTGCTTATTGAAGTGCTACCCTGTCTTGCCAAATGCAAGGTGGTTCTTTTAATGAGATTCAGAAGTGAGTGAGAAGATTAAAGAATTTATTCTAAACAGCAAGCAATATATACATTACCAAGCAAGCACCTCGATCTGCCACTTGGAAGCCTTCAAGAAGTGGTGAAGTGACCCCCAGGTAGCTTCAGTTTGCACGGCCCTGCGATCAATCAGTCCATGCACAAGATTCCCAGAACTCCTGCCCAACACTATCTGATTTATAACTAATTAGCCTGTTAGCCTACGTGCCTTGCCCGACTAGCTAGTGTAGATTATTAATTAGCTAGCTCCCTCTTCCAATACCGCATGTTCCTCCAAACAATGTCTAACATTAAAGAAGGTCAGAAGCTACCCTGCATTATCACTTCCTTCCAACAAATTAAAGGATGTTCTCAGCCATCAAAGAGCAAAACGATAGAGAGGGGAAGTAAACAGAGGCAGGAAGAAATGACCATGCTAGATAAACTAACTCCTCGAAATTACAATTGTCTTCCAGATAGATTGCCCCTACATACCCATGGCCACCCTAACTGAAGGAGCACCACTAGAATTCTTCCTTCCTGGAAATGGTGAAGGTTATATGGATTTAAACAACGCCCTGTTATATGTGTGCTGCAAAATTGTAACTCATGAGGCAACAAACCTTGCCAGAAATGTTAATGTAGGCCTTTTTGGGTCTGTTTCATTTTTAAAAGATGCCAGATTATTTAAATAAATGCATCACATTCTAACAGATTTCTCGTTTATTAATTTAAATTCAAGGCCACATGGCTTTTGAAATAAATATGAGACATTGGTTGAAAAGGGGGGAAATGTTAATGCATTTTTTTAAAAAATAAATGTGTTACCTTCTAGCAGATTAGAACCTTTTACTCTACAGTTATGACATTTTATTGATCCGCAGTGGCATATCTTCACGGAGGGGTCAAATGGGGTGTGGATGTGCTTTAAAAGCACATATGCTTTAAAAGTGCTTTAAATATACTGTGTGGCTGTTACCTTTGATGGATCAGCTCAAAGACAGAAATGATAGGAAGCAGTTTTATTAGATGGCTTCCATTTAGTAATATAAATTACCGTATTTTTTGCTCTATAAGACACACTTTTTCCCTCCTAAAAAGTAAGGGGAAATGTGTGTGCGTCTTATGGAGCGAATGCAGGCTGCACTGCTTTCGCTGAAGCCAGAACAGCAAGAGGGATTACTGCGCAGCAGGTGTGTCTTATAGAGTGAAAAATACGGTATCCACCAGTTGAACAAATTCAGTCTAAGAAATTAACTAAACACAAGTGCCTGCTATATTCCAAATGAGTCTATAAGTTCTGCACAGTTTCAGATAGGTGTTTTTCCCCAGCCTTACTGAGCGATACTAGGGATTGAATCTGGGAACTTCAGCATACAAAGCAGATGCTGTACTACTGAGCTCCCACCCTCCCTAGTTAACTGTGTTGCCCCTAAAGAAAGGAAATGGTTCCGTCACACAGCACTTTGAAAGTATTCTGTGGGAAAGAAATTTCTACTGAAATGCAAGCCGAGTTCAACAGATGGTAAATTAGATGTTTGGTTTCATCTGTTGAGATTCTGGGTAAATGGTTTTGCTTGCATGGGTTGCATTCCAAGGCTTCAGTGTTTCAAAAATTTCTAGGCTGTGTTTGGGTGGCAACTATCTCAAAACATCAGTTAACTGCATGGATCTCAATGAACATTTTGCTTTAATCCTATATATGCATTATAGGATTAAAACAAACACTTGTCCAATTAACACCGATTCTGGTGGAGGTTATTTAAAGGCAAGCTGAAACAACCAACAGAATATCCTCATTAAAGTCTTAAAAGACGACAGCATTGACGGCATTCATATATGTCAAAGTTTAACGCTCTCTGTCAGCCTTTCCCAACTTCGTGTCCTCCAGAGGTTTTGAATGACAGCTCCCATGAGCTCCAGCCAATCCTCATCACCCAGAGGAGCCCCAGATCATATCTCAGGATCCCATGACCCTCAGGAGCAACTTTTCCAAGGGTTGGGACCTCAGTGGGGAGGAACGAGAGGGAAAACCCTGTGGTGTGAGCAGAATGCTGGATCCAAGCCTCAGATATTATTATGTCAGGGGTTGTTTCTCAAGAGTTGTTATCCCAAGATAACAGCCCCTGTCTGCCACCAGCTTCCCCTAGATAGCTAGCCTGCTCTTTTATTTATTCCTGTATTTATTTGCTATCCTGACCTTCTTTCCCAAAGCAGCTCAGGGTGGCAAGTGAAAAAGTTGCAATACTATTAAAAAGAAAAGAAGAAAGTGGAGTCATTGTATGCACTTTTTCTTGTTTGTTTTGTAAAACAAGAAAATCTTTAATAAAAAATAATTTAAAAAGAAGAAAGAAAAGAAAACACCCAAAAGACATCTTGGATCACTCCCAATAATTCCCCCCAGGATCTAAAAAGCTCTTCATTGATAAAAAGCTTGCAGAAAAGAGACTCACACGGACACATTCTTTAGGTAACTCAGACGAAGGACCAGGTGATGTTAACACAAGACAGCAAAAACTTGAGGGGGAGAATTTAAATGTCTTTATGTATGAATTGGAGGGAGGACAAGCAGTCCTGCATTTCAGGTTCCCATCATTAAGTGTGTTGATTACAATGTGGCTACATAAATAAGAATGAGACTGCAGCCTTAGAATATGCCCTCACCCTCCCATGCTTGACCAGAATGAGTTTGGCTACTGACATGTGACTGCCACAATATAGCTTGTTCTGTGTTTTGAAACCCACAGAAAGAAAATGCCATTTAAAAAAAAACAAAACATTTTATTATTTTTCCAATGGACATCAAATTGATTGTGAATTACTAAGCCAGATTTATTAACTTTTCTGCAGTTGGATCGACATTGCCAGTTGGAAATAACTTAATTGTAATGTTTCACTATTTGTTTTTAAAAAGACTGGACAACTGTTATGTGTTTGAGTCACTCCACCGGACATGTGAAATCATCAAAGCCTGTTTGGAAAGAAATGTGCCTCTTTCTCTCTGTGTTTCACAGTCTCAGATATTCACGGAGGGTGAAGCTATCAATGGCTACAAGCCACAATGGCTATATGCAACCTCTGGGATCAGAAGCAGCTTGCTGCTGAATATCAGTCGCTTGGAGACAGCAGCCAGAGAAGGGTTTTGACCTCATACTCTGGCTTCCCATACGCATCTGGTTGGCCTCCGTGAGAAACAGGATGTTGGACTAGATGGAGCCTTGATCGGATTCAGCAGGATTCTTCCTATGTCCTTATGAATAAAGCAGCATGCCTGTGTCCCATGTGATTAGAGCAACCAATTGAAAAATTGATCAAGAAGATAGGCAGATCCAACTTGCAGAAAGTCTTAGGGCTATTTCGCATGATGGAAACACGATGTCTCCTTTTCCTTAGTGCTTACATTCAAACAATTTGCACCAGTATAATAATAATTAACAACAACAACAACAACAACAACAACAACAGAATACTAAAATACAATAACCTATTAAACATTAAAAGCTTCCCTAAACTACATTCCATTGGCATATAATATTTGCTCCAAGGAAGAAGAACAAATCCTGTAGGGAAATAGCCCAGTTTTGTTTGCTACTCTTTTTAAAGACATGTATACTCTTAGACTGGAAAGAGGAAGCACAGCGTTAAAAAAAAAACCCAAATAGAAATAGGAAAAGGATTCATTAAATTTTGTCTATAGTACTTTACTGTTCTGTGGGCAAAAGGAAGGTGGAGCCTTGCTGCTACTTATTACTATTTTGTTCTCGTTATGGGGCTAGGATGCTGTGACATTCCCTGCTGCATTAGTCCTTGATGCATAATATTAAACATTTGGAGAAGTTTTTGAAAATAACATCAAACTTTTGAAAAGTTTATAGAACAGCACAGGTGTGTGTGTGTGTGTGGCTGTAATTGTGCTATCCATCACCATTGACGTCATGGCTGCTAGCCAACAAATGTGCCAGCAGCACTCACACCTCTGCATTCCACGTGACAGAAGCAGCCACAACAAACTTTGTTGAGTAGCAGATGGAGCAGGAACTGAATTTTTCTAGAGATAAAATGTATGCTTGGAAAATGCAGTTTCCTTGTGAAAGGCATGCTCTCTGGAGGAAAACCTTGTAAGAGCTACACATTGGTTATATTAAAAATGACACCTGCAAAAACGTTCATAGATTGCTTTCTGTACATCTGGTTTTCTGGGGGGGGGGGTCTTTTCTCTTTCTCCGAATATCTTTCGCCGAATGTCATATGACAACATTGCTGATATGATCAACCCTCTGCTATGCCTTGTGAACGTCAGCCTTGCATATAGCCATGCAGCTTATGAAGACTGCCAGCTGCATGCTAAGTGACTGCTGTGCCAGAGTGGTGGACCCTTTCCCAAGACCAGGTTGCATGAGGTGAAAGCAGACTTTTCCATGCAATGGAACAAATCAGCTGTACTAATTGATTCTTTTTCTATCCCTCTGGAAGACTAATTGAAGTAGCCAGGCTTGTAATTTGCAGCACTGAAGCTCCGTAGGAGTCCCAAGAGAAAGGAAAGTCACCCTCAAAAATGTATCAGTGGCATTCCCTCTGGGACAGATCACTAGACTCTGTATGAATCTCAGTTATAGAGTGCCATCTCTACATGCCCTTGAAGCTCAGCTGTGAAGGGCAACTGAAATAACTTTTTAATACATCTGCACAGTAACTGTCAATATGTATTTGTATTGTCTCAGCACTGAGCATTCTTGTTAGTTCAGAAGCATCCCATTGTCTGCAAGGAGGATGGCACCCGCCTTTGGACCTTAACCCCAGGATTTTATGGCCTAGTTTATGAGCCTCACTACCTCACCACTGTCAATTCTCATTTAAGTTCAAACTGAAAACATGCAGAGCTTTGGGAGGTAGCTTAAGTGTGTGTGTGTGTGTGTGTGTGTGTGTGTGTGTGTGTGTGTGTGTGGATTGTGACTTATTCACCCTCTAATGCACTCTCATTATTGTAGAAAAGAGAACACACTCTCAACAAGTTATGCAGATGTTTTTCTGGACTTTGGGTTGCCTCAGAAAAAAAGACCCAAAAGTTTCCAATTCCCATCCATCCCCCAAAGATCTTGGACTGTTTCTGAATTAATCTGAGGTGAGCTTGGGTGAGCTCACCCATTTCTAATATAGCTATAGCTAATCACATCCAGAGAGAGAGAGGGGGGTGGTGGTGGATGTATTCCCACAGAGCCAAAGGATATGTCATGTGACCCTAGAGTTTCCACAAATGGAAATAAACCCAGCAGCAGCAGCAAAGGAGACTACATCCATTAATTGGGTTTCAAACTTATGCGGTTAGTGGTTGCCTGTGATCCACCAAATGACAATTAATTAAGCAGCACTCATGGTTTATGGAATATTGCTTATTTGACAGTGATTACCACTTTGAGAGAGCTATCCTGTCTCATTAAAACATGCACTAGCTACATGGCAGACCACAAGGAATAAAGTATAATTTTCCAATCAATATCTCATGAAACAAACAGAAGCTCGGTGAAGATTACGGGAAGATATAAAGTGTGAGCCTGGAGCTTCCACCCTCACCTGCGTGCCACCAGGAGAGCTTCACGTCGATACCCTGATTTTAGTTTTAGTAGACTTTCACCAACAGCAAAACGTTAGGGCTTCTGCATACTAAAAAGCAGTTTCAGAAACATCCCCCCTACTTCTTAACAAATGAAAGTGGGGAAAGAGACGTTGACATTTGAAGCCTGTGTCTATTTTTAAAATGCGAAATGGCAAAATATAATTATTGGACCATGAAGCTCCTATGGTATCTTCTTGTGTCTCTCCACATTCACTAGGTGAAAAGCCAGAACCAATCATTATCACATTCAGAACATGAGTCACTGCTGGCAGCCCCAGTCTCATCTTCCTCTGACTGACTGGGGCCATGAATAGACTAAGCATTCACTGACATCTTGAGTGGATGGGATGCAACCCTGAACTGTTCTGCTGATCTTAATGGTGTATGTTTATATGACCACATTCAGACCCTGCATTCAAAACACTATGATGCCACTTGGAACAGTCATGGCTTCCCTCAAATAATCATCCTAAGTGTAGTTTGTTAAGGAGACAAGAGTAGTTAACAATTGATCCATTTTCACTGGGAACTCTGGGAATGTTAGCTCTGGGATGGGTAAAGGGGTCTTCTAACAACGCTCAGCACCCTTAACAAACTAAACTTCCCATGATACTTTGGGAGCAGCCATGACTGTTTAAAGTGGTATCAGAGTCCTTAAAAATGTAGCACATGGTTTACCTGTGGAATTTGCTGCCACAAAATGCAGTAGCAGCCAGCAACTTGGATGGTTTTATAACAGGATTAGACTAATTCATGGAGGAGGAAGCCATCGGTGGATGCTAGCCATGCAGGTCTCTGGCAGCAGCCAGAGAGGCCTATTGCACTCATGTCTTGTTGTTCTGCTTCCCAGGAATATCCAGTTAGCCATTGTAAGAAACAGAATAGTGGACAAGATCACCCTTTGGTCTGATCTAGCAGGGTTCTTCTTAGGTAAAGGTAAAGGGACCACTGACCATTAGGTCCATTCGCGGATGACTCTGGGGTTGTGGTGCTCATCTCGCTTTATTGCCGGGGGAGCCAGCGTACAGCTTCCGGGTCATGTGACCAGCATGACTAAGCCGTTTCTGGTGAACCAGAGCAGCGCACGGAAACACCGTTTACCTTCCCGATGGAGCGGTACCTATTTATCTACTTGCACTTTGTGCTTTCAAACTGCTAGGTTGGCAGGATCTGGGACCGAGCAACGGGAGCTCACCCCATTGTGGGGATTCGTAGCGCCGACCTTTTGATCAGCAAGCCCTAGGCTCAGTGGTTTAACCCACAGCGCCACCCGTGTCCAGGGTTCTTCTTAGGCACTTACATAACGAAGGTTGAGGGCTAGGCTTCACATGTACCAACAGTGTGGTGTTGCTTGTTACACAACTGTGTGCTGCCTGCACCCTATTCTATTTTGTAACATTCTCGTTTTGCTTGTGGATATATGGATTCATTCTGACTCATCCCTCCTGCATGGCAAAACTGCCAACTGCAATAATTAGTCTTGAAAACAAATAAATACTGCCTGAACTGAAATTTCAACCTTTATTAAGCACGGGGAGGGGGGAGAAATTTGATTGTCAATACTTCATAACTCAGAGTATATTTCTGCCTCCCTGGGTGGTTTTTATAGTGCCTGAATTAGAACTCCTGGGAAAAACTCAGGAATACATGCATAGATGCAATTGCTGTAATGTTCTCTGACATCAGCACACAATTGCAAGCAAGGGAATGTTAGGCAGGGAAGGCTGGTTCTGGGGGAGGGATCTTTTTATGATTTTCTATTTTATATATTTCAATAATTTTACAATCATTTTAACAATTCGAAACTCGACTTCCTTCCCCCTCTTTCTGTGGTTCCTTAAATTTATTTTTTATATTTTCTGCATATTCCTCATTAAATTAACTTAATCATTTATTCATCTACTTTAAATGTATACACTCATCAAACTACAGGTTATTACAATAATCATGCCAATGTTCTTATCTGTTTACAGTTTATTTGTAAATATTCAACAAACCATTTCCATTCTTTTATTTAAAAAAGTTTTGTTATCTTGATTTCTTATTTTTCCGGTAAGTTTTGCCATTTCTGCGTATCCCATACCTGGGGGGCAGGGTGTCTTATCCAATTCAGGGTCCTTGAGATCAGTAGCCTGCTGGAAGTGAAAACTGGAAGAACTGGAGCTTGGACCTAGGTTTCACTCTGCTGACCAGGTAAAGACAAAAGTCCAGCCAACCAAGAAGCTTTCTGAGGCCAGTCCAAAAATGCCATACTGCCTGTCAGTTGCATGGTGTTAAATTTGCACATCCAGTTTATAATCCTTGCATACTTCCATTAATAAGAGCCCTGCTGGATCAAGCCAAAGACACATCTGTCCAGCCAGGTGCCTCTGGGAAGCCAGCAAAGAGGGCATTAGTGGAATAACCCTCTCTCTCATAAGAGTCACTTACAATATGGGAAAACACTCCCCCCCCCCCAGCAGACTTCTGGGAGCTGTTCGTCTTTCTTGTTCTCCTAGGTTTGAGAAGCTTCTGTCTTAAAAAGCTATAGTTTTGGGTGTGACCGCATTTCCTAAGAGAGCAGTGAGATACTCAATTCATTTAAGCCAGCAACACTACTCCAGAACTTTGAAACCAAAAGGGTTCCGCTTGAAATACAATTGCTGCCTATTAAGATCAACTGGCACACAAGTCGTGTCCTTGCTCAACCTCATTTGAATCTGTGTTGTTTATTGGCATTGTCCATTGTTACGATCTTTAGAGAATGACAGATCAAGCCCATTTAATTGCACAGCTCATTCGGAATTGATTTTTCACACAGAATGTACAAGACCTTTTTATGTAACACTCCCATTTATTGCAATCATTAACTCAACTTGGTTCCAACTGCACATTTATTCTACATGCATCTGAGATAGGAAGTGCGGTTGGCTGAATAACTGAGTTTTACTAGAACAGATCATTTTTTATTATTATTTTATAGCTCCCTGGTATTTTTTAATGCATTTTTTTAATTTAAAAAAGCAAAAAGCAAACATTACAATCAAATGATCAATGCAAACAATAATTCTTTCAAATTATAAAGTAGGTGGCTTACTACCCAGCACTGGTTTGAGAACTGAGACATTCACAGAGAAACCAAAATGCTTGTTTACAAAGCTATTGTACTACCAACTTTACTGTACGCTTGTGAAACATGAACCACTTATGAATGCCATCTCCAGCTCCTCAAAAGATTCAATTCAATTCTTGTTCTATGTTACCCTAATTACTCATCAATATACTCAGAATTAGGAAAATTCCACATATCATTCAGTTGATTGTCACTTGATGACCCTCAGTTATAGATGTGAAGCTTCTCTGTAGGAATATATTGTGTGTTTTGGGACAATGGGAGCTGATATGGTAGTTCTCCGGATGGTTTATTATCTCTGCTGGCTGTATCACACATGCAAATCATTCATTACTTGATGCAGAACTCATCAGGTGATAAACATGTGTATGTGAGCTCACCTGTGGTTTTGTTTGGACAGCAGAACCTTCCACTGTGTGTTTAGCTGGTAACTCAGGTACCCTGTTGTTTTTTCTCTACAAAGGGAAAAGAGTTTCCTTATTTCTTTCTACTTCAGTACATTGAATCCAGAGATGAAACCAGCCAGATTGAATAAACACTGCACACAGACAGCTCATAATATTAATAATCTTTAAGGTTTAAGTTTAAACCAATGGCTAACTCAGAAACTAGACCGGTTCATTCATTTAGAGTCTTAGAAGGGTCCAAAATCTCTTCAGTTTTCATAAAACACTGCTTACACATATTTATTTTATTTTATGATCCTCTTGACTCGTGTATTGTGAAAAGAAAAGCACACATCATTTATGGCTCTCTGCCCATTGACTATTCTAGGGAAATTATGGACTGAAGATCATGGATATAGCATATGTATAGCTTAAGGATATAGGTAATAACTAAATGCTTTCATGGTTACATCTTAGAAGCAAACAAGTACACTAATTACAAATCTTGTGAGATACAGAAGCCAGAATTCTAGCATGGCCACTTCCAGTGTTGTTAGGCTGACATCTTCCAATGTGACAAACTTTGGCTTCAGAATTACACCTGTGAGTTGGCACAATTGAACTCAATGAGTCTTGCTTCTGAGTAGACAAGTCTAAGCTATTTCACTGTTAATTTTTATCTATGTCCTGCATAGCTGGAATATTCATATTGAGACGAATAGCTCTGGGCAATCATATTGCTGAAGGATGAACAGACCATATCTGTTCCATTTTTCTTTAAAGAAAAGGAAAGGGTTTTTTCCAATATGTTGCACCAACTTTTCATTTAAATCTACTGATGTCACACTGGAATACACCATTGCTATAATATCTTGCCCTACACTTAATTTTCTAAAGAATCCTTATTTCTATTTGCTACTGTTCAATATTTGAATATGGAAGATGCTGGCTTTTTGCGCCTGAAGAAAGCCTAGCTCCTTCTCAGGTACTTTCCAGGCTGACAACTCTGTAGCTTTCTGGAAACAGAACTAATCGTAATACACATGCAATTCACTGTGTTTGAATTACTGTAATAATTCAATGTGTTTATCATAATTTCTCTGTGAATTCTGACTGGGTACAATGCTTGATCTTGAAGCACACTGGTGTGACACCCTGGACTGATGTATGTGGTGGAGAATACACAAGATGGACAGTAAATGCAACGATCCATTTCTCACGACCCTCCTACACAAGCAGGGTGGCCCATTCACTTTGCTCAGGGCAACTTCCTTTGCTCAGTTGAGGAAGATCTTGTGAACATGGGAGCTTCATGTTTGCATCCCTTTCTCTACTCTTTGAAGTTGAACTAGGTGACCCATGGGGTCCCTTCCAACACTATGATTCTTGCAATAAGTTGTTGCCAAGAAAGTCTGATAAGGCGGTATATTCAAACTAACAACCCCTCATGTGCAGATAGTAAAGCTTTCTGAGGACTCTATTCTGTGCAATTCCTGAATGTTTAAATCAGCTCTTGCCTCTCTGTCTCCCAGTGGAATTTGGATGATTTGTTTGGGTGACATCAGTGTGTGATGCCAGCTTGAGCATAAAGATGCTGACATTTTGGGTGAGTCAGCCTTCTGAACCGGGTGCCTACCAAGATGGGGTAGACTCCAAGCCCCATCAGCCCCAGTCAGCACTGCCAGCGTTCAAGAAAGATGGTAGCTGTAGGTCAAAACATCTGGAGGGCAGCAGGTTGGGAAGGAGGAACATTTAAATCATGCTATCAAATTGTTTGATTTTACAGAGCAACACTGAAGAGCCAGCTCAAATGGGATTATTATTATTATATTTTTTTAAAAAGGAAGAAATGCCTACGGAACAGTTCTGACAGAAGCTGTGAAAAAGGCAGCGTGGGGCAAGGGGTGTCACACTTTCATGTTGATGCTAGGAATGTTTTTTGGCACTTTGTGGCCGCTTTCTGCATGCCGACGAAGGAGGTTCTTTTCTCTCTCGGTAATCCTTTCTGACATGTGATTCACAACCTTTCATGCAAGAATTTGTCCATATTAGGTCAGCATTATTCAGGAGGATAACAAGCTTCACGCTATCTTTCAATCCAGAGTCTAAAAATGGATTGTGGAGACAAGCCAGCCTTTTTATGACTCAACACTTGCATAAACTCCTTTGGGGTGTAAGGGTCACATTATACAGCCAATCACCCATTTTAACTTTCTGTGGCTATATGCAGTTTTTAAGAAATAAAGAGAGAGTAGTCACAGACACATATGAGAAACTGGTAGAAGAAAGGAAGGAAGGAAGGAAGATTGTACAGAAATCAACTATAGTTTTTGTTGGGAGTATTGAGTCTTTCCTTCAGGCAGAATAATCATAAAGTGGTTGTTTTTATTTTATTATTAAATTTATATCCTACCTTTTCTCTCAAAGGAGCCCAGGGTTGAGAAAAGAGACAAAAGGTTAGGAGACATGCACAGCAATCCTAGCAATAGAAAGTTGGTGAAAATTCCTCCAGTACCTGTGACAGCAAAGGATCCAGGAGTATCCCCAAGCTACGAAGCTACTCCTTCATAGGGAGTGTAACCCCATCAAGACCAGGCAACCTCCCATACATCCAGTCTAGGGAACCACCCAATAACAGTGCCTCAGTCTTATCTGGATTGAGCTTCAGTTTGTTGGCTCTCATCCAGTCCATTACCAAGGCAAGACAACAGTCTAGCACAGGGCTCAGCAAACGTTTTCAGCAGGGAGCCGGTCCACTGTCCCTCAGACCTTGTGGGGGGCTCGACTATATTTTGGAGGAAAAAATGAACAAATTCCTATGCCCCACAAATAACCCAGAGATGCATTTTAAATAAAAGGACGCATTCTACTCATGTAAAAATACTCTGATTCCTGGACCATCCGTGGGCCGGATTGAGAAGGTGATTGGCCGCATCTGGCCCCTGCGCCTTAGTTTGCCTACCCATGGTCTAGAACATCCACTGCCCACCAGCAGATGTAAAGGAGAAGTAGAGCTGTGTGTCATCAGCATATTGCTGACATGACAGCATACTCCAAAACTCCAGATGGCCCCACTCAGCAGTTTCATGTAGATGTGAAACAGCATAGGGGATGAAGTCAAACCCTGAGGATCCCAACAGTGAAAGCTCCATGGCACCAAAGAACACTGCCCAAGCATCTCTCTTAAGAAAGGATGAAACAGCCAACATAAATTATGCCATTTTATATAAAAACACACATAGATATGAAGGAAACAATACTGATATACAGCTATGGAAAGATGAGAAGATGCCACATACCCCAAAATTACTATCTAATGAATAAACATGTTTTACACAAATATTACTGCTCAAATTTCCATGCATGATCCACAAAGATCTATGGGAACAACTCTCTGTGAAGTTCTCCTGTGCAAACCTCATTATGAGGAATTGTTTTCATTTCCCTGCTTAATTTACAAGGCTGGTAGGCTATGTACCCTATTTATAATTTCAGTCTAAGCCTTGCACACTAATAGATGGGTTGTGTAATGGGGGGAAATCCTTAAGCATTAGTCAACTAGTTTTCTTTTAATTTCATTGATTACCTATAATTCTTGCATTATCACAAAAGAGCATGAGACTGCCATTGTGCCATCTCCTATGGTTTTGTAAGACTCTGCATTACCCTCTTTTATCTGTCCCCACTTTAACTAAAGAGGATTAAAATGACATTTTAATCTTTCCATTTTTCAGGAGTTTCTCTAAACCTCTAATTTGATTTCCCCCACTTGAATTCTGTCTTTACAAACTAGTGTTACTTAGGCTATAAGGAAAAATGAAGCATACAGATTAATCTATTATTGTTATATTTGCTACATTCGTATACTCCCCTTCCTCCAAGGAACTAAAAGTAACATCCAAATAATCCTTCTAAGTAAGTTGCACAGAGACCTGGTGTGTTGCCCAATACTATTTAAGGAGGAATTAGAACCTGGATTTCACACACCATCCAAACCCCTTATAAAAATCTAGGGAATGCCTACCCTAGTTACAAATGCTTGATGGATTGCATTTATAGTCCACCTCTTTCCCCATGGATCTCAAGGTCGCATACATGGTTCTCTCCCATCTCATTTAATCTCCACAACAACCCTGTGAGGTAGGTTAGGCTGAAAGAGACTTTGTGTCAGGCTTCAGGGACTCAGCTTCCACCCCCCCCCCCTTTGGCAGTAGATAAACGGAACAAAAAGAAAGGAGTCTCTTACCAGTTAGAAATTTTAATAACCACAACATTCCTAGGAATGAAGGTGCTCCCTATTAAGGGTTCCACGCACTTTTCCTCCCTTGTCACCCACGCCACTCCCACGTCTTGCAACCTGATCTGCTCTCCTTGACCTTGGCCTGAGCAGATGGACTCTTTCCCTACTTCTTCTCCTCCTAGCTGTTCCCCACCCAGTACTTCCCATCTTCTGCCTTCTGAACTATGTCCCTCTACAAATCACTGTTCCAAATCTATACTGTCCTCCTGCTCCTGGGAAGATTCAGGATCTTGATCAGGAGTAGGGGGTGTTGGGCAATAACGCCGAGGCCTGGTGCCTCCCCCCAACTGCAGCGTCGCCCAGGAGTCATCACTCTGGTCTCCCGTCACGCTGATGTGGCCCATATCCAGGGACATGAGCACACCACAGGCAGAGTTCAAAACAGAAGCTCAGCCTTGAGGAGTAACATATAAGCCTAATTTATTGCAAATTAGATCAAACGTAACAGAACAAAGAAAACATGGCTCCTCTTTCTGTCTTTCTTCTTCAGGGAGAGAGCTGCAAAAGCTATACAGAGCGGAAACAGCGTATCTCCCTTTCCCCCCACAAGACTCCGATAATCAGTGCTGGAATGTAAACAGACATGTGACATGTAACAATCCCACACACATCTGCAGCACGGGAGGAATGGAATCAAAGTCACCCAGCAAGCATTACTGCTGAGTGGGGAGTTGAACCCTGGCTTTCCAGATCCTAGTCTGACACTCCAACTACTATTGCATGCTAGCTTTGTGAAAAAGAAAAACTCATACTCCGTGGTAAACTATGCAATAAAACATATGGTGCAAACCAATGGCAGGGCTATGCCAAGAGACGCGTGCTTGATTCTTACCAGCTAGGGCACTGGGGGAGAGAAGAGGTTTAATATCAGAAGCCCAGATAGGCATGTGTGCCCCCCGAGTGTGTCCTTTTACTTTCTTGTACATAAGCTAAAGTGAGCTGTTAATTCTTATGGGGAAATATGAAACATTGCAGAGGGGGGCAGACAGAAAGCCAGAGTGGTATTGGGGCAGCAACAGAGCCTGAGGAATACTGATGACAGGAAAGAGCCAAGGGTTGAAAAGAGGGCTGGTGCCAGAGTGGAGGAGAGAAAAAGGAATGCTGAAGCAGGGAAACAAGAGGAGAGCCAGGAAAACACCATTTCCTGCTGGGTTGGGCCAGACTGAGACATTTTGCTGCCTGAGGCAAAGGGCAAGATGACACCATTTCCCCTTACATGTACAGAAGACAATGGGACTGCTTGCTAAGAATGGGGGCATGGGTGCCAACTTGGATAAAATATTGTGTGGGCCCAGGTAAGCCCCACCTCACATAATTGATCTCATGATGCAGTGTACGCACAGCATTTGAATGGGAATGCCCATCAACTTTGTGGGGCCCCAGCCCCCTCAATTATTTTATTGTGGGGACTGAAGCGCACCTAGCCCCTAGGAGTTGGTTCCTATGAATGGAGGCTTCACAAGCATCAAGACCATGGCTACAGGAGACTATGCCAAATTAATTCCAATGCACCTCTAGTAGATGGTTAGGAGTTCAACTAAATATTATTCGCTCAGTGATGCTGGCATACAACACATTTCATTTTTTGCATAATTGGTTACTGCAATGACATTGGAATGTTTTATTGCCTAGTTTTATGATGGCATTCATGATTTATGAATCTTGTCATGACCCCAAGTCTCGACAAATAAACATGTTACTTGACATAGCTTGAGCTACAGGCTGCTTCACAGTTTGGCTCAGGGTAACAACAGGTGCTTTGGCAATAATCAAAAAGTAAGGTCATTTCATGTGTTTGTTTTACTCTTTTAAATGCATTCCCTTCAGTGTCTTCTAGTAGACAATACATATCTAAAATTAAGCATTTCTAGGCTCCTGATAGTCCAATCTATAAATTTCTACAAATACATTTTTTTCTCTAGGAAAAAGCAAATTAGTATTTAGGTCATATTTTTAATTAAAAGTTATCCAGTACTTTACATAATTAGAAACAAGAGTATGGGGGGTGTTTCCTGACAGCCATTCTTTATCAGCCTTTCCCAGGCCTGATTACTTAGCACTTACCTCAGTGAAATGATGTGCTATGAATGAAAATAGTTTCATTTAACAGAATCTGCTTTCACAGGGTGGCTTTTAGAATGACAGGACGATGGAGCTAATTCAAGTGCCCAATATTTCAAACAGAACAACAACAGCAAACCCCTACAGACCACCATATAGGTTAAAACAGGCTTCCTCAACCTCGGCCCTCCAGATATTTTGAGACTACAATTCCCATCATCCTTGACCACTGGTCCTGCTAGCTAGGGATCATGGGAGTTGTAGGCCAAAAACATCTGGCAGGCCGAGGTTGAGGAAGCCTGGGTTAAAAGCTTAGGGCAGAGATGGGGAATCTGGCATTCCAGGTGATATTTATTTATTGCATTTCTATCCACCTTTTTTTCCTCCGAAGAGCTACAAGGCAGCATGCATGGTTCGTAAGTAAGCTATTTTCCTAGACTCAGCTAGATCACACAATCTCACCTTGGAAGGAAAGAACATTTCTCTGTTTCCTCTTTCTCTCTCTCTGTTTCCCACCATGTAACCAACTAGGAAGGACATCTGGGGAGATCACTCCAAGCCCATACAGCTACATGGCTTTAGCAAAGCCATATTTGTATTTCTACATAAATAATTCAGAAACTCTTAGTCTACCATGTGAAACACCCTGCAGAGCTAGAGGAGGGCTCACAAGATTTTGGATACATAGATGACCAAACTGCCAGAGTGATCAGTGTTACAATTTAGGTGTAACAGTTTATTAAACTTACAGCAAAGGTCCTTTGCCCTTGCTCACAGTATTCCATGGGATGGACTCCACAATAAGGAGATAGCTTCTCCATATCCAAATAAAGATACACACAATCTTTATAGACCCAGGAAGGCTATGTCACATGGGAACACATGAATCTGAGCTTTGGAGAGTTTGTCAGTAAAAACCCATTTTAACTTACCAAACTGTGTGGTCTTTTCTATGCTAAAGAGGAAGAAATGGGAAGTTTGGGAAAGAAACATCAATGGAGATAGTCATACCTCGGGTTGAAGTAGCTTTGGGATGAATATTTTTGGGTTGTGCACCACGGCGACCCGGAAGTAACAGAATGCGGACGTTGGTTGCATTTGCTTCAGGATGCGAACGGGGCTCCGGAACGGATCGTGTTCGCATCCAGAGGTACCACTGTATATACATACAAGGAAATAAAAATGTAGCACAACTGGCAAGTTATAACTTATGCAGAGCTCTGTTTGCAGAAGAGTAACGGCTGTTGTCACCGTTTGACAACCTGACTGGACTGTTGCCCAATATCCTACCAAGTCCTCACCTGACACTGGGATACAAATTGGATTAGAAAAAACCAAGGGCGTGGCTGTGTTACTCTGTTACAGCAAGTAAGAGATCTGTGGCACCTTAAAGACTACTAGAGAGCCAATGTAGTGGTTAGTTCCTTAGACTAAGACTTGAGTTGAAATCCCCACTTGCCCTTGAACTTCACTGGGAGGTCTTAGACAAGTTGCTATCTTTCAACAGGGATGCTTGTGAGGATCAAACAAAGGTTTTACGGCCCACTACACCTTCCCTCTTGTGGTCTAAAGGTGATGTAAATTTTTCTCCACCCTTAGTTTATCCTCACAGCAATTCTCATGGGATGGATCTTTGCATGCCATAGACAACAAGACTAATTACATGTTGGTTCTTTGAGATTATGTATGAATTCTGTTCCAAAGATTGCTCATTTGTACATATTACTGATAGTCGGAAATGTTTTTTATACACTGCATATTGTAGAACTTTTCTTTCCAGGCATGTGCCATGGAAAGCATTCATTTCAGGAAAAAATATTGGTGATAATAGCAAAGAGTGAGGTTGGGGGAAAGGCGAGACTTCCGGGTTAGCGCCTCCGGCAATGGCGGATTTCCTCTGATCCGGAGGAATCCGCTTCGTTGAAATCTGGGTCTGGACCACCACGGCAAGGCGGAGACCCATTAAAAACCACAGGTGGGAGAAGCCTGTGGACGTGGGATTCGGCTGGCACCTTTTGCGCCTCCCCTACTCGCGGGGAAACTCGGTTTCGGGGATCCGGAGTGACGTGGGGTGAGCGGCGCGGTGCTTCAAATCGACTGCTCTTTTCACGGAGTGAAGCCGCATTGCTGTTGCCGGAGAGCGCTGACTTTTTCCTGTGGACAATTGGACTTTAAACAACTACCCGTGAGTAGAACGGAAAATTGGATTATTAAACATCTTAATTTGGCACCGAAGCGGGAAGGTTCCAAACAGGAAGCCCGCCTTCCGCTTTTGTAAATAGATTGAAGCAAAGACATTGCAAGCTAAAGCCTGGAAAGTCTTTTGTAAAGGATTAAATCTCCATCGGCTAAAATTACTAAACTCCCCTTGGAAGCAGGAGAAGAGGGGGAAAATTTTAGATCGTTTAAGCCTGCAGGAGAGAGAGTGAAGAAAGATAAATTACCACCATTTTGAACCTGGGAACGGGCTGCCAGGAAGACCGACGTTTTGGGAAAGTTTATTGACTGTGAATAAAACGTATGTTGACAGATAGTTAAATAAGAGAAACATATTGATTCCAATGTTTCCTTTTGCACTTAAAAGGAGCAAAATATCTGAAAATCGAAAATAACTTTGTTGCTGGACCTGCTTTTAAAAGGACGGATACAAATAGAAATTGTTTCCCCTAGAGGGTGCTTTTGAAACTGTTGCAGGAGTGGAGCTGGTGAATTCTCCAGCTGCAGAGATTAAAGACCGTGAGAATTAGACATTGACCTTGGACAAGAATGTGGACAGAAGAAGCCTTAGTGATTGCTTTTTGCAAGACAAGTGCTTTATTGGAACAGCTTCATGAGAAGACGGGTGTGATGATTACTAAAGTTGACAATTTTGGACAAAAAATGACTGATTTGGGACAAAAAGTGAATACTTATACAGAAACTACTCAGGAACCGACCCAGGAATCTGTTTTGACAGGGCAAGCTGTGGAGAAGATAAAGGAGGAGGTTGTTGTTGAACCTCAAGTTCAGATTCGGAGAAAGCCAGATTTGGAGAGATGGAGTCCCGCTTGGATTGGAGAAGGAAAGTTGGATAGATCCCCTTATGCAGGGATGTTCTGGCTTTTGGGATCTGGTTTTGGGCCAGGGGGAGGTTGGAGTGGTGGGGGCCTTTAACTTTGGAGGGATTTTGAAACATGCTTTGAAATATTCTTTGGATTTTAGTTCTGGCTATGGAGAATGGGCTGACCTGTCGAGAAGGGATAAAGAAATTGCTAGGTTGGAGTCTCCCCGAGATCTACTCCTCAGTGCTAAAGGAAGGAAATTAAGAACAAGATCAGCAGAAGACAAAGTAAAGTGCAGGTATAAATATGAAGAAGATCTGCAGAAGGGACATGGAAAAGAGTTAAGAGCCTCGGACAGAAGGTCACCAGGTTGATGGACTATATGGAATGGATAGAAAGGACTGACAGAACCCGAGACCAGGGAGAAGAGACGGTGGATGAAGATTGGAAGAAAGTTTAAAAATTTATTTAGAGAAATATTGTAAAATTAATGAGTGTTAGAAAAATGTTGGAATGAAACTATACGGCTTTAGTAGAAATGTTATAAGGAGTTATGTACAAATAAGTTTTAGGGTTTTTTATGGTAAGATAAGGTTAAAATAAATTAAGACAATTAAATGACAGAAAATAGTGAAAGATGGAAAGGATTTGCTGAAATAATTAATAACTAGAATACAAAAAGGGGAGCTGTGAGGAGGTCGATGAAACAAGTTAATGAAAGATAAAGATATGGAAATATTGGATGTGTTTTTAATTGTTTTTGTTTTTGCTTTGATGTATTGTGTGCTTTGTTCTTTTTTTATATGTATTGATTTGTATTGTTTAATTTCTTTTTTCTCTCTTTTTTTTACTTTTTTCTTAAACTTTCAATAAATATCATTAAAAAAAAGAGGTTGGGGGAAGGCGGGGGACATGTGGTGTTGCTATTTTCATTATAGCTTAATACTGTGGCACTGATGGATTGAAGAAACCAATTTAGCCCTGTATAAACGATTATCACAAATAATAAATGGTCTGAATGAAATGGCAAAAAGGAAACTTGATCGTAACATAACAGATTACCATCAGATGGGCTGCTGAATCAATCACTCTTCATACTTGGTGATGTACTTGGCAAACCCAAGGCTGTGTAATAAATTACACATTTGGTTTGCCAGGAGGATTTGGCAGCAGATAACCACCAAGCAGTTAAAAAAAAAAAAAAGCAATGATAATTTAATAGCAGCTTATTTGACAACATGTATGTTGCCTATAAAAACGAAGATTAATCGTCAGGCCTTTTTCTTTTCCAGGGAATGCAGTTTTACTGCTGTTTACATTGCACAAAGGCAATCTCTCCTTGGCAAGCATGCAAAACTTGAGATGGCTCACCGGTTGATACATGGCTTCTTTATACATCCAGCAAAAGGAGTATCACTCTTACTATTAGCTACAACTTGCACAAAATTCCTAAGCAGCTCGTATCAGGTTGCCAATAAATAGAAAAATAAACATCCATTATTCTTAAGGTATTTTTATTTAAAGAATACTTTCTAATTGCCAGAACTACTTATTGGCTTTACAGGCATGCTTCCAAATAGTTCAAAGGTGTAGAAAAAGCAGATATGGGTGTATTCAGATATTTACACACAGAGAGAGGGAGAGAGGGAGGGAGAGAGAGTTTTACATCTGATGTTGCTCAGGGATTCTAAGAAACCAAAAGATTCTAAGAAATCAGTGGTTAAAATCTGCAGTTTTCAAAGATTCAGTTCTCCACCTTACTTCAAAATGATATCCAATTGTATCCAAACATAGAGGGAAACCTGCTCCTTGATCTTAGGAACGATTGCGCAAATGTCAGTTACGATACCTTAAGAAATGTCAAAATCCATAGCAAACAACTTTCTAAAATATTACAGTATATATAATAAACCATATATAGATTGGGTCGGCACTGAAGTAGGTAATTTCAGAAAAAATCAGAGCTTGTCCGAACCAAAATGGGATCTTTCCAAAGTGTTCTGAACTGAAGCAGGGAAACTCCAAAGTATTTCGGGGCATTTCAGAGACTTGGACACTAAAAAAAACCATTATGGACAGTGTGTCTGCCAAAAGTGAATCTCTTTATTCAGATTTGCCTTATCAAGAAAATGTCAAGGTGGGGAGAGGGGAAGGAAGAGATATTTTGTGACTGACAGGTCTAAGCTTTAATCAGTTGTAATGATTTCACCAGGGTTCTCTAGTCACAGTGCTTGAGGGGAGGGACACTGAAATAATGTAAAATCTTGTTCTTGTCTATTCTGTGTTCTTTGCTCTTTCTGCTTTGGTTCAGAGTCCTTGCTGATGGATTAGGAAAACTTCATCAAGAGCCATGATCCAAACCAATGACAGGGTGTGGGGAGAATCACATATCCAGATGAACCTTTGCTTACTATTTCTGCTGCATCTGTTCTCACTCTTATAAACAGAGAAGTAGCTATAGCAGGATTTAGATGCAGGGTTGCCATCAAGCAATTTGATGCTTCAAATTCATTGGGACCTGATCAAGCCACAGGGATGATAATTGCGCTGCATTCACTTCTCGAGTTCCTATAACTGAAACCAGCCTTTAAATGGTTTGTGGGGGTATTAGGTAGCTGCCATTTCAGCCTGTACGATGCTAGCTGATACATCAGTTGGAAGCCTTTACCTTTCCAAAGGCTAAAGCATTTCTGAAGCAATTAGTGGTTTTTAGCAGTCGACAAAGCTTCTTACAAGCCTAATAGCAATTGCTCCCTGGGTGTTCAACCTTTTCAATGGGTATTCAGTACCCCTATGTAATTCAGGGTGTTGAGAGAGGACATGGGAAATCCAGGATCAAGCCTACTTTCAATCATGGAGCTCACTGGGTGGTCTCAAGAAAGTCAATAGCTCGCTCGCATTAACATACCTGGAATTTTATTTTATTTCTGGTGAAAGTGAATGAGAAAAGACTTGTATTTTGAATCAATTATTATATTTCGTACCCACCCTACACCATAACGTCCCAGGGCAAGTTGCAACAATTTAAAAATACAGGGTGGAATGACCGCTCCCCGCTTAAAACGGGGGGTGCCCTTTGCGTGGGCGCGTGCAGCCCCTAGATCTGGAGCGGCCCCAACAGCATAGGCTTGGCTTTGCCTTCCCTCAGGTGGGATACCTGGAGGTCTCCGCCTACCTCAGTCAGTTGTCCAATCCCACCTGGGGGAAGCGTTGCCAAGGAGACCAGGCCAGGTAGGGGAGGGATTACCTGCCCACACAATAGAGGGAGGATCTCACCTAGGAATCCTCACTTGGCTCCAGAGCTTCTCCCACCCTACCCACCCTCAGTTAATGTCTTATTTTGCAGGTTAACTTTTCTTCACAGGTTTTTCAGGTTACCTTTTCTTCACAGGTATGCGGGCGCTGCTACGTTAAGGTCGCTGTTAAAGGGCCAGAAAGGAATTTCCCTGCATTGGCAGGTTTCGCCTTTCCCGTAGCAAAACGTCACAACTTTGGCGGTATCAGGCCTTGGGCGGAATCCTTTTGTCCATCTTCCTCTTGCGGCGGTGATACCAGGGTTCCCCGTTAAAGGGGTTTTCTGAAGAGAGGCTTTGGCCGTACACCGAAAGGTCGTCATTGCTCTCTCCTGCGGCGGCGGCGTTACGGGGGCGGCCATCTCTGCTTGAACATATGTTCTCCAGAGCCAGCCCATCCCCCACACACACACTGGATAACCCTGATGCTCCCTAGGTCCCCGGCTGGGGACCGGGGAGGGAGAACGCCCAATGCCTGAGCCAAGGTCTACCCACATTTGAAATTTAATAAAGTTGTGGCCAATTTAATCCCATAGCACGTTGTCTTGAGTCGTTATTCCACATGACGGGGGGACCGTGCAGGATCTGGGGACTCCGCCTGTCCACGCAATTTAATATCATGCTAAGGAGGTTGTTCCATCAGTATGTGACTTCTGCTCGCCAGACAGAATAGTCCCTCCCCCCACACCGTCCTGTTTTGTGGTTCTTCTGACCCTTCTGATCAGATCTGAGGAGAGTGCAGGGGCACACAGGAAGGAGAAAGGAAGTTCCATTGCATTAGGGGTAATCCTTGCACTGGTTTCCACTAGCACAACAACTTAGTTGAGCCCACAGTATTTAAGTCCACTAAAGCAAATTATAGCCAAGAGAACAGGATGGGAACTAAATCTCTCTCTCTCTCTCTCTCTTTCAGTCAAAGGTTAGGATAAATATATTTATCTGCAACAACCTGATACAATGAAGGTGCAAGGAATGCCACAGTTTAAGGTTTGCCTAAACTGCATTTAAAGAATGCCCCATTTTAGGCTGTCAATCCCTCCTGCCCACGGCTGCTGCTGAATTTCTGAGGATGATGGAACCGAATGGTGTTGCTCACAAAAATTGTGAGAAATAAGAAGGACAAAAATGCATTTATTTTCCCAATTCTCCTGTTCTCCCTTACCACCCAAAGACATGTCCCCGCTGTCTCCCTCCACATTATGAAATAGATGCACCTATGTTTAAATCCCCATCTCCTACCTGCAGCCTAGGCATGTTGAAACAGTACTGGCAATGAAGAAATTCCATCAAACATTGGTCTGAAGAGGCCCTGTGTGTACGCAGGGAAAGCATGGGGCAGCGGGGGGGGGGACATTATAAGAACGCTTCTTCTGTTTTGTTCAATGATCTTTTACTGCAGAATTTAGACTCTGCACAGATATTGGTAACATAACTGGCTTATTAACAGGGTTTAGTACAGTTTCCTAGCAGGGCTGTTAACATACAAGAAGGAGGAGGAGGAGGAGGAGAGGAGGAGGAGTTTGGATTTGATATCCCGCTTTATCACTACCCTAAAGAGTCTCAAAGCGGCTAACATTCTCCTTTCCCTTCCTCCCCCACAACAAACACGCTCTGAGGTGAGTGAGGCTGAGAGACTTCAAAGAAGTGTGATTGGCCCAAGGTCACCCAGCAGCTGCATGTGGAGGAGCGGAGACCCAAACCCGGTTCCCCAGATTACGAGTCCACCACTCTTAACCACTACACCACACTGGCTCTCTGGTGAGGGGGCTTCTGTAAGGAAGAGTGAGGCTGGGGTGCACTTAAGGGGGAAATGTCTGAATACAGCCCACCCACTTTACAAAGTGGTAGCTGGTAGCTGGTTGCTGGCAGTGTCTTTGGTCATACGTACATAATGGGCATCCATACAAATGGTCATCCTTCCATTTTTTCAGACTGAACCACCCATATCAAGAGTGCCTCTGGTGTTGCAAACACAGCCATTACCATGTGCAGCCAGCTGCCCCTCTCAGCCAGCCACAACATGCTCTTTCACCAGCACCATCTTATCTATCACTTTAGGCATTGGGGGTGCAGTTGCTGCAGATTAGGAAATAGCAACCCCACAACCCCACACCCCTGACCCCAAAGTGTCAACGCCCTCCTTGCTGGCTTGGATCAGTTTGTGCATTCCAACTTGTGGAACCTTAAATAATGACCTTTTATTCAGGTCCAGAAGAGTCCTCTGTTTAAACTTCCCATTTAGGAGTGCAGATGGCAGTTCCTTATATCTGCTGTCTGCCTCTGGTGAACTTTCTCTTGACAACTGTAATGGAAAAGAGGAGAGTGTTGTATATATTAGTGTTTGGTGCTGATGCCAAAAAAGCATTTTGGAATTCTGATTAAACATATCCAGATAAAATGCTTGACCATAGCAAATGGAAGATGTTCAGAAAGATAAAAATGACTCTGGACACTATGTCTTCTCTTCATAGGACCCTTCTCCATAGCACAGCAGGATGTAGTTCTACTGTTTATTATTAGTCTAGATTGGCTCTAAGGCGAAGAACACTAAAACACAGGATTCACTGTCATGTGAAGCACACTTAACACATTAGTAAACTAAGGATCCTACAAGAAATTCCCAAAATTGGGTTTCTTGAAATTACAGGCTGTACTGCTGCCAAATGACAGATATGCCTAGGCTGGCCCTGGTTACATTGCTTTGAAAGATTGAGGCCCTCTCAGGATTGCTGAATCAGGTCCACGACTGTTATTTCACACTCGACTCAGAGTATATTTCAAGGACTGAATCGGAGGTGCATCGCACAGCCCCAGCGGGCAGTGTGTTGTGTAAGCACTTGCACAACAGTTCTATATTTCATGCGTCTTGGTCCATGATTGGGTGGTGGAACACAAGAGGCGTGAACTACAGCAAACTTACCTGCTAGATGATAGTCAGTTGTCACTGTGAAGTAGGCACCTATTGCATGCATCTCCACCCCACAATATTCACCCCTATTATTATACAGGGAGCTGTCTTTGAAACCTTTGCTAGTTAAACACACATGCACACAGAAACACATAGAATTGCTAGGTTACTGACTGAGACAGGCAGCTGGGAGCATATCTCTCCAGAACATAATGAGAGTCCCGGTTGATCAGACCAGAGGCTTATCTAGTCCCTCTATTTTCCTACAGAAACCAAGAGATGCCTACTTAGGGCTGCCATACATCTGGATTTTCCCTGACATTACTGGGATTTCAAAGGTGGAAGTGATGTCCAGGGGGGATTTCTGGAAAGTGGTGGTTTGTCCTGGGTCTTCAGCAAGTAAATCGAAGGACTTTGGGGTGTCCTGGTTTTTACTTTTTTAAATATGGTAACCTTATGCCTACTAGAAGCCCAAAGGCAGAATATCATCTATCAATCATTTTCCTTTGTATCTCATCTTTCATTGTAGTACCTAAGGTGGTGAACATGTAGGTCTTAGGTAGCCACCCATCCAGGCATTGAGAAGAACCAGATCTGCTTAGCGTCAGCAAAGTGGTGACCTCATGTACCTTCATACCACATCACAACATTTCAGTGGCCAAGTGAAGTAGAACAGATAGAATATCATAGTTATTATGGTAGGTATGGGAGAATCATACCTAGTTATCAGATTAGTATATTTGCTTTTTTACACTGCAAGCAAGAAATGAATGCCATATTTTGGGAGAAACTGCAATGAGTGTTTAGAGGGGGGAAATAATAAGGGAATTTGACAGGATTAATTTTAAATGGTAACAATCTGAAGCAGTCTTAAAGTGCTCTTAAACCACCATCTCCAATGCGTTGTTTGAACTCTTGTATTTGAAAGGTGCACAAAATGTTTGGCAAAAGGCCATAGAAATAATTGTTTCTGATCCCTACCATGGTGTAAAAATTTAGTAAGAAAAGAAAATGTTTTCTTTGATGTGAAGAAAGGACAGGACTACAAGAGAGATTAGAGATGTTGGTTTAGACCAGCCTTTGCCAACTTTGTTGTTGTTGTTTAGTCATTTAGTCGTGTCCGACTCTTCGTGACCCCATGGACCAGAGCACGCCAGGCACTTCTGTCTTCCACTGCCTCCCGCAGTTTGGTCAAACTCATGCTGGTAGCTTCAAGAACACTGTCCAACTATCTCATCCTCTGTCTTCCCCTTCTTCTTGTGCCCTCCATCTTTCCCAACATCAGGGTCTTTTCCAGGGAGTCTTCTCTTCTCATGAGGTGGCCAAAGTATTGGAGCCTCAGCTTCAGGATCTGTCCTTCCAGTGAGCACTCAGGGCTGATTTCCTTAAGAATGGATCTGTTTGATCTTCTTGCAGTCCATGGGACTCTCAAGTGTCTCCTCCAGCACCATAATTCAAAAGCATCAATTCTTCGGCAATCAGCCTTCTTTATGGTCCAGCTTTCACTTCCATACATCACTACTGGGAAAACCATAGCTTTTACTATATGGACCTTTGTTGGCAAGGTGATGTCTCTACTTTTTAAGATGCTGCCTAGGTTTGTCATTACTTTTCTCCCAAAAAGCAGGCGTCTTTTAATTTCATGGCTGCTGTCACCATCTGCAGTGATCATGGAGCCCAAGAAAGTAAAATCTCTCACTGCCTCCATTTCTTCCCCTTCTATTTCTTCCATTTCTTCTATTTCTTCCATTTCTTCCCCTTCTATTTGCCAGGAGGTGTTTGGACCAGTGGCCATGAGCTTCAGACCATATTTTGTGCTCTCCTCTTTCACCCTCAATAAAAGGTTCTTTAATTCCTCCTCACTTTCTGCCATCAAGGTTGTGTCATCTGCATATCTGAGGTTGTTGCCCCAGATGCCTTGGACCACAAAAAACT
This sequence comes from Podarcis bocagei, assembly GCF_964188305.1. Lineage (NCBI taxonomy): Eukaryota > Metazoa > Chordata > Lepidosauria > Squamata > Lacertidae > Podarcis > Podarcis bocagei. The sequence continues at coordinate 38,782,482 of NC_138134.1, forward strand.
CCCATCAGCAGAGCCGGATTTATGTATAGGCTAAGTAGGCTGAAGCCTAGGGCCTCTAAATCTAGGGGGCCTCACCAGCCTGCCCACTCCCCAGCAGGCAACTTCCTCTCTCCCAAAATTGCAAACCCAAGACTTCATGCGAGGGCAGGGCAACTTGGGCCTCTAAATCTAGGGGGCCTCGCCAGCCCACCCACTCCCCAGTGTCGCAGTCTCCCCTCTCCCAAAATTGTAAGCCCAAGACTTCATGCAAGGGCAGGGCAACTCAGGCCCAGCAACTATGAGACTCAGGGCTAGCCAGTGGGGCCCAATTTGAAGCAGTGGGATGCAACTTGAATTTTGTTTTTTGTTTTTTTGTAGGTTAGTTGTCAGATTCTAGAGCTCCCTACTGGTGGCTCTTAGGTAATTCACAAAATACAGAGTTCATTCATAAAACACAGTGTTCATTCATAAAGCAGTAACATAAATCTCCATTGCTACATATTGGGTGTGTATTTCAGCAGTTGAATGTACAGGTTTATGGCCATGCTGTAGTGTAGTGCTTATGCGACTGTGAATAAACGGTGGCTGGGATCATTGTCTCGGGGGTTTTTTTGGGGGGGGGGGAGGTGACAAAACTGATTTCCAATAAGTGCACCCCCTGCTGTGCAGATAATGGAGAAAGCTCGTAAATTGTATCCCTTCTGGCGTCCTGGCCAGCTCTATTACGCTGGTGTAAACCCTGGTGCACCAGGAGCCCAGAATAGCAGCAAATAAAATCCGCTCATACGTCAGCGACTGATAAGACTTGTCAACCAGTTCTTCCAAAGTCTTCCTAAATTATAAAGCTCCAAAATACAGGCCAAAAGAGAGCAGGTCTGGGAAGAGCGAGGCATACAATGGGCACCACCCGTGAAAAGGCCCTGCTCCGGGTAGCTCCTGGCCTGTCATTTGATAGGGTGCCCATTTGCCCTCCTTCTTGACATGGAATGCTCTCTATTGGAGTTGCCAGGCCCCATATAAAGACCATAAGAAGGGAGAGCAGGGACCTTGAAGTTTCCAATAGCTGTTAATCAAGCAAGCAAGCGCACAGGTCACCTTTGTCACAGTCAGGACGCCTATGTCCTGGCCAGGCCTGCACCCAATCTTGTTTTTGTACAATCTTGTTTCTCCTCAGTAACCAAGATTATATTATCAACATATACAAGCAGAAAAGTTGTTTTCCTTCATTTGCAAGAAATCGTACAAAACAAAGTGGCACTAATAAAGAAAATTTCCAGGGTGGCAACAGAAAGCAAACTAAAAATGCTTTTGCGGTTCATCAAAACTATCCAGCAATATCAAGTTGTAGGAAAACTAGTGCTATTAACAGTAATCCTTCTAGTTGGTTAATTGGTTCAGCAACTTCCATGCACATGACGTGTGGTGTTAATTTTTTCTCCCAAATTATCTGTGAAAGGAAGAGGAGCAGGTTTGCTCAAGTGTGTTGCAGGTAGAAATACTGTTTGTTATGAAGTGAGAGTAGTAGTTTACTTGCTCACATTAACAAATAAGAAAGTTTTGAGAATTTAAATTCTAGATTAAAATTGATTACTTAATTGAGAAGGGGGTTGTAACAAAAACACTGGGGCCTAATTTGAATAGTAGAGTCCCTGGTATCTGGCGGGCAGACCAAAGCACTCGTCAGGAGAGCTATGAAATTCAGGTGAGGGTCAGATGCCTTGTCAATCCCAGCAGGTATATAATATAACAGGAAGACCTGGCCTACTCAGGCCTGCGGCCTTCCCAGGTTTACAAAGTTCAGTTATTGCAAAAGTTTTTCAGTGCTAATTTTGTGCATTTTTAAAAATTCACCATGGTATTGAACAATAACATCTTAGGTCCTTGAGAGGAGCAATTGCAGAATTTTAAATACCCATCGTCATCCTTGGCTTCACTCAATTTTGTTTATAATACTCTTCCATTTTCTTCTAGTTGTGAGGGTGGGGAATGGGGAGGGGCCTCACAAATGGAGCTGCCTACCCATCAGCCCCAGTCAGCACAGCTAATCTAGATTTACTATTATATGATGTTCACTAAAGCGTAGGTTATGGTCCAGAACATCTGGATGGCACCAAGTTGATGAAGGCTTGTCTCTAAAACATGGAGGAGGCTGCAGAGAAGTTAAGAAGAGTCTGGTGGCATCACACCTTCAGGGCTAACAGATTTATTGCAGCATACTAGGGTGGGTGTGTTTGCTGTAACAGACTAACATGGCCATCCCTCTGGGATTTGCCATAGTAAAGTTGGTACTTCTAAATGGTACATTCTGCTGGCTGGAGCCGATGGGAGTTTTAGTCCAAAATGCCTTGAGGGCACCAGGTTGGCTAAGAATGAGTTACAGGAAAGCCTTGTTTTCAATATTTCTTCATATATTTGCAGTGTGTGTATATGTGTATGTGTGAGTGTGTGTGTGTGAGAGAGAGAGAGAGAGAGAGAGAGAGAGAGAGAGTGTACAGAGAAACACTGGTTTGTTTTTTAATACTTATTAAAGCTCCAAAGAGTCATTTTGTTTCTGTGTTTGGCCTGAGGTGCTTTAATCTAATTCTTAAACAAACTCCATAAAAAGAATATGAGATGAAACTGGTACACTGAGTTCCCGTGGGCTAAAACATATGACAGGATATTAGTCAAAATGCACCAGCAAAGACCAATTAACACATATTAAAGCCACTTTATTACTCTTGAATTGTTCTAACCAATAATAGAACTAATTGACAGAGGAGAACGGATAATTGGGAGCATTGCAGGTGATGTCATAAAGGCTTCACTCCAGAGCACAGCACATAAACAAGAGCATGCTCTTATTTTAGATCTGCATCCAAAATAGCTGCTGTCTGCAAGCTCTGTATACAAATAAAAAATGTGGATTAGAATTGTTGCTCTACGCATAGCAAAAACATCCACTTCTTACTGTTCTTAGCTATTCTGCTCTGTCCACAGGCCTGGGGTCAATAAGCACCAGGTCAGGCAAATGCTGGGGCTGCAATCTAGTTTCTGTTTATCTCAAAACTTTTTAATTAACCTTGCAATGGAAAACAGCGGCTGTAGCTACAGCCACCAGCCACCTTCTTTTTCCCAGAACGCCTCTAGCTTCCTGATGTAGCAAGGCTCAGGGCCGTAGAGGGAAAGGAAGATGCTGGCTGACTGTAGCCTTGGCTAGTGCTTAGCTCCCTAGCACACCTGCCATGCTAGCAAGTAAAAAAATGAACTTCTGCTTTCTGCCACCAGGTGAGCATACTGGGAGATGACCTGGGTGCCAAGGATGGGAACTAAATTGTGGGGGAGGGTAGAGTTGAAGGACCCTTGTCCAGTGCATCCTCAAACTTGCCACTGGCTCTACAGATGATTCAAAGGGAGAAGGTAATGTCCCAAATTTCCCATGCAGAAACTTTGGAATTGAATTGAAGAATTTGGTGCCACAACGTGCTATGATAATGGCTGCAAGATCTGATCCCATCCAGATCATAGGCACCACAGAAGTCATTTGCACCACAGCCCTAGACTAGACGATAGAAAGCATACCCACAGGGGTATATGTGCCACAGAGAGGCCTTAAGAAAGGGCCATTGCATCTCTGGGTGAAACTGTGAAAGGCACTTGTCTTAAGCCCTGGAGAGCCACTGCCAAACAGTGAGTAGTAGACAGTACTGAGCTGGGTCAATCAGCAGTCTGACTGAGTATAAGACCACTTCCTACTTTTGAAGAGAAGGAATTACAGTGGTACCTCGGGTTAAGTACTTAATTCGTTCCGGAGGTCCGTTCTTAACCTGAAACTGTTCTTAACCTGAAGCACCACTTTAGCTAATGGGGCCTCCTGCTGCCACTGCACTGCCACTGCACGATTTTGTTCTCATCCTGAGGCAAAGTTCTTAACCCGAGGTATTATTTCTGGGTTAGCGGAGTCTGTAACCTGAAGTGTATGCAACCCAAGGTACCACTGTAGCTGTTTCCCTTTCTTTATTAGGAGCGAGGGGCTCACAGTCAGGCATTGAAAGTGAGGAGCAAAAGAGGGTTGTGCCAGGTAGCCCCATCCCTTAATGACATGTGCACCAGGCACACACACACAGGCAACAGCCATATATTGGACAGCTGCATGAAGGGATCCTATGCATGTACAGGTGTATTTGAGTAGGGCTCATCCACACAAGCAGGAATCCTGGGCCAGTCACGGATGAGGCCTCTATGCAGGTATATAAGTACAGAGGTATATATATATATATATATATATATATATATATATATATATATATGGTTCCTTTACATGGCTGCTGAACTTATACATTCCGGTTCTTTGCATTTATAAAAGTTTTTTTAAAAAACAAAAAAACAAAACAAGGAATGGATACAATTGGTTTTAACAGCTGGGACTCATTAAATAGTAGCCCTTCAGCCCTCCAGATTTACACTGGATCTGATTTTTGTATGCATTGGGAAACCTCCTCATGCTGCCTAATAGCTGGGAAGCTGTCTCTTCTTCCTCTGACCAAGTTTAAACAATTATTTTCTAAGATGAATTTACATGAAGCCACAAAGCAGCAAAAAAAAAGTCTGCAAATTACATCCACATTTAGAAAGTGCACATTTTCTTTATGCTGAGGAGATAACATCTTTTAAACTTTCCTGCCAGCTAATCTTGTTACTAAATGTCAAAACAATATTTTCTGCAATATTTTATTCCCTAGTTGCTTCATCTAATATTAGGCAATGCTAAAAAAAATTAATCAAGCAACGACGTTCTCAGTCTAGGTGCAGGTTCTGGCCAGCTGAGGTTCCTGTCCTATTTCTTCCTTCATTCCCGAGGTGGGGAAAAAGTCCTTGAAAAAATTGGTCTAATCTTTTCAAAACAACTGCTAATCTCTGTCAAAATTGCTACAGGTGTTTTGCACTGTCAAGAATTAGGTCCCTCATCTGCACTATATATTTAAAGCAGTATCATACCACTTTAAACAGTCATAGCTTCCCCCAAAGAAACGTGGGGATTGTAGTTTGCTAAAGGTGCTGAGAGTTGTTAGAATGGATACCTCAATTTCCCTCACATGGATGCAATTCCCTGTGTTCCCTGGTGGTTAAACTACTCTGGAATTGTAGCTCTGTGAGGGGGTCTCCTGGCAACTCTCAGTACCCTTAACAAACTACACTTGCCAGGATTCCTTGGGTGAAAAAGCCACGAATGTTAAAAGGGGTGTGAGGATGCCTTGAATGCTAAGTGCAGGTGAGGCCACAGTATTAATATTCACTCACGTACTAGTTTTGTGGTGCAGCATCATGCATGGAGTGGCACTAAAGAAGTTACACATGGATGTGAAGAGGGCCTCTGCATACCAATATAACTTGAAGGCAGATCTAGGTAAAGGTAAAGGACCCTTGGACGGTTAAGTTCAGTCAAAGGCGACTATGGAGTTGTGGCGCTCATCTCACTTTCAGGCTGAGGGAGCTGGCGTATGTCCACAGACAGCTTTCCGGGTCATGTGGCCAGCAGGGCTAAACTGTTTCTGGTGCAACGAAACATGGTGACAGAAGCCAGAGCGCATGGAATGCTATTTACCTTTCTGCCACAGTGGTGCCTATTTATCTACTTACGCTGGTGCGCTTTCGAACTGCTAGGTTGGCAGAAGCTGGGACGAAGCAAGGGGAGCTCACCCCATCACAGAGATTCGAACCGCCAAACTTCTGATCGGCAAATCCAAGAGGCTCAGCGGTTTAGACTACAGCACCACCCACATCCCTTGAAGGCAGATCTAATCCACCTTCACTCACCCAGCAACAGATCTACCCAGAGTGTGAGATGCTCAATTAGGAATGTCTTGTCATTACATCACCCAGTTACGAGAACCCAGAAAGCTTTTGTCAGGGATGTGGAGCCTGTTGGAGCCCTGAATTTGTCCAGGCTGCAACTCCCATCATCCCTGGGCATTGGCCATGCTGGCTGGGACTGGTGGAAGTTGACATCCTATGACCTCCCTGGTCCATGCCAAGCCACTTTATGTATTCAGCTAAAGTAACTTCTGCCTTCAGATGCTCAGGCTTGAACATTGAGTACTGTGAGCACAAGCTGGCTTAAAAGTCCTTGTTGCACTGCAGTGCTAATCAGAATATTTTAAAACTGGAAACAAACAGTGATTTCATTTCCCAGAAGTGTAAGTGATCTGCCCCAATTATGGAAACAAATCTCTTAACGGAGCAAAAGGTGGTGGTGGGGGAGTCGCTTGCCCTGTTCTCCTGGGGAACTCACAAGCAGGGCAAAACTTCTTTTCCAGAAGAGATGACACTTGTTTACATTTTCGTATGGAAGAATCCAGCCAGTCGGCAAGTTTATTTTTAGTGAGTATAAACTTGACTACTTGCCTCTTCTCTCTAAAGCTGAAGCTTGAACATAAAAATGATTAAACACCAAGGCCAAGCACTGTCTGATCTTCCAGCAAGGGAGGCAAGCTTTGTGAATTCTAATAAACATTCTTTGAATGGGGAAACCTGAAGAATCCTTTCATATATTTTGGTTGGTTGAATTCACCAGCATATCATGGATCTGGCAACATCCCAATGACCTTAAAAAAACAACAACTAAGGACATAATAATTCAAAATATCAGCTCTGGAATAGATGTAGAGGTGTTTAGCTCCCACAGAATGGTAACACTAGCAAAGGAAGAAATCATCGTAAAGAAATGTGACTGCGTTTTGCCTTTGGCTTTCTGACAACTGCAGAGGTTATTATTGCACAAACCTTTGCTCTGCTTTTAAAGAAGGACGTATAAGGGCTGCCTCGAGTGTGAACTGTCTGCAAATGGTGCTAATGGTTCTAAATAAAGTTAGAGAATTAGTAGCTCTCCCCCCCCCCACACACATTGGCCATTACAAGGATTCCTGGAATGATGCGCCTTCTCTCCCATAAACTCTTTTAAGCCTTTCTGCATACTTCAGAAGATGTGTCTGCTCCAAGCTCATTGCAGGAAAGCCCTGATATGCAGCCGGTACTGCTAAATCTCATCCTCATATAAAGGCAGGGGGGATTAGTCTTTCTTTGGGAGAAGAGGTGCCAGGAGAATAAACTAGCTATTTGAAACGTCTGCATTTTTTATGGACAAACACTTCAGCACTGATTCTGCACACTATAAATGACTTACATTAGGGGTGGAGGAACCTGTTGCCCTGTAGATGTTGGCCTACAACCCTCATCATTTCTTACTCTTGGCCATGCAGGCTGGGACTGATGGGAGCTGGGGTTCAACAACATCTGGAGGACCATAGGCTCCTCACTTCTGATGCACACCAAGCAAGGGGTGGTGATTCCTAGAATGGCAGGGCAGAGCAGTCTCTTCAGACTTTTTGTTTTGTATTGTGCAGCAGCTTAGCACCACCAAATGACCAAGGGCTTGAAACAAAGTTCCCAGGATAACACAAGGCAATGTGCTCATCTTTAGAGGCATGTTAGGTGTGTGACCATATGCTCCATAGTCCTTGGGATGCGGGTGATGTTGTGGTCCAAGCCCCTCTTGAGCTTGCCAATCAGAAGGTTGGCGGTTCAAATCCCTGTGTGTGATGGGGTGAGCTCCCATTGCTCTGTCCCAACTCCTGCCAACCTAGCAGTTTGAAAGCACACCAGTACAAGTAGATAAATAGGTACTGCTGCAGCGGGAAGCTAAACGGTGTTTCCATACGCTCTGGCTTCTGTCATGGTGTTCCATTAGTCGTGCTGGCGACATGACCCAGAAAGCTGTCTGTGGACAAAATGTGGCTCCCTCGGCCTGAAAGCAGAGGTGAGCACCACACCCCATAGTCGCCTTGGACTGAAATTAACTGTCCAGGGATCCTTTACCTTTTACCTTTTTTTTTACCCATAGTTCTTCTATGCTCTACTACTACAAACCCCAAAGACTTGGCTTCTTTGCTTATGCTTTTCTCTCTTTTTTCCCTTTTATTAAAAAAACACACACATTCTCCTTAATTTTCTACAGGGCAAAAGCTCAAATCAAAGACAGCCATGAACAATGGATAATCAAACTGGGCCGTGAGCATTCATCTGGAAATTAAGTCCCAAAAGTAATAACCAATCAATGCAACCTCAAGCTAACACATGTCGCATTTCACCTGCTACACTTCATTATTTTATCAGGAACTAAATTTAAACAGATCGCCATGGTGGAAGATATTGCATTATGAAAGCTTTCCAACAAGCTGGCAGGCTAGGCTGAACTGCTCGTTCCACATATTTTATTTGTCCAGCCCCACAAATGATGTTGATGTAGTGCCTGTGTTTGCAAATTACAGGGCCACTGTGGTTGCAGGAAGCATGCCAAGAATTCATTAGACTTCTCTTTGACATATTGGCCTTGACATGCCAGGGGTTCTATGTGCCCTGGGCCCAAATGTGATACTGAAAGGGAAATTACAAGCTTGTGATATATTCTGAGATGAGGCAGGTTATGACCGGTGAGTGCATCTAATGCATTAACTTTTGAAAATGCACAGAAACCAATGTGACATATTCTCTTCCCCTCTGGATTTTATGTAATGTTGGTTAAAAGCTACAATAACCCTTTCCTTTCCCCCCAAAGATGTGCTTTGATAAAGCACTTCACATGGAAATAAACATTTCACAAAACTAAACCTGCCTACGCAAGAGGCTTTATAAAGAGAAATAAATATTAGGTGTGTTCTTCCTCTGTTTTATTTTTATCATTTACCGTATTTTTCGCCCTATAGGACGCACCAGCCCATAGGACGCACCTAGGTTTTTTTTGGGGGGGGGGAATAAAGGGGAAAAAATTTATCCCCCCCCCCAGCCGTGGATATCTGCCCGAAGCGCGGGGCACTCTGCTTCAGCGCACCCCGCGCTCCGGGCAAGCAGGCTTCTATCCGCAGCCTAGGGAGCCCTGCGGGAACTCCCACGGGCCCTCCAGGCTTGCTGATAGCTTCCTGGAGCGTGGAGAACGAGAGGGGTCGGTGCGCACCGACCCCTCTCACTCTCCACGCTTCAGCGAAAGCCTGCATTCGCCCCATAGGACGCACACAGATTTCCCCTTCATTTTGGGAGGGGAAAAAGTGCGTCCTATAGGGTGAAAAATATGGTACATAAAAGCTAGATAGAAACCATCATAACTATGAATGTAAAATACTTAATGGAGTCAATAGGATTAATCCAGAGCAAGTTAATTATGTGTAGATCCTATCAAAACAAATGTGAAAAATTAGTCGTGATGACTAACTTCAGCCTTAACACGATTACAGTAGCCATGAAACCAGTATTTACCTTTTGTAGCTATTAACTTGTATTTTATGGATATTTATTTATTTATTTATTCGTTTGTACATACATATATGCCCCACCCACCTGGCTGGGTTTCCCCAGCCACTCTGGGTGGCTCCCAACATCATATTAAAAATACAATAAAACATCAAACATTAAAAACTTCCCTAAACAGGGCTGTCAGTAGTTGGTTATTTCCTTGACATCTGATGGGAGGGCCTTCCACAGGGCAGGCACCACTACCAAGAAGGCCTTCTGCCTGGTTCCCTGTAACCTCATTTGCCAATAGCTCTGTGGACCTATGGGACATCATTATCATCACCGCAACCACCATCATTTCTTCATACTTAGAATTAAGGTATATGGCAGTTTACAGAGTAATAGTTACAAACAAAAATAACTCACCTATTATCTCTCTGACCCTAATTTTTCAGGAGTGGGTAATCCTCAGCTGAGGTCCCTGGGTAGCCACTCCCACCAGCAAATTTTTCTGTCCCCTCAAGAGCCCACTGATTTTGATGTTATCAAGAAAAAAGGAAAGGATCAAATAAACACAGAGCTGAGGTGGGCAGCATGGTTAATCGTTTCTGTCCAATCCACCACACTGGCAAATTGCCAAAAGATGACCCATGCAATGAGGAGAGAATCTGTAAAAACCAGCTGAGGAAGGGGACTGTGTGTGGGTGTCCTGGTGGTCACACCCACTTTGGGCCACACCCATTACTGGCATGTGGGCCTCTGAGGTCTGGACAGACTTCCTCAACCTCGGCCTTCCAGATGTTTATGGCCTACAACTCCCATGATGCCTAGCTAGCAGGACCAGTGGTCAGAGATGATGGGAATTGTAGTCTCAAAATATCTGAAGGGCCGAGGATGAGGAAGTCTGGGTTTGGATAAGGGTAAATTCCCTGCCTATGTCAATCCCCTGCCCTTGGGAATTTTAAAGTACAGTATGCCAAAAATGAGTAGAGGGAGTAGGGAACACGACGCATAGTGAGGAGCAAGAGGGGGATTGATATGAGCAAATTCAGCTATCTGTGCTCAGATTTCATAATGACCTGATATAGAGACTCAAAGGTTAGGCTAATGGTTCTTAAATGTCATGTGCTGTACTGAGGAGGTGGTGTCACCTATTGGAGTGTCCCTCTTCCTCTTTCTGCCCAGCTGAGGTCCAATTTGTTTGTAGCTGGTGATGTACTCTGGAACAGATAAGGGGTGCTTAGTTACTGCACCGTTGGGAACAATAGGTTCTGATGGGGAGCAAGAGCTAGGTTTTCATGGATAAGGAGAACATGACTGAATGTAGAGCAGACAGACTGAAAGTTCCTGAGGATGTGAAGGATAAAGCCAGGGTTTTCAAGGGGCTCATGAAAGGGAACAGTCTTATTCACTGGACATTGAAGTAGATGGGACAGCATCTAAGAAATGCGCCCACACCACAAGTTTTGGTTTGGGGAAACCGCATTGTTGATTATTGAGTCAATGTGCAGAATTTAGCAAAATAGGCAGCTGAGGTAAAGGAAGAAATCAGACTCAAGTATCCTTCTAGCATGTTATCCATTCATTTTGAGCCTCCTCTCAAGCTGAGAACATATATATTTTAATAATTTGGATAGAGCTTTGATGCTGTGCATTATGGAATCAAAACATTTCCTGATGGCATTGTAGGTTGAAGTCAAAGATTTTTAGCATGACAATATGCACAACTACATGAAAAGGAATTGTTTTTGTTATTTAAATTTCTCCTACCTTTGGCTCTCGCTGCAGAGTGCTGCTATGTTAAAAGGCATTGTGCATGCTTTAATTACGTGTGTGGTTTGAAAGGAATAGAAATAATGATCTTTGAGTGCAGGCTTTGTAAGACCTAACTTACCTACCAAATGGTTTTGCTTTGTACAAAGATGTCTTTTTGCATCAGCTCCAGAGGGGGGGAAACAGAAAGGAAGATAGCATTAAGCTCCACGAAGTATAAAGCCAATAGATAGGACCAGTGCACACTGCTATAGCTGATTCTGTCCTAGATTAAGACATTACCACGTCTGCAGAAGTAAACTCGGTCATTGCTTGACAAATAAATCAAGACTTTAGAGAGCAAAATCTGAGACTATGTCAATGTTGAGATTTGGACAGTTGCAGACCTATGGGTCTCAAATTTCAGTGGCACACTGTGAGATGCCAAAATTCGGCATCCTCCCGCCTCTCGCTCCATTTCTTCCACAGATAATTGGTGCAGTCTGAATCAGGACCCAAGCAAGTGGGTACAGTCATACCTCATGTTGCGTTTGCTTCATGATACTTTTTTTCAGGTTGCATTCCATGGCAACCCGGAAGTACCAGAAAGGGTTACTTCCAGGTTTCACCGCTTGCACATGCGCAGACGCACAAAATGATGTCATGCGCATGTGCAGAAGCAGTGAATAGCAACACGTGCATGCGCAGATGCACAGACGCGGGTTGCGTTCTTTTCAGGTTGCAAACGGGCCTCCGGAACGGATCCCGTTCACAACCAGAGGTATCGCTATATATGGGCTTTCAGTCTTTGCCGCCCCCCCCCCATGCCTGCATTCCCAAACTGGACTGTAATCCTGCTGTTTATGTTGGGGGGGGGGCTCCCACTGAAATTATTGATGAGAGCTTCCCCCCTCCCATAGAAATAACAAGACTGAAGTGAGAGGCAAAGTGAGAGGCTCATCTACTGCCCATGGCAGGGTGCAGATACGAGGTCCTGCACCAGCTGCCTGTGAAAGAGAAAATATTCCATGACACAATTGTTCACCCCTCGCATTGACAAATCGACAGTATTCTTAAATCACCTGTACATTAACAGGATAGCAACAAACCAAAGAAGCAAACAGGTCAATAAATGCCCAAACCTTAGTATTTGGGACCATGAAAAGGAACATACCTAAGAATATCCAAAGTAAATCAAAATTCCTTAGATCAGTGTTTCCCAACCTTTTTTGGGCAAAGGCACACTTGTTTCATGAAAAAAATCTCGAGGCACACCACCATTCTAGATGGGGAAAGGTCACTTTTTACTTATGTAAAAAAAAAAATAAAAAAATAGTAACAGCATAGAAGGTAATGGTTAGGCTAGCATCCCTCTTCCAAATATGCTAGGTTTTTATTTGCAGGGACTGTTCTACATGGGAAAGCATTCAGCACTGTCATTCTCCCATCTGCCATCTGAATTGGTACTATTCTGGGTCAACTTACTCTGCTGCTTGTGTAGATGAAAATGGCACCAAGTGTGGGGGAGGGGGCAGAACAGGTTTCAGATACAGGATATTAAGCATACACGTACTTCAGATTGAACTGGTTGCTTGCTTTGCAAGTTTTCATTTCCCAAATGACTGCCTTGGCAAGCGCAATACCTACCAGGCTCAACGCCGGTCTCGTGCTGCCGCTTCCTGCGCTCTCAAGGACCCGGGAGGAGGAAGGCGTGAAGGGAATCCCGAAGGCGCGAAAACCTCGCGCATGCGCAGGCCTTCCGCCTGCGACAGCCCAGTAGGCCGGCCGAAGCGAGCGGCGATGGGATGTGGGAGGGAGGGAGCTCGCCGCCCCGCGTGTGCCTATGTGGGGCATGTTGCAGCCCCGTGACGTCAGCGCCACGCAGGCAGCCAGGCAGGCAGACGGCGAGAGCCCCGCGCTGGGCGGCCTCTCCTCGCCGCCGCCGCCCCGCCTCTCGTCGCCCGACTCGCCCGCCTCCCTCCCACGGCACACCAGGCAACGTCTCGCGGCACACTAGTGTGCCACGGAACACCGGTTGGGAAACACTGCCTTAGATGTCATAGCTCATGTCCTTCATTCACACTGACAGAGAAAGTCTTTCTACATAAATATACTTTATATATGGTATTGTAACATTTCACCTATAAAGCTAATGATGCCCTCTGTATCTACTAATCTCATTGCAAAAAAGAAAAGAGAAATACGCCTGGCAATTTCCATTGGAGCCTTTTTCATTTTAGTTAAATTATGATGACACTCTCTTTACTAGTAGTAAATCAAATAAAGAGAAGTTCCCTGGCTGTGAATAATATAATTCATAATATTTTCTGCCACCACAGCCTCACCGGACACTTCTCATAATAATTCAGCCCCTGTAGTACACTTTCGGAAGCTCAAATAATTTGTGTTATAAAACATTCTCTGCTCGCTTCTTTGTTGACATTTCCAATGACTTCTGTAGGCAAGGGATTAAGAACACAGAAAGCGTAGTTATTTATGCAGTTTGATAGGATTATTTCTGTCAAATTACAGTTTTCCCATTCTGTTTCAGGACGGTGAATGCTGACTCCCTGCAGAGCTATTCCACAGAGCTAATGCTACTGGCCTCAATGAATTGGAACAAAATGTTCCTTACCTCCACCTGATTATGTGATGGCAGTAGGTATAAAGCCTATTATATAAAAAAGACAACTATAGCTATGGAGTCCAGATATGTTTTACCTGTTATATCAAGCACTTGTCCTGATTTGTTTCCACAAAGTTTGCAGGTATGTAATAATACAATATTCACTGTCCATTAGAATTCATTCTTGTTTGTTTACAGGGAGGCTATACAATGTTGAATCAAACATTGTTTCCTAACCTTCCAATGCGTTTCTCCATCATTTCTCCTTGCCAGAAAAAGTAAATTTGAGGGAGAAAGTGCTGCACAAGCGGGGAAAATCCACTTTAATTGCACAACCTGAATTTGCTGCTATGTGCTTGAATCCCACCGCCCAAAATAATGACAGTCTGGAAGCGGCTTCTTGCCTAGACCTACACAGGCATGATTTATTATTTTAATTGTTCCTTTTGGGTTGAACGTTTAAATATGTCAATACTGAAAATGAATTCTGTTTTATTGAAGAAGAAGAAGAAGCTCCTTAAATCATTTCAAAGAAATAATAACCTTCCACCAACCAAACAATGAGGCATTTTAATAAGCAAGAAAATGCATTTAATTCTTTCCAAGCTCATTGTCAAACCATCAAGTCAGGCAAAAGATGGGGGAGAGTTATTTGCATTCACATCAAGCCAAAGGCCTGTCTGAGAAAAGTCAGTCTATATTTTTCTCAAATGTGCAGCTATCAAAGCTTTTCTCTTTTCTTTCTTTCTTTCTTTCTTTCTTTCTTTCTTTCTTTAAAAAAAATAAGGTCATAATCAGCAAATCATTTTTAATGTATTATTTGGGAAGAGGAAAATTAGATCTATTCTAGAATAACCGTATTTTAAAAATTCAAATGAAAGTAAATGGGAATTGTGCTACAGTTAGCCTGAAGCAGTACTTCGATGTTCTAATCAGGTACGGTGATAAAAGAAATTTTATTTTCGAAATGGCATAGATAGGTCTTCCTCATCACATTATTTTGAAGGGTTTTTCTAATTGTATCATTACAATGAAATAGCCTTGCTAAAAAGTCAGCCGCTTCAGAGATAGTGCTGTGTGCAACATGTATCTAGAAATGCATGGAGGTGGAAGAGCTGTCATGTTAGCCCCAGTTGATACATGACGATATGCATTTGTATTCATATCAAGAGAAGGAGGTGGACATCTGCTGTCAGGATCACACTCAGCAGAGAGGACTCTCCAGAGGAGGAGGAATTGGCTGCAGCTGAGTCACCAAAAAGTAGGAGGCGGAGCAAGCGATTAGAGCAGAGGCGGGCCAGCAGGAGGTGGGGGAGGACGTGGCGTATATCTGGCCTTGGGAGGGGTCAGAAGCCAGTCGAGTCAGCTGACTCCGATGGCGAAGGATGGGTTGTGGAAGCTTGGACTGCTGTAAGCCTGTTATTGAGAAATAAACCTCAGCTACTTAAACTGCCAACGTTCCGTGTCTTGTGTGGGAGAAGCACTAAACCTGACATCTGCAATCACACACTGCCAAAGGGGTGGGAACCATAGCTGGATTTCATGTGCATGCATAGAACACCACAGATGTGTGCATTGACATTGGCATGTACCAGTCAGTTTACTTATGCACAGGTAAAAGACCCCTGGACGGTTAAGTGCAGTCAAAGGAGACTATGGGGTTGTGGCGCTCATCTTTCTTTCAGGCGGAGGGAGCCAGCATTTGTCCACAGACAGTTTTCTGGGTTATGTGGCCAACATGACTAAACTGCTTCTGGCACAACAGAACACTGTGACTTAAGCCAGAGAGCATGGAAATGGCGTTTACCTTCCCACCACAGCAGTACCTATTTATCTACTTGCACTGGTATGCTTTCAAACTGCTAGGTCGGCAGAAGCTGGAACAGAGCAACGGGAGCTCACCCCATCTCAGGGATTTGAACTGCTGACCTTCTGATCGGCAAGCACAAGAGACTCAATGGTTTAGACCACAGTGCCACCTGCACCTTCACCTTCACCTTTTTTTCTTTTCTTTTTTTACTTATGCACAGTAGTAGCTAGTGCACTTGGGGATGATGGATGTCTGGCCTACCATAATACCTAGGAATGGAACAGGCTCCTTTCTGAGATGTCAAAGAGAAAAATAACTACCAAACTTTTAGAAGAATCTGAAGGCAGCCCTGTTTAGGGAAGCTTTTAATGTTCAGTAGGTTATTGTATTTTAGTGTTTTGTTGGAAGCCGCCCAGAATGGCTGGGGGAACCCAGCCAGATGGGCAGGGTATAAATAAATTATTATTATTATTATTATTATTATTATTATTATTATTATTATTATTATTATTATTATCATGAAAGGTAAGAAAAGCACTGCGCTTTTACCACTTTTCCTTTTGGCCCATGTTGATCTCTGTAGGTTTTCTTGTAAATAAGCCAGAGAGACAGAGGTTTGGCTAGCACTATGGAAGACTCCAGTGCTAGGGCATTTGTAATTCTTCCAATTATGCTAGAAACCTGATGAGGAAGCAGGATCTGTGGGATTCTTAATGCCATGGGTCCTTCTGTCTTATGTTTATATGTGTGTGCAAATCAGATGTGAGGAACCTTTGCCCCTCCAGATGTTGCTGAACTACAACTCCCAGCACCTCTCACCTCCGGCCATGTTTGCTGAGGCTGATGGGAGCTGAAGTTCAGCAAAACCTGGAAGGCCAAAGGTTTCTTGCAACCTGGTATAAAATAGACCTTATATAAAAGAGAATAACAAAAGTCTTCCGTGAACTTTATTCCAAACACATCAATCCCAAGGTATAAGCTGGGACCCCTTCATCATTCAGAGTTTGGGGCTCAATCATGCTAATTTATCTTTACTCTAGGTTACCCATGTACTTAGCTCCAACCATGCAGCTGGAGAGGTGTGGGATATGAGAAATGGAACAAATCAGAGTGAAGGGAGAAAGTTCCACATTTCTGTAAGATCCTCTGAAAGTGGCAGCGGTGGCAGGCAAAAGGGTGAGGGGGAGAGAGTGAGCCGGTAGTCAGGTAAGCAGCGGGAGGGGGGCTGTGATCAGGCAAACTGCAACAGCATGGTGGCAGGAGTGGGGGGGCTTGGTGCATCCCAACACCTTTTTTCCTAGAAATAAATTGCTGCGTATACCTAAAGAAAAGCAATGGGGTTTTTTATTTTAAAAAATCCATGTTAATAATATAAATGATGGAAGTGCCACACAAAGATCTATGCTGCCACAGTGAAACCTGCAGACATACCTACCCATCAGGTATAGGCAGTAGAAGATACAAAGGAGACATGGGAAGATTAGAGGTTATAGTGACAGCATAATTAGAGTAATGCAGAATAATTGCAAATGCCCACAAAACTGTATAAATTTTCAGCTCTAGCCTGATTAAAAGAAGCTCTTCAGAGAAAGATGGTGTCTAAATACAATGCTCTTGCATGAATTATTTGATACAGCTAACATTGTGGAATGTTTGCTTTGATGAAAAGTTTAGCACTGTCCCCAACTTTTTCTATGATACTATAATCAGAGGTCAGAAATTTCTCATCCTCTATTTTAACAATATTTTGCTAGAACTATACAGATGCCAATGGCTGGAGTTTTTTTAAAGGAAGACTCGTGTTATATTAAATTACAGGCACATCAAGGCTCATAAGAATCCACATATTTTTCTTGGCATGATTATTCTACAATGTATTAAAAAGCACTCTCTTCCTTCATTGCATTTCTTCAATTTAAATAATTACCTGAATCAAGAATCTGAATCATAGCTCTCAGGTCTCCCAGTTTAATCATGCTAATTTATCTTCTAGCAAAGGATTTCAAACTCAATTATTGGTTTGTTTGTTTTTCCATGTGCAGCATTAATGGAGCCCATTGGGTTGGATCCAGGCTTCAATATCAGCAGTGGAAGGGAGGAGACAACTTTTTCTGATTTTCAGCATCAGCTTCCATGCTGTTCCAGATGGTTGGGGAATCCTCTAGAACAGTGTAGGTGGTGGCATGGATGAGGTTTTTGGGGGTGGGGAATTGGAATAAGGCATTCCCTTCCATTAGCAGGATTCTTCCACCATGGACCGAAGGATCCTTTTCTGTTTGCACATGACAAATGCCCCATTCATTTAAAGCACTATGATACCATTGTAAACTGCCATGGCTTTCCCCAAAGAATTATGGGAGCTGTAGGTTTTTTAAAGAGTGCTGAGAGGTCTTATTCTGTGTGGCAGGCCTGGCTCAGCCATGAGGTGGCATGAAGCAGCCACCCACCCCAGCAGGTGCCTCCACCACTGGCAGAGAATTGGTGCTCCAGCGAAATCTTGTGAGATATTGTGGAGCATGGAAGATCTCATGAGATTTGGGCAAGGTCTTGTGAGATTGGCACTACTGCTGCGGCTTCTCCATCTGTAACAGAGGAAGGGCGGCAGGTAGCACGGAGGTGTCAGGGCAGGATGGCATTTTCCATTTTGCCATAAGGGACAAAATGGAATGCGATGCCCCTGCTGTGTGCTGTTGATGGGTCACTTAGAACTTCTGTTGCAGTAGGAGGCACCTGTGGCCACTTTGAGTTGTCTTCAATCCCATGATTATTAACTATTATGTTCTGGGCTAATCTTCAGTTTCATGAGTTTGCTGAATGAATCTGCCTGTCCACTATCCCCTCCCCTCCTGACCCAGTTTGTCAGAGCAGCCTGGAGAGGAACAGTGTGCAGCCAGATTCTGAGGGAGAACCAAGGACTGTGAATGAGGGACTGGCAGCGTTTCACTTGGCAGCAGGCATCCCAAGTCTTCCTTCCCCCAAGAACTGCACAGAGAAATGAGACCATAATCACCTGCTTCAGGGGGCCATCAGTGTCTTTGTGACATCAGCAGGCGGTATCCACTCCCCACCCTCAACTCAGGTTTACTTGCAGATCTAGTAACAATAGCAAACTGCTCTCACTCTTATCTAGACCACTTTTTGTATTTAGCCCCACCATCTGGTAGGCTTCTCACTACAGATGGAGAGGGGAAGGAGGGAAGGAGGCAGGCATTTGAGATAAAAATTCAGATGAGGCAGTAGAGTCCCTGTTATGTACTGAAGTTCTCACCCTGGGCCAGCAGGGGGATACTGTAGATAGTTTTCACTCAGGTCCGCATATGCAAATAAGGAATTGAAAGTAACGTTCAGTGATTGGATAGTTACAGAAAGTTGTTACTGTTGCTTTGTAGTTGAACGCTGTATAAGCAGGTTGGCTGAACCCTTCAGCCCAGTTCTGTTCTGGCCTGTGAATAAACAAGAGCTGTTTGAAGAATCGCTGTGTTGTCTGATATGTTCACCCACAACTTAACAGTCCCCTCCTTCTTACCACTGTCAGCACAATTCATTCATTCAAACAAACAAACAAACAAACAAACAAACAAACAAACAAACCCCATCTCCTTCCAGGCCCCATCTGTTGGTCCGGATGAGAGGTCAAGGCATCTGGAGCCTTCTGCTCCTCTCCCATGCTTTGACAAGCTTCACATATTTGGAGGGAGCAGGTGAACATGCCAAGGCATCAGACCAAAGGGCTGGCAGTGGGCGTCCTGCTGATGTGTGGACCTTGGCAGGTGCCCATCAAAGTCAAATCCTGATGCTGGTCCTGCTGTGGCATAGCTTTAGTGAGCTTCATGTCGCAGAGGGGATTTGAACCTGGGTCTCTCCAGTTCTAGTATAATACTTGAACTGCTACACAATGCTGACTTTCACTTGTTTAGCTTTGCTAACATCCCATAGCTCAGTGGGAGAGCATCTGCTCTGCATGCAGATTCAATCCCCAGCTTCTCTAGGTTGGGCTCTGAAATCCTAGGGAGCCACTTTTATAGTGTAAACAATACCAAGTTAAATGGACAGTATGGAGCCAGTGTGGTGTAGTGGTTAAGAGCGGTAGACTCATAATCTGGTGAACCGGGTTCGCGTCTCGGCTCCTCCACATGCAGCTGCTGGGTGACCTTGGGCTAGTCACACTTCTTTGAAGTCTCTCAGCCGCACTCGCCTCACAGAGTGTTTGTTGTGGGGGGGAGGGAAAGGAGAATGTGAGCCGCTTTGAGACTCCTTCGGGTACTGATAAAGCGGGATATCAAATCCAAACACTTCTTCTTCGTCTTCTGTTCCTTCATTTCTTTTGTCAAGTCAAGGCATCACATAAGAACATTCAAAATACATTCAGAATAGATAGGCCAGTGCGATCTTGTCACCACCCCAATGGCACAGCATTTCCTTTGTGCTCTTCATCCATGCCCACCACTGCCCCAACCCTTCCAGAATCAAAATGTGCACCCCTATCTTACGCGTGCTTGCTCAGAAGTAAACTGAATTCAATGGAACTTGCTTCCTAATAAGAATGCTTAGAGTATTCAGCCTTGGCTATACCTCAATCTCCTTCCTGCCAACCGCCCGCAAATGTATCAAGTTCAGATGAATTAAGTGAGCATGAGTATTTGTTGACATCACAGAATGTATTCCAAGCACAAAATCCATCTTCCTTTTGGCAAGATTCTGACTTGCTGGTGCAGACCACTCATATATCCCTAGATAGAGCCTTTTAATAAAAAACCGAGACCTATTTATCTTCTGAGTCAATACGTTCCTTTCAGTGGGAAAGTGGACAGCCCTCCTTTTCCACGAAACTTCCAAAAATAGTTTGGCCTGAGATATTTTTTCCTAACGATTTTTGACATAGCCAACGGACATTTCTGTCGACGTGCCAAGTGAGATGGGTTGCTGATTAAAGCAGCTTGATCCCACTCTTCACAGGCAGGAGCCCTCCCAGGGCGCTGTCTCTTTCCCCCCAAACAGATCTGCCTTTGTTTTTGCCTTGCCAGCACCCTCCATTAATAAAAATGAAGCAATGTGTCTGGTATGCGCTTTTATCATTAAGATAACTGCTGCGTTCTTTTACAAAAGTTTGCTTTAAAATATGCTCCTTGCATTATATGATATAAGCTCTTGAAGCCAGGAAGATAATACAATGTATTTAAAATGCAGGATTTTTGTTTGTTTCTCTGTTTGTTTACATCTGCACAGTTGGGCCTGAGTCAAATGTACTTCATTAAACCATTTCCTTCCTTTTGGCACAGTGGTAAAAAAATGTGATTCAGTCACTAAAGTTAAGGTCATGTCTTTGCTCCGTGCAAAACAATGGATGGTTAGTTCTCATTTCCGACCCACACCTGGAATATTCATTGCAACAGCCGTTTGATCTGCACCATCCTGTTCAATCTGAGTTTTAGCATGACACAAAAGCAAACACTGTACTAAAGCAGCAGTGAATTTAGGCTACAGTACAGAACATTGACATCATGCTGTAGTATTCGAAGACAGTTCAGGAACTGTTCCTGATGCAAAATGTGGCTTCCAGATAGTGATTTGGAACCTGCAGATAATGATTGCCAGTTGGTTTTTCAACCCAGTTTGAAGAACTACTTTTGACCATTGCAGCAGTAAATAGCCTGAGGCCAAGATATCTTGAGCCCCAGCTTCTCCCACACTAAGATCAACAGCAGGTGCCCTTTTCCATGTCCCAGTACCACCACCAGCAAGTTCAGCAGATGTGTGCATGAGACAGAACCTCTTCAGTTGTAATGTCAGCATTGTGGAGTGCCTTCTTGGAAGCGGTCTGCTAGATCTTAAACCAGGGGTAGTCAATGTGGTACCATGTTGTTGGACTCCAGTCCCCATCAGTCCCAGCCAGCACGGCCAATGGGCAAGGGTGCTGGGAGTTGTAGTCCAACATCTGGAGGCCATCCCTGCCTTAAACAATGGCTATTCTGAACATTTGGGGTTTATGTCTCCTAATTTGAAAATGCTATTTTGACGTGTGTTTTGAACTATGCCTTTGATGTTCTTGTATGTTTTTATTCCTGCTGTAGTTTCTGTCATGTTTCATGGTTGGCATCTCCTGGTATGCCCCGCAAAGGACCTTAAGGTCCATGAATAACCATAGTTTAAAGGTCCCAGGCCCTAAGGAAGTCAGACTATCCTCCACCAGGGCCAGGGCCTTTTCAGTGATGGCTCTGACCTGGTGGAATGCTCTGTCCCATGAGACTACGGCCCTTCAGGATTGAACCTCCTTCTGTCAGGCCTGTAAGACAGAGCTATTCCGCCTGGCCTTTAATTTGAATTCAGCCTGATCTTTTATTTCCCTTCTTTTCCCTCCCCCTCCCCTTTTATGAAGATCACCTGCTCTGAGACCGCACAGCTAATTCTCGCCTGGCCTCCTCACTGGCCCAAGTAGGACCAATTCAGCCAGCTAGCCCTGGGGTTATCTAATTAATTTTTGATTTTTGAATTTTATTGTTGTTCATGTTTTTATACCGTATTTTATGCTGCTTTTATAATGAAGTGTTTTAAAGTGTTTTAAATTTGTTTTTAGCCACCCTGAGCCTGGTTTTTGAACTGGGAAGGGCGGGGTATAAATAAAATATTGTTATTGTTATTGTTATTGTTATTGTTATTGTTATTGTTATTGTTATTGTTATTGTTATTGTTATTATCTGTCTGTCTGTCTCGAGAGATAATGGAAGAACTGGAGTTACAACACCTGCTGTGGCTTCAGAGACTGATATGGGAAAAACAAGGGGGGTTTTGTAGATGGGGCAGATGAAGGCGTCCCGTTTCACTGTTACAGTTACACCATGGCGTTTCTTCTCTCTGTGCTTCATTTCTCCTCTGGTCACTGCAGTGGATATACAACCTGAGTGTCTCCAGGCACTGTAGTCATCTGCAAGGGATTCCCACACAATGGAGTTAATGTTGACAGCCTTCATGTCCTGTTTGCAGACATCTTTGTAACACAGAGTTGGTCTGCCAACAGGCTGGTGCCTGAAGCTGGCTTCCCATAGAGCACGTCTTTGGGGATCCTGCCATCTTCCATTCTTTGTACATGACCAAGCCAGCATCGACATCGCTGAGACAGGATTGTGAACATGCTAGGAATGTAGGCTTGGGAGAGCACATCTTTTTTTTAAGACTCTATCCTGCCATGCAATGTCCAAAACCTTCCTGAGGCAGCACATGTGGAAAGCATTGAGTTGTCGCTTCTGACAGGTCTATGTTCCCTACATCTCACTACCATAAAGCAGCGTGCTCAATATGCAAGCCTGATATACCTCCATCTTGGTATTGGTTGTTAGCATCACATTCTTCCATACCGTTTTGGAGAGGAGAGTCATTGCTGTAGCTGCCTTGCCAATACACTTGTCCAGCTCAGTATTGATGCAGAGGTTTTCATACTGTGGTTGTAGTGCTGCTGTTTCTCACCCACCCACCCCCACCCCACCCACCCACAATTTAACCACTTTCAATATCCATGTATAGAAAAGTGGATTATACATTCTTGGAAGTAGATTAATAATCTGTCCTGGTTCCTTGTGAAAGGGATCAAATGCCTTCAGTATCATGCCCCTTGAATAGACAGCGTGACTGCTGGGCGAAGCTTCTCACTTAAGAGGCAAGGATGGGATTCTGAATCCACGCTGACCACATTTGGGGATAAAAGGGAACAAAACTGTGGCATGGGGATATGACGTTGGATGCTTTGCTGTGAATTGGAATAAATAAATAAATGTGGACTCATAACCTGAGCAGCAGAAAGCTCAACTTCAAAAAGGGAAGATACTTAAAATAAAACCAATTGACGCATTTCTTCCTCTGCCAACATGTTTTAGTCTCCACTGGCTGCCAGTTTATTTGTTGATAAACTGTGTTTGGCTTTCTCCTGAGTTTTCTCTTTATGGTCCTGATCAAAATGTACAGCTATAGGTCAGCCTCGCAACTCGTTCCATAAAAAAAAAAAGTGTGGGTAAGTAAACTGTTGCATGCCAGCTCACCCACATATCATCTGTGCTAGTCACATTGATAGATATTTTATATATTACATTTATCAATATTTTATTACTAGAGGATTTTATATAATAGCTGTACAGTACAGTATACATTTAATTTATAAATGTTATGTGCCACCTTGTTGCAAAAAACCTTCTTTTTAAGAAGATGAGATTTGAATTTATTAAATAAAAATAAAAACCCGCTAATGTAAACAACAAGGATATTGTGCAGTTCACCCACCCATCCGCCCACCACAATAGACTATGATCTGTCACTATGAAGTGCTTTGTTTCATGTGAAAACATTTGTCACATGTAAACTTGCACTTTATTTAGGGGGTAAAGATGATTCTGAGATTGGTCCAGGTGGCTATCTCATGCTCTCTCTCTTTCCAGCCAGTGTCCAGCTACAGCAAATTCCTCACCAAAGTAAGTTTGTGTGTGTTTTAAGCGCTGAATTTTTCACCTGAGTTCTCATTCATCATGAACACAATTCTAATTTATTGTAACGGAACCTTATCCAGCTCTCTTTGTTAGCCCAGAGAACCATTAAAATTCCACTTTAGTGGAATGTCCCATCTCTTTGGTGGTTAGGTGCAGAGCATCAGTTTTCTCAGGGTGTGCAGGGGAAATGTTGTTTTTTATTTAAAAACAAACAAACTGAGCCTATAACTTCAGAAGAAAAAGAATGAATGCATGGCTCCCGGATGGTAATGTAAGAATGCTGATCTGGATGAACCTCAGTGTTCTGATTCACTTCAGGAGCTTGGTGTGGACAGCTCCTCAGTGATGGAGCAAGGGGGTTTGTGTGTGTGCCTGTGATTTGCTTACATGCTCAGGTCATGAATCAGAAGCTGAAATGAGCTGAAAGAATCTGCAGTTTCTGCCTACTTGGCAAGACTGTGAGGCCAGCGGATGAATTACACTGCTAAGGGGTTACCTATCAGGTTTCTGAGAACACATCTATCAACAAGAATTTCCCTGACACAATACCTGGCCAGCCTGCTGAGAAAACCCTGTTGATAGCCTGTGATATTCAGGTGATGTGTCTCTATAGGAACTAAGATGGGCTATAAAGACTAAGTAATGGTCAGAGGAGATGGAATATGCTTATTCCACCCCTCCAGCTAGACGGAGGAAATGAGGTGTACAAAGGAAAATAGTCTGTAGTTTAGGCAGAGACTGGAGAAGATACAGTGAATCGATTTCAGAGGTTTTGAATGCATCTTTGGATCTCCCTGGAGAAAGCTGTGACAGCCATGGATTTCAAATCTCTGTTGGAGTGCTTAAGCTGTGTCTCCATTTATCATCAATCCATGTCTTTGTACATAAACTCAAATATTGCAAAATTACAATCAACCTTTCAATGACCTCCCAATGGCACTAGGCCTAAGTGACCTCTGCATAACTGGAACATTTCACTGCTCAAAGAAGTAGAGTGAACCTAACAATGTATTGTGGATGACAAAGGAATTCTGCCCCAAAATAATACCCACATCAAGTTCTCTCCCTCTCCTTTAAATATATTAAGGAACACTTAACTGCGTTGTGTCGTCATCATGTTGTTCCCTTGCGCCAAATCATTGGCTGCTGTTGGTAGGGTCTAGGGAACATCACCACTGTGACATTCACCACAACGCAGGGTAAGCATTCCTATTTACTGATGGGAGAGGAGAGGGAAATCAGTGCAGTGATGTGGCTTTGGACCCCTGTAATGTGTAGCTCTGCATTTATAGATCCTAAAATTCCTTGCCTGAGTAGAGTCTGGACTGCAGACAGTAGTCAACAACCCTTGTTGCAGCTTTCCTTTATTTGAATCGAGCAAAGTACGTTTTGCAAATATAGAACTGTCGCAGATTCGGAAGAACACTCCTTAAATAGTAAGCACAAACAAAAGCAAGCACATTGGGGGGGGGCACTCCTCTAAATCTGAACATAACATCTGCCTGAAAGAAAAAGGGCTTATAGGAGTGTATGTCAGAATAATTCACAATCGGTGTCACTTGACATTACGATCAAGAGCAAAAACGGTGGCTACTGGCAAGAGTCATGACACACAATAGTCAGCTAGTGGCAAAGACACGCCACTCTCTGCAAATGAACTGCAGAGCAGCAGGGTGGCACGGGATCCCTCTGCTGATCCCAAAGTGCTTTCCTGGTCTAAATGTAGGACTCATGTTGATTAAGCCGTCTGTTTTGTTTTAATCTCTTCTAATCACATAGAATGAGTTTGCAGCCCCTGCAAGGGGGAATTATCTGTGACTCATGGGAAACAGCTCTCACAATGAATGGCAGCTCGCAGTCAATCTCTGCACAGTAATGATCATAACGACGATAGTGATTTAATATGTGAGTTTAAAGCTGATTTTCATTATTGAGAAAAAATGGAGAAGGGAAAGAATGTCAGCTTCTCTTGCCATATTATTTTTATGCATTATAATAATAAAATTATTATTATTATTGGGATCATCATCAACAACAGCAGCTACACTTTCCTTCCAAGAGTTCAGGTGGATGCACATACTTCCCCTCGCCAACCCTGTGATGTAAGTTAGGCTGCGAGTAGAACAGCCAGTGAGCTTCATGGATTTCAGCATGACTCTTCCCTTGTCCAGCACTAACCAGCATGACTCTTCCCTTGTCCAGCACTAACCACTACACCACACTGCTTCTCTTTGAATGCAGCTCTTATGCTTGTGACAGAACCTTTTCAGGGAAATAGTTGGTAAGTGGTGCTTCTTCTGTCACTGCAGCATTGGGATAGAACAGATGTCACACATGTCTCTCACTGTGTGTGTGTGTGTGTGTGTGTGTGTGTGTGTGTGTGTTTCATATATAACACTTAAACAAGCTTCTGAGAGAAAGAGAAATATCTTATGTGGATTGATGGCCCACCACCCTGAGAACATATCTGAATCCAGAAAATTATACCCACACCAAAAGCTTAGGATGACTGCTAAAACATCGATTTGCTACATCTTGATGGGGATAAGCAGTCATTTACACATTATACATTAATGTAGCAGCATATAAACCCAAGTCCATGTGCGCATTCTTCCTAATATCCTACTACATTCACAAACCAAAAAAGAATAAATTCCAAGAAGAGAGAAGGAGAGGGAGAAATGTTATTCTAAAGAAAAATGGGAGCTTGTCAATTTGGTGTGAAACTCCAGAAAACAGAATTGATATTAAAGACGTACCTCTCCAGTGCACCAAGGTTAAATGATAGTAGTTTAACAACCAATAACTTCATGAGGAACACTGGGAATTATAGTTCTGTGAGGGAATAGAGTCCCATAATGGCTCTCAGCACCCGTAACAAGCTCCAGAGATTCGGCTACATTAGTAAAACAAAAACAAAAACAAAAAAAACCCCAACACTTTGAATGTGTTATAAACATGCAACGCCAGATGGCACTGGAGAACAAAGAAAATTACTTATGATTTTACATAGTGTTTTTTTCTTTTATTATAACGATTTAATTTCTGATTTTTTTATAGTGCCCCCCCCCGTGTGTAGCTCCACCCAGAATCCTATGAAATGGTATGAAACAGCTTTAAATGTATTATTTGAATGTGGCCTAAGAGTTGGGTTTGCTTAAGGTTACAGTTATGCCTTAGGCAAAGTGTTTTTTCCCCTTTAATTCTAGTTCCTGCTTGATTGGAAAGTTTGGCATAAATAGGTTTGCCCCGGTATGTCACAATCCAAATGTTTGATTTAACATTATAACTGAGTTCTGTCTTTGGCAAGAGAGAAAAACTATTTCCTGATGTGAAAAGATTACCTGATTAGAGGTTTTGAACCAGTCATCCTTTATTTTGCCAATTCTTACCAATTTCTGCATTGTTGTAACATGTCAGAGTAAGGAGCCAGGCAATGTGGCCTCAAAAGACATGTAGAGGTCATGGTAAGGATAAAGAGGGGTGATTCCCAGCATGCCTCACTGGTCTCTCTCGTTTCCCAGTCCATTATCTAGAATCTAAGAACGGGCTTCAGTTCCCATCATTCCTGGCTGTTGATCAAGCCAGCTGAAGCTGATGGAATGCAGACTGCCTTTCCCTAATATTAACAAAGGTATTGTTTGTTCCCCATTTCTCCGGGAGGTGAAAAATTCCAGGCATGTCACTACTTGGATTTAGATTCCTTTAAATGAGAGAACATTTGAAGATTTATCGGTTTTCTTTTCTTTATTGTAATATTTCCTTCTACAGTATTTACAAATGTAATAGCAGAGCATGGGTAGAGGCAAGTAGAAGACACTCCCATGACTACTGTTACAGGCTATTAAGTGTTATTTTTATGCTGCATTCTATTTTTACTGCTGGGTTGAAGGGTGACTGGGAAATGTTTTATATAAAGACGTAAATAGAATCCAAATGTATGCATGCCAAAAGCTCCAATCCTATTATTGGGGGAGGGATGCCTATTTGTCTGGCATTACTTTTGCAATAGTTATTGTAAAATAATGATGATGATGATGATGATGATGATGATGATGATGATGATGATGGTAATAATAACACCCAGCAAATGCATTTAAAATACACTGTTCTTTTGCAGTTTTGCTTGGGATGGCCTTAGGTCTTGCTAAATCTGTCTCTACCCAATACACACATATCTGCCCACCTCTGGATTCTGAAAGGGTGTGCCTGTTTCTTCATCTATAGATTGTTCTCTCAGGAGCAAAACAACATCTGCAGGTATCTGCTCCCCCGCCCATGAAGAGATTAAGCCCCTCCAGCTTATTTTGTGCTCAGCTTGATCCCCTTTTATCTTCTCAGCCATGTTCCCTATAATGGAAGTGACATTCGAGGGTGGCTGCCTGCTTGCTTTCTTTATTTCTTTCCATTTAATTAATATCCACACCGTAGTAAGAGCTGGGGGTGGAACAGTTCTAATCTACATCTTGCAGTTAGCGTACATCCTGCTTTCTAGCAACAAGCTCAGGTGATACAACTTGGTGTGGGCTACGCTTTCATTGGATTTCATCGATGGCAACTCTGTGAAGAGAATATGTAGCTGGTAAGTGGTGGTGATGTTTGAAATAAATGGGCAAAATGTTGGTTGACATGTTGTTCCTTTGCAGTTAAAAAAACACAAAGTTTTATATTAATGAATAGAGTGGGGGGTAAACTGCTCTTATTCAAAGTGTATGCTTAGTCTGAATCTTCTTTCTTGTAACTTGAATCCATTGGTTTGGGCCCCACCCTCCAGAGCAGGAGAAAACAAGCTTGCTCCATCTGCCATGTGACAGCCCTTGAGATATTTGAAGATGGCTATCATATCTCCTCTCAGTCTTCTCTACGAATCATAATGTCTGTCGTGGTTGCACTTTCCAGAACTGCTATGGCTCTGGTCCTCTATAACCCTGACTGAGCCAGAATGTTATCGTGAAATAGCTTAGAAACCTGGTGCGTGCAAATGGAGGTGTTTCAGCTCATCGTGTGGCCAGAAGGCAGAGAACAGACTCTTCATGTGGTTGGAGTTACCAGTCGGCATAGCTGTCAACGTTTCCCTTTTTTAAAGGGAAATTCACTTATTCCGAATAGGATTCCTCACAAGAAAAGGGAAAAGTTGACAGCTTTGCCAGTCAGTGAGTTTTAAAGTTGCTTCCATGCACTAAATCAGGGGTGTCAAGAAATTAGAGCCTTATGAAGTTCCTTGGGATCCCTCCTTATTGTGGCTGTGATAGGCAGGGTGTGGATGTGGGTGACTATGATGGCCTCCAGAACAAGGTTCTATCAGAGCAAGAGCAAATTAAAAATGTAGCTATCCCATGTACTTTTTCTGGACTGCCAGCAGCTGAGCCTGGCTTGATGCACACAATCTCAAGAATTTGCTCCTTTTTGCCTCCACGGTGACCTTAATCTCCAAAAACAATATAGGGAGTGCTTTAAAGCAATCAATCTCTTAAGAACTGAAATACTAAATCAAGAGTTTGTGGAGCGGAGATGAGCTTATGCAACTAAATAGTACAATCCTACCCTCAAAACACATCAGCTGAACGAGACCAGGGTTGCTACTAAATCCCCTGTAATGATACAGCTCCAGGTTGAGGCCTTGCCCTCCTCCAAGGCTTGAACCCCCATCCCTCACTGCTCAAAATATACACCAGCAAATGGGGGGATGGCACTTACCTGATCTCTCGGCAGCTGAGTCGCTGCTGCTTGCTGCAAGGGAGCGTGGGAGAGGTAAGGAAGCAGAGAGGTTGGCAGTGGGCCTACATTGGCAGGAGTGCCATAGCGACTCTGCCAGGGTGTTTGTACACCGCCAACCTCCCCACTGCCTTGCCCCTCCCACTCTCCTCAGTAAGCATCAGTGAGACACCTGTTGGAAGACCAGGTAAGTGCTACCACTCCACCCTGCCATTTGCTCCTGGTCAAAACGAAATGCACACCATTTGGAGTCAATGGAGGGCACAGGATAGTTCTCACCACCACCCTCTGCATTTTTCAGTCAGTGTGGTGTAGTGGTTAAGAGTGGTAGACTCGTAATCCGGTGAACTGGGTTCGCGTCTCCGCTCCTCCACACGCAGCTGCTGGGTGACCTTGGGCTAGTCACACTTCTTGAAGTCTCTCAGCCTCACTCACCTCACAGAGTGTTTATTGTGGGGGAGGAAGGGAAAGGAGAATGTTAGCCGCTTTGAGACTCCTTGGGGTAGTGATAAAGCGGGATATCAAATCCAAACTCTTCTTCTTCTTCTTCTTCTTCTTCTTCTTCTTCTTCTTCAGCCACATTGGAGGCTATGATCCCAGTTTAGACCCCTTTCAAAGGTGCCTTCCACATGATCACTGGAGGATGTTGGACCACGCCCAGTGATTCAGCCCCCAACGTTGACAGTCCTGTTGGCTCCAATCCTTTTCCCCACCCCCTGAAGGGGGAGCCTATATATATGCAGTTGTGTACACCATGCTAAGGTAAACCATGGCTTAGAGTGGATGTGTGAGAACTGAAAGGAGAACCCAAGAGTAAACCTTGGTTACAGCTCTTGCTTTGTGTCGGGTGGGACAATCCACAAGCTTGGGTCTGAACATCACACTAAGCCACATTGTGGCTTAGCTCAGAACAACATAAAAGCAGGAAGACTACAAAGGGACAACACAGCCTCAATCTCCTCTCTAAGAATCCATGTGCTTCGCACTCACACTATGCCATAGTTCGGCTTTGCATTATGTGCAAACTAGCTCATAGATTTCTACTTGTGGTCAGGTATCATGCACATGTAGACTCCCGATTCAAACCTTTTTCAGTGGATGCATGAAAGTCAGGGGGCAGACCTGTTAGGCATGTTGATGTTGTTAGGTGGGTCCAGCAGACATAGTCTGGCTCCCCATGCCGCAGGTTGAGTGGATGTGGGAAAGTCAAATGTGAAATGCAACGCCACATCACCTAGATACGTTATCTCAGTCTCCCCAGATGTCTATAGAAGTATGGATACAGAAGTGGTGGGTGAAGAAGTGGGGATAGTCAGGGCTTGTGCCAGCCTGGTGTTGGGGCAAGAGCTTTTCCTAGCACCTCAGTTGTGCATCATGTGTGGGGTGGCTTCTATGATGTCATATCAGTGTCCCTGCCATAGTTGTGCCTCCCATTCATAACTCTTGTAGGGTTATCATGAGGAGAGTCACCAGACTGTGACTGGTTGTGGCAATGGGATCACCGTGAGATGAGCTGCGTCATTATACTGCCTCTTCCTGTTGCTACTGTTGTCATTATTGCAGGGTGCATGGGGTGTTAAGGGAGGGCTAGTACTTCCAGTAAGGGAATATACCATGCTGTTTCTGGGGTAGTTTGTCCACCTTTGGCTTCACCATGCACTAAGCTCTCATTTGTGGCTCCTCAAAGCTGCCAGCATGCGACAGCGACCACACCCTTGAAATGGCTTTCACTGGCTGACTAAGCCGGGTGAGGGTAGCCGATGGGCCTCAAACCCTTGGTGAGTTAGGGACTTGCCCTGCATGCAAAGACAGGCTTCAGCTGATGGAGGGGATGAGAGCAATAGGGGGTCCAGCAGTCAAGAAGGTGGTTTCTGCATGTGCTGCAGAGGGAAGTGAGGGCCAGATGGGGCTCATCAACCTGGGAAGTAGCCCATCTCAGAGAAGGAAAACTCTGATCCTAAATCTCTACTATTTTGCGAGATCTCTTTGGGAGAAGAAAAGGCTAAGGAGTAAACCCTACACAAATCCAGAGTGGAGTCCCTAAGATGGCTGGGTGCCTTGTATGTCTTCTTCTGACAACTCCTGCAGCCAAGCTGGTGCCAAACATATTGCTCTGCTTTCCTTTGGACACATCAGTGAGGCTGAGAGGAGGGTCTTGTGGTCTGGACAACCCAGGACCTCCATACACATTGCCCAGGCTTGCACCCCGGGGAAGTCGCTTCAGTGCTGCCAACGCAGCTGTTTAACTTCACGCCTGGAGACGCACTTCATTGTCTTACGAGACAGACTGGTGCCAACAACTCTTGATGCTGCTGTATGGGGAAATCATACGATCACAGCTAGCTATGCTGATGTAAGCTCTGACACAGAAGCGGTCATTTCAACCGACCCCCTAGGACCGCTCTGACTACCTTCTGTATAATAATAGCTGAAAAGCCACATGATAATACCAAGTTCCTGGCATATCAGATAGAAAACTGGATAACAGAAAAAGTTTTGTTCTCAAAGGGACAAAATCATTTAAATGTTGAGCCCCTAAAGATTCTTTCCAGACCAGATGAAAGATACATTTGATCTGTCAATATTTAATTAAAAGCTGACACATTTGTTTCATTCTAGACACAGTGTGTGTTCCTTGAAAGGACATTCTAGGGGGAAACAAAGGTTATTGGTAGATGTCATGGTGACAACAAGGCAGAGAGACAAGTGGGCATGAGCAAAATGATGAGTGTACAGTTCTGTCGCACTTCCTTGTTTGACCAAGCAAACAGAATCTCAGTTTCTCAACACATTTTCCGTAAGATTTTTTTCCCCAAGCACTCCCTTTCAATTCACTGAATGTACAAACCAAAAGTGGCAAGAAAACTAGGATAAAAGCTGTTAATGTGATTTCTGAAATGCAATTAATGCTATAATCTACAATGTGCCACTTTGTAATTATGTGAAACTTATGTTCCCAATAAATATACTGGACCCCCTTTTGTATGTTGCTCTAATTACAGTACAATGCTATGCATACCTATTCATGTCATTTTCGTGGGTTGTGACATCCCTGCAAGAACATCAGAATCCATAGGAACAACACCTCCTATGAATCCTTGCACTTACTGCACATCTATGTCTCAAGGCAGAAGCTAAAAATGTTAGCCGCTTTGAGACTCCTTAAAAGGGAGTGAAAGGCGGGATATCAAATCCAAACTCTTCTTCTTCTTCTTCTTCTAAAAATGGTACAGCATTAGATGAGGGGGCCAGACTGAATGAGACCTTCAGAAAGAACCAGGGTTGGATGCCTGCATTTTGCAATGTTTGAATTTGCATTTTGGAAAGCACTTAGGTTAAATGCAAAGATGCATTTAACATCATATCTAGTTTGCCTTTTACAAGTCTTGACAGTGCTCTTACCTGTTTATCTCTTGGTGAGAATCAATTTTAAAAAATGGAAGAATTTGCTTTAAAACCAATCCTAAGATAAGAAAGCCTTCACTGCTGCCAAAAAGATTGTATATTCAATAAAGTTTCCATGATAGACCATATAAATTTTCCAGCTTGATTTAGTGACATTGAAGTATATTAGCTACAGAACTATATTTAGCACACCATGAAATCTTTCACACCCCATAAAATTGGGGGGATTTTGAAACTTTTACAGCCATGCTTTGACATCCAACGATGTGTCCTTCAGAAATACACACACACACACACACACACACACACACACACACACACACACTCATTTCTAACCATTTTAAGCATGTAATACTCATAAAGTAATGAAAAGAAGAGCACCGAGAAAGGGAATTTAAATACTTCTGAATCAGACACACTTGCAGAACTCCCAGTTCCAATAGATGATGTTTAAAAAGCTAAATACAACACACAGTGCAATGTTGTTATACATTCTCTTCTACTTTTCCAATAAACAGGACTATTAACACAGAACATTTACCTACAAATTCTTCTATACTGATGCCCTTGAGATCTATAACAGCAGTAAAGTTAAAGGAAACTATTTGTAGAACTGGTTTGTTATAAGTGCAGAGCAATGAACCAATAGATGATGGAGCTTTCTTTTGTTGTCGCTGCTGCTGTTGCTATAATTATCCGTGTACTGATATGCTCAAAACTTCTGGGCTGCAATTAATCTGGAGATCAACTGGACTATGGCAATGGTTCACAGACTATGGGTGTAGAATATCAAGAATGTTTCTGAAATTCTCTTCAGTCAAATTTCTCTAAGGTTTGGGAGTTCCAAATTACTTCTGGAAGTAAAGTTGATTCATTAGGAGCCCTTGTGGTTCTATTTATTTTTTGGCAAGGATAATTAGCAGACCAACTTCCCCTATATGCCCTCAGCCCATAGATAAGATCCACAGAGGAGGCTTTTTGAATATGCCATGATTATTAAAATGTCATCTTATGACATCTCCAAAGCAGGACTTATTGGTGGTGGCACCCACCCTCTGGAACACTCTCCCACGTGCAGTTCATGAGACCAATAGAGTTTTTAGTTTTAATCACCTTCTGAAGATGCATTGTATTATACAGGTTTTTCCTGGCTCAAACTGTAAGGTTTATCACACTGCTCTCTTCTTGCTGATATATTCTATTGAGATATTTTTGACTGCAAACACTATATATATAAAGCACTCCCCCAAAAAATTACAATTCCCAGCACCCTTTACAAAGTTCACATCCCAGGATTCTTTGAGTCAGGAAATGTGCTTTTGTGTTTAGTGATATTTAAAGTTTTGGCTTCTATTATTTTAGGTAAACCGCTTAAGGATTCTGTATATTAAATATTATAAAGACAGATTTCTGATTTTTTTTACACAGCACTATGCATACTCAGTTTATCACACTTTCAGGTCCTTCTGTTAAATAACATTCCTATTGCTCATGTGCATTTTTGCGTTCGTCTCTCTCTCTCTCACACACACACACACACACACACACACACAACCCCCAATCTAGACGTGACTGGCTGTATGATTATATCAAGATTATTTCTGGGTGGTGTTTTACTGATACACACAAGTGCTTGTGTGCACCAGGAAACACAGCACAGAAAGCATTACTGAGCAAACTGTGGACACGTCTATAGATTGTAAGAAAACTGTCCAAATTTGCTGAATTTGCTGAGGCACTGATTCTGCGTAGTAATAAGTTGGTGCAGTCCACTGTACACAAAGCAGGGACTAGTCACCTATGGAACTTGAGCCCAAGCTCTACCTCCATGCGCCACTGTTATGGCTTTGGACAAATCACTGTTTTTTGTCTCAGCTCCCTGTCTGTAAAATGGGGAAAGGTCCATGAAGTCAAAACAGATTTCCCAAGCTAGATTATCAACAGACTGTAAATTTGCAGACTTTGTTTAGCCTTCCTTTAATTTCAATGAAATTTGTATTCATTTGCATCTCATTACCATTGCTTCTGAAAGGAAACACAGTACTTTACCGCCTCCCACCAATTCTACTTGATGTGCTCAATTTTTGTTCAAACTGGTTTGTGGACTTTCTTGCATGAAGCAGTAGCAAAGAAATGGTGGGGTAAGGAAGATCTTAATTAAATCAAAGGGTAGCATATAATCAATTTAGCCATTTTAATGAAACATGCAAAATAGTCCCTCAACCAATTAGCTGCAAGACTTTTAAGGAAATATTTAAACTCTGCAATGTTGTGTGGAGAGATTCGCTCGCAAGCTATTCTGAGTCAATCCCATATTGATCTGCTTTCCGCTCGCATGCATTTGTCCCAGCTGAATTTTGTCATGAAATTCCTTTGAGAGAACACCGCTTTCCTAATGGAAATAAACTCAAAATGGCTGGATAGAAGTATTGTGCTTTGCAGCAAATTTAATCTTTAAGCCCTGCCTACTTTTTGGAAATGGAAAGTATCAGTCAATATAATCTTTATTCAAAATATTGCATGAAGGGCACTAAGTGTGTTGGAGAAGGGGCAGGCTGACTAGGTTCACACAGTGTGTTAAGCCAACCCAGGGCTTTGCATGAATGTATAAGTGGCAGGCTCCATGAGAGGAGATCATAGCAGCTTTGCTCTTTCCTCATCATTCCACTGCTGGGCTTGATTTAGCATGCCATCCAGGCTCATGGTTCAGCACTCTCCAGACTTAACCATGAGCTGAAACCAACGTTAGTTGGCTCCATCCAAGTAGGAGCAAAGTTGGTTGCGGTCTCTGGGAACCTCTACATTCACGCTAAGTGATAGTTTAGGCTTAGCAAGGCATGTCAAGCAGGCTTCTATCTGAACAACTGTTCATGCACACAGATTCTTCTTAAAACAACCATGCTCAACACATGGTCATTGTTGGGTTGTACAGCTAGCTTGATGTTGGAGTTTGGTGAGCAAAACAGACCCACTCCTTTACCACTGAGTGCCCACACATGAGTTTTGGGTGCAAAGAGCTGCAGATCTGTACAAATCTGGGGTGGCAAACTGCAAGCCAGCTCGTAAGTCATTTCAGACAGCCCCCAAGACCCACTGAAGCACCAGGAAATGTTCTGAATGGCCAGAATTTCATTGAGCTTCTCACCATCAGTAGCTACTGACAGTTGGGGTAGATTGGAGTGCTCCAGCAACAGGAAAGAGCTATTTTGTTTCCTGAGCAACTGTGTACACAGAGACATGGGGGAAGACAGCAAAAGTTCAGCACATTTTGAAGACATCACAGTTCAGGTAACTAAACTTGCAAAACGGATATGTCATTGTAGATTGTTCTGCAGTATTTGCTACAGCATCTTTCTCCCCAAGATCTTTAAATAGTTTGGTGGTGGGAACTTTTTTTTAAAAAAAGCAAATCTTAAAGCAACAAAATCCATCATCGTTTAGTTTGCGACTTTTAAAAAAGTCCATTGGTACAACTTCTGGGAGGAACAGACAACAAAATATTACTTGATTAATGAACTTGGGAGAGAAACTGAACAACAGCACATTAGAAGACTACACATTATTCTGGTTCAGTGTCAGAAATCCGAGGCCTTTGGCTGCTGCTTGTCTTGTCACTTTAATTATTCATGGTTTAGCACCAAAGGAACAAATGTGAATATTTACATGACTCTAAAATATCATGCTGCTCTGCTGTAATTTTCCATTAGGCTTCCAAAATTTAAGAAAACAAGCAAGCACTATTTAGCATAAACATTTACACTTTTTAAGAAGTTGCTAATTTGTTTGCTGTTACCGGTGCCCTTTTTAAGGCAAAAAATGTTATTTGCTTAACACCATGGAAGATTTAAGGAGGACACATCAGTCAGGAACTTGGACAAGCTCTCTATGGTCTGACAAGGGAAATGCCTGGCTCTGTTCAGATGCAACTAAGTCCATTGCCACCTCATAGCTAAACCTTGTTACGACCCCAACTGCACACTCAAAGAAGAAGAAGAAGAGTTTGGATTTGATATCCCGTTTTATCACTACCCGAAGGATATCTCAAAGCGGCTAACATTCTCCTTTCCCTTCCTCCCCCACAACAAACACTGTGTGAGGTGAGTGGGGCTGAGAGACTTCAAAGAAGTGTGACTAGCCCAAGGTCACCCAGCAGCTGCATGTGGAGGAGCGAAAACGCGAACCCGGTTCACCAGATTACAAGTCTACTGCTCTTAACCACTACACCACACTGGCTCACCACACAAGAACAGTACAAAATCATGTGACGTAGGAGATTCCTGACTGGAGGTCTCATTGTGTTCATTTTTACTTTGGAATTCTGATGGAGAGGGTTAAAACATTCTACCCCCAGCACTAAAACTCCAGTCAGATTCAGAGCTTGAAAGTTGCCATTTCCCCAGAAAGGGAATTTCAAAGCAAGATTAATGCATAAAAATGCTGGATTAGAATTTATCAAGAAGTTTGCTTCCATCCCTTTAGGTTGGAATAGCGATGATGGTTTTCTGTCCCACTACACATGGGCTGGGCAATGCTAGTATAATTGTGTATTTACCACTGTTTTGAACAATCGCTTTGCTTATCTTAAGCTTTGTGTAGAATCGTCATGAACTTCATGAGGAAGTCATCATAGGGCTGTCCTGAAGACCTCTCTCCTGGACCCATGCTTAGACACCCATGCAGCAGTGAGGATGTCTGCACTAAAGAAGCAGACACATAAGCAGCTGCTTGCACGGTGCACTGGCTCCTGCCTCACCAGATGTAAGCAGAGGCTCTTGTCAGGAAGAAAGATAAATATTCAGGCAAGTAATGGTATGGGCTCAGTGGCAGACACAGGACTCAGGAGTCATGGTCCAGGAGTTCAGGAGCAGGGCAAAAAGTTCAGAATTGGATGGAAGTGGCAAAGATGTCCCAACATATTTCCTGCCAAGGTTTTAAATATGAGGCATAGTGCGCTCACTCACAAGACTCTCTCTCCTTGTGGGAATGTTGGGATTGCAAGCATGCACCCCACTGGGGAAGGTGAGTCTGCTCCTATTTGCAAAGGTGGCACATGGTTTTAGGCAACGACACAGCTCCTGACTCCTGTTCTGCCTTCTTGCTTGGCTGATCAAAGCCCCCGCACCCAAACCTCCACTGAGGCTCTCCACTCCATAGGAAAGTTGTTGTAAGCCGGCATCCTTGCTCTGCCTCCTAAAGCAGCAGAAGTTGTGGCAGAAGGGGGAGATCCCTTCTTCTGGTTCCTCCTCCAGTAGAGTCCGCCAATCCAATCCCAACACTGTTCTGGGGCTCATGGTATGCATAGACTTCCACACAATTGGGACTGCCAATTTCACAAGCAAATCACACAAAGCCTGCTCATTCGTGAGTTTCTTGAATGCGGGTATCTGAATATCCACCCCTATATCTTGCTGGCCCCAGATGTGCGTCATCAAGTGATGCCCACTTCACACAATCCACATTTGTCATTTCCAGGGCCCAAGACATTTTGCCCCCTGAGTTGAACCGCAAAATGGTGCTCCCCTCCCTGCCAGGGAAGAAGGTGTGCTTGAAGATCTACATTAGGAATGATGTGTGGGATTTGCTGCCCCTGTGGATCCTGACGCTTGAGGCAATCGCCCCACCTTGCCCTGGTCCTTTTTGTATTTCACTGTCATTTGATTCCACTGTTCACATTTCTCCTCTCTATACCCATATAGATTCCTGAGAACTGAGGATACAGCTTCCTGCATCTGATGCAGTAGGCTCCGATCTACAAGATTTAAATGCCACAGAAACTCTGTAAGATGTCACAAGCCTCTTTGTTGTTTTCCCCAGGGAAATGTGCATTAGAACTGCAGCCTTTAATCATAACTTGTTTCCAGACAATCATTTGATTTCAGTCCCTGCTCCAAATTCATTTTTACTGTGAATGCTTTGTTCTAATTTGTGGTAAAGTCATTAAAAATGCCTCTTTTCCTGATCTTGACTATAAATGGTGACATACTAAATTAAACAGCAAAAATGTCTCTCTCCATTTGCAGCAAAATCTTTTGCTGCCATCCTCTGGAGATGACAAGAATTTCTCTCTCTCTCTCTCTAAATGGAACTACCAGTACTTTGAAATGCATTGCATTGTCAGTGTAATAGGGTTTGCATGGTTTGAAAATAAAATGATTATCAGATATTTGGATGGTCACATGTTCTGGAATTTTATAGGTCATTCATATTTTAGAAGCTATGACCATAGCAATTAGAAAACTTACTATGAGCATACGTTGTTTGTCTGAAAGGAGGGTAAAGAGGGATATGGGCATGTGTGTTGAAACTAGCTTACTGTTCAAAAGTGAAATGTGCATTCATTGCTCCGTCCCTGCCCAGCACTAACATGTGGCCCTTCCAAGGTTGCCCAGACGCGATTGTGGCCCTCAGGCTGAGAATGGCTACCTACCCATGGGTGAAAATCACAGCTGCTTCACTGCTCTCCTGCTGGGAGGCAAGTCATGGTTTGACCTAGCATTCTGTCTCTCTTCAAATAAACTATAGTTTATAGCACCTGGTTTGTCTGTATGTTGTGGGGGAACCACAAATGAAATGAAATCATGTAATGCTAAGCCGGATCATGGGTAAGCTTAGCTGTCAACAGTGCCACAACAGCAGAGCAGAGTGAAGTTGCCACCATTTAACCCCTTTGCACAGTATGTATTTACCTTTAAACTATAGTTAAGCTTAACCATAGTTCAACAGAAACTATGTGTGAAACTATGTGTGAACCATAGCTGTCAACCTTCCCTTTTTTTGCGGGAAATTCCCTTATTCCAGCGCCGTTTTCTGCTGCTTCCCGCTGCTATCCCAGATTGTTAGCTATCCTGTAGACTGTCCCCGGGACAGGTGAGGCTGCTGATCCCTTATTTTCAAATCTGAAAGTTGACAGCTATGGTGTGAACCTATCCAGTGTTGGTGATGTTTTTCCTCACAATCCCAATTTCACCTTTTTCATTGCTGCTGAACATCAAAGGAGAAAATACAGATTGGCTCTATGGTTTGTACTGCATAGAAGCACACACAGAAAACAAAATTAATATCATGGAATGGTAGAGTTGGAAGAGACCACGAGGACCATCTATAGCCCAGCTCTACTGCAACTAACTCACGATCGGTACAACCTGCACTCTTAGTAAGCTCAAGAACTATACCCCCATTTCCTTCCTTGCCCCTTTGCAGAGCTGGCTAGTGAAAGGGGGCGGGGCGAGAAGAAAGAGTCTTTATTTCGTCACACCTCGGCCCCTCCTCCAGCCCCTCCCCCGTCAGCCGCAGATGAAACCAGGCCGGCGGAGGAGGCGGGGCTCGTTTCCCGTGGCAACCCTCCTCGGGGTCTGTGCTGTCAGCGCCCGCGTGGCGGGCGTTGCTAGGTAACGCGCGCGGCTGAAAGGCCTACGTTGCCCTGAGGCCGCGCTTGGCGTTCACTAGACCTGTAGCCGGGGCAGGGGCAAGATCGGAGTGGGCGCTGCTCAGCCCTCTCGCCCGAGTGCAAAGAAAGAACCTTCCCGCGACGCGAGGTACCGGGCGGGGAGGGAGGCAGGCGGAGCCCGAGGCCAGCTGGGAGGCGGGAGGGCGGAGCGCGGCGGGGTCTCCTTCCCCAGGGACCTTGGAAGGAGCTGGCCGTTATGGGCTCGTTTTCAATGCTCAAGGCAGCTGCCCGGTGTCTGTTTTCTGGGGGATAAAACCCTGCGGGTCTCCTTGGGGCCTCTGAGCAAAGTGAGCGGAGCTGTATTTGCTGCGCGCCTAGGCTGGATGATATTATTATTATTTATTATACCGCCCTATACCCGGGGATCTTAGGGCGGCTCACAGAATAAAATCAAGATATAAAACCACCACATACATAATAAAAATAAAAACGACAACCCAATAACCCCATTACCACCACCCCAAAAAAGGGCATAGGAAAATCCCCGCAAGATCACCCATGTATGCGGGTCTAAACTATAGGTGTGGCTTGAAGTTCCCTGCGGGGGAAAAAACGTGGTTCCACCGTTCGGAAATGTTCTAAAGACGCCAGTATCTCAGTTTGTTGACAAATGGAGAGCGTGTTAATTTTTTTCTTCCCCATTTTTTCATTCCCCCAACCTCTACCCTCCTCCTTGATAAAACTGGGGAGTGTGCTTGGATATGCTTTTATTTTATTTTATTTTAAAAAATGAGTTTCTAGAGCTTTGAGGGAGGTGGGAAGCATCTATAGTTTAAAACGAGTGCTATTTTGGGAGAAGGGAGTAGCTTTTTAATATTTTGGCTCTCCGCAGTCTACACGGAATATTCCTGGTCACACTTAACTATGAAACTTTTTTACGCTTGAGTTCCGAACCATGGTCCATATATTGTCTGCAGTGACTGGCAGCAGCTGTCCAAAATTTCAAACAGGGGGTCTTTTCAGTTATTACCTGG
Organism: Podarcis bocagei; assembly: GCF_964188305.1. Classification (NCBI taxonomy): domain Eukaryota; kingdom Metazoa; phylum Chordata; class Lepidosauria; order Squamata; family Lacertidae; genus Podarcis; species Podarcis bocagei. Next base: position 38,823,925 of record NC_138134.1, read on the forward strand.
CGGTGCCAGAGACTTGACCTGAAACCTTCATGCAAAGCATGTTATCTGCCAGGGATTGTGATCCCATCCCCACTGCCACCAACACAATTGGCAATTTTTAACTAGCCATGGGTATATGGACTGAATGAGGAGGTGCAGGACCAAAAATAACCCATATTAGATACCTCTATAAAGTCCCTGTTCCTCATTTGTTAACTGGAACAATTGTGTCATTTCAGACACAGGTGAACAAATTTATTCTCTGATGTAAGTAGATCCATTTTTCCTTTTATGCAACTCCTCTGAATGATGACTGCAACTCAGTTACTCTTTGGTTGCTACTCACCTGGTAATTTTGATGGAAACAAATTAGGTGCAGAGGCTATAGATTAGGAAGCTGTAGAACACCAAAGTTCAAATTATTGCACAGGTATAAATATTGAGCATTGAGCAAGTCACCTCAGCCTAATGTATCTTTCAAGTTGTTTGTGTAGAAAACTGAAGTATAACTCATCTCAAGGATAAGATGGGAAAGAAATAGAAATGAATAGTAACATTTTCATGCTACAAAACTAGATTCATTTCATGCTACAAAACTTCATTTCTATTTCTTTCCCATCTTATCCCTGAGATGAGTTATAGGGCGTACTTCAGTTTTCTACACAAACAAATTGCAAGATGCATTATGTGAAGCCCTAGAGCAGCCTTCACCAACCTGGTGCCCTCTAGATATTTTGGACTCCGACTCCCATCAGCTGGCTGGGCTGATGGGAATTGCAGTCCAAAATATCTGATTGGCACCAGGTAGCTTTCTAGGGCTTATTTTAAAGGGCATGCTTTACACTTGCACTGTTCACTCACATAGTTCATGCACAGGAATATTATTATTATTATTCTCACTTGCATCTTGTTTAGTGAAGTTTAGTGAAGTAATGCGAAGGTGTTACAGAGCTTTCCTCTGTCCTGCTTTCCAGTTTTTCCTGTTTTTTTCCTGTGGTGGACAGAGGCACTCCTGGGAAAGGTGACCTTAACATGAACAAACTCTGCAGGAATAGGACCTGTTTTTCTTTACTTTAACTCATCTCCCATCAGGAGTGCCAACTTGGCCCCGCGACCATGGATGCCCGGGGTCGTGGGTGCCATGCAGCGTGCAGGGCCCTGGCCCTGAAATTTGTGAGTGCCTAGCACCTTCATGGGGGCTTTTGTGGGTGCTTGGGCACCCAGGGCCCCAGGGAGTTGGCACCTAGGTCTCCCATCAAGAATTGAATTGGAATTGCTAAGCACTGAGGATTTGTTAAAATAAAATAACTGTGTTTGAATTATCTGCTAGTGATTCTGCAAGTGTTAACTACCAATTAAGAGGTTTTGATAGGTAATAAAATGTTGGCTTCCCATAGACACTTGGTTGGCCACTGTGAAAACAGGATTCTGGACTAGATGGGCCTTTGCTTTGATCCAGCAAGGCTATGCTTACGTTTCTGATGCATTTTCTATATAGCTGCAAGGAATATAAATACATTTATATGTGGTTCATTCTATATTCAAGATTCAAAGTCTAAGGGGAGAGGGGAACTTTCCTTCAAGAGAATGTCAGTGTTGCCAAAAATAAGGGTCACTTTTCTCTCTCTCTCTCTCTCTCTCTCTCTCTCTCTCTCTCTCTCTCTCTCATTTAAATCCACAATGAAGATTTGCCTTCACTGGATCACAAATTGAGCATATAAGATTAATTTCCTCAGATCAAGAAACATGTCTGATGAAGATATCAATACTTTAGCCTATACCAAAAGCCCAAAGTTCTCCAAAAGAACCACTTTTCAGGTAAAAGGTTTTGATCTGTAAATTATAACATTTTATTGCTGTACATTCTGTTACTTGCAAACTTAAAGTTGATGTGTCTTAGTGCTGCATTATGTTTATTAGTGATAATTGCCCAGAGTTTGTGCATATTTCATGTTCCGGAACCGTAAACAGTGAACATATAAATGAAAAAACTGGATTTACCACATACATGCATATGGATGTATGGGTCTTTCAGAAATATAGGAGCTTTTCATTGTTGGTGGGCTGATCACAGAAGGGGAAATTAATGAAAAAGATACCCCACACATTTGTATATCTTCAGTGTTGATGGTTTTATTTATGTAAACATTTGATACACTGCTTTTTTTCTCTTAGGTTCAAAGCAGCTTACTTAAGCAATTTATAAAACAACTCACAAAATCCCTAATAAAACCAGTTACTTATTTTTAAAAAACCACAACCCTACAACAAGCATGTTAAATGTTTCAGCAGCCATGCAAAACCTATTTTCAAGCCAATTGTTTCAGCATCTTGAGAGAGCTCTTTCATATCCTCATATCCTGTTGAAAAGATCTTAGAGATTCCAAACAGATCAAAAACATATATTTTTTTAACCACTTCAAGGCAGAACTCCTAAGGAACCCATGGAAAAATACATGAAACTGTACCTTAGACAAAACAAACAAATTCAGGTTTTATCACTTTATGGTAAAAAGATTAGGGATCATTAAATTGGCACATTTTTAGTTTGTTCTAGGTATATATTTTTTGAAGCAAAACAATTTACAGTAAAATTGGAACTACTCTCTGTTTCCTTTGAAATAGTAATGCATTATCTTCCCACTCTCCTCCTGACCTGAGCAAGTATGTTTACAATTTTTTAGGAAGAACTACAAGAAGCACTTCTTGCTCGCACAGCAAAACAGCAATCTTCTGAATATTCGGAAGATTTTGAAAGTGATGAAGAAGGTAAGTTAAATAACATGACACCTTGAAATATTTACGTGTGCCCTTTCAGTGCTTTTTGTCGTATAAATAATTGATCAGTAACTACATGCAGAATGATCCTAGGCTTGTTTAATTAGAAGTAAAGCAGCCATCCTAACCTTGATTTCTGTGCTGCTGGATTGGTTTAAGACTGGACGTCCCAGTCTTCTGGCTTCTGTTGTAATGACTTCTCATATGCACCTTCTGCCCTGACCAGCTGGAGGCAGCAAGGCTAAAGATGCAGCAAAGAATTAATCACTTCACACCTCAGCCCCTTAGGATTGTTCTGTATGTTTCAATGAGTTTCATGGGATATGTTCCTTAGAGTTCTTTTAGTAGCCAAAACACAGTGGCCCTGAAACTTATTGCAGATCTTTCTTTGAATCTAAGCTGATGTGGATCAAATGTTTTGCTTTACACTAGCTCAGAGGCTATTATAATTTCATCCTTTTTTCCCTCCTACACAGAGACATAATGGCCTATCTCTTTCTCTATAGGGATTTGACTTTTATGGAAAACAAATCAGACTGTAACAAAATGTTGTCATTGATATTTTCTTACTTATGTTTCTAGTCACACCACCACCCCCCTTCCCAGGTTTTTAATTTGAGTCAACAGAGCACATTCACTCTTAAATGGGCTGGTTTTGGTGTTTCTCCTTCCACCTGACCCTAAAAAGGTATGGTTACTGCTGTGTTGGCTACACAACCCATACTTAGAGAATTAAACTCACTATATGTGTATATATATAGTTTGACACTTGTTCTTAATGTACATTACAGTACACTGTGAATCTCTTTGGGAGGTTTTTCTCTGCCTATCATTTTTCTCATCTTTTATGCTGTTTGGATTTGGATGGCTAAAAACATCTGTTTTACTGTGTTATTAATGTTCTTCATGTTCTGAATACTGAAGTGGGACAAGGTCTATAAAGGACATTCATTCATTCGCACTGATCAAACTACTTCAAATTCCATATTTGAAACCTGTTTCACTCTAACATGACATATGACTTTAGGAATTGGAAGGAGAAACATACAGTTTTGGGTTGGCACCATAAACCGATATAAATATGTCAGGATCAAAATGCATGGCAGAATTATGCTTTTAACCAAATCCAGCTTGATTCCCTTTCTTTATCCACGAAATGCCAATCGACTCTGTTTTCAGGTACAGAGGAGGAGTTTCCTGAAACTGTGGAAAACACCCCAAAGAAATCAATTTCCTTTGCAACATCCAAGTATAATCTTCGCAATATGAGCACTTTGAAAAGAGAAAGTGCAGATGACTTGTCTTCGTCAGATGAAGATGAGAGACCTCAATATGTGTCCAGGTTTGAGAGAGAGATTTTGAGTGACGAGAGGCAAGCTGAACATTCTGGGTCAGGTGAAGGGAGTGCATCAAAAACATCCATTTCATTTGAAGTATCTCTGCCAGATCACTACTCTTTTGAAAAAAAACATGCTGATGACTTGATTTTGACAGAAGCTGAAGAGAAGAGACTTCAAGAAACAGCCATGTTGGAGAGTAAACATCAGATTGAAGAGAGGCAAGAAGATGACTCAGTTTCTGAAGAAGGGTCGGATTTTGAAGAAGAAGGTGATCAGCAGGAAGAGGAACCAGTGTTTGATTTGCAGATAGAGAGGGATGATACAGTTCAGTGCAAAACTGAAATAAAGCCAGTGCCAAGGCCAAGGGAATTTAAGACCAAGGCGGCATCAGCATCAGGTAAAGCAAGCATAATAAAATTCTGCTGCATGGATTATAATGCACTTTTCAGATTTTAAACAATATTATTAAGAAAAGTCCTTGTATAGATTATCCTTCTAGTGGAAGATTTTTTCCTTTTAATGTGTGTATTTTAAAGGAAAGAAATCAGCAGTATCAAGTTAATTTTTTCCTTTTGGCATATTGTTGTATTTCTTTATATTCCAAGAAAAGTTTAAGCTATATTTTATAATGTTTTATACATAATAAAAAAGTTGTTATTTTGCAGTCTGTTACAACAAAGCTTATAATAACTTAGAGCAATACCCTGGTGACCCATCAGTTTCAGGCCATTACACCTGTTGGATAAGAGAGTTACTGCCAGTTCCCATATGACATATCATAACTAGTTCTGGATTTGTCGAAAGAGTGATCAGGATCTACAGAGCTAGTTTAGATGTGTCCAAAACCTTAGATATGCACTAGGGACAAAAAAGAAAGATGACTCAGTTGACTTTTAAGGCAAACTGACCTAATTTGTACTTACTGGAACACAGCCATCCTTTGAATTTTACAATGCAGTTCTCAATGCAAGTAATGTGCACAGAAATGCATATACCAAGGTAAAGTGTGCATTAAAGTGTATATTGTGGAAAGTAGCATACAAAAATATATTAGGGGGGATTGCTTTGAAAAATTGCATGTAGATGTGTGGATTAAGAGAAATTCACATTAAAATGCTGTTGGATTTTCATGAGGACTTTTTTTAATTAAAAAATGCAAACTGATGTTGAAATGGGGAGAACTAAAAATATGAGAAACTGAAATTGAGATTCACCCATTCCTAGATGTGCCTAGTGCAAGGTTAAATTTTAAACTCATGACATATCAGAAGCTATTTCTGCACGTTTCTAGGTAGGTATGGCTGCTGACATGAAAAACTGCTCTTTGAGAGGCACAGCCCCAAGGCTACCTTAGGTGCTCAGAAGTCTGGCAGTTCTTTCGATCGCAGGCAATGGCAGAAAGGGAGCCCCAAGAGGCTATTGGTGTATGAGGATCTTGCTTTTATCTCTGTTGTATCCTATGAGTTCTTAAAAGAGTTCCTGCTTATGATCAAGTGTGTCTGGCAGCCAGGGAGTTGTGCTATTTGTATTTCTATCATTGATGATGTGGTGAAGTACAAAGGTTACCACATTGTTTAATTTCTAAACCAAGATGATTTAGCACCAGTGCTAAAGTCTGAAGTCACGCACTGTGTCCGAAAGCCTTGCCCCCTTAATTCAGATATGTGGGGCAGGTTATACTTACTTGGTGAGTAGGAAAGGTGCATGTTCATGTGCACTTTCATGATTACTATATTATTGTAAGTGGATACACACACTTTCAAGAGCTGACAGCAGCTGTGGCATAATCATGGTAATGTTAGGTTTGTGCTTGGCAGTAGTTATAACTATGGTTGTGCTTGGTGATGTGGACATTCCAATTTGGATTGTGGCTGCTGTCTTAATTGGCCCTGGGTATGAGACCAGATTCTTAGGATTGAGCCACATGTGACCCTTTAAGGACAGTCAGCACTTCCTGGCAATTTAAGATACTGAGAGAGTCATGCCTTAAGCCACCAGTGTTTTACTCTGAGAATTCTATAATCCATTTTTCATTTGGGAAATAATTGCACATTAAACATTGCAGGTTGCAATCTGACTAAATAGTTGGGGGGGTTATTGTTTTGTTTGTAACGGTGTTATGTATTGTTGTGTTTTTATATTGTAAACCGCCCTATGATCCTTTGATGAAGGGCGGCATAGAAATTTAATAAATGAATGGGGGTTTTTTCCCTCCACTTGGTGGCAGCATAGTCCATGTTTGGCTATCTCAAAATTCAAGTCTGGTTTGCATGTCACATTTAATCAGGGGTAGTTAATGAAGTGCCACAGAATCATAGAATTGGAAAGGACCACGAGGATCATCTAGTCCAGTGTTCCCCAACCTTGGGCCTCCAGCTGTTTTTGGACTACAATTCCCATCATCCTTGACCACTGGTCTTGCTAGCGAGGGATGATGGGAGTTGTAGTCCAAAAACAGCTGGAGGCCCAAGGTTGGGGAACACTGATCTAGTCCAGTGCAGGAATATTTTGCCCCTCCAGGTGTTTTGAACTACAACTCCCATCATCCCTGGATGTTGGCAATACTGGCTGAAGCTGATAGGAGTCATGGTCCACAGCATCTCGAGGGCCCTTATTTGCTCACTCTGCATTAAACCATAGCCAGTGCTTTATTTGTTGAATGCAAGTGAGCACTGCTCTGGTCCACAACGTTCAAAAGTTCCATTTTGCACCATGCCAGCAGCAACAAACCACAAGCTTTGGCTTGTGGTGTGAACCAAACCCGTGCTTTTGGTTCATTTGGGGGCAAGCAAACTATGAGCCTGGGTTCAAATGGCTTGTTGCTCACAGCAAAGCCAGGAATGTGGGACAGGCATAGTGGGCACTTTGGGACAGTGCACACTCACACACTGCTCATTCACACCTTAACTAGGGCTTAATGTGGTGCCAAAATGAATAGTGGGACAGGGCAGCACCATGGAGCCAGACTTTGGGCAGTGGTATCACTGCTACCCCGGGGGGGAGGGGCACTGCAGGCACACAAGTGGGAGCACCAGATAGCTTTCACTGTTGCACCCATTCTGCCCCAACCTTGATGTCACTCTGTCCCAGTAAGCACCAGAGATGCCACTTCATGGTCATGCCCTGCCCCATTGATCACTCCTACATGTGATTCTGCTTCAAATATTATTATTTTTTAATGCTTGGATATTAAAAACCAACTTCCTTTTTTGTGTGTCAGAACGTTTTCAGCAGCTAAGCAAGTTGCATTCGAACGGAAAGTGTTTTGCTGTATTTATGGAAGTCATAATCATACAGTAGTTCTATCAAGGCTTTACAAGAATTCGTGTAGGTTGGTTTTTAATGGCACATTGCATTCCTTGTGTAAGTCCAGGGGCACAGCTCAGGAAAGCTCTTGAGCTTTTGGAGCAAGGCAGCTGTTTAATCCCTGTGCTCACTTGTCTGATCAAATTAGGGGAAGCTCTCTGACCTGTCTAAAATGAAGCTTAGATAGAGTCCCTTTATAGATATACCTGTAAGCTCATTTTGCCAGGGCGTGTCACTGGTAAAAGCCCTACCCCTTGCTCTGTCTGTACCCACATGAGTTACAGGGATGACTTAAGAGAATGAGGGATTCCGTGGGTAACCTTAGTTGACTCAGTGGAAACTACAGTTCAGGGACTTCCATAGTTTGAATTTATTCCTCCCCCCCCCCCCCCAGTTAAAATGCCAATTTACAATTTCTTTCTTTGTGTTTTTCTCAGCTGAGAATATTAGCATTCCCGCGCGATATGATTATGCAAAGCCATCTTCTCAACCTAGGAGTGTTTTGAGAAAAAGCAGCCATGTGGAGGATTACGAAGGAACTAAGGCAGAGGATAGGACATCTCACAGCCACAGATTTTCACTGTCTGCACCATCTTCTGAAACAAGGCTAAATGATCAAGTGAAGAAATCTGAAAATAGAGCACTTTCTGAAAGTCCTGGTCCTGAGGTCAGAAAATAATTCTGATCTATTGTATATGAATAAAGGGTGGAAGGCAGTCTGAGTGAAGCTCTCACAAGTCCCATTGCTAACCATGGAGAGCTAAACACATATTTAACTCTCTTCTTCTGAAATCACTGAGATAGGTGGTTGGATCATGCCTAAAGTTACCAAGTTTATATTTTGTTCCAACATATACGGATGATTTTACCCTTTGTGTTCTACAATCATTCCATCGCTTTTCACCAGTGAGAAAATGTTAACTTTGACAAGAATAAGCCAGGAATGGTTACATACATATTTTCAGGGTGGAAATGTTCTCCAGTGTGCAACAAAATGATGTTCTAATGTATATGATTCTTCAGCAGTCAAGAGGTTGGAATTCAGGATCTGAACACAGTGAAATATTGTTAAAACGAGCTCAGAGAAAAGGCTCAGTTTACACATAGAGGCTGCATACACACCATACACTTAAAGCATATCCCCTGGCCCCAAATAATCGTAACTGTAGATGGTTAGGGGTGCTAGGCACTGTAGCTCTATGGGGGTAAATTACAGTTTGAAGAAGTGTGGGAGTGCTTTAAATGTGTGGTGTGTGCAGGCAGCAACTCCACTTTCCCAAGAGTAACTCCCATTGAATTCAATAGGAGAACAGCCTGAGATACCGGGGGGGGGGGGGGATAAAGAAGCTTGTTTTTCAATTCTAGCAACTGAATTTCTGTAGACCCGAGGAAGGCTAAATCTTACATTGTTTTTAGTCTTTATTTTGGGAGATACATTTGGGGGATTTTCTTTTTTAGAAATCTTTTTAATATGATATGGATTAATCACAAGTAATGATAGGATGGCCTCTACTTTCATTTTGCATTTTAGGGCCCCTGGATTGCAAGCTCCTCATCCCCATTCCCTATTCATTTTTCATCAGCGGATGAGAGAACTGGAGATTCCAATTTGGCAATATCTGCAGAAGAATCTTCTTCAAAAGGTAAATAATATGACTACACAATGTTTTTTTTCATATTTTCAAAATTGATTTTCCAAGTTTAAAATAAACATATCAACAGACATAAAAGAAACAACATCAAAAAAGAAAAAACAAACAAACATATAACCTAACTGTAAAAATTCCATTTTTGTTAACATTGTTAAGTGACTTCCTTGAGTCCCCCTGGCTGAGTTTCCATATAAATCATTGTAGCAGTTTTCCAAAACTAATTTCACATAAAATTTACATAGTCCTATTAACATCTTATGACTACACAATATTTTAAAAAAACAATTACAATTCAGAGAGTGTTACTTTGTAATGCTAAGCGCCTTATAACTTAAGTCACCTTCAAGAACTTAAATACAAGTTGCCCTGAAGTAATATCTGATTGTTAATGGGGAAAGTTTGAAATACACAGTTAATAATGATCTACTTTAGTTGTCCCTTGAACTTCCATCACTATGAAGGGAATTTGGGGGGGGTATTGCTAACATGCTGAAATAGAGAAAGAACACTTTATTTCAAGTTATTCTTAAAATACATTTGTCTCATATAAAATTAATTTTGAGAAAAGCTTGCAAAACTCCAGATACATTCTTTTATCTCTTTCCTTCCCTGGCCCTGCCCAGTGTCTGATCATTAACCCCTGTGAGGCTTCTTTTCTTTCCATGTCAGAAGATGAACAGAAAGAAACTGATAACTGCAATGATCTGAAATTGCTGGAAAGTGGCAGAGAATCCCCTTCTGTGATAGAACTAATGATGACAACAGTTTATGAGAAAAATAAGAAACTTCACAAGTCAACTGAGGATTGTTTGGAAGGAAAGCTGCAGGCATTAGAACACAGTGCCGTTGAGGATGGATCAAATGAGACCACAAAGGAGGATAAACTTGAGCAAAAGGTAGCACTAAGTACTTCACAGGCTGTGCTGGGTACTTCAAAGGATTCATTAAAGGTGTGTTTCATGGACTATTGTCATATAGCCTTAAATTGATACGTATATGCACACATATTCACATTTAAAAAACTCGTTTGGCAGCTACCTGCTTATGACTAAGGAACGATGTTCATCTACCAGTGGTCAACTAAACTGTGCTCTAGTATTAGACATTTCGTGTCTATTTCAGTTGTGGTTGACTTATGTTTCCTTTTGCTCCATTCAAAAAAGACATTTGATAAAACCAAATCAATGCTCGTGGATAAAGACCCCATGGTAATATTGCCAGCAGACACAGGCTTGGATTCAAAGATCCCACTGCACAAGTAGAAGACATTTCTGCTTGTTCAGAGTAAGGTCACTGATTGGCTCACACCCAGACGTGGTTAGTAGTCCCTGAATTCTCTTCCTTCAAGTGCAAAAGATGCTCTGGGGTGTTCTCCAAATTTCTAGAGCCATTTGGAAGCTATAAATAGAAGGAAGATGTGGATCTTGCAGATATTCTTAGTCCTTGCTGTTTGGTTTATATTTCATGAAGGCAGGATTCTGCAATTTTATATTGTGACCCTTCTCAGTATTCAGAGGCTTTTGATTTGGCACACCCAATAGGTGCTGCATAAGTAGTACTATTACTTTCCAGGCTGTACAACCACTTTTCTTTTTCTGGTTTTATTAGGAGGAAGGTGAAGAAAAAGAGACATTTCCACCAAAAGCAAAATCTCCAATAAGCAGGTAGGAAATTTGGTACATCCTTCAGAAGCCTGGTTGTTTTCTTCATTATATGTTGGACACGATCACACTGGAAGGTGACATAAATGTTTCCAATTTTCTAAGTCACAAATGGCAAATTTCACCGGCTTAATTCTCTGTATGAGGTAGCATCGGTTCTCTGAGCCCACATTCTGAAATATTATTATTACTATTACTATTTTCCCACCCTTCGCCCTAAGGTTCCAGGACAGGTTACAACAATTAAGACCCAATGGTAAAAACAGTTAAAAACAATGCACCATCACAGAAATAAGGTGTTAAGTAGTGCTTTCGCCCCAAACCACATTGTTCTTGTTACTTTATATATATATATATATTTTAAAAGGTCATGTGAATGGCTACAGTTTTTTATAAGTTTCTCTGGCATGAATGTTTAAGTGCTGATTATTTTCCATTTAAATTCCTCCAGATTGGTTTGTTTTTTTTTGGCCCTGAAGCATCATTCCAAATATCAGTTTTTTCAAACTTCTGATTCTTTGTATAGCAAGCATAGTTTTCCTTAAAAGGATTTAAAGCATCTAATGATATTTTATATTTCACCTTTTCTGAAATTCTTGACTCATTAACAAACACACTCAAATTGTTTGTTGAAGCAAAAGGTCCAAACATCAAGAGTGGGTTTAAAGAACACCTACACTAATCCTCATAAAAGACAAGGAGGAAACTTTGAGACTCCTGTAGATCAGCCCCAGACCAAAACCTTATTAGCTAAAGGACAACAAATACCCTCATCTGTGTAGGCCAAGAGATTCTAATGTCAATCTCCAGCTCACAGAGTTAGCTCACAGTTCTTTGTACCTACAAACTTGGGGGCCATTTCTATTATTCCAAATAATTTCATGAGCTAGTTTCTCTCTACAAGGTACAATTGGCTCTGCACATAATGCTTTGGATATCTGAGTCTTGCGCTCAGACTTGACCCAGTCAAGTGCTTTTTGAGACTATTATACATCTGAGAATGTGTATAGCTTCTCGGTAAATGGGGACACCTATCTGCTTTTACATGTCATATACAAAATTTGGTATGTCATTTTCATTTTACAGATCTTTCAGCTCTACCTACTTGAAGAAAACTGGGAAGCACTCCCCCATCCCGATAAGTACATCATCTCAGTATTTGGGAACATTAAAGGTCTTGGACAATAAGCATTTGCAAAAATTCAGTGCTGAACTTGACAAAGCAGATAGTTTACGGGCAGCTGTCTACCAGGTAACCATTTAGAGCCGTTTTAATGCTCTGTCATTAAGAATATTTCCCAATTTGCTTTAAGGGAGACATGAACCTTTTAAATTTATGTGTCATTTATTCAGAAAAGATGTGAATATAATAGTCTGCATTTCACCTTGCTGAAAATCAGTTATAGACATTTAAAGGGGCAAAACCTTTTTAAAAACTACAAAAGTTGTTTGAAAAATAATTTCATACTGTATTTCAGATGGTTTAAGTTACAGAGGAGGGCTGCCTGCTAAGTTTTCTTGAAGCAGCCAGTTCAGATGTTATATTATCCCTGGGATTCTACTAGGATTGGGAGTGGCTCAGGAGCTTGTTCTCCTTTCCCCACCTCTCATTATAGATAACAAGAGGCAAGATTAACATTTATTTATATGTAAATCTCACACACCCCACTTCCTGCCTTAAGGAGTCGTTCCTGAAAGTTGGTGAAGCTTAAAGGAGCAGTCTTTAACACTGTATGAGGAGTTATGATTTGGAAAGGGGATCGCCTGATAAGAAAGATTTGTGCATACCTAGGACATTCTTTTTAATCTCAGCACAAAAGTCCTGCTCTTCCATATATCAAATTATGAGAGCAGCTGGGATATCCTGTGTAAGAAAAACAGATTATCCCTCTGTGAAAAGGTAATTTCATCCTGTTAGGTCTGAAAATTGCCTGTTACAGCTTTCTCCTTTTTTCATCCCTTCCATAGGACTGGTTGGAAAAGAAAAGAATCTTTCTGTTGGAACTACAAAGAATAAAAAGAAACAAAGCTGAGAACTTGAGGGAAAAGAATGAAAAGGTTTGTTCTGAAAATAGTTCGTCTTAAAGGGACTTGTTATAGCATATAGTTTTCCACATGCTAAATGCTAACATTGAGATTCAACGTTGTGTGACCCACGCATCCACTGATGCAGTAGAGCTAACTGCTTTCTCTGTTCCTATCCACAGCCCCTCACACACCCCTGTTGTTTCTAGCAGCAGCACTAATGTCTTTGTAGGATATGTTTAGTGAGCACCTTGCTTACAGGGCTTTGAGGAGACTCCCTCATCGGCTTAGTGCCCAGTGCGTGTTTCCTGCCCGCACAGCCCAAAATCCGCCCCTCTTGTAATCCAAAACATCTGGAGGGCATAGGCTGATCCGAAAGGACAATGAGATTGAACAAAGGACAATGAGATTGAACAAAGATTGAACAGTGGTTGCTGCTTGCAAGAAACTAGAAGAATGTTCCCTGGAAATTTTTCTTCAAGGTGGACAGAAGCAAATTAAGAGGGACGCAGACACTTCTCACAATAGCGACACATCTATGTAAACGCCTGCACATTTGAGGCAAATAGTTTTGAAATAACTTTAATTAACCTCAAGGTAGTTTTCTGTTTAAACAAAACCAAGGCCTAGCCAGTAGATAGGATGCTAAGTAGTAAATTTACTGCATTACAAGGCAGATATAGTCTTACTAGAACAGTAACTAGCAGGGCACACAAATTACTGTGGTACACATGTTTGCTTGACCTGTTCCCAATTAAGTCCAGACATAATAATACTGAGCGCTCTTTTTTAACAATGCCAATGTTGCTTCCCACATAGGAAGCAGCTGCTAAGAAAGAAGAAGCACTTGCGTCCTTTGAAGCCTGGAAGGCCATGAAAGAAAAAGAAGCAAAGAAACTGGCTGAGAAGAAAAGGCTAGAAGAGGCCAAGAAAAAGATGGAAGCAGAACTGAATGAGAAGAAGAAGGAAGAGGCCCAAAAGGCAGTGAGACAATTTCATATTGCAAACATTAAATTGGGGAGAGAGGGCTAATGCAGACAAATGGACTCTGCCGCTAATGTTCACGATACTTCCGCACATTTACAATTCATCTTAATAAGTGTTGAATTCTGTAAATGAATTGCATACATAAACCAATTACCCGCAGTAGGATACCTTCCTTTTCTTTACTCTTGACAGCAACATATGCATGAACAAAACAATTTTGCAAGTGGATCTTGTTATCTGTGAGGCCTAGTAATGGGACAAAATCTATAAAACCCGGCTGCAAGCTTTAATCAGTACACTAATCAATAAAACTTCAGTGAGTTAATTGGCAAGGGCCAGTTCTCATTGGTGATGCTGAGAGTTAAGGACTTGCTCGTTTCTAACCTGGTTTGATTCTGGTGCGTTACCATAATACAGAATAAAAGAAAACATTGAGGACATGGGATATAACCTGAAGACTGTATGGGAGCAAGTTAGTGCAGAATACAGCAGCCTGGTCAGTGGACAAATAGAGTATATTGTACCATTTTGGAACTACTACACTGGCTGTCAATACATTTCCAGGCATAATTAAATTGCTTTTTTTTAACTATAAAACTCTAAATAAGGACGATGTGCCCCATGCACCCTTTTCTCAGATTCAGCCTCTCTTCAACAACTGTCCAGCAGCGGGTCATTTTTTTCTTTTCCCCAATGCATTACTCCAAAAACACCCCCATCCAGAAATAGTCGGTAATAAAATTCATTCTCCTTTGGTTGGGGCGGGGGGAGCATAGCCAAACCTAATCAAATTCCTTGTAAAGCATAAATCAAAAGCCTCCCCTCTTTTTCGAAGTATCAGAGTAGCAACTACACACATTTTTTCATTAGGAGGAAAAAAGACTATTTGAAAATAATAATTATAATTATTTATTACTTATACCCCGCCCATCTGGCCAGGCCTCCCCAGCCACACTGGGTGGCTCCCAACAAAATATTAAAAACACAATAAAACATTAAAAACTTTCCTAAACAGGGCTGCCTTCAGATATCTTTTAAAAGTCAGATAGTTCTTTATCTCCTTGGCATCTAATGGGAGGGCATTCCACAGGGCAGGTGCCACTACTGAGAAGGCCCTGTCCTCCCCCTTTCCTTTCACAGCTGTTGTAGGGATTCTTAAGCTTCAGAAAACCATTTAAATAGTTTCTAAAACCCAGTCCCGGTTCTTTCGGCAGCTGATTGATTGCAGCCTATTTGCATATGATGCTTTGGGAGCACCTCTTGATTAATGCCAATTATCCAGATTGAGGAGGAACCTTCCACAAATCATGCCAGTAACAGAGGCTCGTGCAAGGCGGGGGCACATTCCCAGGTCACTCCCCTTCTGCCTTCCAAATTGGCAGACCCGGGATTGTGTGACACTGCGGGATTCACTGAACTTCCCAGACCCCACTGGAAAGCATTGGGAGGCTTTATGCCCCATTCTCTCCCTTTCCCCTTGCCTGAACTTTGCAGCCTCCAGAGGGCTATGAAGAACAACAGCCATTGACTTGTAGGCATGGCCAGAAACCGGATTTGTTTAATCGTATTTTAATAATTTTATCTGTCAAACTGCTCTGGGAGCCATGCTGAAAAGCAGCTAATAAACTGCTCAGATTAAATACATAAAGCGCAGGTGCCTTTTTCTTCTTTTAATGTTAGGTTTGCTTGTTAACTAATTTTGCACTGTGCACATTTAAGCAATCAATTGACTGGTTTAGAGCAGATTATTAATTAACTAGAACTTATTAAATTGCTTGACAACCCTGATAAGATATCCTCGGTTCACATCCCTGATGGACTTGTTGCTTTCTTTAGGCTTTTGAGAAATGGAAAGAAAAGAAAGCTGAATATTTAAAACAACAAATAGAAAGGAAGAAAAGAGTTGAAAGATTAAAGAAGAAGAAAGAAGAGGAGGTTGTTGCAGAGAAGAAGAAAGACAGCACATCCGCTGTTGAAAAATGGTACAGTTGTTATAATCATTGTTGGTAGCAGCAGCAGTAGTATAAAAGACTTTAAAAGTACCTGACATTTTCTAAACCCTGCGTATATTAAAAGATAAAGCAGTCCTTTCCTACAGGCTCTCACAGTCTAATAGACATGATACAAAAGGGAAAAGGAATGTGGAGGGCAGTAGAAAACAAGCATTGGAGTCATTTCTCCTTCTCTGGCCAGTGGATGTATGGGGCCAGGTCACAGAATTGCAGAGTTGGAAAGGGACCCTGAGGGTCATCTAGTCCAACCCCTGCAATGCAGGAATCTCAGCTAAAGCATCCATGGTCTCCCTGGAAGGCAGGAGGTGCAGCTTCCCGACGGCCCTTGATACCCTGGCTGGTGGCAGAGGCCTGCATATGCCTCCATTTGGTTTTTATACAACATTATGATGCAGGCAAGCGCCTGAATCTAACAATGCTAAGTATATGTCTCTGTGTTACAATGTCGTTTTGTGTTATTTGAGTAGGATGCATACATTTCCCATTTCCTTTATGTATTAAAACATTTTCTCCTTATCCTTTAGGAACGAGAAAAAAGAGGAATTCCTGAAGCAAAAGAAAAAAGAAAAAACCCAAGAAAGAAGAAAACAAATAGAACAAGAAGTTGAGAAGGAAGAAAAGGATAAAAGAGCGATAGAAGAATATGAAAAATGGCTGGTAAGTGTTTGCACTTGTGATAATATCCAAGATTTGACATACTGTATAGAAATTTTGGGGAATGAACTTTCATTGTTTTAAAATCGCCAGATGATGGCAGTATAATCCCTCTTCCTATGATTGTTGGATCTAGACCTTAGAAAATAACCCTCAGGTGTATGTGCAATACCTAGCATTCTGCAGACATGTATTAGATTTCTGCCTTTAAAGTAAGATGATGCCTAGATGATGTAGAGGAAAAGTGTTATTTTGCACGCTTTGCGGGATTTCCTGGAAGCATGTTTGAATTTCCCAGTAGACATGCTTTTGTCTTGAGAGATTTGGAGAGTGGAGTGTAGAGGGCAGCTACTAAATTTAAGAGGGCACCTGCTCAACATTGTAGGGTCTGGTGACCCTTGACATTAAGAATATGTAACAAGGTTTATTTTAGATATCATAATCACCTAAGGATGGCTGGGATGGCTAATTTGTGGCCCTCCAGATGTTTCTGTTTCTGTAGAACATGACGGCTGCCTCACAAAGATTTTGGTATGTATACCACTGCCTTACTAGCAGTTTCTTGTCCCAATGCTATAGTCGGTGACAGTAGAGTCTTCTCTTCTCCTGTTCACTGTCAGGAAGAGCCGCTGCTTCTGCAAAGCCATGTCAGCCCAGCAAAGAACCAGCAAAGTCTAGCAGCAGCAGCAGCTGCCCAAGTGAGTGAATGTAGATGCAAGGAAATGGTTTCATAGATGAGGATTTCCATTATTCAGAGTTGATAGAATAGTTATGACTTAAGCTTTATACTTATAAATAGACGTTGTGGCATAAATGTGTGTGGAAGTGGGGGGGGGGTTAGCTATTAGCTATTAGAAGTCACTTCACTCTGAGCCAGCCTTCACCAACCTGGTGCCTCCAGATGCTGGCTGGGCCTGAACATCTGGAGGGCACCAGATGCACAAAAACTGCTCTAAGAAGTTTCACGGTGGACAGGAGCCAACATGTCCAATACTGGCATGCAAAGAGAAGCAGTGGCATATATAATGTGAGCCACGTTCTTGGAACAAGAAAAGAAAATAGTTTGTGTTACACAGTGTGGTCACATCAAGCGTGCATTAACTTGTGTGAATTCAGTTACATGTGCTTGGCTCTGGCAGTGGTCTTTCTAATGACTGTTGCAGCAGAGAAAGGGGAGAGACTAAGGGAAGAGGGAGTCAGGCAGGCAGGCAGAGGAAGAAGACATCCCAGCTCCCTTGACTTCAGAAGGAAGGAAAGAGGCAGACAAAGAGAAATGCAGGCAGAAAAAGTCTGGAATGGAGCTGCAGCATCTGCCTAAATCTAAACAAGCCTAGTCCTTCCTCTGCCAGATACAAGTTAGTCGAGTGGCTAGCATGAGTAATCTGGATCACGCAGTGAAGGGGAGCCAGCATGGTTTAGCAGCTACAATGTTAGGGTACAACTGCAGAGACTGTCAGGGTTCAACTCCCCATTCGGCCATGGTGCTCTCTGTGTAGCCTTGTGCCAGTCTCTCTCTCTGTGTGTATCTAAACTTAAGAGTCTGCCTGGGCTCTGAGGTCTGTAGGGACAGCCCTTCGTGTTCTCCCAGTTGATGTAGCCTGCAGGACAGGGCCTCCTCTGTCGTGGCACCTTGTTTGTGGAATTCTGAAGCAATGTCACTATCAGGCTTCCAACACCACTTAACAAAACATCTTCCCACCCAGGCCTTTGGGAAAAAACTGGTGTCAATGCCAGCTCTCAATGATGTAGTCTCTTTGCTGTACTGTTATTGCTTGGGATTTCAATATGAGACACCGTATTTTATTGTTTTAATGTAATTGTAGTAAACCACTCTGGGATTATAATTGATGAAGGGTGGTTTGTAAATTGACAAATAAAACAAGATAAAATAACATTCATTGGGTTGGCTGTGAGAATAAGAAGGAGGAGGGAACCACATATGCTGCCCTGATCTCATTTTAGGAGGGGTAGGATGATGGTGATGATATATATGAAGATCTCCTTTTCCCTCTTATGGCCTGTTTTGCCTATTCATAGAAACCGAAAGAGAGAGATTAAAGAAACATAAAAGGACTTCCGGTTCTCCATCCTGCAGCTAAATATATTATTCACGCATTAAAATCCAACCATTCTGTAAACCAGAATGTTTCAAATCTCAATATTATGTCTTCAAATCTCAATATTACAAGTTCATTTTCTCTTTCATGCAAAAGGTCCGTAAGAAGTTTCCAGTCCTGAATGAATGTTGATAATGTGTTTTTTTTCTAATTAAGCACATTAACTTTGCCATCTCAGCCAAGTCCAATAGTTTTATCAGCAATTCCTCTATAGTGGGTAGGGCTATATCTTTCCATCTTTGTGCAAATAGCACTCTCACCACTGCAATAATATATTGGCGTAATCTTCCTTAATCCCTTTCCAGTTGTATGTCCATTAACCCTAAAACAAAGAGTTCCCTGGCTTGAATTGAATATTAACCTTTAGAATCTGTTGTATCAATATATGTATTTGTATCCAATATTTTTTAGTCTTTTTACATGTCCACCAAGCATGATAAAATGTCCCTTCGTGTTCTTGGCATTTGAAACTCCTTTATACATTCTCAGGAGATAAGTACCAATGATACATCATTTTTTTAAAATTCTCTTTAGTTTGTTCCAGGCTATTTAAAGCTTGGTTTGTTAGTGCTGACCTTATCCTACGCACAAACATCAGCTTAGTGATCTGAAAATACATGTATTAAGATTAACATCTCTAGAGTCAATAGGTCAACGGTACATCTGCTAAATGTTATTTCAGCATTGTGCATGTTTTAAATCTGTACATCATAGCTTTATCTATAACTTTAAAGTTTAAAAAGGGCCCCTTGAGTCCTCTCAAGAGTACTGATCATGCTCCTATTGTATAAGAAAGTTATGTTTATGTACAACTAGCGTATAGCCAAAGAGTGAAATCGAGGAATAAGCTAAAATTGCCCTCCAAATTGTATGCTTTGTGAGCATCTGTTCTGCCACATTGAATAGATTGTTGTGCTGGTTTTAAATGGATGTATTTGAAATATTTGCGATTGTGCTGTAAAGGCAGCTATCTTTATAAAGAGCGTCATAGCAACTGCTGGTGTTCATTAAGTTACAGGAATTTATAAATGTACTCCACCAAAAATTGAAAATATTTATAACCAGAACAGACTGGATACTTTGTTTAAATGAGTGAACTATTGAAAAAAAGGTTGTTTTAGCTGCCTGGTGCTATATTGGAAGCTATAACAAAGCCATTAAGACTGCATGGAACTGTTAGCATGAAATGGGGATGACTGATTTATTTTAACTTAATTATTGAAGTCCACTTTCATAACAATGTATGGCACTGTAAATAAACATGCAGCTCTGCCAAGCTAAATAATAATTAAGACACAAGTACATAGAAATAGGCATCTGGTGCATCTGTAATTTTGTAAAGGAAGCTAACGTTGTCTTGTGGAGAACAAATTGCAAACTAATCTAGCATTTATCCAGGCAGTGTGCTGCTAACTATCTCAATGCGCTTGATTGTAAACAGGAGAAGAAAGAAATGAACCAGATGATACAGACAAAGCAAAAGAAACTCCAGGTCATCCTTGAAGATGAAACCCCACCTCCATGGAGCCCGCCTGGCAAAGTTGTTTCTTCAAGAAGCTACTGAGATGCCCAGGGCCATGAGGGAAAGTTCCAACCTTCTGCCATTGTCTAATCACCGTTATTGCACAACATCTGATTTTAACATGAATTGAAATTGGCTCTTTCATTCTTTCGGTGTAGGTGGTGATTTGGCTCTTTGGTATGGGAACGCCATCTGTCCTAAAGACGTGGTGCTCAGTGTGTAGCACACCATTTCCCAGAATGCAAGCTGCACGGTTTATAGCACTACGCTAAGTAGGTCAGGGTGTGTTTTTTTCATCAAAGCGATCAGCAGATTAAAAAATACTGAGTGCAGTAGTAAACAGAAGCTGCTGTAGCACACCGTTGTTGATGGAAAAGATATTTGGAATACCAAGAGGGCAATAATTTTCAATTAGAGGGGAGCAGTTTAAGGAGCTGTGATTTGTCCCGAAAGTGCTTCTTAAAGCCTTAGAAGATCTTCTTAAATTACAGCAAGCTCCTCTCATACTTTGTGATGTAAGATTTTATTTTATTATATACCACCATAAGGGCTCTTGAGGTGGTTCCCAGCAATAAAAATATAATCCTGATAGAATAAATATTAGAGAACAGCAGAACCACTATAAAAATATGCAAAAGAAAAGCAGTAGCCAGAAAAGTTAACATACGGCTAAAACTCATAAAACCTAACAAAAGAAAGACATCTTGACTGCCTGCCTAGAATTTGGGTTCGTCCAAATGAATGAAGAGAAGGATTGGCAGTGACCGGGGCCCAATGTGTGGCTGCAGTGAGAAAGATGAGCTACGTGTCACAGATCAGAAAAGGTGTTGAAAACAAAGCAGCCAGTATCATAATGTTTTAATACAAACCTGTATGCAACCACACTTGGAATACTGTGTACAGTTGTTGTCAGCACATCTCAAAATTCATAGTGTAGACCTGGATGAGGGTGTAGAAAGGGCGGCCCAAATGATCAGTGGGCTGGAGCAACTCCCTCAATAGGAAAGGTGACAAGATTCAGGGCTTTTGAGTTTAGAAGAAAGGCAAGAAGGGGAAAGGACATGATAGAGGTGTGCAAGATTGCACAGTGTGGAGAAGATGGATTGACTGGGACTAGAACCCCAGGTCATCCAATGAAGCTGAATGGTGGGAGAGACAGGGAACTCCTCTTTCAGACAGCCCATAGGTATACTGTGGAATTCGGTACCACAAGATACCATGATCACCAACTTGGATGGTTTTAAAAGGGAATTGTACAGATGCATGAAGGATAAGGCTGTCAGTGGCTGCTAGTCATGATTCCTATTTTACTTCCAGTATTAGAGGCAGTATCACTTCTGAATACTAGCTGCTGGGGAAATACTGATGCACAAAAGGATTCGTCACACTGCTCACTGTATTTCCCTATACACAATGCTATAAAATTAAAAATAGATGCTTGCATGTGTGAACAGACCTTCAGCTGCAATCTGTAGCAAATGACTTCCAGGGTTTATCCACCGTAAGCGGCTAGATGAACCAGGCATGTGCATTTACTGTAATACATTTTTACATTTTAAAAATTTCTTTTTTTACATGAAATCCATAATTTAATATGTTATTTTCAGGCCTGTGTGTATCTAAAAGCTTGATCTAAAAAGACACACACACACACACAGAGAGAGAGAGAGAGAGAGAGAGAGAGAGAGAGAGAGAGAGAGATTTCATTTTAGGCACAGGCTATTTCTAACCGACCTAAATCCTGCTTTCAGATGCTTTCACACAAACAGCCCCTTTACCAACATTCTTTTCTGACAGAATGAACATTCATACTTAACATAGATTTCATGAAATTGCTGAATCACGACTGAAGCAGTTCAAGAGCCATAGCCTTGTCTTTTGGTTTTAATCACAAAACCTATTTAATTGGCAGTTTGGCATAGAGTTGTGGCACCTGCGCCATTAGCCACGCTGTTCTGTCTGCAGCTATTTCAGAATCTGTGTCAGGGTACTCTTAATCACACGGAAGCAACTACAGCTTCTGCTGACCTCAAGACAGAATGGTGAAATATTTGTGAGCCCTGACTCACAGATGGGAATTGTCTCTCCAGCTCTGGTTGTCTGAATTAAAATGTATTGCGTTCATTCTCTCTTATGGAGAAAATATTGTTGAACCAGCACTGCTAGTTCATTTAGCTGTTTTGGGGTGTGGATGTCAGAGTTGTAGCAGAGCATAGTCCTTGGGGGTTGCCTCTTGGGCAAGGCTTGGGAAACTGAGGCCCGGGGTCCAAATACAGCCCCCCACCCCACTCCTACATGCCTCACTCCTCAATGGCCCTGCTTTGCATCCTCCTTGAGGAAGGATGATAGAGAGGGGTGTGTGAGAGGATGTAGAAATAAGCCCACTGCACAAGGGTAGTGCTTCCATTCATTGCCCCACTCACTTTTGGATCTGGCCCCAGACCGATCCAGGCATTGGGAGCGGATTAGGCCACATGCACCCTTCACAGTGCAACCCAAGATCTCTGTGCGCGCCCCTCATTGTAGAGGCAAAACACAGGAAACAGTTGTTGCCTTGCTCTTTAGTCTTTCAGCCTAAAGAGATCTGAAATCAACGGGATTGGCAGGCAACTGCTTCTCTGGGTACTTTTTGTCAGGTGAGAGGAAAGCAAGTGGAAAGAACAGTTTCCCTAAATTTTTAAAAATTTATCCCTAATTTTTTTTCAAAGGTCTCCACTTGTGCTCCTACGTGTGAGTCAGTTACAAAGACCAGCAATGCTTTTATTTCGTTGATCTTGGCACACAGGATAATGACTGTCTATAAAAATGAAAAGAAACCAGTAAAAATAGGGCAAATCATTTCTACTAAACTGTTTGTGGGTTGTTTACTGTCTTTTAGCAGAGGCAGGCACCTCAGAAGTTTGCTTTGTTACACCAGACTTTGCAAGACTTTTTTTCAAGACCCTGGCAGACAATGGCATGTGGTTTTAACATTCTGTAAAGAGCTAATTTCTCTTTGGACTTCAGAAGCTATTTGAGGGGCATTACAAAAAATAAATAAATTGTTTTTAGGTTGTTTTGCCAGAATCAAAATAGAAATTGTGTGAAACTCATTTCATCATAACACTTCTGACAGTTAGTTACAATAGTAAGCTATTAAAAACACTCCTGCTTTTATTTTGGCTTACTTTCCTCAGCTTTTAAAACAATTCTGAGGTAAAACAGCAGTGTTTTGAAGGGACTACCATGGCTCCTGCCTTCTACTTTTTAGATACCTTCTGCTGGTTAAAAAAATGATGGCAAACCTCTTTGCAGAGATAATATACTTTAAACACCCTACTTAACACAATTAGGTGTGCTACCCTTTTTCTTTTTTAGATCTTTAAGAAACTTTTCCATCACATTAATGCTACAATCATTTATATGCATCCTGTTAGGCTGTCAGCCTGTGCTGCCGAGCATGAGATAAACAGATTAGCTATGCAAAATGTTATTTAGCTCAAATGAAAGGCTCCTTCAAATGAGACAAATTCTCTACCTGGAATGCACATAGTGATGGGGTAGTCTGTCCCATAACCCCACATAATTCTTTCAAATTTGGACACAGTGAAATTAAACACAAGTTTCCATCGCCGTCTGCATGCAATCTGCATTCTCTTCCATACACCAATGTTACTTCCGTGTGTGACATACTGCATTTAAAAGTGGTTCTAGATGGGACTGGTTTTGCCCAGAAAGAGGCTGTAATGCAATACTTAGGAAAAGTTACAACTGCTGCTGTTACTTTGCTTTCCATCTGGAGGAAATAAGTGCTACTGTTTATGCTAAGCGATGAATGTGCCGCCATTATAGTTAGAAACAATCTGTCAGTGTTCAACTTGTAATATGCTGTGTAGAACAGAAAAAAATGATGTGCTTTTTTGCCCAGAGGGTTTTCTGTTTAAGAAAAGTTGGTCAAAACTGAGGGGAAAGAAGCATCTGTCAACTTTAATGTCAATTTTGATACACAGCAATAGGTAAACGGATTAAGTGGTACAAGGAAGACAAAAAGGTAGGTCTGTGTTAGTTCAGAAAAAATGTCTTTCTGTTGTTTTTTCAAGTTTACTTATCCTTTATATTTTGTGTTAAAATGTTCCAGTGTGCAAAAAGATATTTGTTCTCTGGGTAGCCTCTATTTCTCCAGCACTCTGAAATCATAAAATTAATTGCTTGGCCTCAACCAGAGGTTTTCAACCTTTTGAGCCCACAGCTCCCTTGATCAGCTACATTCTTTCTGTGGCACCCATTTGGGACTCAGGAGCCCAGTTATGTCACCCCTTGCCTGCAGAGCTGGCAGCCTCCCACCCTTTTTCAAACACCCTCCTTTGTGGAGTGTTCCCTCAACCTCCTCTCTCCTTTCCCCTCTCCTTGGGAGCTTGTAGCCAGGGCTGCTACAACAAACAGCTGTGCAAGCCTTTGGGAGGCAGAGATGCAAGAGGGCATCAGGAGAGAGAAGGAAAGAGGGACAGAGGCCAATGTTGCCATTGGCACCCCTGACCATCATTCAAGGTATCCCAGGGTGTCGCAGCACACTGGTTGTAAACCACTGGCCTAGGCAATGAAACTGATAGGGAGCCTGCCTGGTCATGGTCACTCTTTAGTACTCTGCACATCCACCAGTCACTGGTAAGTGTGTCCTGCCACTGCCTCCACTCCTCTTGATAGGTGCAAGCCACTGAGCTAGACAGTCAGCTCAGCTGGGGAAGCAACGCTTCCTCATGACTTGCCTCTTGCCCATGTAACCACCTGCCAACACCAGACCATGGTTGCAGCGATCATCCTTGAGAATGTTTCCTCCTATAAAAAGAGTAGGAAGTTTCTACATTCTAAATCCCTTTTTTTATTTCCTTCTGTTTCCTCCACTTCTTTCATGGTTATTCTCTCAGCAACTGTCTGCAGTTTTGCATGGAGGCTTCACTCACATTTTGGGGAACTATAGTTATGATACTAACCTGCACACAAGGCAAGTCCTTTTTCTGAAGTACCATTTGCCTCCTTTGGCTACCTCGTAGCTATTTCATCTAAAGTTGTATTTCTCAGCTTCCCGTTTTGATTAGGATCTAGATAATTAGAAAGGTACTTTTAAAGGTTGTATTTATTCAGGAAATTATTGTAGCTGGTGACTCAGAAGAGATAACAACGTACGCCTGAATGTGGCATATTAAACAACAGCAAATTCCAGTCTTCAGCAGCTAGAAGATAATGGTTTGAGAAAAAAGGATGGTGGAGATGACACACTGCCTCTGTGGCACGTTTCCTTATTTTTTAAGATGGGGAGCAAAATTATAGGCAAGTTAAAATATATGTTTTTTTGTGAAACTGGCTGTGTATGATTACTGTGCACTGATTTATTTGTTTTTTAAAGAAACTTGTGTGGTATATTTTATTTATTTCTACAAAACATGCCCCCCCCCCCCGTAAGCAGATGCTGTCGCTATATTGCACATTTTGAATATTTTTATATGTACAATAAACTCTATTCTCCTATTTGGATTATGGTTTTATTTAGCCCTTAGAAGAATGAAGCACAATGAAGATCTTTCTATTTAACCAGAAGCCCTGCAGATACCACCCAATTCCCATAATCCCTAACCATTCCTAATTCCTCCAACAGTCTTTGTCCACTGACACTGCAAACCCTTAGGGTGATAATTCAGCTCAGTATTACTGTGGACAAACTGAAATTAACTTAGTCATGTTAATTGATTTCAGTAGGTCTCCTCTCAATAAAACTTATTTGAATACCACTTCATATTTTTGCATTACAACCCTATTCCAGATGGCACCAACACTCAGATTCCTTTTAAGCAGAGTTCACATTAAGCAAAACCCAAAATGCATGTCTACACTACCGATCTAAACCGGTTTACTTGTCATTCCTTCTCCCACTGGGAAAATGTCATTCTCGGAGGCTGAAGGTGAGGGTAGAACTCCCAGCTCATCAAACACCAATGGACAGGATTCTTTGGCGAGAACCTCAACTAGTGAAACTAGCAAAAGTGCAACAAATGCTTATATCCTGGATATGACATGAGACTCCCTTTAAACTTCATAACCATTTCTGGCCACATGGATTATATGCAAAAATGAATTATTTCACGGTTGATTTCAGCATTAATACCAATTGGTGTTGTAGTGGTTCAAGGTGTGGATTTGACCAGTTAATAACACTCGGTCAAATCCTTAACCAGGCACCATCGCTGCAGGTTCGTTTTGGATTGTAATAAGAGGTGTAGAATAATTCCCTGGGCATCCTCTGCCACACTTTTATCAATAGCCCCTCGACTGGAAGATGGGGTTTTTTAGCAGAAGCAGAGCAGGAGATCTAGAGGCCCAAACAGCTCCCTTACTCCCTGCTACGTGGAACATTGTGAGTTCCAGCAGTCCTGGGGAACACGTCTTCCATATCGTGCTCAAGGAGCCTGTGTTGTGAATGTTTCTAGCACACAGTATTCTTGGTCCCAAACAAGGTGTTCTCATGCAGGTTCCTCCAGTGAGACTTCCCAGCCTACCATGAACAGCTAGCTATTTTGTGCCCAAGTAAGTAAGCCTAAGACTGCAGCCTTACAGGCTATTGGAAAAGAAAAGGAAAGGTAACTTTCCCTGTGACTAATGCTTTGCATCTCCCATGAACCAAACTGATCAAAGCTCTTATGCAAAGAGGTGTTCTCTGCAAATGGCTGGGTATTAGACATATAACCTGCTTGGCAGAGCAGCAGAACGTGATGCCTCATGTTCAGTATCTGCCTCCAGTGATGAAAATGTGGATAATGGAAATAAAACAAGTCTTAAGTCAGATACCAGGCTTGGAAGGATCACTATGCTAAAAATATTTCCATCTGGATGCAGGTATTGAAAATCACCTGCGTGGCACCTAGCATTTCAAAGAATGAAGCTATGTGCAAATAATACCAAGCAAACAGCAGTTGGTAACTTTGCAACGGATAGGAGCCAAGCCCCGTGCCACACGAGGTTGGAAAATCGAAAAGGGACAGTCTTGTGTTTTAAATCTGTAATGTCAAAACCAAATAGCTTTTGAGGCATCAGTTCAACTTTTATTTCTCTTCAGATGCCAGCGCCAATTACTGCATGTGCTGGTTCCTGTTCTCACATTCTTGGAGCATTTTAAAGGTTTCTGGATGGGAGGGGGACAGGGAACAGACACACACTCCTGCCCACCAACAGCAATATCTTAGGGAATTTTCTGTCTGGATCAGCTTCTGTGATCTTTTATAATGTCAATAAGCTATAAAGTATGTCGTAAAAGTCTGCAGAGAAAAGACCCCTTGGCGAATGAGAATTCCGAGGGGCTGGAAATCAACAGTAAACCCCTCTTCCTGGTAGAAAGAATGGACCTGTAGCTCTTACTACTTCCAACAAGGTCAGAGCAATTCTGAGGACCGTGGCTACTCTTCTTACCCCTCATACTCCATGAATTACACACCAGTCCTGCTAGCCAAACACAATGCGTTCTCAGGAAATAATTTGTTAGGTGAGTGTTCACATAACAAGTTGATGATTTCCGTTACCTTTGAAGGTGACCCAGAAACTACTATTAATCCAGAATGCGGCAGCTAGACTGGTGACTGGGAGTGGCCGCCAAGACCATATAACACTGGTCCTGAAAGACATTCATTGGCTCCCAGTACGTTTCCGAGCACAATTCAAAGTGTCGGTGCTGACCTTTAAAGCCCTAAATGGCCTCGGCCCAGCATACCTGAAGGAGGTGTCTCCACCCCCATCATTCTGCCTGGACACTGAGGTCCAGTGCTGAGGGCCTTCTGTCAGTTCCCTCACTGCAAGAAGTGAGGTTACAGGGAACCAGGCAGAGGGCTTTCTCGGTAGTGGCGCCCGCCCTGTAGAACGCCTTCCCATCAGATGTCAAGGAAATAAATAACTATCTGACTTTTAGATGACATCTGAAGTCAGCCCTGTTTAGGGAAGTTTTTAATGTCTGATGTTTTATCATGTTTTTAATATTCTGTTGGGAGCCGCCCAGAGTGGCTGGGGAAACCCAGTCAGATGGGCGGGGTCTAAGTAATAAATTATTATTATTATTATTATTATTATTATTATTAGTCCATTGTTTCCTATGGGGAAATTTCTAAAGCATTCCCAACCATGGAATTTTGGCCCCCAAATTATGGCGGAACTGGGAGAAACCCTCTGAACCTTGCAAAAGGCAAGCAAGGGAGGAAAAAAATGCTCTCTTCTCTGTCCAATCTCTCCTCGCTTTTTTCCCCAGCTGGAACTCACTGGAACTCAGTTCCGGCACCTCTCAGGTGGGTGCCATTGCCATTCTAAGAGAACCATAGAGGAGTTTGTAGTCAGGAATGGACATCATTTTCTAGAAAAATAGCACTGTTTTTTAATGTGTTTTATTGTTTTATCACTTTGTAGTTTGCCACCCTGGGCTCCTCTGGGAGAAAGGGCAGGATTTAAATCACATAAATGAATAAAATTGCAAAGTCAATCCTATTTCATTTTTCAAAAAGTAGGGCCTAGTTTCACAGTTGGGTCTCCATTTCAGTTCTTTTGTGTAATGGCAGCCTTGCCCCCAAAATATGCAGTGCAATCCCTTAGGAATGCAAAGGAGAATGAATGTGTTGTGTTCAGGATACCCCATTATCATTTGCCTAATTCAGGGATAATTCAGGTTCTCACCAGTTGCTGTTGGACTTTCAACATCCCCAACCATTGAGCAGGCCAATGGGGGGGTGTTATTTCATGTCCCAGAGCCAAACATTTACGTGCTTAAAAAAATGTTTTAAAGAAAAATAATAATATAGAGATCACTAGATTTCCTCCTGATTTCCTTTCAACATTAAGCTTGCAATCCTATACACACTTACCTGGGAGCAACCCCCTTTGGACTCAGTGAGACTTGCCTTTGAGTAGACATACACAGGTTTGCTTTGAATCTTAAAGATGACGGTACTCATACCTGCTTATTTTCTTCCTAGTCTAGAGGGAGCTGTTCTGAGAAGTTTTTTAAAAAGAAAAAAGCAGCGCTGTCAAGTAAAATCACATTTTTGGAGAGCCATTAAATGTGCTTGAGCTTGGTGATGCATACTTTATACTTGGCGGAGGAGACTACATGCTAAAAATACACAGTATTCCCTCATAATTAACAATATCTCTCTCCATATGCTTTTCCAGCCACTGTTCAATGTGCCATTTTCTTGACAGTGAGATCTTCAGAAAGAATCCAGTGGAGTCTTGTGGAGCAGTGTTGATGGATAGGTAGCATTTCTGAACTGAGGAAGGTCTGGAGATAATTTATTTGAACTTTGAGAAAGTCATGCATATAGCAACTGGTTAACATGCATTACATTCCCATCAGATATACTTTCCTTCCATGCTGTTGATTTGGCACAGCTGCCAAGAGGGTTTGAGTTTTTTAGTCAAGATGAGAAGAAGAAGGAAGAGATGGTTAAGAACCTGTAAAAGGGATGGTGAGGAAAGAACCAAATGCATGTAGAAAACCAGGGCAGAGATTAGGTGGGTGGGTACACACACACACACACACACACACACACACACACACACATATATAAACATGCCACTATTTAAACCATGTCTCTTGGTCTTACATACACCTTGAGATAGCATTTCGGGCCTTAGCCTCAAAACACCCTCACAAATGCCCCTGGTCACAAGCTCCCCAAAGCAGCAATCATCTAAATTGAACTCCTTCTAGCTGTGAACTCCTCCTCTGCTCAGTTCCTTGTTCAGCCTCCAATGAAGGTTTCACACAAAGCAGCTGTTGTACTTGTTCATCTGAAGGGCACTGCCAAGTTCATAAAAGCAATTAGGCAACTCATCTTTGGAAGTTGTGACCATCAGATGGTATATCTGCCATTACAGTGGTGCCTCGCAAGACGAAATTAATTCGTTCCGCAAGTCTCTTCGTCTTGCGAGTTTTTCGTCTTGCGATGCATGGTTTCCCATAGGAATGCATTGAAAATCAATTAATGCGTTCCTAGGGAAACCACCTTCAGACCAGGTCCGGGGACAGTCTGTCCCCGGACCTCTTCTGAAGGCTGGGGGGGGGACAAGGGCTTTTCTTCCCACCCCCAGCATTTTAAAAAACCCCGGGACAGCGGAGGACTTCTCCGCTGTCCGGGCGATCATAAAATGCTGGCGGGCGGCATTTTAAAATCGCCCGGGACAGCGGAGGACTTCTCCGCTGTCCGGGGCGATTTAAAAGCCCCTGGGAAGGCAGGCAGGGGGGACAAAGACTTTCGCCCCCCACCCGCCTTCAGAAGGTGTTCCCTCCCCCCCGCCCCGCTTCGGAGCAGCGTTCCGAAGCGGGGCGGCTGGGGCAGGTGTTCCCGCCCCCCCGCCCCGCTTCGGAGCAGCGTTCCGAAGCCGGGCGGTGGGGGCAGGTGTTCCCTCCCCCCCCGCCCCGCTTCGGAGCAGCGTTCCGAAGCGGGGCGGCTGGGGCAGGTGTTCCCGCCCCCCCGCCCCGCTTCGGAGCAGCGTTCCGAAGCCGGGCGGTGGGGGCAGGTGTTCCCTCCCCCCCGCCCCGCTTCGGAGCAGCGTTCAGAAGCGGGGCGGCTGGGGCAGGTGTTCCCGCCCCCCCGCCCCGCTTCGGAGCAGCGTTCCGAAGCCGGGCGGTGGGGGCAGGTGGGGAGAAGCGATCTCCCCGCAGCCCCTTGCTTCAAAAGAGGTCCGGGGGCAGCGGGAAGCGCTTCCCGCTGTCCCCGGACCTGGGGCTGCGGGGAGAAGATCGCTTCTCCCCGCCGCCCCTTGCTTCAAAAGAGAAGACCCGCTGTCCCCGAGGCAAGCTTCGTTTTGCGAAGCAAGCCCATAGGGAAATTCGTCTTGTGAGGCAACTCGAAAACGAAAAAACCTTTTGTTTTGCGAGTTTTTCGTCTCGCAAGGCGTTCGTCTTGCGGGGTACCACTGTATATACATTGGGAAGCCCATTCCATTTGGGGAAGAAAGAAAGAGGAAAATAATTTTTGTTCATACCAGCTTGCACTCAGAGAAAAAAAGAAAGTCCCAGTTAGTTAAAATCACATTTAGTGGTGTGTTTTTTAATGAACCAATTTTGGTATACGCTATAGTGAGAGAACTTGATAACGGTATTTTTCTAATCACTGTTTTAATTTTAATACAATGTTCAGTGTCTCTCTTCATATTGAACATCTGTTGTAGACTGAAAATTGAGTCCTAACTTTCCAAGCTTCAGCACACAGAGTCGCTTGTATTCTTTTAAAAGTTGCTCTTTCCCGGTGGTATTGCATCACTCAGCTGTGTGACCACAAATGAGTAAAATTAAATAGAATTTATTCTGTGGGGAAACGACTCCTCTGAGAAAGCTCTTGCAGTGCAGAGAGCAGAGAATAATATTTCCATCTGTCCTGAAAACAATTGCAAATCTGACTGTATGCTGGCAATTGCTTCCCCCACCCTCTTTTAAAAATCACATCGAACTCTTGGAGTGCTTGAAACATCAAATCAAAATTTAAATTACACAGAGCCTTGCAATGCACAGTTTGGATAAAGATAGTTTCCTGTTGGCCGCATGAGATGATGAATCAAATGATACCCAAAGTCCCTACAATCCACAACAGATTCTTTCAGATGGGATGAGCAAAAATAAGATTTTTATCTAGGGCAGCTGTTGAAAACCATAAGAAGTGAGAAAATGCCCCCTGCTTTACTCAAACCACTGCTGTTGTTTCAAACCACCATTTTCCTCTATGTCTATTCATTCCTGCTTTATTCAAACTTCTGTGGTTTTAGACCACCTCTTTCCACATGTCATTGTCCTGTCCTCCTTGCTCTCATGCCACAACCACCTGTGTTGTGCAACCTGCCTTCTCTTTTGCTCCCCTGACCCCACCATGATTTCATGCAAATCCAGGATTGTAATGAGACACTACAAATCCTCCAATGGGGGCTGTGAAATGACAGTCTTGCATTTTTACGTATATAGGAAGGCATTGTTATATTTGCTGGATGTGGTGACTATAACTGACTGCCTTTGTACTACACCTATAGCCCACAGTTGCCACTAGGATTATTGGTAGGTGAAGAATGCAAAGGGTATAAATTATATCAAATGGTGGCAGTAGTTGTTGTTGGCATCCGTCTGTGTTGAGAGACCATGGAGTGTATCTCTGGCGGTAAAGGCAGACTGCTGGAGAATCACAGCGCCTGCTGTGGCTGCAGAGACCAGTAACTTATAACTACTGCCTCCTGCATTGTTTTGCTACGTTGGCAGCACTGAAGTGACCTCCCTGGGGTACAAGCCTGGGCAGTGTGCATGGAGGCCCTGGGCTGCCCACATAAAAAGCACACACATCCTTGGCCTCACTGATGTGGTCCAAAGGAAAGCAGAATAATATGTTTGACACCAGCTTGACTGCAGGAGTTGCCAAAAGAAGATGTACAAGACCCCATCCAACCGTCATAGAGACTCCACTCCTGAGAGTTGTGTAGGGTTTACTCCTCCCAAAGATGTCCGGAAGTTTAGGTTCAAAGTTTTCCTTTTCCTAGATGGGCTACCTTCCCAGGTTGATGAGCCCCATTTGCTCCGGTAGCAGCATTACAGGTCTGAAAACCATTTGAGTGGAAGTTGGGCTTTGTTAATAAAGTAAATCAATAAACACCCCCCTTCCCTCCAGATACTCCAACTCCCATTAGCCCCGGCCAGTGTAGGCAATTGTCAGGGATGATGGGAGCTGTAGTCCGGCAGCTGACCATAGGTTCCCCATCCTTGGTCTAAAATACCATGTCCAAAGAACCATCCCACTTCTTAAGGTTATCATTGGAGGCCCTGCACAAAGTGCAGCCATTAGAATCCAAAGTGTTTTCAGCAGCGACACTCCAATTTTAGAATAACCTTCCTAGGGATGCTCACCAGGCCCCACCATCAATGAGGTAGTTATAACTATTATTACAATTATTTAAGAGAGTTATACTCTCTCTACCTTTCAGTTAAGCTTTCAGAGTGACTTACAGAAACCAGTTGGCATGTAGGTATCGGGTTCAGAGTTGTTGTTTTTTTAAAAAAAAAATGCCCAGGCTTTTAATGAATCGAGTTTTTAGTTCCTTTGTGTTTTAGAACGTTGGGCTTTGTCATGCTTCTGCTTTATTGATTCATAAGACAATAAAATGCAATCTTTTCCTTTAAGCTCCCATGGACATTTTTAATTGAAAGGCAGGACGTGAGGGCTTACAACAAACGCTGAAATGTTTTGCTTGGTTATTTTATATGTAGCTACAGCTGCAAAAATAGCCAATATTCATTTGGAGAAGAAGAGGGTTTATCTAGCTGTTTGTTCTTCTACACATAATTCACGTCATTGTATATTTATTCTCTGCTGAATCCAAAGCAATCGAAGAGGGGATGTGAAATTTACACCCACAAGGATGCACACGTATCTTTTGATTAGTAAAAAATATGTTTACCAAGGCTCTTCAGCTGTTTTCAATATCTTATTATGCCCAAGGCAGAGGGTTGGCTGGAAACATAAATTGGATGTTGCAGATTGTATCATGACTTTTACTTTAGCCTTTAGCAGAGCAGCATAAAAGAAGAAAAAGCTGGAATCAGTGAACTGGAAAAAAGACAAGAAATTTGAGCCACCATAAAGTCAAAACATGGTATATTTAATTAACAGGAGTTCTCAGTCGTTAACCAAGCTGGATGGAGCTTCTGTTGCTCTTTCATACAATCTCACATCTGTACCTAGGAAGAAGCTATTATAAATATCTTCCCAGCAGAGCTGAAAACAAAGATAAGGCGATAGCAAAAAAACTATTTGAAGCAAAAAAAACACCACAGTGATTTACATTATCTGATGGCCTGGAGCTGGTATGTTACTATTCCAAAAACTCCCTGGAATTCTAATTTCACTGATATAACAATGCCTTGAAAATATTGGAGATTTTGCAGATTATGCTGGTGATATCCTAATGCATTCAAGTGTGTTGTGTCATGCCATTTAGGATCAACACAGCTCTAGAGTCCTAAAGAAATTAAACTCACTAGTTGATGGTATTTCCAGCTTTTTAGATCATGATTATCTACTACATATTTTGGAGAGTGGTTTGTCTGTCTACTTGCCTGTTCTCTATGTTTTTGGATGCCTTTTGAGCTATCATCTTCCAATCTGGCATGATGCTTCCCAAGGTGGAGTTAGTTTTGGTCTATATTTGGATGCCTTTGGATACCATTTTTAATTCAAGATGGTGGGATAAAATGCATCTAACTGCCTATTAGGACGCCTCTGGAGATATTGTCATCCAAATTGGGGCGACAGTTCCTGAGATCAATGAGCAAGTTCTGGCTTATGTTTGGACACTGTTGGATGATGTTTTGCATCCCAGTGGCAGGCTGTACCATTTCAAACTGTGCCAATTTGAATGCCTCTGAAGATACTATTGCTATATTTGGCATCATTGTTCCTCAGATCGAGGAGCAGGGTTTGACTTGCACATGGAATCAGATGGACACCATTTTGAAACAAGATTGCTGATCGAACCATACCAAACTGCACCGATTTGGAAGCCTCTGAAGATATGGCTGCCCAATATGGTGTGATGGTTCCCAAAAGCAAGGAGAGCGTTTTGGTTTATGTTTGGATACCACTGGGTGCCATTTTG
The DNA here is from genome assembly GCF_964188305.1 of Podarcis bocagei. Taxonomy (NCBI): domain Eukaryota; kingdom Metazoa; phylum Chordata; class Lepidosauria; order Squamata; family Lacertidae; genus Podarcis; species Podarcis bocagei. Next base: position 38,858,598 of record NC_138134.1, read on the forward strand.
AATCAAGATGGGGCACTGAACTGTTTAAAACTGGACTGATTTGCACACCTCTGAAGAGAACATTGCCCAATTTTGTACAGTGGTCTCTGAAATGGAGGACTGGGCTTTGCTCTATATTTGGATACTATCAGATGCCATTCTGAATCAAGACTGAATCAAGAACTTTTCAAAACTGCAGTGCTTTTTACCAAATTTGGCATGAGAGTAATAGTGCTGTGCACCAAATCAGCCAAAGCCCAAACCAAATCAAGCCAATCTGAGTCGAGTCAAGACAACCCCAGCTCACTCTGGTTTGGGCCACCTGGAGCATCTCCAGGGCTGTCAGAGGGTGTGCAGGATGAAGGAGAGGCAACCAGCCTCTGCAAAGAGCAGCCCAGGACTGTTTGCAAGAGGGCTTTTAAACAGCACCCACTGCACTTTGTATGTGCCTGTTCCCAGCAAGGAGCTGCAAATGTGCATAGGCAAACTGTGTGGAGCTGAACTCTCTACTCACCAGCTGGAGAGCAGAGGGCATAATCCTACTAGCTGCACACAAGGAATATGTTGGTGAAGCAGATTTAAGCAGTATTGGAAAGGAAGCAGCTGAGATGGCAGTGGTCCCAAGGTAAGTAGAGGAGACCTAACCCCTTGTTTTGTTTTGTTTTGATTTGATTTGATTTCTGGGCAATGCCAGGCAGTTTCAGCTAGTGGGGATATAGCTGAAGACTAATTCTTGGTTTATATCTGGCCATTGATTACTTTCCCACTTAGAGATTTCTAAATAAATAAATAACATTGTCTCCTTCCGAACCTTCAGAGAGATTTGTAATGTCATGTGTTAGTAACTTGATTTTTTTTATGTAACTTCCTCTATAGATAGGAAGCTGCTAGCATAGATCTAATTTGAAATGCTTTCTTCTTCAGACCATACATATTCCTTTTAATGACACAAACCCAATCTGAGCCGGCCAAGTAATAAATCCAGTTCTACTGAATCAGGCTTGTTACTGTCTATATCTAATGATAGCCAATGACTAATGGAGCCAGTGTTCAAAATCAAACAGGTCTTCATGCTTCACTTCAAACCTTTGATTTGCAGTTTGTGTTCTCTTAGTCATGTTAGAAATATGACTAAAGGAATCGGGTCATGTAAGAGGCAGCATGACACAGAGAAATAATAGTTAAATAAAAAGATTGTGACATTGTCCTGCATGTTTTCTTAAATATATATATAACATTACCTCTTGGGGGCTTCAGATTTATACAGTGTTTTATACCCAGTATCCATCTGGCCAAATCAGAGAAATATGTGTGCATCTGCGTTTTATCAAAAACTTTTTACCCAATTCCTTTTGCTAGTTCTTGTGGCCATGGTCACAGATGCCACTACAAAGACAGAGCTCTGCAAGGACACGCCCTTCCCCCTCGCAGCCAAAGCCACCTTAACAAGCTCCCTGAGTCCTGTGGAGGCCTAGGCCTTCATTACCACATTTCTTCCTCACATTACACAGGTTGAAAGAGGCACTGGGGAAACTTCAAGTACAAGAGAGGAGACTGAGAGTAAATGTAATTTAGCCAACTCCGAAATAAAATTCTGATAAATACATGCAGCATTACAAAAGAAAATAAAAAAAACCAAGACCTTTGGGAGCATTCTAAGGAATGACTTGCGACTATTTTTTTAATGAGCAATTTTGTTTTTACAGCTATTGGCCTGAAGCTTGGAGCCTCTTGTGTGGTTGTGAATATTCTGAGTTATCGTCACTTAGCTGCTGTTGCTTTACATGTTCAGCAGAGTCTTTAAAAAGAAAGTTGAGATGTAGCCTATTGAAGAGTGTAAAAGAGGGCGGCATAACAAAGGCATTGCTGCTACAAAGACATGTGCATGTTTACAAAATGGAAAAGAAGGCAAGAACTCTTCCATTGTTCTGCAGATCCATTATTTATTGAACTATAAATTGTGTGTTCTTTGTTTGGTGTTTCTGCCTGCAGGAATTTTGATTTGATTTGACAATTGTGTAGAACAGTGAGAACAGCTGCCTGAAACTCCATTTGACTGGATTTTGTCTGAGCTTCTGCTCGTATGGCGTTCTTTTTATTTTAGAACTGCAGGATTTCTGAGTCTCTAAGCAGTCTCTGTGTTCAGTTAAATACTTTAGGAATGAATTTGGGGAGAGTAAATTAACACTTGGTTACAATGCTGCCAAGTCATGATGGGGGCAGTCTTGCTTGTATTGGGCAAGCCTGCACCACTTACAACCCCACAAGCCAAATGCAGCCAACCACCCATGCACTTTTGCATGCTGAATAGTTGACAACCCTGATGTTTTTGCAGCAATATCAAAACATGTGTTGAAAACCAGTCTGCTGAACTGGTTCAGTACACTGGGTGAGTCAGGACATCCATGAAGCAGCTGTGAACTGCCCTGATATCTTCAGATAAAGGATAGTATAGTAGCTTAATAAATAGTAACAACAACAATAACAACAACAACAACAACACTGGAATACCTTTTAAACAAACACTACAAAAACCATTTCATAAAAACATAGTAAAACAATATATAACAGTTTCATAATAACAGCAAAACAATCACATTAGTAACAATTTCATAAGAACACAGTAAAACAATGGCAAATATAACATGCAATTCAGTTTCCATGCTATAAATATAACAAGACTACTTAAACAACATGCAGCAACCAATAGCAAAAATAATGAGGGTGCTTCACAGTTTCACCTAAGTCCTAGAAATGCCCCTGCCATGCTGTTGTTCACATCCCTCTCCTGCGGCAGCTTTCTATTGTTGCTATTTTGTTTGCTAAGATTATATAACACCCTTGCTCTCAAAGGAGCCCAGGGCAGCAAACACACAAAAGAAAAAAACAACTGAAGCATCTAAAAACAATTCCAGTGCAGATGGAGACTCTGCGTAAAAGGCTGACTAGAAGAAGACAGTCTTTGGTAGGTGCCAAAAAGACAACAAAGACAGTGCCTGTCAAATATTTAATGGGAGGGAATTCTATATAGGTTTGGCATCCTCATTACACCCACATATGGCAAGCGTGAAAAATCAGTTGGCTCCGACCGTGAGGAGAAGGAATGGGAGGAGTAGCTGTCTAAAGGTGTTCCTGGCAAATAGATTTCTGTCTCTCCAAACCTCGCAACCTGCTGTCCCAATATGGTTTCTTAGCTGGTTGCAAATGCAAATGAGAACCACAAGCCAAAAGCTTTGCTTTATTTCCTCCTGTGCTCCTTTCTAGAAATGTCAAGTTATTACTTCAGAATGAGCTGCCCCTCTGCACCTGAAGCACACTGGCCTGCATCACCTCAGCAGGGGGCGGCTATTAATTGACCAGTACCCACTGCTTCTCCAAACCCAGCCTGTTCTGAAATCCAAATGTGTATTTTCCACACAAGGAAATCAAACATAATTCCCATATACAATGGCTGAGTACTTAAAAAGTAAAGAAGAAACAGATACCAGCATAGAAGAAGTTGCTAAATCCCCAGCAAATTTCAAGTCCATTGTCATCTGCACATCATTTTTCTAGCAATAATGAAGCTTTTCCTTCTGTCCCTTTTGTCCAGCACTCAGAAAATACAAAATCAATTGTATTCTCTCTTGAGCTAAACAATTCCTCCCAGCATGGTTCTGACAAATTCAAAGAATGTGTTTAAATTTTCTGCTGGAACCAAAAATCACTGGGTGAGATTGGTGCTGTTTTTCTAGAAAAAGAGGTGCCAGAGGTGAACACAAACTTCTCCCTTGTTCTCTTAGAATGGCAGTGGCACCTACCTGAGAGGTACCGAAACTGAGCTCCTGTGAGCTCCAGCTGGGGAAAAAAAGTCCTGGGTGAGATCCAAAATAGCATAAGCAGGCATCCACTTGCACAGCAGGACTTCTTCCTCTCCTTCCCTTTGCACATTTCCAACATTTGCTTGGGTAGTCTCCATTTGTTTATTTGGCAAGTGTGGAGCAGAACAGTAGATAATATGACGTCTGAAACCACCATTTGACCATATGATGGGAAGTATTAAACCTCTAACATTCTGTGGATTAATAAAAGAAAAAAGGAGTCTAAGTGGGATTACTACTTCATTTACTTGAGGGCAAAATGGACTGCTTGGTCTCTAATATAATAGGATCCATCCTGTGTTGTCAAGGCTTCCTAAGACTAGTTCAGGCAGGCTTCAGAAGGTTAGAGGTTTCATGACAAAGGAAACATTTGAGTCAAATGACTGAACTAAGTACATGATTGCTGCTTGTCAATAAGTCAGATCAAGAAAGGTGGAACATCTGTGACTGGAGGAGACAGCAAGGAACGAAGCACAGGGTTATTCTTAAATTGGTACAGTGCATCTAAGGACACAGACTGTACTCTAGAAAGTCCAAAACATGTTATTCTTTGTCATCACATCTCTTATGAAAAATCCATTGAATTTTTCTAATACTTTTTTCTGCTGGTAACAGCCAAGATGAGGAAGGTTACAGCTTGCTTCTTGTCATAGACTAATGTGACATTTGAGAAGGTTGAAAAGGAAAAGTACTTCTATTAAAGCATCCCACACCTGCTTAACTCACAATTTAGTTCTCAATGCATTGCAACCTACTTAGCAAGAGTGAGACATCCATAAGCACAGTTATTAGAGAGCAACAGACTTGGTCTTTGTCAACATGGTCCTCGCAAAAAAAAATATGCATTTTTCTAATAAGCTATCTCTTAAGGGGGAAATAGAGATGGGGGAGAACATTCATATCACAGAAATTTGTCTACTCCTTGGTATACAACAAGTGACTGGGAAGATCATTAAGCGCTGTTTGCTCTGTGAGAAGTTCTAATGGGAAAGATGCTGCAGAGCATTGCAGAGTTCTGAACAATGTTTGTCTGTCTCCAGGCCCCTCCCCAGCCTAAGTGGGTCCTCAGGCAAGGAGCATCTTTGGCGCTCCCCACATTTATTCCTCTTATGAATACTGGGTCATGTCTAGCACTTGCAAACGACTGAAGCACAATTTGTGTGCCTAGTTTATCCCTATCATACAGCAATACATATGCACATTTCAATATGCAAACTTGCATTTATTCATGTAGCACAGCCATGTGTCCTGCTTTACAGAGGACAGTCTTCTGTTTGAAAGAATCTTCTCTTTGAAAGGTTGTCCAGTTCCAAGCCCAGTTTAAAGATACAAGAAGGGAAAGCAAGCATCTTGAAGTTGCCCAGCAAGATAGCAACCGTAGAGACACACAGGCCACCGGGTCACAGTCTTCCTCACCAAGGTGAGATGTACTGTATTTCTATTTGAATTATAGCAATCATCTCCAATTCTATACACAGAAATTACCGTACACAAGTCTGTGTCCTCTTTGTGTGTGTATGTGACATACAGGTGGCAACCTTGCATCCATGCCATATGACTTGCCTGTACCATTTGCTTCAGCTATTGAATGGAGAAAAGTTCATACAAGTGCAGGTGGTCCTTCAAATAACCTGGTCCGGAGCTGTTTAGAACTTTGGAGGTAACCAGCAGCACTTTAAACTGGGCCTGGAGATGGCCTGGCAACCCGTGCAGCTTGTACAGAAGGAGTGTTATAGGTTCTGATAGCCTAGCCACCAGCTGAAGCTTCTGAAAGGCAGCTCCACACAATACACATTACAGCTGAGCTGAGGGGATGCTATCTTAAAGGCTGGTAAATGAGGTGCTTGGCTGTGGCAAGGAGGTGTGAGGCTCTGACAGGGTACTAGAGTCCTCTTTTCTCCTTCCCAAAGCCTAGTTAGCACTTTCCCAGCTTTGGGAAGGTGGGGGGGCTCTAGGACCCTACCAGAGCCTCACACCTCCTTCCCCAAACTGGGTGCCTCCTTGCCTGCCTTTGAGAAAACTGACCAAGGGCTGGGGGGCACCAAATTTTGGCTTCACACAGCGTGCCATAGTACCCAAGTCTGCCGCTGATTACAGTAGCCTAGTCTAAATGCAGCCAGTGCACGAAGTGCTTTCTTAAGACAGGGATGCAGTTAGCAGATCAGATGAAGCTGTCAAAAGGCATCCCTGGCAACCTTTATGTCCTTTGATATACTGTCTTCATTAATTTTTATTATATTAAGATACTCCTACAAATGATGCTAAAGCCACCTTTGAGCCTCCATTGTGCAGTTATGAGTACATTGGGATAAACTCTGGTAGAAAGCCTCTTTCTTTTTTGCAGTGGTGCAGTTAGGTAGTTTTAGACCTGGGACATAATGGTCTCCCCTCCCCCTTTTTAGATGGAAATTGCATTATGTAATTTACTTCAAAATCCTGTAAGCTGACACTTCTAGAGGCCCTCCTGCTTATTCTGTTGCATAGAACGATGGACAGCTCCCCCCAAGTCCTGCCCTGATAGCATCATTGCTTTGACCTCTAATACAGTGGTGCCTCGCAAGACGAAATTAATTCGTTCCGCAAGTCTCTTCGTCTTGCGGTTTTTTCGTCTTGCGATGCACGGTTTCACATAGGAATGCATTGAAAATCAATTAATGCGTTCCTAGGGAAACCGCCTTCGGACCAGGTCCGGGGACAGTCTGCCCCCGGACCTCTTCTGAAGGCTGGGGGGGGACAAGGGCTTTTCTTCCCACCCCCAGCATTTTAAAAAACCCTGGGACAGTGGAGGACTTCTCCGCTGTCCGGGGCGATCTTAAAATGCTGGCGGGCGGCATTTTAAAATCGCCCCGGACAGCGGAGGACTTCTCCGCTGTCCGGGGCGATTTAAAAGCCCCTGGGAAGGCAGGCAGGGGGGACAAAGACTTTCGCCCCCTGCCCGCCTTCAGAAGGTGTTCCCCCCAGCTTTCCGAAGTGGGGCGGCGGGGGCAGGTGTCCCCGCCCCCCCTCCCCACTTCGGAACAGCTTTCCAAAGTGGGGCGGCGGGGGCAGGTGTCCCCGCCCCCCCTCCCCACTTCGGAACAGCTTTCCGAAGTGGGGCGGCTGGGGCAGGTGTCCCCGCCCCCCCCCGCCCCACTTCAGAACAGCTTTCCGAAGTGGGGCAGCGGGGGCAGGTGTCCCCGCCCCCCGCACCACTTCGGAACACGGGGAGATTTTAAAATGCTGGGGGTCGGCAGCGCTTCGCTCCCGACCCCCAGCATTTTAAAACCTCCCCGGGACACGGGGAGATTTTAAAATGCTGGGGGTCGGCAGCGCTTCGCTCCCGACCCCCAGCATTTTAAAATCTCCCCGGGACAGGGGGAGATTTTAAAATGCTGGGGGTCGGCAGCTAACGCTTCGCTCCCGACCCCCAGCATTTTAATATCTCCCCGGGACAGAGACTTCTCTGCTGTCCCTTGGAGATTTTAAAATGCTGGTGGTCGGCAGCGAACGCTTCGCTCCCGCCCCCCAGCATTTTAAGATCGCCCGGGGCAGGCGGGGGGGAAGGCAGGACACGGGGAGATTTTAAAATGCTGGGGGTCGGGAGCGAAGCGCTGCCGACCCCCAGCATTTTAAAACCTTCCCGGGACACGGGGAGATTTTAAAATGCTGGGGGTCGGCAGCGCTTCGCTCCCGACCCCCAGAATTTTAAAACCTTCCCGGGACACGGGGAGATTTTAAAATGCTGGGGGTCGGCAGCGCTTCGCTCCCGACCCCCAGCATTTTAAAATCTCCCCGGGACAGGGGGAGATTTTAAAATGCTGGGGGTCGGCAGCTAACGCTTCGCTCCCGACCCCCAGCATTTTAAAATCTCCCCGGGACAGAGACTTCTCTGCTGTCCCTTGGAGATTTTAAAATGCTGGGGGTCGGCAGCGAACGCTTCGCTCCCGCCCGCCAGCATTTTAAGATCGCCCGGGGCAGGCGGGGGGGGAAGGCAGGCGGGGGGGAAGAAAGACTTTTGCCCCCCGCCGGCCTTCAGAAGAGGTCCTCTTCTGAAGGCCGGCTGTGGGCGAAAGTCTTTGCTCCCGACCGCCAGCATTTCCCTATGGGCTTTCGTCTTGCGATGCAAGCCCATAGGGAAATTCGTCTTGTGAAGCGCCTCCAAAACAGAAAACCCTTTCGTCTTGCGGGTTTTCCGTCTTGCGAGGCATTCGTCTTGCGGGGTACCACTGTATACACTTTGGCCAAGGTATATGTTATATTTAAGCAGGCATCCACAAATCTACTTGCTTGCGAGGAGTGAGTTTCCAAGCAGTATATATATTCCCACTCTGCAGGTCTTAGTTCCACTGCACTTTTCAGACAGGTAAAAAACCAGAAGATACCTTACCATTGTTGGGAGAAAGCTCCAGGCTATCTGCAGCCCGCCCCCCGCCCCCGCCCCCTCCCCCCAGATCTCCAAGTGTCCTCCGGTGAGCATAGCTCTGGAAAAGGCACCCCCTTCTTCTCCAGGGCGCTCCAGCGATAGGAACCAAGTTGATTTATGCACACTGGCCTTCTCTCTTGGCACAGCAAAAGAAAGAGGCATCGTAGTTCTAAACTACTATTTACCGTATTTTTCGCTCTATAAGACGCACCATACCACAAGATGCACCTAGTTTTTGGAGGAGGAAGACAAGAAAAAAATATTCTGAATCTCAGAAGCCAGAACAGCAAGAGGGATCGCTGCCCAGTGAAAGCAGCAATCCCTCTTGCTGTTCTGGCTTCTGGGGTAGCTGCACAGCCTGCATTCGCTCCATAAGACGCACACACATTTCCCCTTACTTTTCAGGAGGGAAAAAGTGAGTCTTATAGAGCGAAAAATACGGTACTTACAGACAACAGCATTATGGCGTCTGTTCTCTCCAGCTCCGAGAACAAACCAGAACAGCGTAAAAGTGAGAGTACAGTTTCACAGACTCATACTGGAAGAGAGATAAGACAGACTTCCCTTCTCACACTCCTCTCAGACAGGCGTGTGAAATATACCAATCATAAAATCAGCATCGGGGAGCATGAAATCCTAACAACCATATCCTGCACAAATAAGAGACCATCCCACTTTCCCCCCAAGCTCTCTGTACATGCACAGAAGATGCAGTGGAGATGCCTACCCAAAATAGGGGCTGCTTAGCAAGCCAAGCGAATCCCGGCATTTGAGTGAAATGTGGGAAATGGAAAAACAATTGTTGTGAAAGCTGCCCTCATAGGCTACAGTTTATTTCGCATCAACATTCCTTCAGGAATCTCCAGCTCTTTTTTCTTATGCTCTGTCTGTGGGACTCTGAGAAACCTGAACAGACTTTCAAAAGGGGATTTTGTGGCATGAATGCTAGCGATTAGCTGAAGCTGGATGAGCTTGACATAAATCTCAATGGAGACACCTGGTCTGAAATACTCATTTGGGCAAAAAGCTGCTCCTAATCGGATTGTGTGATACCTGCATAAATCATATACTAATCTCTCTTTATGCAGATGTTGCCATATACTATTCATGTTCAAGCATCCAAAATCATAGGCAACTGGGGAGAAGGAGAGGAGGCTAAGGAGCTTCAGGGGTTTTCCCCCACCCATGGTGAGATTTCAAAAATTAACCTTTTAGGTGAAAGAGAGCAGAAAGCTATATGCACACAGTATAGACAAGTACATATAGAGTCAGAGGAGCAAACTTATAGTACACTCATGTATATGTTTATTCTGTGCAATTCTGCATAAAAAGCACAACTTCTAGACTTTCCTGAAAGACAGCTTTCCCTCCACCTTACTGACCTCCCTGGAAAATAGGGACACTCGGACAGTCTGTCTGTATGAACTAGAGCTGAGCCAAAAATTCTCTTATTCTCACCCTGCTTTGAAAAAGAAGGCCACTTGACATAATTTTCTCTTACTATTCACTAAAATTTGTGGGGGGGGGGATCTGCCAATTCCAGTTCCCCCCATGCCAGTGCCTAGGAATGACCCGAGATCCAAAGCAAAATGGTGGCCAGGCTGCCAACTTGCAATTACAGAAGAAGAAAAAATCCTTTGGCTGGGGGAGAAAGAAGCTCTCCAGGGTCACTGGCAAAGGTCTTTTCATCACCTGCAACCTAATACTTCACACTGGATATATCACAGTTTGAACCTGGGACCTTTTATGTGTAAAGTCATGTGCTCTGCCACAGAGTTATGGTTTCCTCAAAATGGTAAAAAATAATATTCAGTTCCTTGCCCAATATTTGCTTGATTAATTGTTAACGGGAACCAGTTTGGCTTCTGATTTCCAAGTGTCTAAAATGGGTCATTATCTCTCCCTCGTTGAGCATCCAATTAAAAGTGAAATGAAAACTGAAGGCGGTTGGCATTTTGCCCCTAGATGAATGTCCAAATCAAAAACAGATATTTCAAGCTTGAGAATTTAACAGTAAATTAGACTGTGTCTAGCACATTGGGGAGGGGATAGGACTTGACATAATAAAAGGGCTGTGCTCTCTTTTGATCACAGGAGGGAGCATGTATTTAAAATTTTAATCAATATGTTCCTGACTCACTCCTTATGTTTTCATTTCCCTTTTTCTTTCAACTAAGATCCTACTGTGGAAGGTAGGAACAAAGCACTACTACAAAGCCATTTTACTAATATGGTAATAGAACTGTGGCATGGAGCTAAAATTTCAGGCACCCCTGAGGATTAGCAATACTGATGCCTATGAGACCCAACTCCTTTGTAATAAGCTCATTGCCATAGATGCTTGGGGAGTGGGCCAGTCATGGCTTCATCCTGAGGTGGCAGAAGTTAATCAATTGGGCTGCAATCCTATGCTCATGAACTCAGTGGAATGTTGTTCTAAACAGATAGGATAGGATTGTGCTGGCAGTCTGCTGAGTGGTTCCCTACTTCTGCTATATACAAAGAATTTAGTGACCAGCATATTATTTCATTCTAAGCAACTGAAGAGATATCTGAGCAGCTGAACTTATTTATTCCATGCCTCATTTCTGTCCATACTAGATTCAGTGCCTTGGTCCTATTCTTCTATCTTCTTCTCAGAATGTTTTTGGGTCTGAACATCTGCTTCCTTGGTCCTTGCTCCCTGGTTTCAAAATTCTTAAAATCTGTAGTTGATGCAAGTTTGGGCCCTACTGTCAAAGGGTAGAGAAATTTTTTTTGGGGGGGGTGTTTTTAATTTGACTTGAATTTCAATGAATCAAGTAATTAATATTAATCATAGCCAACTGCCTCTAGATGGGAATCTTCTGCATCCACCTACATGCTAAAATGTTTTGCTGTGCTGCTTTTTTATAGAGTATGGATCAGGGGACTGCTGTGGATGTAATGTATCTTGATTTCAGTAAGGCTTTTGACAAAGTCCTGCAAGATATTATTGCAGAGAAGCAGGTAAAATGTGAACTGGATGAGATAACTGCTAAGTGGATTTGTAGCTGGTTGACTGATGGAACCCAGTGAGTGCTCACAAGTGGTTCCTTGTCATCCTAGAAAAAAGTGACAAGTAGGGTGCCGCAGGGTCCTGTCCTGGACTCATTGTTGTTCAACAGCTTTATAAACAACTTGGATGAAGGTATTGAGGGGATGCTTATCAAATTTGCAGATGACACCAAACTAGAAGGGGTAACTAATACCGCAGGAGACAGAATGGGGATTCAACATAACCTAAACAGATTGGAGAACTGGGCCAAAACTAACAAAATGAATTTCAATGGGGACAAATGTAAGGTTCCACACTTAGGCAGGAAGAACTAGCTGCACAAATATAAGATGGGGGACACCTGGCTTGCCAGCAATACATGTGAAAAGGATCTGGGGATCTTTGTAGATCGCAAGCTTAACATGAGTCAACAGTATGATGCAGCAGCAAAAAAAAAAAAAAAAAGTTAATGGTGTTCTAGGCTGCATCAGCAGAAGTATAGTGTTGAGATCAAAGGAATTCGTAGTACTTCTGTATTTTGCCTTGGTTAGACCACACCTGGAGAACTGTGTCCGGTTCATTCATCCTGTTCGTTTCTGAAGCTGGTTTTAAAATGCAAAACTGCACTAGGGATCATGAGGAAGTTTCCTGGTGGCATCTCAGGGCCAGCAAATCAATACTGAGTGCAGTCAACTTCTGCTTGTATATTGCAGAACCAGGTGTTGGGTGTGTGTGTTAAGAGCTCAATACTGAAGGGCCATAGGTAGGCTTGAACCTTCAGCACATACATGTGATTACATTTGCATATCAATTGTAGATCTTACTTCTTTTTTGTTGTTGCAGTCTTTGGTGGAATATTCAATTTAACTGCATCCACAAAATTTCTTCTGTCTTTTGTGTGACTTAGAGATGCTTTGCAACTTGTTTACAAAAAGTCAGTTTTGCTCTTTGCATATAAAACCAATAATGATGCTATAATGTTCACTAAGTTGGAAATATTCCATTTGGCTAATGGCTGCTTTTGAAACAAATAGAGTACATTCTCTGTGACTCAGCCAAGGGGGTGGGGTGCTTCCTAGATGATTGCCATGCATTTATACTACTATGGCAACTGTAAAATAAATAGATTTGGCTGCCTCAAAATGAATGATGAATGTCAACATCTAATCAGCAAAATCAGAGTCTACCACATTACATAGAAGAAGAACCACATGCTTTTATTTGGCCTGTCCTTAGACTTGTAGTTTGACCGTGTTTGAAAACATACTGAGCCATTTACTATAGATCAAGGAACCAAAAGCACAAATCCCATTTTCTGCCATCTCAAATGTTTACCTATGTGATGAAAGAAAAATGAGGAAAATGAGATAGTTGCATGGGAAAACAACACCATCATCATCATCGTTCTGGCTTTGGAATTATTTGTGTATAATACAGCCATACTTCAGCTGTGCATGGCTTGTTAAAGGCAAGTAAATGAAAATAACCTTTTCTTAGATCAACCTTTGCCAACCTGGTGCTTTCTAGGTGTTTTAGACTACAGCTCCCATCAGCCTCAGCCAGTACTTGGTGGCTGGGGCTGATGGGAGTTGTAGTCTAGATTTTTAAAACATCTTGAGGCCACCTGGTTGGTGAAGACTGGTTCAGATTGGACAGTTTTAGCAGATGGCCCCTCTCTATTCTAAATCACTACAGCACATCAACATGGCTGCCGTGTGCTTATTTGCCAATAAGGGGAGATTTAGTATTTTCCCCCAGAATCCCCAATATCTTGTGTTAGAGTTTGATATAAGGTAATTAATAATAACTTGGCTACAGCTATATATGTGTTATGGCCTGTATCATGTATGCATTGCTACAGTACGATACGATACAATACCATAACTTTATTGTCATTGTCCCATACCGAACAATGAAATTGAAAAACTACATAAAACATTCAAAAACCCCTAAAACTCTGAAACCCCATTTTAAAATACAATATACTCCCATAGAGACTCCTTATGCTGCGTTTAGAACCAGAATTGCATTTGCGTAGAAACTGTTTCTCAGGCGGCTAGTCCTGGTCTTTATAACCCTATACCTTCTTCCAGAAGGCAGAAGCTGAAAGAGATCATTTCTGGGGTGCATACTATCCTGCGCTATTACTGACTTGCATCTTCCAAATTTATTTATTTTAAAAGGCACTTCACCCTTCTTAACAAACTTATATTGTTGCGGAAATATTGGGATTTGGTACCCAATACCCTGTGGGTTCAGCCTTGATTGTCAATAAGATTCAGACTCCAACTGTCAGTCAAACAGGACATTTATTTAGGTGTTGCAAGGCTGGTGTGACACAACCTCAACCAGCAAGTAATTGAGGGGGTGGTAGTTGAGGAGGAGGAGAGAAAACCTACCATGCAGCAAGGATCTTTGAACTGGGACCAAGAATTTAGCAAACACAGCAAATCGGGGGGGGGGGGAGAGAGAGAAAGAAAGTTTGCATAACACATACATCTTTTCAGACCCGGGATCCACCTTTCACCGCAGTATTCAAGATGAATATTATTAATGTATACAGTAGGCCCACAACTTGCACACATTTAACTTGTGTGTATTCAGCTTTACACACCTGGCAAAAAATAAAAAGGAGGCTGGTGTCTGGTGGGGAACTTTCAAAATTCTACCCATCATAGCAACCAATTAGTTGAAACTATACAAGTTTTTGGCTTTATGTGCTATCCCCAGAACGTGACCTCCACATAGGTTGTGGGTCTACTGTGTTTGACTGAAGATGACCATCTCCTCATTATCTCTTTTTCTGACCCTTGTCTCTCCTGCTTCTGCCTCTTTCTCCCACTTTAAATACTCTGAAAAAAGAAGAATGGGTGAAGTGCTACTGGTATGATCCATTTTAGATTAAAGTCTCAACTCAATTGAGACTTTATTATTAAGGGGATGTGTGTGGAACAGGTCTTGGTGTTTCGATTTCTGGGAATGGAGTTGAGAGATGCCCTAACCTGGGGAGAAAACAGCAAAGACCTGATGAAGAGAGCACAGCAGAGGTTATATTTTCTGAGAATCCTCCGGAAAAACAATCTCTCAAAGGACCTGTTGATGGCATTTTACCATTGTACTGTTGAGAGTGTATTAACTTATGGTCTGTGTGTGTGGTTTGGGAGCTGCGTGGCTAGGGAAATAACAATGCTGTCCAGGGTTGTAAAGACTGTGGAGAGAATAATTGGGTGCACTCTTCCCACCTTAGATCAAATCTATGCTGCCAGGTGCCATAAGAAAGCTGCAGAGATAGTGCAGGATAGTGCACACCCTGGAAATGATCTCTTTCAGCTTCTGCCTTCTGGAAGAAGGTACAGGGTTATAAAGACTAGGACTAGCCACCTGAGAAACAGTTTCTACCCAAATGCAATTCTGGTTTTAAATGCAGTATAAAGAGTCTCTATAGGAGTATATTGTATTTTAAAATGGGGTTTCAGAGTTTTTAGGGGGGTGTTGAATGTCTTATGTAGATTTTTCAGTTTTGTTGTTCTGCATGGGACAATGACAATAAAGATATCGTATCGTAATTGTAGGTTACCATGACCCATTGAAACCCTGGTGGAAAGTCTCAGTTCATACGAAAACATCTGACACTGTATTTATTATCTGACTATCTGTTGAACTTAGCATTTGTGGGTCACCTACTGAGAACTACAATATTAGCGTTTATTCCATTTGACTGGTTTCAAATGAGTTTTACAATAACCACTGCATCATGTCAACCTGACATTTTCCTTAGCACGCAGGGGGTTTTAGTGCATTTCTACAACACATTTAACTAATTTTTCGGTTAATTTCACTCTGCTCATTGGTAAATAATGCCACAGAAAATGCTATCAATAAAAAAATCATGTCTGGGTGTTTATTCAGAAGCAAGTCCTACTGATTTCCATGGGACTTACTCCTATATAAGCATGTAGAAGATTGCAGTCTTTGTTTCCAGAACAAAATCCCAGAGCCACCTTCAAATTCCTTCCTTCATAGAAAAGTCTTAACTAGCCAGCATGATTTACCCCTTTCCAAATGCAATTGAAGAGAAATTTGAATTACACCCTGCTTTTTGTTGACTAAGTTCCACTGTGTTGCCAGGCTGTATGGCTGAGCTGAAAGAGACTTGGAATAGGCATAAGTCTCTCCTTGTCTTGTCCTGTACTGCTCTGACCATACCCTCCAGAATGCCCCTTTTAGGGGAGGGATGTTTGCTGGTATAAGTTATACCAATTTAAGTTCTGCTAGCTGAACACCAGCAGAACTGTGTTGAGGAAGTTATGCCGCCATATCTCCAGTGAGCCAGGGTGACGGACTTACATTGGAATAGCCGCAGCTGAGAAAGGTCAAGATCTGCCAAATACAACCTCTCTCATTCCAATGGATCTTGAGTTTGGATCATACTGTTAGTCTTGTTGATAAATAACGTATTCTGCATCTATAGCTTTCTGGCTTGGTTTCCCTCAGTTCCTATATAAATAGATGTATTCGTGTTGCTGGCAGCAGCAATGGGGAAGAAATTCAGTACACATTTAAAGATGTATCTAGCAAATTTGCACTTCCTGAAACTTTATTTGAACCAAAACATGGCCATTCTTCAAAATACCCACTAATCCAAGTTTTGCAGTGCAGTTCTCCAGCCAAGTAGTATGTACAAAAGTGAATGAACCAGGGTAAAGGACACATAAAAACACATATGCTGGTGGAGGAAAAAATACCAGAATGCATTTTATTAGCTTGCAAATGTGTATATGAGGAGAAATTTGCACTAGATTACTTGATGAATTTCCATGAGGAGTCCTTCTTTTCAAAAAATTGCAAACTGAGAAAATGAGAAACAGAAGGAAACCAAGAGTGACAGATTTCCCCACTCCCCCATACGCTGCAAGGAGGAGTAATGTGGCTTGCCTTAAGATTCAACACTCTCCCTAGTGGGAAAGGCAGCACTCCAAAATAAACCAGCTGGAAGGACAACAGACTTCCTTTACTCCTGCTCCAATGTGCTCCCACTGCTGGTGTTTGAAGTGCAGTGCACCCAGTGTTAGCCACAATTTATCTGTATCCTGTAGTTTTTTGAGAAATACTACAGCTGGGTATGCTTTCCCCCCAAACCAGCTTCCAAATGATTTGTAAACATAAGCAACAGTTAAGCAGGGATGTTTACATTTGAAACAGCCCTTATGCATGTGCAGATAACAGCTTCACTGAACAAGAGTTCAGCACAAGAAATGGAACAATGTGCATCTTGTGGGGACATCCCTGCCTCCTCTCTGGTGTGTGCAGCATGAAACACAGTGAGGGGGAAATGACCTCACTGTGTTTTAAGCGACTCATGTATACATAGGCATGGCTTCTGCAACTATGATATTATGGCGGCTGTTGCCTCTCTGCACAAATAAAAATGAATTGGAGGCTTCAAAATATTACTGGCCACAGGCAAAACACCCCCTGCCACACACAGAGACACATGCAAGCACAAAAATAAATAGTAATTTTACCCCCTTGGTCTCAACACACAATATAAAGAGCAATTATGAAAAACAAGACACTTAAATATACTTCTACATAACTGGGTACAGTTTGCTGGCATTGGATGACAGCAGTGTCCTCCTAAAATTACAAAGTGTTGCCTCTGGAATATATGAATACTTGCCTTTCCTTTCATGCTTATTTCTATGAAGTCTTTCTGTCTATGAAATTAAGGTTCAGGTAGGTGTTGGTTGGACGCAGTCAAAATAAATTTTTTAAAAAATGAAAATTGTCCAGTAGCACCTTAGAGACCAACTAAGTTTCTTCTGGGTATAAGCTTTTGTGTGCATGCACACTTCTTCAGATATACTTCAGAAATTAAGGTTATTCTCATGGAAAGTATTCCTACAGGTTAGACAGCTAGACGTGTCAAATTTTATTTCCATTAGCTTTGTGTATACAGATTTTCTTTTGTGCTCTCACATAAGGCAAACATGGTGATTTTCCAATGAAATAACACACAGCTGCCATTATTCTTAAAGAAATTGTTCCGAAATTGACTCTCCAAGTACATTACATGGAGTGAAAATGGAGCACGCCTAGAGCAATGAGGTTCTCTGAGTGGGTGCCCTAGCAATTGTCTCCCAAGAGTGTGTTGTCTGATTGTTGCATGGTTTTTGATAGCAGACTAAATGGAGAGAAAGAAAAGGTGTATTATGCACAGTTGAAAAACCAAGCCCTGGAGCTTCAGGAGCAATTTTGTCCTCAAGTGAAAGAGGGGGAAAACAAAATCTACTGCAGGCCTGTAATAATGTGTTTTGCACTGTTACTTCTGCATCTTTTATTTACATCTCACAAATTACTTCCAGTCATTTTGAATTCAAATTGAACAAAAATTGTTAAAGTTACAGCCTGAGATTACACCAACTGAGGGCAGATATGGCATGATTTTATTTCTTATCTGAATATTAAGGCACATGGTCACGCAATGCTACCAGTATATGCAAATGTCTGCCTCATTTAGGACTATATAGAACCTTTATTCTCAATAATGATGGAACTCACAGGTAGAGAATACTTTTATTTTTATATATCTTTATTATTTGTAATTGGAATTTTTGTGAGTTACAACTTTATTATGCCTTTGGACCTGCGCTGAATCTTTGTTTATATACTTTCTTTTTGTTATGCTTGCACTTTTTTGTTCACAAATCATATCCTCCTCTCTCTCTCGATATATGGACTGTTTGTTTAAATGTGTCTTAACAAAATACCATTGGAAATATTTGCAGAGGTCCTTCAGACCAAGGAATTGAGGTTCTTATTGTTTCGCCTACAAAATAAAAAGAAGCAAAGATTATGTGTACAGTTTCATTAAGATTGCCACAAAATGACACAATAATGGTTCTTGCCTTATGGTTTGGTATATCCCCATTCACTTCACTGGTAAGGGCATCTCTATATATGATCACTTTTCTTGTGCACAGGGAAGTTTATGCATATGCATAACAGAATCCCTTACCTGCATGGGATTCCTGTTATCAGGACTTCACACTAGGTAAAAATACCAAAAACAAGTTCAGGAACACCCTGTAAGCCACCAAGAAATCAATGAGCACTGTCAGAAAAATGATTGATGGGTGGTTGCTCTTGAAGCGCCAGTTGTTGCTAAGAGATCACCAAACATCATTTCACCTTCTTTATTTACATGCGGCCTCCTCTTTCATCTTGTGGTACGACATTTGCAAGGGAGCAGTCAGATTCCATTAATCATACAGACCATGGGAAATATCTTTTGGAAATACCTTGTTTCTGTACTACTTACTGAAATGGTTTGTGTGTCTTTTCTTTCTTAATACTTTAATATACTAGTTTACAGTACACCTGACAGCTCCTTCCATGCTGCAGTCACTAAGACTACAGTACAAGAATGTTAATATTTTGGTACTCTGGTGCTGATGTTATACTGGGAAGCAGCAAAAAATATGCCGCAAATGTTTTATTTTGCAAACTTGAATTTATTTCTGGTTGATCGCAGAATATCTGGGAGCAGGCTGTGGTTCCCTGCCCAGTTGAATTATTTAGGATGTTTTCTAGTAGCAGCCATTGCATCAAGGCTGCAAAGCAGAGGGAAAGAAGGGAAGCAGGACTATTCCTTCATCTTCTGATGGACCAGCTGCCTTTGGCCTGCCCTCAACTGTCACCTATCATTAGACATTCCATCAGGCTGCCTGAACTGCTTGCATCCCTGCTTCTCATTTTAAGAACTGCAGCTTGAAGAACTGGTGCCTAAGTTTGCTGTTTTCCTCTTTCCTCCCCATCACTTTATTTCCTTTTGTGTTGTGTCTTTTAGACTGTCAACCTGAGGGCAGGAACTGACTTTTTGTAACTGATCTTTTATTGATTTTTTTTAAAAAAACAACAAACCAAATTGTATTAGTGAGAGCTTTCTTGAATGAAGAGGGGGTAAAATTGCTTTAAATAAAGAATAAATGCCTTCTATGTTTTTACTTCTACAAGGTGTCTAGAATAGTGCTTCAAATATTTTCTTAGGGTTTAGGCATGCTTGTCTAATTTGGGTTTCTGGAAAGAGTGACAGTCATAAGCATATCTGCCTCTGGTGCTGCAAAATTTAATTTCTGTGGTGGCAGATGGTAATATGTATCTTCTTAATTGGATGTATCCATTCCACAGGCATGGGTGTTGTTCAAACTTAACTAAAGAAATACAGCATTTTCGTTTCTTTCAATTATCTTTGAATTATCTTTGACATCTGCATGTCTGCAGTCAATTTATCAATACTTAATGACTGATAAATTATAGACATGCTGCAATCCTTCTAGGTCTGGTAAACTTTATCAGTGGGGAATAAATTTTAGTAATAAGAAACTGCATTCATAACCTCCATTTACATTCTCGGCCTATTCTTTTATGTCTGCCTTCTTTTCCCTCCTCCCAGCTCTCCCCTCAACTCCTGGGTCCTGCTAAGGACAAACTTTTTTACAAATAAACTCATAGTTAACAGGATACAACACTAGGGCAGTAGAAAAGAGCAATTAGAGGGAAGCTTGTGCAAGTTAAACAAACTGGGTTGTATTCAATTAAGCTTTACTGAGAGTAGATCCTCTGAAATTAATTAACATGACTAATTTCAATTGGTCTACGCCAAGTAAAATTTACTTCAATGTCACCCTTTGATTTCTGTTTCATTAATGTTATCACCAGGGCCATCCCAATACATTTTGGCGTCAGAAACAATGGGGGAAGAAATATTGACTTTGGGAGACTTCCGGGGTGGCGCCATCGCCAATGGCGGATTCCCTCTGAACCGGAGGGACCAGCTCCGCGTGAAACGGGTCTTTTCTGCTGCGGCGAAGCGGGGACCCTCTCAGAAATCACAGACGGATGAAGCCTGTGACCGTGGGACTCGGCGGGCACCTTTAGCGCCCCCAACCCGCAAAGGAACCCACTAACGGGCTCCGATGCGAAGAGGGGGAAGTGGCGCGGTGCTGTGAGTCAACTGCTATTTCCGTGGAGCGAAGGCGCACAGCCGTTGCTGGAGAGCGCTGCCTTTTTCCTGGGAAAATTTGGCATCTAAAGTAATCACCCGTGAGTACTTAAACATTGAATAATTGGACTTCAAACAAGAACTGGCGATTAGAAAGGAACTGGACTTAAAAATTTATCTTAATTTGGTACTGAAACGGGAAGGTCTAAACAGGAAGTCAGCCTTCCGTTTCCTTGTAGTTAGAAGAAAGCAAAGACATCATAAACTAGAGCTTAGAAATTTACTTTTAAAGGATTGTTTCACCATCTAAGAGTGTTGAACCCCCCTTCGGTAGCAGGAGAAGAAGGGGGATCTTTTTTGGACTGTTTAAACCTGCAGAAGTGAGTTTAAAGTAAAGTAACTTTCCACCGTCCTGACCCTGGAGCGGGGTGTCAGAATTGACGTTTTGAAGCTCATTGACCAGAGACAAATGTTTTTGACAGATAGTTAAAAGAAGAGTAACATTGTGATTCCATTGTTTCCTTTCGCATTTTAAAGGAACAAATATTGACAGAATATTCTAAAAAAAGAAACTTTGTTGCTATTGTTCTTAAAAGAAAGAAAGAACAACCAGAAGTTTCCCCCTAGAGGGGGACTGGGAAACTGTAACCAATTTTAGGGAGCTTGCAGCTGCCAGATTACAACCGTGGGAAAGGACTTGTGACCTTGAAGGACAATGTTTTCAGAAGCACTGTTGGGTGCTTTCTGTAAAATAAATGCCCTATTGGACCAGTTAAGTCAGAAGACGGATTTGATGACTAATGCAGCCAGAACATTTGAACAAGTAGTGGGAAATTATATGGAGCCCACCCAGGAACTTAAACAGGAGTGTGTCCTGACAGAGCAGATGAAAGAAGAGGATGTTGCAGAATCTTGGGCGCCAGAGATGGAGGGACTTTTGGCCCAGCAGGAAAATGAGCTTTAGGATTTGACAAATGAACTTGGAAAAAACCAGATTTGGAAAGACAAAGTTTGGATTGACTTGGAAAGGGGGGGTTGGACTGATCCCCCTATGCAGGGATGTTTGGACTTTCCGAGTCTGGCAATGGGCCATCAGAGGTTTGGAGTTG
Source organism: Podarcis bocagei (assembly GCF_964188305.1). Taxonomy (NCBI): domain Eukaryota; kingdom Metazoa; phylum Chordata; class Lepidosauria; order Squamata; family Lacertidae; genus Podarcis; species Podarcis bocagei. The sequence goes on from NC_138134.1 coordinate 38,879,968, forward strand.
TTGGGATTTCTAATTTTGGAGGGAATTTGAAACACGTCTTAAAATATCACATGGAGTCTAGTCTGGACTATGGGAAAGGGGCTGATTTGTTGAAAAGGGTCAAAAACACTACCAAGCTGGAGTTCCCACGAGTGAAAGGAAAATATGAAGAAGAGCTGCGGAAGGGACATGGAAGAGATTTGAAGGCCTCGGATATAAGATCACCAGGTTAATGTGCCAGACCAATGGGAGAAAAAGGACTGACAATCCCGGGACCGGGGGGAGGGGACGCTGGAAGAAGATTGGATTGTTTTTATTCTCATTTTCTTTTTTCATTATTAGAAATGTTTTATGAATGTTGGGAAAATGTTGAAATAGAATTACTTGGCTCTTGTAAAAATGTTTAAAGAATTAGGTAAAAAGGTAATGGTTATGAGAAGCTGGTAAAAATAAGATTTAAGTTTTAAGTTTTAAGGTTTTTAATAGGACAAGATGAAAATAGAGTAAGGTAATGTAATGATGGAATATTATGAATTATGGAAAGGATTTGCTGTGACAATTATTAATCAAGATATAAGAGATGGGAGGAGGAGGAGGTCTTGGAAAGAAGGTAATGAATGTGGAGAATTTGAAAATGATGGTTTTATTTTTTTTCTGCTTTTTGCTTCTGTCTTTTTTCTTTGTAATTTTTAAAAAAATCTTTTCTCAATAAATATCATTAAAAAAAAAGAAAAATTGACTTTGGGATCTGCTGCCCTGATGGATCCTGCCACCTGAAGCAGTTGCCTCACCTTGCCTCATGGCTGGGCCGCCCTTGGATATCACTCATGAACGATGCCAAAAATAATTGTTGTGGAGAAGTGGTGTGCTTCCAAAAGGTTTCAAGCAGATGTAATGACAGTTTGGTTATTTCTGGTCACCCCAAAGAGAATGTGTATGGCCTGGCTGTAGTTTCTTTTTGGTGAGTTAAGAAGTTGGAGATCCAGTAATGGAGGACACCTTCACCTTTATGTCTGAAGCCAGGCCTAGTTCCTTGAAGGCAGGAAAATAAAACAAGAACTCTGGTATGTCTTCAAATGTAGCAGTTCCATGCAGCAATGAGGAAGAATGATTGCCCTTTTGTTTTTCTAAACAATGGGTACTCTTTCATGCATGTTTTAGATCTTCAGTTCTATGTGATTTAGCTTCCCTGTGCAAGGGAAGATTTTTCTGCCTTTGATCTTGGAGGCTTTTAAAGAAAACCTGGTGTCACCTGGAACAACCTGCTTCTAATCTTGCTGGCAGCAGTGAAGTTTTCTGCTTGTTTGTCTGAAGAATTCATGATACAGAAGACAGATACTCTCAGGAGAGCACCCTTTTCACTTCTCACTGCAGGTGACAGCTTGGACCCATGATAATTGAAATGCTCTCTCTAGTCTTTTCAGGTGCATTAAAGAGAAACCTCCCTCACTTTTTCTCACATGCAAAAGAGAGAGAAAAAGTCTGGTTGCACCCTCAAAGAAGAGTGGCAGAAGTTTTCTTGGCCTGGATTTCACTCCACTCCTTCATAAAGGGCTTTTTGTTTGGAGGTTGACTATACAGTTGAATGCAGGCTGGATCTTTTCACATGCTCAGTTGCTATATGTGGTAACTGAGGGGTGGAACTGAATCCCTGTAGGATAAAAGTGCTCATTGCTGTGAGTCCAGCTGTTCTTCTTTAATGCACAGGCTATGATTGCCACTGCAGTTGAAGCAAGAACAAACTTGTGTGTGTGACCTTTTAGTTGCTCACTACTGGGATGCTGTAGTTTGCACAATTCATCAGGTCACCATAATCAAGTGCAAATGCTGCAATGCTTCCACTAGAGCATTTGTGGGATCCGTAAGGAAACGGCTTGAGTGTCAGAAATAAAGAACAAATTGACAGGATGGATCCAATTTCACCAAATTAATTCTATATGGACTGAAGATAAAAAGAATGGGATAAGTGAGAAAAAAATCTAGATTCCAGATTGAAATACTAGAAAATAAAACAAAACTCCTATCGAAAATGTACAGCCTGTTACACCAAGGGACACCAAGGATGAAGAAGTAAAGGAGGTAATGGTGAGATGGGCAATGGACTTCGGACATAATATAGAGTTTGACAAATGGAAGGCATTATGGAACAAAGGTATGAGATTCTCGGCATGCACAACACTCAGGGAAAATATGTATTAAATGATGTACAGGTGGTACGTAACGCCCGTAAAATTGGAAAAAAAATATAAAACTGGTGATAAATTATGTTGGAAGTGTAAGATCAAGGAGGGTGATTTTTATCATATGTGGTGGTTGTGTGAGCCTATCAAAAAATTCTGGGAATCTATTTATAATGAACTAAAAAAAATCTTTAAATATACCTTTATAAAAAACCCGAAGCCTTTTTGCTGGGGATAATTGGAGAGGAAATCAAAAAGGAAGATCAAACACTCTTTCAGTACGCGACAGTGGCTGCTAGAACCCTAATAGTGCAGAATTAGAAGACATCAAAAATCCCAACTATAAACGAGTGGCAATCCAAACTAATTGATTATTTAGAATTGGCAAAAATGACACATAAAATAAGAAATCAAAAAGAAATAAAGTTTAACAAAGAATGGAATAAATTTATGACATACATGGAAACAGAGGTAAAAAATTTAAAAATTACAGTAGGTATGATGTAACACTTGTGATGTAAAGAGTTTTTTAAGGAAAAGAAACTGCAGATAAAAAATCATATAATATATTCTGAAACCGAGATGAAGGGAAGTCAATTAGTGTTGTGTGTTATTTAGTAAATGTAACCTAATTTGTTGGTATCTTATGTCAGGAGATGTTTTTTCTTTTGTTTTCTTTATTATTATTTTTCTTTTTTATGTATTTCTTTTTTGTCTGTATGTGTGATGTATGTTTTTTTCGTTTGTTTTAATGTTTGATGTAGCAAAACAAATAAAATTTATTTTTTAAAAAAGCAAGTAATTCAGGTCCAAGGTCTCACCCTGTTGTGAAGATTGTTGGGTGGCCTTGCATCTCTCCACCTAACCTATCTAATAGGGTCAGGACAAGGCAAAAAGCTACTCTGAGCTTCTGAACATAAAGATTGGGTGCAGATATAATAAACCTCACAGTTGTTTCCACCAAATATGCCCAGACCTGGATGCAGGCCATGGACTGTGGCTTAGCTATCCCTGGCCTGGCATTCCCTTATTCATTTGCATACACACAATTATATTCTGTCTTCCTGCAACCTTAAAAATGTCTATATTATTCTTGTTGTTTCCAAGCAATACTCCTTGCCAAGCATCCTTGCAAAAGAAGCCTTTAAAATGAATATTTCAGCAACTTTGTCGGCTTCATTATTTAATTTTGTATAATTTTACATTCTTTGTTTCACTCTTATCTCCTAGAAACAATATGTAATTGTGGGAAATCATAATGTGCCTTTCTTCTTACAGGCAACACCTTTACTGGACTCATTCTACTCTAATTGTCTCATTTCATCCACCTCCAATGCTGGAATTTACTAATTCCTCTGCCATTTCTTTTCCTTCTGGGAGCTTCCCGGGCATTTTAAATACATCTTGACCTAGTTATTTTTGTGTGGCGGGCATTATTCTTCAATGAGTGTTGCTCTTGAGACAGAAGAGTTCATATCTCTGCTTGGCAGTGGTGCACTTGGGTAATTTTAGACTCTTGACTGAATTGCCTTATTGAGTCAGGTGGGCTCCTTATTTGTTAATGGGGATTATTTCACATAAGCCAGCCCTGTTGCTCAGGGAAACCTTCCTGCCCATTCTGTTGAGTGGAGACACTAGGCTTCAGCCCCCAAAGTCCCATCATGATTGCATCGCTGATGCTTGGTTTCACTGGGTAACCCTGGGAAACCAGATCTCTTGGGGCTTTAGTTGCTCCCTGTCATGGGGCCAGAGATGGTTATAGCAGTCCACACACTTGTCTCTAATGCTTGCAGAACTACTAGGGCCTTCTTAGAACACCTGTGGATGAGAATAGAAAAGCATCTTGTATTTGGACTGGGCACCAAGCTACAGGAGGTCCCACAACAATGCTGTAGAACAGAACATGAGAGATGGTATGGCACTGAATTTTAGTATTGAACAGGGAGCTGCTGAAACTTGACAACCCAAAGTCTGCCACTGCCTGTGGCACTCCAGATGGTGATGATGAACCCTTCAATTAATGCCCTACCTTTCTTAACTCCTTCTTGGATGTGGATTGAGAAAATACACAATCCTTTTCGGGAATTGTCCAGTAACTTTTTTATTTCAGTTGACGTTTTAAGGCCATGCATACACCATGCATTTAAAGCACTCCAAAGATTCCTGGGAACTGTAGTTTACACCCCACAGAACTTCAATTCCAAGCACACTTAACAAGTGATCGTTCCCAAAATTCTTTGAGCAAACAGGTGCTTTAAATGTATGTTTTATAAACAGCCCAGAAAGTGTTTTCTGCTTTTCTTGTTACTTTTACAGTGGTACCTCGGGTTACATACGCTTCAGATTACAGACTCTGCTAACCCAGAAATATAGCTTCAGGTTAAGAACTTTGTTTCAGGATGAGAACAGAAATCGGGCTCCGGTGGTGTGCCAGCAGCAGGAGGCCCCATTAGCTAACATGGTGCTTCAGGTTAAGAACAGTTTCAGGTTAAGGACGGACCTCCAGAACGAATTAAGTACTTAACCCGAGGTACCACTGTAATTGTTTTTATGCTGTGTTCCTACTGCATTCCTCTTATTCACTGTGGAAATTAGGGATATATAAGTGGTACAATTATTTAAATGAATAAAATTATGTTCTATGCTCATTACTCAACCCAGGGGTGGGCTTCTCAAGCTCCTGTTTTCTTTTCGTCTGTAATATATTGAATATAATGTTCCAAACTGAAGTACAGAGTTTTGCATATACAGATAAGCATACATAAACAGTTTTTCACTGATAGACATGCACACATTTCTTCTCCACCCCACATCATTATTCCAGTCTAAATGTTATCGTACATAGGATTGTATCCATATTCTTTTTGGTGTGGTGTTTTACCAAAGTGCAATAAGGCATACACACATTATAACACAGCACACAAAGACTCTTGACAGAGCCACATCAACATCAGAACTGTTTGTTTGGGGGGGGGGTTCCCCCAATGTTTAATCAGTTTGAAAATATTCAGTGACAATGTTAGAAGGAGACCAGGGGGGTGCAAATCCGATGTAAGCTGCAGCAAAATTTGCATTGTCATATTTTAGAATTTTAGAAATGTTTCTAATTTCATAATTCAGGAGCGTCGAACTTGGAGCACAGTGAACCCATGTGCCAATAAAGAAATGGGAAATGGAGACATCTGCTCATCCCTAACAGCTTCTGATATTTCCTTCCTTCACACTGCATTATCAAAAGGTTTTTATATTTAGCTCAACAACACTGGAGATGTGCTTGCCAGCAGCTCTTTGGTACATTATACCTAAGTGAATTATGTTGCAGATGAGAAGTAATTGAGACAATCCATCATGGACTATGGTAACACTACCCATTTATCATATTTTTATAACCACTCTGAAGTTACAACCACTCAGTTCTCTATCTTTTCCCCTTCATGCATGGTTTCAAACTCACCACACCAATGGCAGCTGTTATAAACTACAATGAAGTAATGAGAAGAAGGTGACAGTTTAAGTCATTTTGAAGCTGTTGCATTGATACATTCATTCCACACTCGACAAAAAAATGCAGCAAATCATACTTTCTCCAATTTACTTCATCAATAAATTGTTGTTTTGGGAAGGATGCAATGACAACCAGTTGATCAATATTTTGCAGTCGTCTAAAGAACCAGATTGCCCTTCTGTGAGGTCCTTCGAAGGAAGGGTGGGATATAAATATGGCAGTGACAAAAAGTATGGGCTTTTTATTATTTAGTAAATAATAAATAAAGAATATGTACATTGCGAAATATAGATTGCTTCCAGTGAGTGCTGTTGTCTTCTGTGAAGGTCTGCAAGTCATTTTAAAAGAAAAGAAAAGAAAAAAGCTCAGTCTTGAGTTGTAAGCAACATCTGGAAGTTTTCTAACCCTGTGCTAAGGGCCTCTTCTGCTTTTTACTATAGCTCTGCCTCCTGAACCTACAGAGATTTTCGCCATGGCAAATGGAACAAGGAGCAACATAAATGTTCTCTTGCAAATAGCAACTTCTCAAACAATTGATCAGTGACAACTATGATCATCCATCAAAGTGCAAGTTAAATTGGATAGCCAAAAAAGAGTAAGACACTGGCAGTTTCCAGGAATACTTGGCTCTGAGTTTTCCCCCTGCTGCTCTATTTGCATGCTGCTTACTGAAAGTAGCACCATGTTGAGCTAAAAGCAGCTAGGGCAGGGCAATTTTAGGCAAGAAAACATTGCAGTGAATTTCTTCCCCCTCGCACAATGTGGTTGCAAGCCAGGTTGGGGTGGTGTGTGTGTGTGTGTGTGTGTGTGTGTGTGTGTGAAGCTGCTTGACTGTTTTTTTCATTGAGAAATAAAGGGATCTGTGTTGAGCATACACTTTTTCAAAGCATGCTTAATATAACATGGAGTTTAGCCCGCAAAATAAATCAGGCTAGAAGCAGAGTGAGAAATGGAGGAGAGAGGGTGAAGCTGGTAAAGGGGCAAACCAGAAAGAAGTGCAATGATATATGTATTTATTCCAAAGTATGTTCCACTAGTCTCAGTGGAGCTTTCTCTCAAGTTAAGTATGTACTGTGCAGGTACATGATTGCAGCCTTAAAGTAGTCAAGGCAGGAAAGGAGGAGAATAAATCACTATCTTTGCAGTAGAAGAAGTAACGGCATTAGGGAAGGGAGTTTCTTAAATAGGTATGAAACATTTCAAATACCATGGACAGCGACAGAAGCTTTGCAACCCTTCCATTTGCAGTTGGGCATCTTTGCCAATGCTGACAATGAAGGAATTTGCATGCCTGGTGATGAATCACCGCCAACCTGCCCCATAAAACACTTCATATTCAGTTAAGTGTTTTTCAGTTTTATGTCTCTGCATTCTGCTATCACCAAAGGATTTAGGTGTGGCAAATAATGAGACCCGTAAAATCTGTCCTGCAATATATATTTTAAAAATGGTCGGGAAGACTGGAAGGGATGTAGAAATGTTTAATTAAAAGTGTATTTCTCACCACTCCAAAAATGTAAATCCGTATGAGTTCCCTCCCACCTTAAGTTCCCTCCTTATTACCTGGTGCCGTTTCCAACTGAACTGTGAAATTAGGTGGCCAGATTTGAACAAAAGAACAGATGCTACTTCTAATTTAAAAGTATAATTGTAAAGAAATTTCATTAAAGTTGGGCTATGCAGTGGCTCCCTCTTTTCATCAACATTCTTGTTCTGTATTGCTAAGAATTGCTTTTAAGGGAGAAACCTGCTGCGATGGAGTGACAGCCCTGGATCAACTGACTGCTCGTTTCCGCTGTTCATTTGGCAGAAGATACACATTTGTGATGATAAACTTGCGTTAGCCCTCCAAGGACTTGCTTTTTGCCACTACTGGTCATGGAAACAAAATTGATTTGTGAAGTCCTTGCGATCTGTTCTAGGGCTATGAGCAGTCACTGTCACTCTCTATCTCACTCCCATAAACTATGCATTGAACCTGCTTAAGCCAATGAAAGAGCAAGGTAAAACAGGTTATTTGCACTGAAAGACCTCTGTTAAAATGATGCAATCCACATAGTACTAGAACCCTTTTCCATCTGTTTATGTATGGTTTATTTGGATCAGTTTTTACTAAAGCCACTAGCATTTATTCCATAGAATAGATGCAATATTGGATACCAAATCTGGGGAGTCTTTTGAGAGGGGGGGGAGAGGGAGATTTGACATGAGGCAAGACATGAGGCCCTGTTGACATATTGCTAGGCATGGGTGAATCTGTCAGTTGAGTTCCTGACAGTATCTCTTTTTTCCATTCTTAAGTTTGGTTTTCCACATAAGCTTACAAATTCATTTTTAAATGAAAACTCAGCATTTTACTGCATATTTCTCTTAATTTTGATATGCATTTTTTTGCCAAATATACACATTTTTGCATGCATTTTTCTGTAGTATGTTAGTTTCACTAACAGATGCATTCTTATGTACACATTACAGTACTTTGTATGCACATTTTTCTGCACACTACCTGATTGGAGAACTCCAATGCAGAAGTGTGAACTTCAAATGATGACAAGGCTTCGGTTTGTGTATTGTTTCAGGAAGTGTCCGCCATGGATGCTTTAGTTGAGATTCCTGCATTGCAGAGGGTTGGACTAGATGACCCTTGTGTCCCTTCCAAATCTACAATTCTGATTCTATGATTCTATAAATTGGGTAGGTTCATCTTTCGATGCAAATTCAAGAGAATTGAAAAGAATTTCTTCCCCATCTCTACAGATACGCAGAGGACCAGCACAGCCACATCTCAAGGTGAGTATAGTTTTTAAGGGATTAGATTAGATTCACTAATTAAATCTTTCTGAATCCCACAGGGAGCCAATGTGTGGACCTTCATTTCTAAGCAATCTGAACAAATTGAAAATGAATACCGCAGGGAGCGAGCATGTGTCAAAACCAGCTCATTGATGGGACAAAGCAGATGTGGGTTTGTGTGAATGCTATTAACATGCATGATTTTTGTAACGCAAATAGCAGGAACAGGGCTTCATAGGATGGGAGGGATTAATCCTGGACTCCTCTCTTTTCCCATGCTACCACCCACCTACCAAAGCTGCTGTTTTCATTGGGAGGGAAGCTGGCTTCACTTCAGAACACCTTGTAGGCACAATTCCCAAGTGGTTCTCTTATAAACTCTGTGCTGTCATTTGCATCAGCACCTTTAATTAATGAACTTTGCATCCCATGGAATGTGAAACAAGGACTAAACCATTTTTTAAGCAGATCTGTATCGAGAATGTTGGTTGTTGTTGAGCAGTTATATATAAGTAGGGAAAGTTTTGCTGATTTTCATTCAAGTACCAGATGCAGAGCACACCTCACCAGGAGCTATTCTGGAAACCACCACCACCCCTCCCCCAACGCAACAAAAACTGCTTGGGTGGGTATTTTGCTGGTAAAAACAAAATGGCTTTGCTAGCTTTCATTTCACCCCAGTGCTATATGAAACCCTAACTCTCTGCAATCCACAATAATTTAAAACTTTTTAGGGATCAGTGATCCCACACTGGATTGTATCCTGCATGAAAACGAATGGGGTAATCTCATGTGCATGCAACAAAATGGAAAAACTATAGCATAAAATAATATTGTTCCAGTTTCAGTATAGTGCTGCCAAAGTGAGCACCATAAAATAATATAAAAGGGTGTACAATAGAATATGAAGAATAGCTACAACTACAGTGGTACCTCGGGTTACATACGCTTCAGGTTACAGACTCCACTAACCCAGAAATAGTACCTCGGGTTAAGAACTTTGCTTCAGGATGAGAACAGAAATTGTGCTCTGGCGGCACGGCAGCAGTGGGAGGCCCCATTAGCTAAGTGGTGCTTCAGGTTAAGAACAGTTTCAGGTTAAGAACGGACCTCCAGAACGAATTAAGTACTTAACCCGAGGTACCACTGTATATATCTATTTTCCACCTAAAAGAGAGATATCAAAGAGCATTTCTGTTGTTATTATATCAGCAAACAATGTAATATTTTCTCATATCTCGTACTACTCTCTCCAGCCTTAATAATTTATTGTCTTTTAGCACATTGAATGAACACCATTGTTTCACAGGTAGAGAGCCATAAAATGAAAGGAAGGCACACAGAAATGCCTATCTATCTCTGTCGAACAAATTATATTTCCACACACCCACACAAACACCTTTGTCCCTAAGCACCATTATGAGACCAGCAAGCCTGGGCTTCCATTAGTGAGACACGGTTGATGGTCTTGTGTCAGTGGCGTTCTTGCCTCAGGGACGGGACCCCTAGACAAGGTCTGTTTGCCCGCACCTTCATGCTGCTGCTGTAGGAAATCAGGTCAGAGTGGAAGAGGGAGTGATGTGGTGGTGGCCTTCATGCTGCTCCTTCCCATCACTGATGTCATGTCATAGGATGAAACTGGCTATAAAACCTTCATCATTGAAAAGGGGAAAACAAAAATTCCTGTCTAAGAGCAACCTTTTGGACCTCAACAGAAGATAGAGAGCACAAGCAATAAACATGAAGCATGACACATTTTGATGGCTGGCTGCCCGTTTCTAACACTAGAACAAATTGAAAGGCCGCTTACAAGAGCTGTAAACATCCTGCCTCTACAGAGATTACATGGAGATAATGCAATGTAAGCTGCCATAATGAATCAATATTCATTATGAAGTGACACTGGATGCTAGATGGCTATTCCATGGAAAGGGTCACCTTCCTATATATTGGGCATTATATCTTTGCCAACAGAGCTTACGCTTCTCCTGACTGCGCTGAAGATGCCAAGTGCAGTCAGCTTTTATGTGTCATGGGAAGACCGGAATGGAAGCACCCGATTCATGGTCCACTAGCAAGGCTCCGCCCACTGGAGGGCCCCTGATTGGCCAGTTCAAAGTTGGGATTTTAATGTGTTTCCTCTCTTCCATCACAGCATTTGACTGAAGCAAGCTGCTCTTAAGCAGTTGCAGCTGTGAAGGAAGCAGATTAACCAGCCCTTGGGTTGAAGGAGAAACTACCATCGCAATTCTTATTTCAACTCGTCGCTCAGGATCTTATTAAGAGAAAAATTGTGATGGGGAAAACAACTCTATTCTGCTTACTATCCTTGTCAAAGCTTGAGTTGCCACATGAGGATTTAGTAAGTTATGCTTAGATGCCGTGACCACTGATTATATTGCTACTATGTCATTCTACTCCTTTTGTTGAATTCCCCACCTTATTTAAGTAAGAACTAATTTTGCACTCAAGGCTGTATGCTTCAATGAGATCTTTTTTTAAGCTATTAATGTTACTTGAATGATCAATGAGAACATAAAAATTGTCACATTGCATTAGATCAGGGAAGGGGAGCCCATGACCCTCCAGATGTTGGGCAGCCAACCTGCCCAGTGGTGAGGAATGATGGGAGTTGTAGTCCAACATTTGGAGGACCACAAGTCAATCATTCTTGCATCAGATCCATGGCACATGTAGCACCCTGTTGACTAATATTCAGCTTGCCACATACTGCCAAGCAGATTTATTCATTCATTAAAACCATATCCACCATTCTACTCATGAAGAGCACACAGAATGGGAAATGCCTCAAGGAGGTATATTAATGTGGTCAATGTGTTCCTAAAGCCAGTAAGAAGGACACTGAACAGGAGAATGAAACCCATACCTTCGTCATCCTTTCTCCTCTTGGTTCCCATGTTCTGGCTTGACAGACAGACTAGTTGGTCTCTGTGCTGCATTGATTAAAGACAGCCTTCCCCAATCTGGTGCTCTCCAAAATATTTTGGACTGTAACTTGGTTTTACCTGATCACTGGACATGCAAGCTGGGACTGTTGTGCAGAGCCTCTGAGAGGCATGAGGTATTGCTTGTGCTGGATCGCTTGGGCTGGACTAACCAGGGTGTGGGAGATGATGGGGCAAACAGGCCTCGTGTCAGCATCTGGGCCTAGGGCCGAATCTGGTTGCCACCACATCCTTTCCTTGTATTTTTAAAAACGTTTTATAGTCAGGGAGCAGGCAGCTGGGCACATAAAAGGGGGCATATGTTCACTTTATCATTTCAATCAATCTTTATTATTACAATCACAGATCAGCCACTAAGTTACAATCAAGCAAATACAATTTTAACATTTACAGGCCAGCAAAAGTCTATTCGGTATTAACAGCACAACAAAGGGCTAGGATATGTGTGTGTGTTTTCCCACACTCATTCATTCACACTAGAATGGATTACTGAAGAAATAACACGCCGATTCACATACTCCACAAACGGAATCCCTATCAAATGGGAAAATTCTGGGCATCAGCATTCTATTATTTTCATTTCAAAACATATATTAGCCTTTTCGACATCAACTGTGCTTAGGATAGCAGAAGTAGACTCTCGTTTTATTCTTCTAGTTATGACGGTGCTATGATCTGAGTGAGTTTAAGACATGACACTGAGCATTCTAAGGATATTTCCTTTTTCTCCGGATTTGAACGTGTTTTTTCATCTTGTTTGTTTGTCCTTCTGATGTATCAGGAATGCACGGCAGTCATAAAGCATGGTGTGTGGCGAGGATGGAAGAAAAGAAACATTAATTGAATACATATGGCCATTTAAAGCTACACACCCACACTGTATGTTCAGGGCCTAAAACGGCAGAACTGCACCACAAACAGAGATACAGTGTCAACTCTCCATTGCTCCCATGCCAGATATTTCTGGAGAAAGCCTTTCCTACTCCCAGGAGGGAAGGGGTTGTGAACGGGAGACGATTCCTGCGTCATGCAGGGGGGCGCTCTTCTCCCTGCTTCAACTCCAGGGCTGGTGCCACGCCCCTCCCCTGTTGGGCACCCAATAGGGAAGCTTGGCGGGGGCGTGGCTTGCTGCTCAAACGCAGCCGCGCCAGCCTTCCCCACCATTGCACACACATTTTCGGCAAAAGCGGTGCTGTTGGGCCCCCCTAACATTCTAATCATTCAGCTGGGTGAGAACGACCTGGCAAGCAGGAAGAGTGTGGACTTGTTGTGGAACATGAGAAAGGTCTTGGACATGAGAAAGGTCTTGGATGAGTTGGCTGCCTTATTTCCCAGAACAACCCTGTTCTGGTCCTCTCTCTTGAGGAGAAAGGTTTGGCACGGTGCGCATAACATTATGGCCATTGAAAAATCCAGGAAACTCTTGAATCGTGCGGTAGCGCGCAAAGTGCGTTTTATGAATGGCCGAGTTATATCTCATGATGATATCCAGATTGGCGACCAGACCCTATTCCGGGATGACGGTGTTCATCTTTCAGATCGTGGAAACAACATATGGCTGGCTAACATATCCAACAGTCTTAGGGATTGGTTGCAGCTGTGAGGGTATTGGCGGCGAGCCTTTTGGCTCGGGTGGCGGTTAGGCATTGGAATGTGTTGCTGGTGTTTCGGGGGGCAAGGTGTGGCCATCGCCTTCCCCAACAATTTTGGGTATTCCGCTAAAGGAATCCAGCGGTCGTGGATCCTGTCCGATGCCTGTGTGGCGGGGGGCCATGGCACGACCCTCGGTGACATCAGGAAGAGAGCCTATAGTTGGATTAGCATCAACAGGCTTCCCCTACTGGTGGTTAACCCCTCCTCAGACTCACCCCTCTACGAGTGGGTGGAGTCTAATGTTCCGTGGTCCATTGCCTAAGCCAATACCTTCTCACATGCTGTAATCAATAAAGTTGTGGCCTTTACCTTACCCATTAACCTTACATTCTGTGTCCACGTGTCTTTATTCCCCAAGCAGGGATCGGGTCCTCGAATCACAAACAGCCAACTCCAGGGCTGCTATATCTTGAAGAGCAAAAAAGAGGTCAGCCCGAGCTGCTGCCACCCCAAGCCAGGGAAAGAGGCATGTGGGTGCATGGGGCCACCTCCGTGCCCATGCACCTCTTTCTCCAGCTCAGGCTGGCAGCAGCTGCAGCATGCAGAGCAGCCTGAGTTAAAGCCCAAACCAAAGCCACCAAAGCCTGAGCCGCTGCCAGCCCGGGAAGAAGAAGAAGAAGAGTTTGGATTTGATATCCCACTTTATCACTACCCGAAGGAGTCTCAAAGCGGCTCACATTCTCCTTTCCCTTCCTCCCCCACAACAAACACTCTGTGAGGTGAGTGGGGCTGAGAGACTTCAAAGAAGTGTGACTGGCCCAAGGTCACCCAGCAGCTGCATGTGGAGGAGCGGGGAATCGAACCTGTTCACCAGATTACGAGACTACCGCTCTTAACCACTACACCACACTGGCTCACGGACCCCAGCTCCTACCTGATCTTCACTAAAACAGTCTTACTCTGCTGCGGTGTTTCTGCTTCTGGGGCACAGCACCCTCCAGAGCATGTGCATGCCCCCCAACCCCCCCCCAAAAACCCCAGACATTTCCTTTAAAATGTGAAAATTCATCCGGATGGGCATGTTGACCCCTAAAAAGAGGACATGTCTGGGTTTTCCAGGATGTACGGCAACCCTAGCCAGCACCTCAAAATGCTGTTTGCTAACAGGGTTCAGAACGTAGCTCCCTGTGCATTTCTTCAGCTCTAATTCAGGGTGCTTCCATGTGACCTTCTAATTCGACACTCACGCTGTTTTGTTTGCACAAAACTTGCATGGAGGTTCTGTAACTTCTGTGGTTTACTGAGCCTCCATCCTGATTTGTTTGCACTGAGGCTATACAATTTCTCATCACTCAATTAGCATCCCATGCTTTCTAATGCATGTTCCTTATCACAAAAAAGTCAATTTGTTTTTTTAAAAAGTTTGGTTTGTTTCACAAGATTGCCTGGGTGCTTTTAAAACCAATTTCTCTGTGCAAACCTAAAACCATCAGTATGCAATTGAATTCCTCCTGCAAAAAATGATAGTCTGGATTGGGAGAGGACCTCAAACTGCAGTGTGCATTGTTCTTTTCACACAGAGACACCTAGATTATAACATTCTTAGCCAGGTGGGGGAAAGAGAGGTGGGGGAAGTATGTCCTTTTGCCAAAATTGCTCTCACCTCCCACAGGACTCCCCAGCTATTTCCTAGCCATTTACCTGTATTTTTCCCTGCAACAGATGTGCCTGGTAACTTGGACTGTTGAGTTAGTTACAGTCATCCTGGCTCCAAATGACCTTCCTTTGACTGAAGGGGGGAAAAGAACTGCTATTATGTTTGGCATGGTGAAAGGCATTTTGACACAGCATGGAACATTTTACATTTTGGGTATCATATCAGCTTATTACTTTCATTTTAAAGCAATCTGTAGTTATGAAAGTTCCAGCCAGTGCAATCTCTTGTCCAATCTTAATACAATACCGCTGATAATGAGTTGACATGTTCCGGGACCTTGAGAAGATTCGTGGAATCACCTCTGGAAGGGAAATCAGAGAGCGATTTTCATTTTCACTGTGCTTTTCTTATAGTTCTGAGCCAAAGTATTCAGCCCAGATCCTTTCCTGACTCTGGGGGCAAAAAATGCCATCCAAAGTATTAGAGTAATCTTCAGGGAGGGTGAACTCTAAAAGCTTTAGGGTAGTTTGAAAATGAGGTGGTCAATGTTTGATTTTGCTTTTTGGCCAGTGGGGGCAGCCATTTACACACCCCGCCATCACCACAATAACACACACCCCCCCCTCCCAAATGTTCAAATGTCCCCGCAGTTATTTACTGCTGGCTATTTTACACCTCCCTTTGGGAGGAAATTAGCTAATTTGATATGGAAAAAGGCAATCTGGACGCAACATTTTACATTTCTTTAGATTATACTACATTAACATTTTCATTTTTAGAACCACTTATGAATAAGAGTATTGCAGCCAGTGTGTGTAGAGGTTAAGGCAGATCAAGACTCTGCAGTGTAGGGTCTAGTGTTGGATGTAACTCTGGGAAATTCTGCAATAATTAAAGGTTGCAAGTTAGCCATGTCCATTAACTTCAGTGGGTCTACTCTGACTTTAACTTTTTGGATAAGAAATATGCGTATATTAAGACTCTCAACTAAAGCACCAGCTAGGAAGTCTAGCCTTATTGCATTGCTACAAAATATTGCTATCTGGGTGAAATAAGGCCTTTAGTTTAATTCAGGTGTGGGCCTTCTTGGTGGCTGCACTTAGGAACTGGAATTCTTGGCCAAGGGAGGCCCGTCTCCAGTGACTTTACACCAGCAGGCAAAGACATGATCTAGACAGGCTGTAAAAATGGCTTGTAAATATGATGTAATTGGTTTTAGGTGGCCTTTTCCTTTTGTTGATTTTATGTTTTACCTGTCCTTTCATTCTTTTCTTGTGTGTTTTATTTTACACACACACCCCATTTGATGGAAAGGTGAGGTGCCAATTTAACAAATACATTTGAAAATGTGTGTGGCGGTGCTGTTGTTTGCAATGCACCATGTCCTCTATGTTGTGAACGCTTGTTCGGTATTACCCAACTGTGGATTTGAGAGGAGAGGGAGTTATTGTGATTTAACAGAGCTGCCTTTGTTTTTCTGATCTTGTAAAGGCAACCTTGAACTTGCCACCACTCAGGAAAGCATACCATATGATCTATGACTGCCGGGAGCCCCCTCGGACTCTGGAGCCAGCATTTTAATACAGGCAAGGCAGTGCCAGGGTGGTGCGGGAGATTCAAGGCAGTATGTAGAATTTCTGTTCGGGCAGCATTTCTCTCCTTAATGGAATGTACCATCTGCGCTCAGGTTTGAATTCCCAGCAAGGATCCATTAGAACTCTGCTTATGTACCTGCTCAGTTCTGTGTGGATCACCAAGTGCCCCAATACCACCTCCCCATTTCCTTGAAATATGTGCCCCATTATATTTCATTTCTACAAATTTGCTGAAACAGGAGGCAGAGCCAGGTGTTTATGCTAAGCTATACAAGAGCTCAGAGTTCTACATCAGATCCCTGCAGACTCACCATTTGGTGTTTCATTCTACCCATTTGGCTACCTGTCTCTAGCCATTTATCCTCTTTACAACGATAATGCAATGATTAATAAGTATTTGTTCAACACTTTGAAAGTGTGACTTGCTCCGATGTTTGACTTAGGGCTTCTCCAGATGACCTGCTTCTTCATCCTGTTTTACTTCCACAAAGCTTACACACTGGTTAGACTATGGTTGTTACTGAGCATTTGTTATGATTTGTTTACGAGGTGGTTATATGACAATCGGCACTCATCCTGATTTGCTTGCAGGGTGTTCACACATCTTCCAGTCAATCATTCGTTCACCTCACACTTTTCACTACATCTCCCCATTACTTTCCCAATAGGGCATGTTTTCAAAAAGCAGATTTGTTGCACCATAGTGACCGTGCTTTAATCCACTTCAATTCTGCAAAGCTAAATTTCTAGTGCAATCATACCTTGGATCTCGAACAAATTGGCTCCCAAATAATCGAAACCCAGAAGTGAGTGTTTTTTAACGTTCTTTAGGAAGCCAAATGTCTGACGTGGTTTCAGCTGCTTCCGATTGGCTGCAGGAGCTTCCTGCAGCCAATCAGAAGCTGCAGTTTGGTTTCTGAATGTTTAGGAAGTCGGACAGACTTCCGGAATGGATTCTGTTCGACTTCCAAGGAACAACTGTATACGCTTGAAGCAGAACTGGCTTACATGGTGAGTTGGGCCACTACATCAGCTTCCCAGCAGGTAGGTCACTGTTGCTTATCTGGAAGGGAATAGTGACGCGGTACGGAGCTTGTTGTGGTGCAAAAAATACTGCAAGGAGCACGGGACTTGTTCTGCTGGTGTAGCATGCTGACTTCCCTGCTGCCTCTTCCCTTCTCTCTACTTCCCGGCAACAATGACTCATTTGCCAGGAAGCGAGCAGCTCCACCGCATCTCACACAGTGAGCTGTTTCTGCATAGACCCAGTAGCAGATACAACATCAGTAGACAAAAGAGTTTAAACTTGCAACCCACTATACAGACATCTCTGGGAGTAGGCCTCACTCAAAACCATGGAACTTGCTTCTGAGTAGAGACATATAGGGTTGCACTCTTCTAGACTTTCTTAGAAAGGGAACAGATGAACCTCGCTGGAAGCCAGGCATGTTTCAAGTTACCCTCTACATGGCCAGAGAAGAGCAAAGTGTTTTGCAAGTTTTGAACGAGGCCAGTTCACCCAGCTAACTTCCAAAAATGAAGAACAAGGCAGAGAGAAAGGATATTTAATCAAACAGTGTGGGTGATGTGATCTTTAGCCAGAGCTCAGTGGTGAAGTAAGTGCTTTGCATACAAACGCTCCAAGTTTCAGCATCAAGGGCTAGGAAAGAAAATCTGGACAGCTGCTGCCAATCATTGTAGTTAATACTGAGCTAACTGGGCCAGTGGTCTTTTGCCAGCTTCCTATGTTCCTGTCCTTTTTTCATTTGCCAGGAAATATAATATGAAAATGAGTTTTCTCCCACAGCTTGACAAACAATATGCACTATCATTTGTACACTAGATTTAACTTTCTCATTGTTATTCCTACATCGGAAGAAAATAAAGCCTTTGTGCCTCTTACGTGTTGTGAAACTATGCATTCTCTACCAAGCCTTTCACATGACTTCGGGTCATCACAATATTTATTCATCAACGTGCCCAAAAAAACACATAAGCAGGACTGCCTGTGGCATTATCTATTCCTGCAAAAGTTAAATAGGATCTTCATTTGTTTAGCACTGTTTTCAAATGCTCATTTTTAAAACAGAACAATTAGCCAAATGGATGAGGCAACAACATGATTGTTCAACAGTTCCTAAGCAGAAGCAAAGGCAGAGTGCTGTGCGGCTGCAGGTAGCTGAAGCTGTACCCTGTGGGGAAATGTGGAGAGATTGGGTATTTTCGCTGAAACAATAGTAGATGGCTTGGTTAGTTTCCACTTGGGAGTGGAAATCAGCTTGTCCCATTGGCCATGCTGGCTGTGGCTGATGGGAATTGGAGTCAAACAACATCTGGAAAGCCACATGCTCCCCACTCTGAAAAAGAGCAACTGACCTTTCTGCATCTATTTATGGTGCTTAGGAAGCAGTTCACATGCTCTGACTGATGTCGGCATTCATTATACATGCCTTGCATTTGCCAGAGATAATAACATGTGAGTTGCTTCAGGTGCTCCGCCTCAGAGAACTCTTGCATATGTACTCTCTGGGAAAAAGGCACCGGCTTGGAAATAACCTGAAGGGTTGGAGCTGCATGCTATGAGTGTGGAAGCAGCCCACTCAAGCTGCCACAGTATTCCCAGGGCACAACTTTAGTTACGGCACAAAACTCCTCGGAGCTAAAATTAGCTTGGTTGGACCTCTCTCCATTTGCTTCTTATTGCAGAGAGGTGCCTTTCACAAAGAGCCTCTTTGGGCATCTTGGAAGGCCCCGAGGTTTTCAAGCTGTATCACTCTTTCCTTCCTCTCCCCCCACCCCACCAACTGAATGCCACCTGCAGACACATTTATAGGTAACAGGACTGCCAAGCGCAGCTCTGTGTCATCTAGGAGCGAGTATGTGATTGCTGCACATACTTTTAAATTATTTTAAATGTTTTCCATATGTTCTTATTTTTAATGGTGTTGTTGAACTTTTGTGTTTGCTGAACTTGTGCTTGAAGTGCATGTAGGCACAATTGTCCCACTGCATAGTTATTAAAGGGAACTGATTACTTGTCGTATAATCAGAAAGTAGATCAGCATCTACTGACTGATCTCTGGTTGATTTGCGGTTGTTCAGCAATGTTCCTGCCTTCTGACTCTAACATTATCAGCAGCAAAATAACTTTCCATGCCTCTACTAGGCTGCTGAAATGTAGAGAGGAAACAAGGAGAGGACTCTTAGGGGAAATCTTTGTGAGACCAGCCCAGTTCTTGCACTGAAAACAAATGCCTAGGCTCAGAATGTCCTCAGAGGCACCCTGCTCTTTCATTCTAACAACATGTCTTTTGCACTTGGCTTCCGCTGGTAGATCTTGGAGGTCAAACAAAACTGAGAAACCACAATCTGAGAAGCCTCAAGGTACACACACACACACACACACACACACACACACACCCTACAGGGCATGGTATCCATAGGCTCAGGTATCTCCCATGTTTAAGCACAGGAAGCAATTGATTAGCTGCTCCATGCTCAGCCCCCATGACTGATATTTCAGGGCGCCTCCAGGGCCAAACCCTAGCTGCGATCTGACGTTTCATGACACGCAGGTCTGCCCTGGTCATACAGTGGTGCCTCGCAAGTCGAAAATAATTCGTTCCGCGAGTCTTTTCGTCTTGCGATGTTTTTCGTCTTGCGAAGCACGGTCCGTCGCAACTGCGCCTCTTCAAGCGGCTTTTTTAAAAAAGCGCAAGACGTTTTCATCTTGCGAAGCAAGCCCATAGGGAAATTCATCTAGCGAAGCAACGCAAAACCGAAAAACCCTTTCATCTAGCGAGTTTTTCGTCTTGCGGGGCACCACTGTATATTGGCCCGCCACATACTTACCTTCATTTCAGGCACATTTTTTCTGCATGTTTGGTAAATGTTAGGTCTGGTGGTGAGCATCTCAAGATTGTATTTACATTTAAGATAAATTACTATTCACTCTTTAGAGGAAAAAAATGAGGTTTTAACATTTCGTGGCTAAGGTCTAAGTTTGGTACCTGGCAAACATTGTATCTTCTTTTTCATTTTTTTGAAGTCCGATATGGGTTTAAATGTTCAGGAGAGCTAGATTTTGTGTTATGCATTTAATAGGTTTTTGGACCATGTTAAACGTTCTATAACGTGTATTACTTACGTTCTATTTTTACAAATCGTGTTACTAATGCTGTTCATTGTTTCTGTCCATAGCTCTCGAAGGAGTTAACTTCAAAACATGTAGAAGCAATTTTTTTCTTTTTCTTTTTCGCTTCATTGAGCACCAGAGCTTGCCCCCTCTTTTCTGTCTTGATCCTTTTTCTGAGCCAAGCTGACTTGGGGTAATGGAGGCCAGATGAAGCAAAAGCTAGGTCAAGGAACTAACCCCATAGAAGCAAGCAGTGAGCAAGGGAGGAATATGCCACAGCTCAATGGTAGAGCATCTGCCTTGCATGCAGAAGGTCGCAGGTTCAATCCCCAGCATCTCCAGGTATGCCTGGGTTTATCCTCCAATTGAAACTGTGGAGAGCTGCCACCAGTCTGTGCAGACAATACAATGCAAGATGGACCCCCGGTCTAAGAACCCAGCTGGATCAGGCCAAAGGCCCATCTATAGCACTCTTTTATCACAGGGCTCGTATAGGTGTCCATGGGAGGAAGCCCTTAAGCAGAACTTGAGTGCAACAGCTACTGCCCCACTTGCGATTCCCAGCAATGGATATTCAGAGGGATACTGTCACCAACAGCAAAACAGAACAATTGTAGCTTAGCAGCCATTGACTCAGTAATAAGACAGCTTCCTATGTAGCAAGCATTGTGACTCATGTAGCATTTGTTCCTTGAATTCCATCCCCCTGCACCCTCCATTTTTCATGGCTTACCCACATTTAAAGAAATGGCTCCAATGATGCACCACATCTAGTTTGGCCTGAAAAGTGGGTGAGGAAAACACGCCAGCAATGATCCTTTGTTTTGATAACTTTAATGATTCCAGGGTTTGGGGGGGGTGTTT
The DNA here is from genome assembly GCF_964188305.1 of Podarcis bocagei. Lineage (NCBI taxonomy): Eukaryota > Metazoa > Chordata > Lepidosauria > Squamata > Lacertidae > Podarcis > Podarcis bocagei. The sequence goes on from NC_138134.1 coordinate 38,901,235, forward strand.
TTTTTTAAAAAAAAAGGCAAACCATATATGCTGAAGAAGTGTGCATTGCCATTCATAGCTGTGCATTTACAGGAGAGTCAAGTCATATACCTGAGCAAACAGAATGGAACTCTTAACAAACACACATGCAAACTTCATTTGGTGGTATACACAGCAGCATACGGATGTCTAGCTTGCATTCTATTTGAACATATTTAATTGCACAGAGTGCAATGACGGGCACAGATCCCAGGCAAGATGCGTGACATAAAAGCATAAACCACAAGAACAGAAACAAAACAAAAAACACACATTACCATTGAGCAAGATGGGCAGTGTTTCTACTGTCATTTTTTAGCATCTAGCAATAAAGCAGGAAGAGTTTCAAACATGATGTGTTAATGGTGCCAGCAGCTCAATCTGCAATCCATTTAAAATGAATACTAGGATCCGACTCAATTTAACACCATTGAGAATAAACAGGATTACCTTCAATCACTCAGGTATGGATCAGGCTATAAGATACCTGAAAGATCAAGCATTTGCAGTTCCCTCACATAAAGGCATGCAGGCACCCAAAATACCCAGACTTGACTTGAGAATAAACAGGGACCCACACCAGTACACTTGCTTGACTTCTTAGTTCCTCGCCCATTACTAATCTTGCCATTAGCAGGCTCAGATTTTTAACTGAAATGTTTGAAAGACCATGAATTGGTACTGCAGCACCCCTGTGAATCCTGTTAAAATTTTGGCAACACTGCAGAACTGCAAAATAGTTGAGCGCTAAGATCATTGAGAGGGACAGTTTTTTGTCTCTGCTAAAATAAATTAGCAGAAGAAATAAGCATGGTGCTATTGGTAAGCGGATGAATAGTACAAGATCATTGTAAAGGAACAAAGAAAACTATGTCCGCTTCTGTCGGAACCAATTGCAGAAAAGTTTGGACCACTTTAATGTAAAACTCTCACCCCCCCCCGACCTTCTCCTTCCCAAAAAGGACTGCAAAAACAGTTCACAGCATAAGTGCAAACTCCCTGAGGTCCTGGGGGCCCAAGCACCCACAAAATTCCCCATGAAAGGGCCGGGCACCCACAAATTTCAGTGCCAGGGCCATGCACACTGCATGTCACCCACAGCCCCTGGCATCCATGGTTGCAGGGCCAAGCTGGCACATATGGTTCACAGGATGCCATGCAGGTGCTCAATCCATCACTAACAGATTGCACAATACCAAGCTGGGTACCACTTTCATTATACAAACTTCAAGTGTGGTTTGCCTTCCAGAATTTCATTGCAAGTGGCTAAAAGGTAGATGTTTCGCTGACCTTGTTTTTAACTTCAACAGGGAAACACAACTTTCACATAAATCGGGGGGGGGGGGAGAGAAACCATAGTACACTACGACTTTTAGGAAACCCACTTCTTTCAAAAAGAAAGATGCAGCAAGTTTCAACTTCAACAACCATTTGCAGCTTTGCCACTAGAGGGTAGTTTGATCCTGTGGCCTAAAAGGACTGTGCAATGTTCCAAGCAGTCAAATGTTTATTGTCATCTGCCTCCAACTACCAATGTCTTGTCTCCTCACTTTTTAAAATGTGCATTGACAATGGCAAACCCTTTTCTTCTGCGTTACTGCTGGCTGTGCTTCTGAATTCACTGTACGCAACCAAGCACCAGCTTAGTCTTTTATAGTTCTTTGGAGTTGACGTTATACTTGATGACAAATGGCCTTGAAAATGTTGGGAACGTTCTCAAATTGCACCCAGTTCATAAGCTTTCTATGAATCAGCAGCACATCTGAGCACACCCAACAATACATCAGCATCAAACTATTTCCCCTTGCACTCACTCACATTCTTCGTCCAGCTTCACTGCTTTCTTAGGGTCAAACAAGAAATGCAATAGAGATGTGTGAATGCACTTCTCTCTCTTTAAAATCAGTGCAAATGCAAATTGGGTGAGGATTGGATCAGAGCCACAAGGGGAAAGGGCTTAATCCTTTCTGCCTACATTGTTTTCCTACTCATGACCCCCTGCTCCACCATCTGCTACTTGCACTTTTGCTTTTCCAAATGCCAGCTGGGAGGAGCAATTTCCATCAGGAAGATCGGACAGGGGAAAGATTAAACGGCTTTTCTCCCCCTCTGCCCCTGGTCCCAATCCATATCGCCACCATACCTGTTAGCTGCAAAAAGAGAGAGCGTGACGGGTATGTGTATGTGTATGCCCACTGCCACATCTAGTTTGATACCCTAGACACTTGTAGGCTGCGAAAACGGGGGTCCATTGCAATGCTCCTCTTTAGCTTCCAGCTTCTTCTTGGCTTTCAGTGCAGGCGATACCTCTGGGTGGATGGAATCCAGCCGCTGTTCGCACCGGAAAGCAGTCAGGAAAGCCGTTCTGTAGTTGCTGTTCATCCAGCCATAGAGGAGCGGGTTGGCAAAGGTGGAGCACATAGCAATGACATGAAAGAGCGTGTAGATCAGTTTGTATTCCTGCAAATCCAACACGTTGCTGTCAATATCGCTGACGAGTTGAAAGATGTGGAAGGGCAGCCAGCACACCCCAAACACCACCACGACACACACCAGCATCTTGGTAGTTTTCCGACGCCTCTGGTGGTAATGGTCCCCCGCTACCCCGGGACTGATGTGGTTCTTTAGCTTACTCCAGATACGGATATAGGCATAGGAGATGATGGCCAGAGGCAAGACATATTGGATCAGGAACATCAAGACGCTGTAGATGGTGCTGTAATTGACCAGCCCTTCCCTGGGCCAGGCCTCAGCGCAGACCACTATCTTGAAGTCCTGGTTGAGCTCAATGGAGAAATACTCCCGGAAGATAGCCAGAGGACTGGCCAAGATGGCACTGACAGCCCAGGCCACCCCAATGATCAAGAAGCTGATCCTCTTGGAGATTTTGCTCTCCAGGTGATACACAATGCAGCGGTGCCGGTCCAAGGCTATCACAGTCAACGTCACTATGGATACCTGAACAGCAAGGCCTTGGGCGTATGGCACAAGGTGGCACAGCACAGGACCCAGCTTCCATTCTCCCAGCAATGTGTAAACTAACGTGAACGGCAGGCAGAGCGTGTTCACCAGCAGATCGGCCACGGCCAAGTTGGCAATGAAGAAGTTGGTCACCGTGCGCATGCTCTTGAACTTGATCACCACATGAATCACCAAGGAGTTGCCCACTAACCCGAGCAAAATGATGACGCAGTAGGCACAGATGAGGACGATCTGCACCTCCACCAAATTGGTGCTATCCTTCAGATCTCGCTTGGGGTCAGCAAGCAGGTCATCGTAGGGATGCTCAAAGCCTGGTGGCAAGTTCAGCCTGGAGTAGAGGTCCGTTTTAGTTAGTCTTGTCCGGTTCTCCATAATTTTGGATCCTCCCATCAGCCCCATGTTCTCTGTAGGTGTGACAAATTTCAACACACAAGCAGTATTCTTCTCCTGCAAAGAATACCAAGATGATGGACATGTTAAAAAAGGGCAAAGTCAGGAGGTTTACCCCAAGGTAGGGTGTTGGTTAAATGAATTGAACTAGGAGGTCCCTGCTTCAAATTGCACCTCAGCCCTGAATTCTTAGGGGTCTTAGGCAAGCAAATATATCTCAGACTCAGTTGCTTCATCTTTAATATAGACATAATACACACATTCTCGTTGCACACAGCTTTCAGATACTATGACCTGTTGATCTGCAGAGAAGCAGGGGAGTGTTCCCATCACAATGTTATGGTATGAGGAGAGGTTCCTCTCTCACAAGCTGAGTGCTGTGGTGGTGAGAGAAACTGTTCTCTGCTGCATTTTTCTTCCCATCACAGCACTGTACTGGGAGCTGAGATTCCTCTTCTTCTAGGCTGGTCTTTTAAGCAGCAGCCAGACATCACAAACAACAGAAAGCCAGCCAGCCCTTTCAACGGGCAATGATAAGCCACTGTTCTAGCATGCAAATTAAAATGTAAACAAAGCATTTGCTGCTCCCCCAAATCGTGTGTCAGCTTTGGCAGAAGCTGTCCTGTACATGTGATGATAATGTTACGCCAGGCAGAAATATCCACAATAACTGGGAAGATGTTGTACAGTTAGTTCTAATTGGCAAACATTGGCTGGTACTGTATGTCAGGTCTCAGATCCTATCAAATGTTGAGTGCTACATGTCAGACATTATAAATATACCCTGACCTCCTACTGAAAATTAAATGTCAAATCCTATTTCAGAATGTAGAATATTTGCATGGTCAAAGAAATTTCAGGGAATATTCACCAATGACATTAATACAGAAAAACTTTGAGGATGCGGGTGGAATCATTTCAGCTTCAGCAGAAAGCATGTAGCAATGCTTTTAAATACCTCTAGACTGCTTCTCTGCCCCTCACAGCCAAGGATTTTGAACTGCATAAGGCAAAATTCATTGGAAAGGAACTCTAATGGATCGATCATGAAAACATACAAATAAAAGTATAGGTCTCAGCTACACAACTCACTGAAAATCAATTTCATGAACCAGATACATACAGAACAGGGCAATGGCACACACCTGACCTGCTGCTCGTATTGCTGCCGTTTACTTGGAAGTAGAGGGAAGGTGGCAGCAGTGAGGTCAGCGCAGTACGAACACATCAGTGGTGTCAATCCAGTGTTCTTGCCAGTACATTTCTACTGTGCCAACCTCTTTCCTCCACCTTTTGGTAAGCAGCAGTGACAGGAGGTCAGCTGAGTGGCTCCATCAACTGATGCAGAAAGCTAAAGTCAGTCACCTCATGTGATTTCCCCACAAACAGAGCCAGTGTTTTGTGGTGGTTAAAGTGCCAGACTAGAACCAGCAGGACCAGGATTCTGGTCCCCACATGACAATGAAGCTGGCCAAGTGGCCTTGGGGCAGCCACAGTCTCTCAGCTTAGCCTACTTCACAGGGTTCTTGTGAGGATAAAATGAAGGTGGAGAGAGAACCACATTTGTCGTCTTGAGCTCCTTGGAGGAAAGGTGGGCTATTACTGAAATAAATAAAGACATGTGTACACACATAGTACTCTTCATGCCCAGGAAATATACGTAGGAAGCACTTCCCAGCTGCTACTGCTAGAAATTTAGTTCATTTTTGTGACTCTCAGCATGCTGCTCATGATACTGATGATTTGAAAGTATCAGGAGAATTTTAGAAGCTACATGTCATAGACACCACACATTTTCTTTTAAACTCTAGAAAAGAGTGACAGACTGACTGAAAAAACAGGCACATCTACAACCATCTAAACAGAACTGAAACATGAAGTTCCCCCCTGTCCCTTTAAAAGGTCAGTGTAGCAAAGCGGCTAGCTTTCGGGAGTACAAGCTGTACCCTGCAATAAACAATAAGGGAACAGAAAGCATGTTTAATACCGAGGAGTTTTTCTATACAACGTTGACTTTGAAATTAAATTTTTAAAAACACATTAAAAATAACCTGAGGTAATGTTTCTTTGGCAGTGGACTGCATTTGGAGTGATATTTCAAGGAGAAGAAAACATTCCCCTCTTCTCTGCTGCAGAACCTTTCAAAGTATGATCAATGAAAGGGGGGAAAACTTCTGCCTTTAGTTTATATATAAGCAGAGCAATAAAGAGTGAACGAGTATTGCTAACCAATGCTAAAGTTGTCAAAACTCTTCAGTTTATTATCAACTTGAGATAATAAGCTCAAGAGAGACATGAAAATGAGCAAGTGTGTAAAGCTAGACTCTTTGAGCCTGCAATCTTACTGACTTATCTGGGAGTAAATCCCACTGAATTCAATGGGACTTCCTTCCATGTAGGTATATTATAGGATTGCACTGACCATCTACTTTAACACCCCCATTTATATGAACAAGATGTTATAAGTCTTCCTCATTACATGAGAACACATCCTGAACTGTGGGGATAGAATTCCTAAATCCAGGTTTTCACCGTTGCAACACAAACAAGGGCATTTTTAAATTATTCCAAATAGAAAAGGGTTTTTTGGTTACCAATTTATCATATAGTTTTGTGTTGAGCAACCTAAGATACTTCCACAGAATCCATATAATGTCCTTATTAGCCTGTTGCTTTCTAGTGTATTCTGGAAAATCCTTTGTCTTTTCCCCATTTTTTTCCTGCGTGTCTAATCAATGGCAATTTCTGTGGGCAGCTTCAACCAGTTAAACCCTATTAAAGTTTTCAGGGTACCTATGCATTTAAATTAAATGCTTCCTCTTAGAAAGCTCAGCCCATCATATTGGTTCTTCTTAATCTGTGCTGGAGGAGGAAGAATGAATAAGATCCGTTTTGCCCCTTGAATAACATCTCTACAATTACCCCAATGTCAGCTTCTCTTCTTGCTGGGTGTGTGAGAGAGATTTACGATTATTAATACAGTGGTACCTCGGGTTAAGAACTTAATTCGTTCCGGAGGTCTGTACTTAACCCGAAACTGTTCTTAACCTGAAGCACCACTTTAGCTAATGGGGCCTCCCGCTGCTGCCGCGCCGCCAGAGCACGATTTCTGTTCTCATCCTGAAGCAAAGTTCTTAACCTGAAGCACTATTTCTAGGTTAGCGGAGTGTGTAACCTGAAGCGTATGTAACCTGAAGCGTATGTAACCCGAGGTACCACTGTAGTATAATTTTCATATGTGGCAAAATAATGATTTTTTTTAAAGTGATATACTCACCCCCATATGCAAAAACTGTAAAGGGCAGTCAGGCTGTTTTGGATAAAGAAGCCATTCAAGGGGCAGATCAGAAACTATTCACCACTGATCCCCAGAGCATAGACCAGCAAAAAGCAAGAAAACAGACTGAACTTGCTAAGAGTATTTCCATGAGTTTTGGATATGGAACTTACTTGTGAATAGACATCACATAAGGATCTTGGCCAGGGGGAAGGGTACCACTGAATAACTTGGTGTGGTATTCAGTATCACTTTCTGCAAACTGAGGAAAAACAGTGCCTTGGCACTTTGTGTGGAAGCACCCACAGGGTGGAAACAGGGGAACACTAACCACAAGGAAGCCAGTTTGAAATGTGATTAATTACCTGGAGCGATTTACGAGGCTCCCACAGCCATTCAGAAATATAGCCAAGTATGGAAAAGATACAGCCCTACCTACTATGAAGGAATGGTTGATAAAATTACTGGACTTAGCAGAGATGGCAAAATTAATGTGTTTAATTAGAGAAAAAACATTACTGACATTTATTAAGGATTGGAAACTTCTTGCGGGCTTTTCTGCTTGAATGAGAAAACGAACTTGTAATATCTGGATTAGAAGATTGAAAAAAAGATTGGCTCATAGAAAATAGAATAGTTGGATGTTAATGAGTGAATACTATATGTAATGGACAGAGAACCTTTTTATCTTTCCATGTTCTTTTCTTTCTCTCTCTCTTTTTACTTCTTTCTTTCTTTCTTTCTTTCTTTCTTTCTTTCTCCACCCACCACTTTTTTTCTTCCTTTTGTTCCTGTTCATTTTTAGATTAGATTTTTAAAGTATTTCTTTTACTCCATTGTACAATAAAAATATACTTTGTACTGGATAAGACCTTTTGCATAGCTTTTGATAAGTACCAATTAAAAATATATATTCTACCAAGAAATGTAGGAAAGTGTATATCCCCATTCAGTAAACTGAATTTACCTTGTAGCTGCTGAACAGAACTATAGAGGACACTTCTTTGTAATCAAAGGTACATAACAGAAAGTTGGAATCCTTTCCCACAGGCAGTGGCATAACTAGCCGCTCGGGTGCCTGGTGCGACTCGTGCGTCCTGCAGCCGGGGATGGGGCGCGCTGCATGAAGCCTCTCTGACACCTCCCCCTCAGCTGTAGGGCGGCGAAGGGAGACGCGGAGGGCAGACGCAAATCCCACGCTGCTGTTTCAGGCAGCGCAGAGCCTTCAGGCGCCTGCCGAAGCCACCACATCACACACACACACGCCCCCTCAGTGATGACACCCGGGGCAGTGTCCCCCCCCCACACCCCTTCCTATAGCAGTGCCCACAGAAGTGGGATGACCATTTTTCTGCATTCCCTTGGGACGTAATCTGTTGGATTATAGCAGTGCCCACAGAAGTGGGATGACCATTTTTCTGCATTCCCTTGGGACGTAATCTGTTGGACGCTGCACACCAGCAGAGAGCAGAGCCAGAAACAAAAGTGGGGAGAATCTGAACCAAGGATGTGTGACAGGACAGCCCCTCCTCCCTCTTGTTTTCTAACAGCCCTTTCATTCTCTCTCTGTCATCATCTTTCCCTCCATTTCCTCCCTCATTGCCACCCACATGAAATTAGGCCGCAGGCTGTATGAAAGCGGGCTATGGGCCTCATTAGTTCCCAAACCACACGTTGCCCACCTGCACTCTACTCTGCCGCAGGGTTGGTAATCCTCTGTTTCAAGGCACGGCTGGTGGCAGCTGCTATCAACACCTGCAAACTGCATGTGGACGAGAGAAGACCTGAAATGAAGCAACAGAGCATGGTGACACTAATAATAAGTTGGCAAGCTAACAGTTTTGTCATCCTCATATTTCCACAAGGCAGCAAATATGCAAGGCGCACATTTGCCATGTTTCCTGTCGCTACAGCCAGTGGCTTTATCAGATGGACACAGCCCTGCAGAGTGAAAAGGCAACCACCATGGTGGTACTATTGGTACCTGAACCTACTCTTTGTGTCAGATGAACATGCCTCAGGCATTATTTCCCCAGCTGCTCCTCTGTATGAAGGCAAGCCCTAGCCTGAGTCAATTAGAAGTTAATGAACCATTCTAGACCTATTGAAATTCTGTATTGCCTTTCCCAATAGCAATGCATTTGTAGGCTACATTCTGTTAACTTATGTGCCCTGCTCCTTATGTTTACAATACGTGGGGAGCAAATGTATTATGGCTTGCAAAAAAAATGGTGGTGCAACTTAAGATTGCTGCACTGCAAAGCACAACTGCAGGTTTTTCTAGGGATGGGGGTGAACTCCCAGTCGCCAAAGGAATTTGTGACCATTCATTTCCTACACATCCTTAATTGATTATCCTACTCTATGCCTTTAACCAGGGACAGCCTACAAAGCAATTTCATCTGCTGCCAAGGTCACACCAAATGTTAATGAAGTAAAAAAGGTTGCCTTCAGCTTTCCTTATTCAAAGAAATAAGGTGTTTAAAAACTTGTGTGTCAGAGGAATTCATTTATTTTAAGGTTTGTTTTATATGTAAGGCACAGACAATACCCAAGTGGCCACGTTTTATAACTGTGAAGCAGTAAATACTATATGCAGCTATGTGCTTCTTTTCTCTATTTCTTTGTTTTTTAAAACCAAAAACAAACTCAAGGAACAGGGGAACTGTGATCCTCCAGGCATTCCTGGACTACAACTCCTATCACCCCTGGGTTGGATTTGGGAGCCCACCAACATCTGGAGAGCACAGATTTCCCAACCTTGCTCAAGAGGCTGCAGGTTGCAGGAGAGGAATAGCCACACAGTGGACTTCTTTTACTTATTCATTCATTTAAGGAACAAAACAACAAAAAAGCAATTTGCATTTCACCAGAAGTGGCTCATCAGTGGGACACTAGCTTTCCAGCTGCTGGTTTGCCGGAGAGGTGATGCAGTGGAAGCTTGGCATGGTGCAAATGCATCAGCAGGAACACCAGATTGGCTGCATCAGTGTGTCTGCACTGGGCTGACCTTCCCACCCTCTCATTCTGAGAAAGTAACAGCAGTGCACCTGCTGGGAAGCTGGCTCTCCCCACCCCTAATCAGCAAGTCTGCCTCTGCATTTCATCTTAAAAATATAAAAGCCCTATGCATTCCAGTTACTGAAAATCATATCTAGAGGACTTTATAAACCTTTCCCTTCTTGCTGTTTTTTCCACTACCCTGGTGTTTTCCAAAATGCCTGGGGAAATGTATTGGTTCTCAAAAGTTTTCCCTTGCAAAGGGAGAAAGGGGGGGGCAGTTTGCGGGCTGGGTGAGCAGGCAAATGGCAAGGAAGGAAATAGTTAAGCAGTCCTTCCCCTCTCCCCTGCTCCAAATTACAGCCCAGACATGGGTTTTCATTTTTAAAATGATCAGAGGAAGGCTTGATTTGTGCGCCTCCTGTGTGTTGTTCACTTTGACCCTGTAAAGCTATTGTTGCTGGATGACACTGAACTTGTTATGAAACCTGATCACCTGTGAAGGGGGCAGGTTATAGAAAGAGCCCCTTTCTCCCTTTACTCAAAAACTATATGGAGAACAGAAGGGGCCCTAAGAATCCTGAAGCTGGCCACCTCTGCCTTGGAGTACATCTATGCAGCAACTTTAAAGAAGATCAGCATCTACCATGTGTCCAACCCCCACTGTCCATATCTGTCCATATCTGTCCATATTCAGCCCCCTCTGGTTCATCTCCTTGCCCATCCACACCACCTGTTACAGGAATGCCCTGTAACAGGTAATAAACATGGAAAGAGTCATACTTATTGGCTGTCAAAAGGGGGGCAGGGAGGAAGCTCCCAGTTTCATCCCTCTTCCCACACTTCAGTTTAAGACACAAGAGCCAGACTGGGAAAGGTATGCCATGGATGTCCCCTTAGAAGCTTGTGGCTGGGAAATTTTTCATTCTCTTGCAAACATCACCGCCTCCCCAGCTGATCTGCATTACCTTTGCTGAGGCTTCTCAAGCTGTAAAGGTTACATCTCTGTGGTACGGATGGTGGCAGTCACAGGACTAGTAATAATATACTTTAAGTCAATCACACCTGTGGACAGGTGAAACAAAAGTATATCATGGTTGAACTGCAGATGCAAAACTATCTTCCTGCACAAGTAAGGTGGGAAACTGGGTGACCAGAAATCACATTTGCCCACAAGGAATGAAGCCATTGCTAAAAGGTTGTTTTGGTGTCCCTTATGGAAAGGGTGGGGAAAACCACTGAAACCTGATCCTAGCCATGTTTACTCAGAAGTTGGTCCCAAAGTAGAAGACAGTGTACTGAACTACATAATGGAGCAGACTTCAAACTTGTTGCGTCTACTTCCCTCGCCTACAACCCAAGATCCACGAACACGCTCCAAGTGTAAAAGATACAATATTGTTCTCGTTTGCAAATAACATGAAGCCAGACCATGGCTATCCATGAACGAGTGAGTATTCAGGTAGCCACAGCCAAAGCTCATCTGAATCTGAGCTTGTGGTTTGTTAAGTTTCTTCATTTCAGCAGCCCCACTTAAGTGGAAAAAGTGATTTTGTTGTTGCCATTGCTAAACAGCTAGGAATCATGAATCCTTGCAGGTTCATTGCAAATCACCCAACTTACCTAGGTAAGAATAAGTCCCAGTAAACTCAATGGGGCTTACCCTTCAATAGACATATACAGGGCTGCACTGTAAATAAGCAAACAATTACAAAGTCTGCTAATTATGCATGTAGCATGCAGCTAAGATGCATAACATACAATTCAAAGAACCCTGCATTTACTCCCAATTAAGAAAAAAGCATGTTAAAATTTCTTTGACGAAAAATTACAGTATTTTAAAAAACTGTATTGAAAGGCTGCTTCATTTTTCTACAAAACCTCTTCTTCCATCTCTCTCTTTTCATCAAGCTTTTCATCCTCCTTTTGGCTAGAAAATGATCAGATAATGTTTTTTCTTCTCGTGACACCATCTTTTCTTTATATCCTTGTTAAAGTGCTCTGCTGAGTTTGCTTCATCCAAGGAAGAATTTTTTGGGTAGCAGCACCAGAGGGGAGGAAAAAATAAAGATACTTCAAGAATCCAACAACACAAGCAGAGGAGAAATTGCATTTGGTTAACAAATGCCGAAAATTGGAAAGATCAAGGGTGTTTGATGGGGCTGTTACTAAGAATCCTACTGTATTGTATATAAAATCCTCATTATTTCTCTCTGTCTCTTTCTTTCACCTATTCTGAAGCACGCTTGTTTTCGCTAATGCTGTTTTTTTTACTCGAATGAGTGCACAAAAACATCTTGCAATCATGCTTCTCATAATCCATATTCCAGCACTGCTCTGCAGATTTTAGAACTCCTGCTGGACTCATTCTGCAATGGCCTGGTTCACACATCACATTAAACAGGGAAGTGATGCCCTTCAAATGTTGCTTCATATGTCTGCTCCCATGATCCTGACCACTAACAAAGCTGGCTGGGGCCGATGGGAGTTGGAGTCCAACAACAATTGCAGGACACTACATTGGCCACCCCTACATTAAACCACGGTTAGCATAACCTATGGTTTAATATTGTTACATGTCATCCCAATCTCCGAGCAGGAATCCAAGCACTTTCTCAGGGTTTGTGTTTCCTTTTGTAAAGGAGGCAAAGCAGAGACTGTGGCGTGTTTATGATATATGGTTAAGAGCACCTGAGCCTACTGTGGAGGGGTTCCCAGCATTACACTCCATGGGGGTCTCTTGCTTCTCCCATAGACAAAGTGAACTTGGATCCAACAGAGAAATCAGCCATGCTCTCCGTCTGTTTCACAGCCTGCCACAGTTTCTTGCCAGTACTTCACTGCCAAGTGCCATCCTAAAACTTCTGGCCTCTTGCCTTTTGCTAGTTACCTCTCTAGATGAAGGAGGGGCTCACATCCCTCTGCCTTTTGGCACAGAGTAACTACTTTGTTAATCACCCTGCCTCTTTTTGACTTGGCCATCATTAAGCTTTATACCCCTAACAACTCCCACTCAGCAAGCCATCATCAGGTTAGCCTGGCTTGTATTTCTAACATAAGCTGTTTGGTACAGTTTAACTCCCCAAAGCTTGATTAGTTCTCACTTTTATCAGACCCAGGAATTTACAAACTCGTAACAATATGAATGACCAGGGCATCCTTCAGGGAGAGGGTAAGAGGGGCCTCTTAACAATTTTATAGGCTCACAGAATCTGTAGTCCAGGTTAATAACAGGGGATCAGTCCCATGTTCTTTATTTTGAGGGACCAAACAAGGGTGTCCATTATCTCTGGTACTTTTTGTTCTGCCTTTTTTTTTTGATCCCTTCAACATTTTACTTCACAATAATGAATTGATTAACACAGAACTGGAAGAACTTGGGAGAACACCTGCAGCTTGTATTAGAAGACAGAAAATATGGATGGTTGCTTTGATGGAAAGCTGATTAAATGGGTAAAGGCTCTCAGGATGTTAATGACTATATTGAAATATGGCATCCATTTGCAACTTTCTCAGATGAAAATAATACAATCTGGCATCCACCACGTGCACATGATTGGTTAAGGAACAATGAACTCCACTGTTGAAACCGTTTTGTCCTACTTAAGCAAGGAGGGGTAATTTGTTACTGTTGGGAAGAGATTTAATTTTGTATTTACTGAAATCCAATGAAACTTCCTATTAAAAATCCAACAGTTTAATGTGACATGCACACCAGGTCAATGTGTCCATTCCACATCTGAAATACACTCTAGCAAACCATCTTTACAGGTAAACTCATCTATAAACATATCTATAAACTCATCTATAAACATATTTGCTCAGAAGATAATTCTGATGATTTCCATGGGATCTGCTTTCACCCAACAGAAACTTAAAGTGACCTTCTAATGTAAAAGTTTGCAATGTGTTACTAACTTTCTTCCAATGAAGAGAAGCTGCTGGTTTGAAAGAAATACAGAGCTGTTGAGAAAGGCAGGAGTTAAAGAAGGAAAGGCTACGATTTCGATGCGCCAAACAATCTGATCCGTTATTTATGCCATATGGCCTGCTTTCAAAAAAGCATTACTGCTAGCTGACATTATCCTGGGTTGAAGTAAGTTTGATGCACAAAACACTTCCTTCCCCAGCCTTCAATAATCATGATAATAGCTGTTTAAAAATCCACCCAGCATTCTTGCAGAGCTGGCTGATACGTTATTAATTGATAACCTCCTCCTATGGGATGTACACGGGGTGGAGCAGGGTAGAGTAGAGGTTGAACGCAACAAAGCACAACAAGAAAAGCAGAGAGATGTGTAGCAATATGCTTGCCAAACACTTAAATACAGACGACTCCTGAATGCTTTGTTACTGCAGTTCATAATTCAATTATTACGGCCGGAGTTCAACAAATTTCCATAGGGTGACTGTGGAGTCTGTAGCTTGTGGCCGGCAACCTGAGGTTCTTAGTGTCTAATTACCATCATTCCCCATCCCCATTGTGACATTCAGAGGCTGCTACAACGGACCAAACACACGCGCATCTTCCCGCGTCAGTTTATGTCCTGTCACTCTGAATCCCCGTGCGCAGCAATGCTCAAGGGCTCGCTTATTAATTCGAAACAGAGGAGGACCAGAGAAGAGAATTGCCAGTGACCAGATGACCCTTTTCTCCCCGTGGAGATCGAGTCGCCAAAGCACGAGCGAGGCTCTCCTTTCGCCTCCCTGGGCAGCGCCAGGACCTTTACTTAGAAAGCAGGAGTGGAGGAGATGGGGGCAGAAGTGTCCAAGTTTTCCAGGCACTCCGGGCAGGGCGGGGACGGGTGCCTCGCCTGGATCGAGGAGGGACGCCAGGAGTTGCCCTCCTCCAAGTACCCAAGGGGGGAGGCTGTTCTTTCCCGCCTTCCTCCCTAGATTGATCAGATACTTTTGTGGGGCTTTGACTTACCGATCTCCCATGCCTTTGCTTCCCTTCTCGCCCCGCTCGCCGGGGCTTGACTCCTCTCCCCGCCTCAGTCCGACGCTCCGTCTCTGGCGCCTGAAGTTTGCAGCGCCTCTTCCATCTCCGCGACGAGGGAGGCGCCGGCGTGCTCACCTGCCGAAGCTCGCCCGGACACTGAGCTGGAGCAGGCAGAGGACGGCGAGGGGAAGGAAAGAAGGCAGCGGGGGAGGGAGGGAGGGAGGGCACCAGGAGCCCCGCCCACTCTTGCTCTGAGGGGCGGAGCTTCGCTCGGAATCTCTTCGGAGCGCCGGCAGGCAGCCGCGGGGGGAGGCATCCCGACGAGGAAACGAGCGCCTCTGAACATGTGCAGAGAGCCCCGCAGCTATGGCGTCGCTGTGGGGCAGGCGTCAGCCCCGGGAGGCGCCTCCCTCTTCGTAACTGAACCGGAGTATGAAAAAAGGAAGAGAGATGAGCACTTCGGTCCCGCAGCCCGCAAGTGTGTCTACTCAGGAGTAAGACCATTGAGTTCAGCGGGGTTTGCGCTCAGGTAAGTGCCGAAGGGATTGCAGTCCGATGACGAGCCACAGGTTTATCTTCTCGGCTGAAAATACATGAAATGGAAGGTGATGGTGATTGGGGGGGGGGGCGGTTCAGATAGATTCAGATGGTTTATACCATGCCACAACAAAGTGGGTTTTCTCTGAATCCGAGTGGGTCTCTCGCGGTTAATGTCTAAAAAGACAAGCTCTCCAAGTGCTATGGCGACCTAAACGACTTTCCATGTCGCTTTTCATTCAGAACTTCTAGGTGTCGGTGTTATTGGTTTTTTAATAAAGAAACAGAACTTTATTGGACAATTAGTTCCGATTTAGCACGAGTAGCGGCCTAATCCGGACAGTGATGCGGACCTCAGCCACCTAATGCTCCTTAGGCGAAAGCTGATCATTCTCATTTATGTTCGCGTTGGGGAGGATGCAGAATCCAGGGCAAGCGTTTACTTCAAACAGGATCAAGTGGGAAAGTTTGCTGTTGCTGCTTGTCCAGGACTGCACCATTTCTAAAAGCCTGGAAAATGTGTGCGTGTCTCTTAGTGCCCAACAACAACAACATCATGTGCGCCTGGAAAACTAACATGACAGGGAGATGGCTTGGTTGAACACTGGTGCTTTTCTACATGCATGAAGCCTCTTTTTTTAAAGGGGGTGTATTCAGATATGCAACTGCAACAGCAAAATCCACCCAGCTTTATCACTTGAATCTGCTAAATGTGTGAACTGGTGCTTTATAAGGAAACCAGTAAATGGGGTCTAATCTGGAGATCCTGCAACGATGGTCTGTGAAGGCTGCTATGAATCCATGATGCATCTGTCTTCCAGAGTAGTCCCATTAGGAGGAATGCAACTGATCCTCAGTAAGTAGTTTGTGCGTGGCAGCCGAATGAGTTATTGCAGCTGCTATTGAAGAAAATGAACCGGAAAGCAGCCTCATTTGTGCCTCCCAGACTCTTCTATATTCTTACATTTAAAGATGTTTGGGTTAATATCCCGTGAGACTCCAGAATTCTTCTGTAGTTGTATTAGTCCACCACTTGCCAAATCAGTGTTGCTGATGAACTTTATTCCTCTCCTTCAACTTGCCTAAGGAGTTGGGGGGCGGCGAACGGAACAGAGGTACTTACAAAAATATGTGATAATACAGAATTGCAAAATGACATTTGAAGTCATTCTGGATCATGAGGACAGACCAATTGCCCTCCTCCACCCCCACCCCCCCCCAAATTGCAAGAACAGGTAATTGTTGACACTTCAGAATGACATGGCTTAACTTTACAGCTGAGTAGGGATTTAAAATATGGCCTCTAGTCGCAGGAATGGCTCACCAAGAACTGCTGCTTACCAGGAAGAGGAGTGAGGTGGTGTTGAGTCTGGGGCTGTATAGACACATTGGTGCATGCACCAGGATGGTTCTGCCGGTACGTCTGCCTGGCCCCAACCTTGCTGTCATCTCATCCTGTTCCTCCCTCTCCTGGTGAGTGGCAGTGACCCCGCTTCTGGGAAGCTATGGCTGCTCACCGCCCCACCACACAAGCCACCCCTCTGCAGTTCAAGTCCACCACTCTAACCACTGCACCACACTGACTTATAATACAAAAAAAATTGCAGCTTCCACAGGCCTAAATTCTAATGGCCTTGTACCAGGGAAGCAAAAATAGTACATTTCCAAATTTCCTCCTAGGTGCAGTTTTCATGCACTCCCTGGCAAACTCCTGGAAATTTAGAGGGACTTCTGAAGAAGCTGTCTGGTGCAATGCATGATATTTTGGGCAAAGGTGAGGTGAGGAGAGAAGCAGAAGCCCTTGTCCAAGTCCTTACGTACTCCTTGTGATTTTATCACAGCCAATGTGGTTCAAAAAAACCAGCCCTTCTTGGTTAATGAGCATTACATTCTGACATTTCAGAAAGTCTTTGCAGATGGACTATTTTTGCATTTGAAAATAGCCAGCTGCAAGAGTGTTCAGCTGCCAGAGTCATGTAACTCTCATTCTAAAGGAACTACATTGATTGCCTGTTTGCTGCTGAACTCAATTCAGGGTGCTGGGGCTCACCTTTAAATCTCCAACAGGACAATTCTGTACACTAGAAACTGGTGTAATGCTAAGTTAAGCTGGAGTAAAACACACCACGCTCAAACACCAGTCCAGAACCAGCCTAAGCTTGGCAGAGGGAAAACAAGCCTTTGAAATAGTGACTTCCGGAGGCGGCGCGAAACAGCAATGGCGGTCCTCTTCGATCTCTGAAGAGGGGCTCCGCGGAAAAGGGTCGTGTGCTGCGGCACAGCGACGACCCATCAAGAAAAACCACGGGCAGAGTGAGCTCGTGGCCGTGGGACTCGGCGGGCACCAGGAGCGACCCCAGAAACGGCGAAGGAACCTCGTAAGGGGCTCCGGAACGTGGAAGGGGGAGCGGTGCTGTGAGTTCATCGCTCTTTCTGCGGAAGCGAAGCCGCGCGGCTGCTGCTGATGAGCGCTGTCCTTTCTTCCTGGAACATCAGGCTCTAAAATTCTATACTCGTGAGTAAGGATTATAAGGATTTATTTGGGACAAAAAAATTTAATTCGGCTGAAAACGGGAGGTGAAAACAGGAAGTCCGCCTTCCGATTCTGCTTAAGATCAAGGCAAAGACTTTCGCAAGCGGGGAGCGCTTTGAAAAGGACTTTAAAGGGAAGCTGTCATAACCTTGCAAGTTTGAATTTGCTCATCTGGAAGGGACTAAGTTGTTGGTGAGTGAATTGACCTGAATTGAAACCTTTCCTCTATTTAGTGGATCATAAAAGTGGAATAACCAAATCGTCGGGCTGCCAGGATATAAGAGCTGTCAAATTGTGGAAACTGTAACTAAATGTGAAAGTGCTACTGTTGAGCGCTCTTGGATACAAATAAGAGACTGCTACACGCACCATTATTGAAACTTTGTTTTACTTGGGGAATGCTCTGCAAATTTAAAGGGACATTGAAGGTACCTCTTTAATTTTCTTTTTTTGGACTGCTGTTTAATGGCGGAAAAAGTGTTCTTTTTCTTCTGAACTACAGGGGAGCTCCCTCTAGTGGGTTTAGGACTAACAATTCTCTGGGAACTGCATATTACTTGGACTATCTTCTGAGTGGTTGTTTATACTCTGGATTATTTTTCCCATGGGATTTACAATTTGACCTTGACGCATAGACAGCTGTGGAATGAGTGGCACAAGGAAAACTAGGGCAGCCAAAACGAAAGCAGAACAGCAACTGCTACAAACAACATTGACTGTACAGCCACGTAGATCATCTGTCCCTACTGTTTTAACATTGCAAGAAGGAGAAGTAGTTCAGCCAGCCCAAGTGCCAGCACCAAAAGATATGGCTTCAGGAGAGATTGATCCAGTTTCTAAACAAATTTTGGATCAGCTGGCAGCCTTAAATACAAAATTTGATCAAGTTACAACTACCATCAACAAGCTGACTGAGCAAGTCTCTCAAAATACTCAAGTAATTGGGAATCTTCAAGCAACAACTACAGAAAATCGGAAACTGGCTGTAGAAGCAAATCAAAAAGCAGAAGAAGCCAATAAAAAGGCCGAGGAAGTAAGGCCATTGTGCAGGCAAATCAACGAACAGCAGGCCTATCTGTCTATGGTGGAATTGAAAAATCGGGAAAATAATCTTAGATTAAGAGCAATACCAGAACTTGAACAAGAAGATTTGATTGGTTTTTTGACATCAGAATTATCAAAGTTCTGGGGCATAGAAGAAGATAAGGACTTTAAAATTGTCACCGCTTTCAGACTGGGAAGACTGGTGAGGAAGGATAGAGCTAGAGATTGCCTGATCATTTTGAGATCTAGGCAAGAAAGAGACCAAATACTAGGCCTGCATTTCAAAAAAGCATTGGTGATTCAAGGTAAAAAAGCAGAAATCTACAGAGATATCCCGAAACAACTTTTGGACTTAAGAATTACATATAAGGACCTAGCTGGATTATTGAGAAACAACACAATCCCTTATAGGTGGGAGTTTCCCCAAGGACTATCTTTTATTTTCAAAGGAAAAAAAGTTAAAATTAGAACAGCAGAGGACCAACAAAAATTTCTGAACGACCACGGAGAGGACCTTCGGAAAGGGATAGCAGGAGCCTGGCCAACACCTTCGTCTGATTTAACACCTGTCCCACCTCCGGGTCTGGACGAAAAGGAAGTTACACCCCTATAGGACTTTTAGATTGATCCAGGATGTCTCTGCAGCTTTTTAGTTGGAACATACATGGCGGAAATTCCCCGGAAAAAAGAAGAAGGATTTTTCATATATTGAAAAAAGAACAATTGGACATTATCTGCTTGCAGGAAACGGACGTGACCAGGCTCCATAGGAAAGTGTTAATTAACAAAAGACTAGGCCAAGAATTTATTTCATCAGACAAAGTCAAGAAAAGAGGCGTAGTGATTTATGCAAGGGAGAACCTGTCACCGAAATTTCTGTTTAAAGATGAGCAAGGAAGAATCTTGGCAATTGAGATACAAACACAAGGAGAAAAGTTTTTGATAGTAGGAATTTATGCACCAAATGAGGGGAAATCGGAATTTTATAAGAAGCTGCATGAGATAATGCTGGACTATCTGGACTATACCAACATCATTATGATGGGAGATATGAATGGGGTGGTCTCGACCTACATGGATAAGTCACAAAACCAAAATTTAACTAAAGATGGCAGACTACCTAAAACTTTTTTTGAATTGACTGACAGTATGGACTTGATTGACATCTGGAGGACAAAGAACCCCCTAGGTAAAGAAGGAACTTTCTTTTCTGAGGCTCATTTGTCATGGACAAGAATCGACCAAATATGGACATCTAGAGGGCTGGCACCTAAGACTAAAAAAGTGGAAATCTGCCCAAAAACCTGCTCCGACCATAACGCCTTGAAAATGGAACTGAGACTTACTCCAACCGGTTCCTTCAGATGGAGGATGAATGACACCCTACTAAGAGATCAGGAGATTGTGAAGAAGGCCCAAAAAACCTTAAAAGACTATTTTGAAATAAACCTGAACACCTCGGTGGAAAAGAGAACAATCTGGGACGCAAGTAAAGCTGTAATGAGAGGGTTTCTGATACAACAAAATACGATTAAGAAAAAACTCTGGAATGGAAAAAAAGGATAAGATATTAGAAAAGATAAGAGAAGGCGAGAAAAAATTGAGACTAAATCCAAAATCAAAAGAAGTTCTGAGAGAAATCAAATTCCATCAAACACAATATGCGAAATTGATAAATCAAGAAGTGGAATGGAAAATTAAACAAATGAAACAAAGATCATTTGAATCAGCGAATAAATGTGGAAAACTGCTAGCATGGCAGTTGAAAAAGAGACAAAAATTGAACTTTGTTACCAATCTGGAGGTTGAAGGGAGAAATATACAGAAACCAGAAGAGATTAGAAAGTGTTTCCAGAAATATTTCAAAAAACTTTATACGCAAGGGCCTCAGGAAGTGACTGAGATAGACCAATTTTTAAAAGTTAATGGATTACCAAAACTATCTCAAGAAAAGAGAACAATCTTGAATTACCGAATAACACAACAGGAAATTGAGGGTGCCATTCAGAATATGCAACTTGGCAAATCTCCAGGCCCAGATGGACTTACCTCCAAGTATTATAAGACTTTAAAAGATTACTTGATACAACCATTAATGGAGGTTTGCAACCAGATTATGGAGGGGAAGAAGGCACCGGAAACGTGGAAAGAAGCTTTCATCACATTGATTCCTAAACTGGAAACTGAAAAGACTCAACTAAAGAACTACCGTCCCATCTCACTCCTAAATGTGGATTACAAAATCTTTGCAGACATTTTGGCAAACAGGCTTAAAAGAGTGTTAAATGAAGTAATTCACAAGGACCAGGCAGGCTTTCTCTCAGGCAGACATTTGTTTGATAACACTAGGAACATTATTGACATTTTGGAACTTTTGCAAACAGATATCAATACAAAAGCAGTGTTAATTTTTATTGACGCGGAGAAGGCCTTTGACAATATCTCTTGGAAGTTTATGAAGAAAAATTTGGAAGGGATGGGAGTGGGACGGGGGTTTGAAAATGGTATAGAAGCAATTTATTCAGAGCAAAAAGCTAAACTGATAGTGAACAATGTGGTGACAGAAGAGTTTAAAATCGAAAAAGGAACACGACAGGGGTGCCCCTTATCCCCTCTTTTATTCATTTCAGTCCTGGAGGTGCTATTGAGTATGATTAGGGAGGACCGGTTGGTACAAGGAATACAGGTCGGAGTGAAACAATATAAATTGAAAGCTGTTGCAGATGATTTGGTTTTAACATTACAGGAGCCAGAATCTAGTACAAAAAGAGTTTTAGAACTGATTCATGAGTTTGGTCGGGTGGCGGGATTTAAGTTGAACAAGCAAAAAACTAAGGTTTTGGGGAAAAACTTGACACCTCTAGAAACAGATAAGTTTCAGAAGGAAACAGAATTAAATGTGGTTTAAAAAGTGAAATACCTGGGGGTAAATTTGTCCTCCAAAAGTTTGAATTTATTTAAAGATAATTATGAAAAATGTTGGTTAGAGGTTAAAAAGGATTTAGAAACTTGGTCAAGACTGAAACTTTCCTTGTTGGGTAGAATTGCTGCTGTAAAAATGAATGTATTGCCAAAGATGTTGTTTTTGTTTCAAACCCTACAGATTGTGGACAGGGTGGAATGTTTTGGAAAGTGGCAGAAATATATTTCTAAGTTTGTCTGGCAGGGCAAAAAGCCCAGGATAAAATTTAAAATACTAACTGATGCAAAAGAAAGAGGGGGATTTGCCCTGCGGGACTTAAGGTTATATTACGAAGCTGCAGCTTTCTGCTGGATGAAAGACTGGTTTTTATTAGAAAACACTGATGTCCTAGATCTGGAAGGGTTCAACAATGCTTTTGGGTGGCATGCATATCTGTGGTATGACAAGGTTAAGGTTCACAAAATGTTTAAAAGCCATATTGTCAGAAAAGCATTATTCAATGTCTGGACTAAATATAAGGACTTACTGGAAAACAAGACCCCAAGGTGGGTATCACCAATGGAGGCTAAGGCCCGGAAAAAACCCAATATGGAAGCCGGCTGGCCGAAATATTGGGAAATAATAGAAAAAATTGGAGATAATTGGAGGTTGCAGAGCTTGGACAAATTAAAGAGCAAGGTGCAAGATTGGTTACATTATGCTCAAATTCAAGAGGTTTTTAAAATGGACAAGAAAATTGGTTTCCAGGTGGAAAAATCGAAGTTAGAAACAGAATTGCTCGAACCAAAGGTTAAGGTGCTTTCGAGAATGTATAACTTGTTGCTTAAATGGAATACACAGGATGAGACAGTCAAATCAGCCATGATAAAATGGGCGCAGGACATTGGGTATAACATTATGTTTGAGGACTGGGAAAGGTTATGGACCACCGGAATGAAATTTACGGCATGCAATGCCTTAAAGGAAAACATTATGAAAATGATATATAGGTGGTACATGACCCCAGTCAAGCTTGCAAAAATATACCACTTGTCTGATAACAAATGTTGGAAATGTAAGGAGGCTGAAGGGACATTCTTTCACCTCTGGTGGACTTGTCCGAGGGTGAAGGCCTTTTGGGAAATGATCTATAATGAGCTAAAAAAGGTATTTAGGTATACCTTTATTAAGAAACCAGAGGCCTTCCTTCTGGGCATTGTTGGCCAGAAAGTGCTAAAGAAGGATAGGACGTTTTTTATGTATGCAACAACAGCAGCAAGAATACTTATGGCAAAGTACTGGAAGACACAAGATTTGCCCACACTGGAAGAATGGCAGACGCAATTGATGGACTACATGGAACTGGCCGAAATGACTGGCAGAATCCGAGACTTGGGAGAAGAGACAATGGAGGAGGATTGGAAAAAATTTAAGGACTATTTACAAAAACATTATAAGTTATACGAAAGTTAAGAATTTGCATGATTTGGAAAATCTAGCTCCAGCGATAAGATCTGAGATATTGGAAACTAAGTTATAATTATGAAAGGACTTAAGTTTAAAACAACATTATATTATATTTACATTAGGGTAAAGTAAATTAATAATAAGTATTTTAAACACAAAATATAATGATTTGAAAGTATAAAAAACACATGAAACAAGGCACTAATTTGCTGTTATCTTTATTGTAAAGAATGCAGGGTGAGGGAGACGTGGGGAAGTCCGGTTGGTTATGAAAAAATGTATTGAAAAGATGGATTTCTTTTATTCTTCTTTTTTCTTTTCTTTTTCTGGTTCCTTTTTTATATATGAATGTACATCTATACCTGGAAAAAATGCAATAAAAATATTTAAAAATAATAATAATAATAAAATAGTGTTTGCAATCCTTTTTTTCCAGCTTAACTTTCACTGAGTTCCCAGGTGACATGAAAGAATTGAATGGGCTTAGGATCCAGTCTTTGTCCCCCTTTTCCTCATCTTGCCCATGCCATGACCCCAGAACGGCTCTTTTCAGGTCTTACACCAGCTTAAGATCTTCCAGGCTCAGCTCAGCTGGAGATATGCTGCTGAGCTGAGGATGGGGACTTAGTAAAAGGCAAAAGATTTATACGATCTCAAGAGAAACCAGAGTTACTTACACTGGTGTAGTCCAGCTGCACCGGGAACCTCCCGGCAGAGCCAAAGATCTAATGGACTCTAACCTGGCTTATCTTCCTGTAGGATTGCTCCCTAAATGATTTGGGGCCAAAATATCTAAAAAATATAATCTATACCTCCATACATCATGCATTCTTTTTGGCTCCAGGTTATAATCTTTGTACTAACCCAGCATTCTAGATGTAGGTATGTGTTGCTGATGGAATGATTATATTCCTCTTCCATTTATTGTACAACTCATTTGTTTGCTTCGTAATGTCTTTGTAATTGTAAATGGCTTTGTTTGCTGTCTTGAAATCCACTATTGCACCAAGAGTATTTCATCATTTGAAAAATAAATAAACAAATTTAAATAAATACAAGTTCTGTATGTAGTATTAATAATATTAATTATTTCTCTTTGGGCACAATTTGCTCATCTGATCCTCCCCTCAAAGTTTTGAGCTGGCCCTGTTTAGAGAACAAATCACAATCCCTCGCTTCTTCAAATGACTTTTGAAAACAAGCATTAGGGAAAGTAAATAATTAGATGTGCTATTACGAGGGTGCCTCCTGTCTAAGTGAAAATAACCTTAGATCATATTACAGCAGCAGCTGCAGCCATGTGGCATATAGTGAAAGCGCAAACTGAATCTGCACTGATCACAGTTGCTACACTGATAGAAGAGGATACAAGAACGAAGTCAACACTGCTACTAAGGAGGCTCACTTCACATGATGTACCATTATACATAGGGGAGTTGAGAGGGAATGGCATCTGGCAGTGAGCAGCCACCATTTCCTCCGAATATGCCCTTGTGTATGATGCCACAAATCCAGGGGTTTGTCAGCAAAGTGCCCACGCACATATACCCACCAAGGCTTTCTCACCATCGCCCCCCCCCAATAGTCTTATAGTCTTGAAAGACATGTTCTGTTGAAGCTAATACCCTTGGCTGTGATATATGGTTGGTTGTGGTGAGTATTTGTGATGCCCACAACAGTTTCTCTGGTTTGCAAGTGCGCCCAGAGGCAAGAAAAGGTTGGTGACCGTTGTTCTGCATCATGAAGTAGTCCTGTCCCAAAGCAATGGTGGTGGGGTGGAAAAGAGTGTGGCAAGAGGTGTCCGTTGTGATGAATGCCCATCTGCCCTTTTGAGCCAAAAGTTCTCCTCAGATAAGGTTACACTCAGCTCCAAAAGATGGTTAATCAAGTCCCTATATAAGCTGAGGCCTGCAAGGACTCTTCCCTCTCTCTCCTCTGCGGTGGGGTTTTTTTCCCCTTGCTCCCTTTCTTCTCTGATTTCCCCCCAGCTTCCTGTGAGATGAGTGATTATATGCTGTTGCCAAAGGCCACACAGAAGTAATAATCATTCTGCTAACTGCTGACGGCTTGTTATTGAGCATGATTAAACTGTGGTGACTGGCTTCTATTGCTGCTAGGTTAAAACGCCTGGTAAAAAAATGTGTCTGTAGAAACAGCACTAAGTTTTTGCCAAAAAACAAAATAAAAATGGGTCAGTTCCTTGATGCGTCACACCATCACAACTGCAAAGTTGAGTTGGAGGAGGGGAGGGGCACCGGCCCTCATCCTCTTTTCATGTGCAGCAATGTTCATTCCACCAATGTTGAATGGTAGGAGCTGGAAAAGCACAATTTGGTAAACGTGCTTTGAAGCCTAGTTTGGATGTGGAACCCTGATAACAAAGGATTCATCAACACAGGGAGGCTTCTAAGCATGCTTAGTCAAACACACAACTGGAGATGGGTAGGGGCAGGGATGTCCGAGGCTGGGGCCGCACATGTGGCCCCTGAGCCCATACTGGCATTCCAGCTAGAGCCATATTCCAATCAGTTCCTTATGTTGTTATAGAATTAAATTATGGGATACTGTCACATTTAAGCTTTGAGCATCATACAGAAGGGGTAGTTCGGGACTGTAACTATCTTCTGGGTGGGATTCAACAGCACTGGGAAATTCAGGTTGTCTAGTTAAAGTGCATATGAGCTCTTCTGCAAAGAAATTGGACCAGGATGGGCAATGCCAGCAGTGTCAGTTATAGGATGTAATGTGGAAATTGGGGGACTTCCTTGTATGGCTATCAGCAACAGGTGATTAGAACAGCTGTTGGTACAGATCCAGCCTTGCCCCAAAGTATCCTAGATATTATAATGACACTGCTGTGCTCAGAATACCATTTCTGATTTCAGAGCAAAGCTATCAACATTTCCTGGCAGGGCCGGCCCTCTCATGTGGCAAGGTGAGGTGACTGCTTTGGGCAGCAGCATCCACAGGGGCAGCAAATCCAGCCTCCAAGGAATGCATTGCATGTAGATCTTCACTCCCCAGCTTGTTCCTGGCAGGGGGAGTACATGGGAAGCCATTTTGTGGTTTCCCTCAAGTGCCAAAATGTCTTAGGCCAGGCCAGTTTCCTGGTACATTATTAAATACTTGTCACTCTGTACTCATTACTTAGCTCAAATAATGTGTAAAGTTAGCCTTAGATAGTGGGGAAATTCATGCTAAGATTGACATGCAGCACACACGCTCATGTGCGTCCTCCAAGGAAGCAGAGAATAATCACCAAACATCCCTTTTTGAGGAACTTTTGATTCTGAACAAATTGATTTTATTGCCTGTGTTTGAAGACTGAGATTAAATTTTGCATGGATTTCTCACACACTACAGCTGCAGGGTAGTGGACTTTGTTTTTCATCACATTGCCCTCAGATTGTAGCTCTTTGTTTCTGTAAAAACTGTTTTAATCAAACATATCTTTCAGCTCTGAGCTGAGGTTCCTCTCAGGCTATATAGCATCATTTTCTACATTGACACCACTGGATTCTTCTCTGTATGCTCACTCAAATCTTAATCACTCCATTTCATTTCAGGTGCTTTTAGACACCAATGATTTAGCAGCACCCAATCATTTCTGTTCTCTTTCAAGACACAAGTAGAATAGCAACGCTGCTTCTATAGACTGCAGGAATCCAAATAACCTTCTGTAGTTAGGTGGGCAGCCCCCTTTCCCTCACCACAAATGATAAGAGTTGGGGACATTTTAATTGGGACTACTGTGTGTGGTGAAAGGATTAAAAACTTTCCCTCTTGTTGCGCTCCCAATTATGATTCTTCTCCCGGGGAGGGGAGAAAATAAATGATATAAAGACAATGCTATTTGAAAAGTGGAAGGTTAAGTGATACCCAAATAGGTGAGATGAACCATAGAAAACGAAATGGCTACAGTAATCTATATAGGCTGTACTGTACTGACAACCTACTAAACAGTTGTGCAGTGACAATGGGGTAGCTACACCTGAGGAAATTGCACAGCTGTTGCACTGATTTTAGAAAGGGTCAGATTTTCTGATTTCATGGTGCAGAGGAGGAACTTCAACAGACATTATTCTGGATTAATTAATTGATTTAATTAATTAATTAGATTTCTATACTGCCCTTCATCCAAAGAATGGTTTACAATATAGAAACACAAAAGTACATATCATAATAACGAACAAAAACAATACCCCCATACAGAGTTTAAAATGTCACAGATTGTTTAATTAGCCAAAGGCCTGGGAGAAGAGGAATGTTTTTGCTTGGCACCTAAAGATATGTAATGAAGGTACCAGGTGAGCCTCCCTAGGGAGAGTATTTCAGAAGCCACTGCAGAAAAAGTCAGTTCTCATGTTGCCACCCTCCAGACCTCTCATGGTGGAGGCACATGAAGAAGGGCCTCCGATGATGATCACAGAGTCCAGGTCAGTTCCTATGGGAAAAGATATACTTGAGGTAGAAGATGGCATGAGAATATTTTATTCACGTCATTGTGCAGATGTCTCCTTAAAAGTGAGTGAACAAAGTGTGGCTTTTCCATAGTAAATACAGTGGTGCCCCGCAAGACGAATGCCTCGCAAGACGGAAAACTCGCTAGACAAAAGGGTTTTCTGTTTTTGAGCTGCTTTGCAAGACAAATTTCCCTATGGGCTTGCTTCGCAAGACGAAAATGTCTTGCAAGTTTGTTTCTTTTTTCTTAACACCGTTAATACAGTTGCGACTTGACTTCGAGGAGCAACTCATAGAACACAGTGTACATAGTAGCCTTTTTTGAGGTTTTTAAAGACTTTGGTGATTTTTGAAGCTTTTCCAAAACTTCTTTTGCAGCCATTTGGTAAGTTAAGCTTTTAAAACTTTTTTTTGGGGGGGGTTGGATTTTGGGTTGGGGTGTTTGGAATTCAAGGACTTGGTGTTGGGAAGGGGTTTGCAAGAATCTGGAAGCTCGTGTGTTTTTTTCTGCATTTTTATGATTTTCTGTGACCATTGGGCCACTCTGCTGTTTTTTAAAAAAAAATCTGGATTTGAATTTCTGTGTGCTGGGTGGCTGGGGGAACAGTTGGGGAGGGGTTTGCAAGAATCTGGAAGCTTGTGGGTTTTTTTTCCTGCATTTTTATGATTTTCTGTGACCATTGGGCCACTCTGCTGTTTTTTAAAAAAAAATCTGGGTTTGAATTTTGAAATGCTCTTTACAGTATGTGTGACTTTAAAGAGCACTTAATAAACTCTTGTTGTACCAAATTTGGCTTTGTTTGGACTTTTTTTGACCATAGGAACGCATTAATTGATTTTCAATGCATTCCTATGGGAAACCGTGCTTCGCAAGATGAAAAATTCGCTAGACGAAAAAATTCACGGAATGAATTCATTTCGTCTTGCGAGGCACCACTGTACTCAGTGTGGAAGCATCCTTCATCATATTCTCCACTGGATAAACAATTGCAACACATTTTCTCTAAATTTAGGTTAATCTCCATCTTCAAAGCACAGTGGTGACTGGATAAGACATTTTCAGTTCTTTTGGAGTCAGTGTCCCTTTTGTAAACCATGAGAATTGTGCTGCTTTAATATTCCTATTCTTGTTTTTGCTCTGGGAATTCGTTTTTTTCCTGCCTACATCCATTTTCACTCTGGTACTGGTTAGTGACACATGACAACACACTGTCTAAAAATGGGTCTGATTTTTTTCTCCACATCTGAACTCCACTGAGCATCAGGTGATTGAAAATATAAGCTTGCCTGCATGCCTGTCAATACCTTTATGGTGCCTGCAAAAAGTCTCCGTAAATATTCCCTTAAAAATCCATAATGCACAAGAAACTGTTTTCCCCGCTCAGTTACAGTTTGCACTCAGTGTCTCATGCATTGGGCATGGCTCCCTTAAAGATGCTCATTTTTCATTGGATGCCAGGATTGGATGCCCCCACCTCACATTGAAGAGGTGGGGCAGTGGCTGTTGTAGGTGCCTTTTGTCCCATTGATGGGTCTGTTGATTGGTGGGTGAGGGCACACACACACACCATTTTGTTGTCCTGCCTCTTATTTTGCTCTTTTAGATGTGGCAACCATTATGCCATGCTGACATAGCAGCCATTTTGTGTTACAGTGCACCCTTCACTGCAGCCATTTTGTGACTGGCAGCTAGAACACTATCTCAAAATTTCATATGTGTCCATTGGCCCCCAAAGTTTGGTGATCTGGTTTGTGTGCAGAAAGTTCAAGTCACACATGTAGTAGCAGATTTATTTTATACTGATTTAAAACTTCATGGCTTCTCCTAAAGAATTCTGTACTTTGGCAAAGCTACTGACAATACAGCTAGCAATCTTTAGCCCTTACAGAATTTCATTTCCCAGAGTCCTCTGGGGGAACAGGAATGGCCAGCCTAAATCTATGGTATGGATAGACCCAAGATTCCGGTAGTGTGGTGTCCCTTTAATTGTCTCTGCACATAAATTCATTCACTAATAATTAGAGAGCAGCAAAATGACTGCTTTAAGTAGAAATTGCACATAAATGATTATGCCTTCCATCTTTGTTTATAGATCAATATTGTTCCATCCCCGTTGTGCCAATTTAGTTTTCAAACACTGTTCTTGCTGTGGAAGGAATAAATGTATGGCAACAGGCTTTTTTATAATTCTTGCTCATTTGCTAGCAAATCAGCCTTGCAAAATGAAATTGTTCTTTATGTGAAAATCAATTGCTTAATTGAATATACTTGCCAAAATAAATAAAAAGGAAAGTGCCCTGGTGTGCTGCTTTAATACTTATGCTTACAAATCCTGCTCATGGTTGCATGCATTATAAAAAGAGCATTTATCTTCTATGTCTTGTCCATAATCTCATACAGTGGGATCTTAATAAGAATCCTTACTAAGAATTCAGAGGGGACTGGGCACCAGTTTAATGAAAGTTAAGCATCTTAGTCAATTAGTCTCTTTGATAACCAAATGCATTCTTTTATAGGTATGTGCAACTTTAGCGTAATGGGTGATAAGGTAAGCATTATTTTGGACTATTCAGCAAAACAAAACAAAATGTCATTCAGTAAAAGGCCTACATACATTTCTTCAGACATCTCTTTTCATCAGTTTTCTTACCCGCATAATAAGTTATGATGTATTTGGAACAGCTAGTACTAAAAAAAGAAAAGGGAGGAAAAAGCATATTCCATCAGAGAAACTCAATCGGTTCCTTAAATGAATTGGGCATATGCAATGTTGCAGAATTCTGGAAGATCAATGAACATGGACCAGCAGTGCCTAGATCACTGGGATACACATAGAACCTGATCTGAACTTTCTAAAAAGAAGAGTTGGGTGTATAAGGATGGTGGGTATCATTTCAAAATGGCTTTGAATAATGAGCCCCATTTGAGTGTGTTAAGACTCAGCCAGTCTTCAGTTCATGAAAGAAAAGGGAGGAGGCCCTTGATGAAATCCGCAAGGGGGCCCAACCCCCCTCATTTTAGCCAAATGATGGGCCTCCACTATAGCAGGAGATAAGGGAGCTGTCACAAAAAGTAAGTGGGCTGGTCTACCTGCAATTTGAAAATATTTACTCTACCAGCAGAATTATATGTTACACTCCACACAACATTGCTATGCAAAACATAGTCACATTGTGACATTATCTCATTGCATGTTGACCCACCACACACACTGGCTGTTGATGACAAGAGTCAGAAACACACAGCATGCTCACACCGGTGTATGAGGTCAAGTGAAGCTATAATGTTATGGGGAAGCAGCCCCGGAGGGAATGTATTGTTGCAGGTTTGTGGGGTCAGCCTGCATGATGCCCTAAGCCCCTCCCAGTTCTTGGGTTCCTGTATCTTTTGGGGAAGAAGGTATGAGAGCAAGCCTGGCAAACCAATTTCTTTGTCTGGGAGATGGTTGAGGCTGGCTAGTTACGCACCATGATTAGCATAACCAAAGGAGTTGCGCTGTGCCATGGGGGAAATGGCTGTGCCTTTCCCCTTCCCATTGGGCTGGTAGATAGAAGAACAATAGGCAAGCAATTTTGGGTGAACTGAGCACAAAGCAAGCTGAGAAGCTGGAGATACAGAGCCATGCTTGACTTGTGCTGGAATTCAAGGCTATGACTAAGGGAGAAGCAAGATCTGTTGGGGGGGTTAATGCTGTGAGCCGCTTCATCTTATGCTCAGGTTGTATAGATGTGTAAATAAAACCATATATCCTAAAGACACCACAGTCTCCAATGACCTTCATTCCAAGAAAACCGAATCCTGGGTAAATGCCTGGAACCTCTCAAATCTCTCACTGCTCAGAGATTGAGGTGGTATGTAATTGTACCATGTTGCTCTGGCCTTTGTGTTTCTTCTGTTGTCAACCAGTGGGGAATCTCTTTTGCAGCACTGCAAACTTTTCACGTTTTCCTGCTTAAAGCTCATGCCAGGAGGCACTGCCTAATCGCTTTAAGATATGAGGATGCTGTAAACTCCCAGAACAATTCATGGAGTACAGCTGGGCAACTGTCCAAGACACCGACCATTTAAGAAGCCACGACAAAGGACACCACAGGGGCAAGCACACAGTCCTGGCCGTTGTGCCGTCAGCAGCTGAAAGATAGGGCAAGCATGCTTTCTGCATTGCATTCAAAGAGAAATACAATTCTGAGTCCAGCAGGGTGAAGAG
This sequence comes from Podarcis bocagei, assembly GCF_964188305.1. Lineage (NCBI taxonomy): Eukaryota > Metazoa > Chordata > Lepidosauria > Squamata > Lacertidae > Podarcis > Podarcis bocagei. The sequence continues at coordinate 38,932,996 of NC_138134.1, forward strand.
AAAAGGCAGTCTCTAGAGATCATGATGCAATTACTGTACCAGAAGAGATCAGCTGTGGCTTTTTCTTCAGTGCACACAATGCACTAAATTGCCTCCTTCAGAGCAAAGTACACGGTAAAATAAATAAATAAAACCTAATAGATGCTCTGGAGCTCTGCATTGATACAGGTACCCAAATAGAATGTGCAGGTTTCGTCTTTGCCTGCCCACACAGACAATGCTGGAATATCTCATAGCCTCCCACTGTTGATCGTGGAAGGGAGAGAGCAAAAGAGACAGGATGGCTCATTAGCTCAACAGCTGAACGGTTGTCAGTGATGTGGATTTTCCAGGAAAGGTTGAGAATCAAAACATTTAGCACCAGCTGCCCATGAAATTCATGTCACATATGGCTTCAGCCAAGTCTTGACTTTGGTGAAGAGGTAGGCTAGTGTCTTGCCCAGCATCTGTAGCTATGTCTGTGGAAGTGCCCGTGGAGTTTCTCACACCTCAGCAGATACCACAAAGAATGAAGTAGAGCTAGTTGGCATGACTGCATGAAAAACGAAGATTTGACTTTTAAATTTTCCTTTCTTGCAGAGGAAATTCATGCTTGGAAGGAAACAAAATGAATTGAAGGGGGGAGGATCTATGGAAAAATGAATGTGTAACAAGAGAAAATGTGTGCAGTACGTGTTCATTAGGAGAAATTTGCACTACAATGCTGCTGAATTTTCATGGGGATTTTTTTTTTTTTTTTGAAAAAATGCAAACTGAAGTAGAAATGTGGAAAGCTGAAGTTAAGATTGGAAGAATGGAGAGAAGCCGAAGCTGACAGATTTGTCCATCCCTTTGTGTAACCTCCTCACCAACGAATCACAACAAATGCTCAGTAAAGTATAGTCTAACTTTGGCATAAATGTTGTGCAAGCAAATCAGGAGGCGTGCTCTATAAACAGGTCATCTGGAGGAGCTCTATCTCTAAACAGCAGCTTCCTACACCACTAACTATGCTTTTGGGAACTGAGCCAGACATAGAGAACGTAAAGACTTCCGGGTTGGCGCGATCTTCCGGGTTGGCGCGATCGGGAAATGGCGGATTCCCTCCGAGCTCCGGAGGGAATCGGCTCAGCGGTGGATGGGTCTTTGCCGTGCCGGCGACACGGGGACCCTTAAAAACCGCAGGCGCGGAAGCCTGCGGACTGAAGACTCGGCGGGTGCCTTAAGCGCCCCCCCTGATTCGCAATGAGCCTTTTTAAAGGCTACGGAGGGGATACAGGGGACGGCGTGGCACTGAGAGTCAACCGCTACCGCCGCTGAGCGAAGCCGCGAGCCATAACCGGAGAGCGCTGACTTCCTTCCTTGAAATTCGGACTGAAAAAAGAACCCGTGAGTAATTTGGAACTGAACTTTAAAACTTTTACCTTTTGAATTTGAGACGACCGGGGGGTGTGCTAAAAGGAAGTCCCCACACCCCCCCTTGCAGACGATCCAGAGCAAAGAAATAAGAACTAAGCTGGAGTGCCTACCCTGTAAAGGGTGAGTCTTAAAAAGTCAGTAACTTCCAAGATTTAGAAAGGTAAATTTGAGCAGGAGAGTGGAGTGTTGGAAGAGTCTTTGTTTTGTGGTAAACAACCCTCCCTCCCGGGCCCGGGAGTGACCTGATTTGGAGCCTGTATAGAGGAGCAGAATTTGACAGCTGTCAAAAGCTGTCAAATGGACTATTAATAGTGAAAAAAATTGCTGTTTAAGACCTCTCCGGATTAAAAGGAGTTACAATTGAACTAAAATTTTGAGAAACAAAGAAACAATAATAGGACAGAGGATTGTTGGAGAAAAGGTTACTCAGTAACCAGATTCCCTCTAGGGGGAATTCTGTGGAATTACAATGGCTGTGGGTGGAAAGATACTGAGAGAAATCGAAAGAATGTTCTCACTGGTGGGAACCCTACAGGAGCAGACTACAGCTATGAGTAAACAATTGATGACCTTGGATTTGGAAACAAGTAGTTCTGCTGAAAGTAATGAGGGCCTGAGTGAGAAAGAACCCACAGCTGAATTTGAAACAATAAACAAAGAAGAGGAGAAGACAAAACAAGAAAGAGAACAAGTTATCTGGGAAAGTACTAACCAGAAGCCGGCATCTGGAGAACACAAGCAAGGAGACTATTGGATTAAATCCACTTTAAGCCTACGAAAGATACAGAAGATGAAAGTGGAGGCCCTGGGACTTTATGGAATTCAGGAGCTCGAAATAAAGAAGTACAATTGGGGCCTCCACATAGACTTTGATTTTGACTATCAGCAAGACTTAGGCCTTGTGGAAATTCCTCAGCAGTTGCCTTTAAATATGGGAAGAGACTATGGACTGATTGGATTGATTGTTAAGGAAATCTTTCGAGACTCGATGATAGACAAAAAGGACTACCAACAAAACCGGCGGAGAGGGACTAAAAGAGAATTGAGAGCCTCGGATATCCGGAATCCAGGCTAAAAACTGTTAATTTGGACATGTCTTGGGAAAGGACGCAAAGCGGGGAGGGGAGGGAGGGAAGTATCAAATTTAAACAACACTCAAGACCAGGGGGTTTAGTATTAAGAAAATTATGTAAGAAAAAATGAGAAATCGAGGGAAGAGAATTGGGGTCCAACTTAGGGAAAATTTATTTTTGTTTTTTATAAAAGGACTAACATTAAGATGGAAGAAATGCCAACTTGCTGACATAAGTTTGGGAATAGGGATGCAGGGGAGGGGGTGGGGGGAAGTCAAGGACTAGGGTTAGAAAATAAGATTTTCGGGAACTATCCATGTTTGTTGTTTTTTATGTTTGTTTTGGTGTGTTGTTTGTGTTTATATAAAATGTGAAAACCCAATAAAAATATTTAAAAAGACATAGAGAACGTAAAGCCTTGGAAGGAAAAGAACAAAGAAGCTGTGCAGGATTTTTGCGCAACCTTCCCTAGACAGCCATTGGTCTTTGCCATTGGTGCTGACTCTGCAAGTAATCTTCTGGTCTGTCATTTGAATTTACAATACAATCCTTATAGTGTAGTAACTCAGCAGTATCAAGGACCCCAGGAAATCCTTTTTCCTGGAATTGATTTTATGATGTAGCTCCTGCGCTTGGAGGATCACAGTGCTTTCTGATCCCCAAATATGCAGATTCCGTGGTTTGCTGCATCAAGCATTCCCCCCCACCCTCTTCCCTACTGGCTGCTTTGCTTACCATGTAGCCTGGTGAAGAGTTATGGAGAACTTGAAAGCTTGCTGAGTATTTTGTGACATTTTGGTTTGCCTGGTGAAGATTCCCACCCCCTAGTTGTGGATTTTGGACCAAATTTATTTTACCAGCTGTATTTCCTAGACAAAAGATATAGAATACAATGCAAACAAGCCTTTTTGAAAGAAAACTTTAGTAGGCTGGCAACTTTTCTTCACTACACAATGTTATTGGTGTCAAAACACCCCAAGAGCAAATCAGGATGAAGGCTGGTTGTTGTATAATCTCCCAGCAAAAAAAATCAGAATGTCTTCCTCAGTCAAGACAAAATACTGAGCTCAGCCCCCCCCCCCAGGCTTCGGGGTTCAGGCAGCTCTCTAACCCTAACCCTAACCCTATAGGGCGAAAAATACGGTAGATATTTTTCCTCTGCATAAGCTTTATGACAGCAATCAAAGTGAATGTTAAATAAATAGGTCATCTGGAAGAGCTTTGGACGGGGGCTTAAAATTGCAAACTGGCCATTGGCGGCAGTCCCCAGTTTATTAGATTTCTCCTACAAATGGTAAATCTGGATTAAATTTGGGAGATGGATACAGACTGGCACAGGGCCACTGAAAAATGGGTAGCGTGGATTAGTGATGTGCCAGGCCCATAGCCAGCAGGGATTTCACACTCCAAGCTTCCATGAAAAAAGAGCAGGTTTCTAGCCCTCCTAGAAAGAAAGGTTTGACGCAAAATGTACAAGTATCTTCTGTGTGATTTTTGTCAGATGAGACAGCTTGGCTACACCCACTTTCCAGTGCTCTTAGCTAATGAATGAAGTCAGATCTGTAAGTGAAAAGTGAGTTGTTTGACACAGAAGCAGGGAGAATGCACTAAGTGGAACAGGGAACAGCAGATTTATAGGAACTTTCCGAAGCATTTCCTGGTCACTTCCCTAACCAAAAGAAGCCCCTTTCTTTTTAAAAAGTGGATTTGTTGCACAAATGCCATAAAACACTTCACTTTTATTTCACTAGCCTACATTTGCTGCTATGTGCTTGAATCTTTTGTGTCAGCAAAAGACTGAGAGTCTGGAGTTCCCCTCAGAAGCTCTTCTGGTAGACAACAATGATTGATCCAGTTCAGGAGCCTTGGTCTTTGCAAGGGACCAGCTGGATCATGATGTACGACATATTGTTTTACAAAACCTATTTGAACCTGGCAAACAGTCCTTTCGACGGAGCTTAAACCAGACACTTCAAAGTAATTTCACCTCATTTAATTTTGATTGCCTCTCTGCAAGCAGTAAATGACAAAAGGCTATACCTTCGCTAAGAGATTTTAGCTGCAATTACCAATGGTGGCTTTCATGTTTCCTTGTTTTGCTTGCGCAATTTCTAGCAGTTGGAAGAAAATTAAGGGGTTCTATCAAGACGTATCTTGGACACATCAGTGTAAAGGTAGATCAATTTTCTTTTGATTAGGTCAATCCAGAAAAAGAAAAAGAAAAATACCTGTGTACATTTGAAGTGCTAGGAGGTGCAACTGATGGGAAGCAAAGATATAGACAGTTTTATGCTTTACAGGTCATTCTCACATTGAATTTGGTACCCATGTATGGTTATCAAAATACAAAAGCCCCAAACCTCTCATTTAATGTGAAAGGACAACTCTGCTGGCGTGAAAATGTACCACATGGTTTACCTGACCCAGGTGTTCATTGGTTGTAGCTGTTGCCACCTTACAGTGGAAGCAGCAACCATGCCATGAGATACTTACGAATTTGGGAGAATGGGATGGGACAGAGCAACCAGAAGGAGCCAGTGGAATGGAAGGGGGAGATCTTTTATTTCATACTTTGCAAAGTGGAATGCAAATAGGGATATGTGAATCTGTCAATTTCTGTTTCTTTCAATTTCTGATTCCCCCCCCCCCCAGCCTTAAGTTCATTTTTTCATATTGGTTTGCATCATGAAAATCCACCAGCATTTCAGTGCAAAGTGCATATTGCAAATCAATTCCCCAAATATAATGCAATTTTGATTGTTCTTTTCACAAATCTTTCACACATTTTTATAACACTTTGTCCGAGTGCATACATTTTTGTACACACTACTTGTCTGGAGAACAGCACTGCAAAATCCAGAGGAGCGTGAATTTTGAAGGAGAGCAGTGTTTCGGTTCGCATATTGCTATGCAAGTGTGAATTAGGTTGGTTTGTCTTTAAATGAGAACAGAACTGAATATCTCACCCGTCCCTAGGTGCACACAATTCATCCCAACAGTTGGGCTTTCATTCATTTGTGTCACAGCCAGCAAGTACATTACAGTTTCCTTCTCGATTGTCTTTGTTGCTGTCCGTGTACATACTACAATTGCCTTCCACAATTCCTGATGTGCCCCCTTCAGGGACATGATATTCTCCGTTCAGCCACACCTAATTACCCTCCCACACACACACACACACACACACAAACACGAGCACCATATGCGAGGGGGGGAGGGAGTTCCATATGCCAAGGCTTGTTCTCACACAGTCACCACTGCCAACAGCATTGTTGTAGCCCACATAAAGGGCTGCTGAGATTAAACCAATTTACTCCTCTGCAGGACAACCATTTAACTGAACCAAAACGATCCGCCTCGTCCTAAAGTGAGGTGGAAATGCAAAATAAAAAGCCCACGCTGATTAAGAAGTGAGAAAGGCACCACACTGTCCTGTTATGTAGAATAATTATATCAGTAGCCTCCAAGTGGCTTTGTCAGGAGCCATAGGAAAACCCTAGAGAATAGGCCATCAATGTGGATGGTCAGTTCATAGCTTCATATCCAGCTACAGAGTGAGAGGACATGAAGAAAGTGGCTCTCACAAACTTGTGGCACTGTGTTTATCGTACCCTAACACAGGGGTAGTCAACATGGCACCCTTCAGAAGGTTTGGACTGCAACACCCATCATGCCTGATCACTGGCCAAGCTGACTGGGGCTGATGGGAATTTTAGTCCACAACATCTGGTAGGTACCATGTTGGATACCCAGGCCTTATATGTAAAAATGGCAACATACGAGATGATCTAATGGAATTAGTCAGATGAAAAATAGTTGAAATAGTGGGTGGAAATGCCAGTTTTTGACAGGAAGTAGTGATGCTATCACATAGGAATTAATATAGTAATTACTCTTTTAAAAATAGGTTTGTATTGATTTTCCTCCACTGTGTTCCTTTTACAGGTAATTGGTTTACCTATCCATAGAATTAAGAATTTATTTGGCAACCAAGGCACTGTTGTAATTTTCTTAAAATGAGAAGAGGCTTAAATTTAAACACTTCCCATGCCATTTTATGATTTAACCATTTTTTATTGAGGCTTTAATGAAATAATTTCAAACAACTAACCCTAATAATTGCAAAAGGGGTGCCAATTTTTAAGGTGTGTATGTGTAATTGTACAGCAGCCTTCATTCTCCCTTCCCAGTCTCTCTTCCCTCAGCCAGTCCTAAAATTCACAGACACTATATTTTGGGATCCTGCAGGCTGTATGCCCTGACCTATTCTTGTTACAGGCAGGATAGAAAAAGCAAGTAAACATACACCAGAGACCACTTCTAAATAGCATTTTACTTTTTTGAAGTAGGTGGTGATCTGTCCTTAAATTGCCTAGGAACAACATTCAGTATGTGCATCAAAGCTTAGCCAGCTTATGCATAGATCATTGACTTGTAGACTATAGGAGCTATTTTGTTCCTCACAACTGGGGCTGCTTATGCAAAGGAGAAATAAATAAATCACTCCATGTAAGGCTTCCGACTGACCCTTAAATTCTGCACAAATGTGAAATTTGGCACACTTGCAGAATATCAAATTCAAAGGTTTTAAAGTTTGATAGTTCTGATGATCTTCACAGAGTGATCTAAGCAGGTAAAAGAAGGAGAATCAAAGGAGAATAAACCATCTATTCAGTACCCTACTGTGTACACAGCAGCAGAGCAGATGGGAAGATGGAGTGGCAGTTTAACTCTCCCTCCTGGGTCTCTCTCTCTCCATCTCCCTCTGTCTCTCTTTCTCTGTGTGAGTGTGTGTACACAAGTTCTCCTGAGCTGAGATTTCTTGTACCTGGCTAATGATTGTGGTAAACCGAAGGAGCTTATTGTTGTCATTCATCTGTCTTGAGAGACAACGCAAGAGTGTGTCTTCTGTGGTAAAGTCAAACCACTGGGTGGTTACAGCACCTGCTGTGACAGTAGAGAAATATGGGACAGACATGCTTTATTGCAGCTGGGGCAGATAAAGGCATCTAGTTTCATTGTTACAGATGCATCATGGCGTTTCTTCTCTCTCTGCTCCTCCCAGTGGTCATTGCTCCTCTGGTCACTGCTGTAGATACACAACATATCTGTCTCAAGGCACTGCGCTTGTCTGCAAGGAATTCCCACATGGCAGGGTTAATGTTGCCAGCCTTCATGTCATGTTTGACATGTCAGCTATGTAACACAGAGTTGGTATGCCAACAGGCCTGGTGTCTGAAGCCAGCTCCCCGTAAAGCACATCATTGGAAGTCCTGCTATCTTCCACTCTGTGTGCATGACCAAGACAGCAGAGATTTCACTGACACAGAAGTGCAAATGTGCTGGAAATGTGGGCTTCAAAAAGCCCATCTTTGTTTGAGACTCTGTCCTGTCATGTGATGCCCAAAATCTTCCAGACACAGTGCATATGGAAGGCATTGAGGCATCACTCCTGGTAGACCTTTATCTTGGTATTGGTCATTAGCATCACATTCTCTTGTTCCCTTTTGGAGAAACAAGTTATTGCCATAGCTGCCTTACCAATATGCTAGTCCAGTTCAGTGCCAATGGAGAGGATGCTGGTTCTGGTGGAGCCCAAACAGACAAAATAATCTACCACCTCAAGTTTATGGTCACCAATGCTGATGCGAGAAGTGCTGGTGAGGTCCTGACCCAAGATATTGGTCTTCATCAGGCTGATGGTGAGGTCAAACTCCATGTAGGCTTGGGCAAAATGGCTGATGAGTCTCTGCAGAGCTTCCTTGGAGAGGTTGTACCATCTGCAAACAACATCTCACAGATAAGAACCTGCCACACTTTTGTCTTGGCATGGAGATGTTCAGGTTGAATAGACCCCCATCACTCCTTGAATGGAAGTACACACTGTATTCAGTCAAACTGAAGGCATATGACAGCAACAGGAAAAGAATATGCCAAAGAGAGTTGTGGCGAGAACACAGCCCTGTTTCACACCACTCTTTATAGGAAGGCATCCAAGGAAGAACCATAATACTGGACAGTGCAGCACATGTTCCCATGGAAGGACACAATTATCTTGTCTTGCTGAGCAGTGTGAAGAGTCCTTTTCACCTGAAGAGGTCAAAGGCCCTTGTCAGGTCTATGAAGGTGATGTAAAGGGACATCTCTACTTTTGGCATTTCTCCTGCAGCTGCCGGAGAAAATCTTGTCGATTGTTGACTCTGAGCTCTAAAGTCACATTGTGACTCGGTATAGACTGTGTGAGTGACTGTAATCTGTTGAGAACTACAAAGAACTTGTGCAATATACACTTATATATCAAAGTAATTAAACTTAGTAGCATTCAGGTGATCAGCTTCCCAATGTTTGTCTCATTTTCATTACCAACATGGTAACAACACTCTGAACACTAATGAAAGTGTTTTATAGTGACATGTTTTATCCCGTTGGGTTTAAATTAATGGAGCACAACAGTACTCTATCGCAAATGAATCTTTATTACATGCAGCGAGTCGTATTTCTTCCTACCAAACTCTTACAATATGTAAAATTCTCCTCTCAGTTCCTATGTTTACCCGCTTCCTGTAATTAGATTTCACTACTGCTTCAAAAATAGATTTGTATGAATAAATACTTCAAGACCAGCCCTCTCTGTCCTTTCCCCATTCTGTAACATACAATGAAACATTTGGACAGGCATTTGCTTGGCCATCAAAAGGATGAGTTTGTGTTGTGTTCACAACCAGTCATTCCCTGGTACCCTTACCTCCCTCACAGGGCTGCTGCGATGATAAAGACGCATGCCATCTTGGCGGAAGGGAGGGATCAAATGCTAATGAATGACATTTTTGCATTTGCCTTGAGGGGGGAAAGCAAGCACACTGCCACTCTTTTGCAGACGCCTTAGAGAAGACTGAAATCTTAAGGGTCTGGCAATGTCCGCCCAGCGATGGTAATACAGGAAACAAGAAGAGTACCTATAAGGTCCCCTCCAATTGTATGATTCCACTCCATTTCCTGTACAAACTTCCAGTTTGGAATAGTATGACACCCAGTCACTGGCACCATCTCCAGGGGCCCCTGGGTGCCTGGACACCCAGAAAAAATTCACTGTGCGTGCCCAGCCTACACCTGCCACCATGTTCTACTGACTGAGCTAGAATTCAAGTCCTCAAAAGTCAGTTAATCATATAGTCTATTGACAGTCCATGTCAGTTTCACAAGTGAATATTCAGAGGTCCATTGTGTTCTGGCACGTTGTCTATCAATTCTATCAATTCTATAGCTATAGCTATCTATCATCTATATAATTCATTTCTGTGCATGTGTGTGTGTGTGTGTGTGTGTGTGTGTGTGTGTGTGTGTATAAGCACAGAAATGAATTATTTTTGAATCTGTTTCCCCCCAAATACACATTTTATATGCATTTTATCCTAAAATATGAATATTGTGTGCATTTTATCCCAAAATGCACATTTCTGTATGCATCTATCCCCAAATATACCTTTCTGTACATACTGTAACCTAATATGTGTATTTTATATGAATTTTTATAGTTTCTGAGTCAAAACCTGAACTGTGAAAAGCACAAAAACCAACAGATAACTGAATTTTTCACACTTCTCATTGTAGCTGCACACCAAATGTATTTAGTCACAAAAATCACCAGCTCTGCTTTTTTTATTTACAGCCCCACCAAATGAAATGTTGACTTCGTCTATTAATTAACTAAAGCCTCACTTAATTCATCCATCCATTGAATCGATCAAGGCTCATTAATCAGCTAAAGCCTCAGTTAATTCATCTACCCATTGAATCAATTAAGCCCTGCAGCATTTTCAGCTTCCATGTCCTCTCTCACACGCAGTCCTCCTCAGATGCATTTGTATTCAAGTCCCTTAGTTTGATAACTTGAAACAAATGCAAAATCCATTATCCCTTCTTTCCTTCCAAGGACCTCAAGGTGGCATGTATGCTTCTCCCCGCATTTATTCCTCACAAAATCCTGTGACTCTAAAAGATGGAAACTTGGCCCATGGACACCTAGTGAGTGATTCTTTGATTCTCTCATGGTGGAAAGCACTGGGTTGGACTCAACTTACTGGTCTTGTGAACAGAAGGCTGCAAAAAAGTCCATTACCACAATGGGCCTCCCCCCTTGTGTGTCCCAGCACATACACACCCCAAATGGCTTTGGGGATATCAGGAGAACCCCCAAAACAGCAGTTGGAGAGGGCAGGTAGTTTCATCAGGGAAGCAGAAATGCTTGCACTGATAGAGAGATCTGCTTAGCACTACTTTGAATTCCTCTCAGAATATCAGACATCATCAACAAAAATTGCAAATCAGTAAGCTAACTTCTTCAAAAGCATGTAAACCGTTCGATGCAATCATTCTTTCATTCAACCTACCATTCTGATTAACACGAGTCCATTTCTAGAAAGCGAACTCAATTTTTCATTAGACTGTTTTGCTCTCGTACTAATTGCTTTCTTCTCTCCAACTTTTCAAATGACTTTTTCCCCCCTTTCTCAGCCAAGTATGGAAATGTCTCCTCACTACTCTCTGTCTCTGTGTGTCTCTTTGCAATTCTTTTGATGTAAAAAAGCTTCATTCAGCATTTCTAATTCAGGATTCTCATCAACAACGAAAAGGCAGAACTGTGCAAATGCTGAAAATAAACCTATGCATGTTTAGCAGAAATTGGTGCTAAAGGTGAAAAAGAACAGGGGAAAAATGAAGACTTTGTGAAAGATATACTACTGTGTGTGTGTTTTAAGCTCTCTGAGAAAAAGAGTGGTTGGTTGATTGGTTGGTTGGTTGGTTGGTTCATTAAATGTACTACGCACACATATATGCACAGACAAAACACTAGTGTGTCAGCTCTTTGTTGAAGTGCAAGAAATTGAGGCCTCCTTAAGAACTGACTTTTCTGCCAACACTGCTACCAGGCATCCAAGTTACAATAACATGAGAGGTGCCAGAAAGCCTTGAAGATCAAGTTGCTGAGCCTGAAATAATTGGCTGTTCCAATCAGCTATGTTCTTAAACTCTTTTCTGCATCTTTTCTGCATCTGGATGTGTCACTTCTAGCCCTCGTGTACTTAAAAACAATTGGTTGATGGTCATCTCCATTATTTTTCATGGGACATACCCAGGATACTTTGTGATTATGTGAGGAAAAAAATATGCAGTGAAATCTTACTAAAAGATCAGCATCAGTCCTTAATTTCCAAAACGAGGGGTGCTGTGTTACAAATTCGCAATGCAGTTTTCCAGTGCTATAATAATGTGCCACAATGCAGTGTATGAAAAGAACCACTAGGGGGTTTCTGTAATTGTCAGTCTTTGTCCCTCTGAGGTTTCTGTAGAGGCTTGTTTGATGAGCCCATGACAGCTGCAAAAGAGTTCCATTCTGCAACTAGATATTAAAGACTGGTCCTATTAACAACTGCTTGAAGTGGCCGTTAAAATGCATATATTAATGAAATAGCATACCAATTAGGTTTGCCATAGGGACGCTGGTGGCGCTGTGGGTTAAACCACAGAGCCTAGGACTTGCCGATCAGAAGGCCAGCGGTTCGAATCCCCGCGACGGGGTGAGCTCCCGTTGCTCAGTCCAGCTCCTGCCAACCTAGCAGTTCGAAAGCACGTCAAAGTAGATAAATAGGTACCACTCCGGTGGGAAGGTAAACGCCGTTTCCATGCGCTGCTCTGGTTCGCCAGAAGCGGCTTAGTCATGCTGGCCACATGACCCGGAAGCTGTACGCCGGCTCCCTCAGCCAATAAAGCGAGATGAGTGCCGCAACCCCAGAGTCGTCCGCGACTGGACCTAATGGTCAGGGGTCCCTTTACCTTTTACCTAGGTTTGCCATATTTCAAAAGGTTAAAATCTGGAACCCAAAGTAGTAGAGCATTTGGGGGGGGGGTTGGGGGGGGATTCACCAAAAATGCTAAACTTGCCGGCAGGGATTCCTGGCTTGTGACTTGCATCCTGTACTGTGGTTCCTGGCATAAACTGGATACTTTGGTTCTGAAGAAAAACCACCCACTGGCTCCTCCTGGAATGGATGAGGCACCAGATTTCCAGTGAAAATGGTCCCCGCTCCCATTTTCCCAATTTGCACCTTCAGCAGCAAATAGGAAACAAAGAGGGAAGAAGTTTTTTCTAGCAGAAAACTGACACAGGTTCTCCATCTAGTTTGGGAACACTTTCCAGATTGAGACTATACAAGCTGCTCTCCCTTCCAAATTAAAGTGGGCAATTTATGCTTTTTGTAAATAATAATAATAATAGCAAAGGTGGTAGATTGCATCATGCATAGTTTGGCCCTCAGAATAGCTCTGTGCTGACAGTGTGGGAAGGTGGGCTGCAAAATGGTGGAGAACTTGAGAAAGAGCCTCACGGAGCACAGTGGGACTTATGTCTGAGAAAATATGGACAGGACTGTGGTGTGAAATGACAAGCAGGGCCACCCACAAGAGTTGCCCAGTCACCATTCCCGATATAGCCACAATATATTCATGATCACAGCGGGGAAGGGGGCTGGAATGAGAAACCAAAAACAGAAGTGAGGAACGTAGGTGGAAGAGGAGAGGAGAAAGACAATCATTGATAGCAAGCCATGAAAAACAACATAAACTTTAGCTTCAAAGGCATGTCAACAGAAAAGAATATAAATAAATGCCGGCTTGGAAATTGGAGTGTGGCAGACTTAGATGAAGCAGGTAAAAAAATTCAGAGGATGAAAGATGTCGTCTGATGAAATAATAATGATCGGTGTCAATGAAAATGATACAGACACTTAGAAAATATTGAGACGGTTTAACTATAGGGGGGGGAGAGCATACAGTAGCGGCTTATTAAATCAATACTGTTTTTATTTTAGAAAAAGATAAAAGGATGACTTTTCAAAAAGTTATGAATCGATATGTGAAATTCAAATTGTCGCATTCACAAATCTATAACCTTTCCCTCCAGCAGGAAGCAGCCCCTCCTGTCCCAAAGGATAAAAGAGATCTGGGCCACGTCTTGCGAAAGAACAGAGAAGGCCTCTTTATAGAAGATGGAAAGGGAGGGGAGAGAAAGCTCTGTCTGCTGTTGTTAGCAACATATACATTATACATGAGATAAAACCAGCACAGGTTTTTTAAAATCCCTTGCTTGGAAATGTCTGCCAAGTGGAGAATCAGCAGGGCTCTATTTTCAGTTATTCCCAAGAAGAGAGCCATATATTGAGGATCCCATGGCTGCTGTTAAGCTTACTAGCTCCCATCAAGTTCATTGCAGATGTCACTGAATCAGGAGGGAGGTGAGGTTCCAAACTGTGTTTCCGTTCAGTTAGATGCCTACAGTTTTAGGAGACTAACAGTGCCTTAACTCCCTATGCTACCTGAAGTCTGTTTAAATAATCCACCGAAAGCATGGCAATAATTGATTAGTCTCCCTTTCTCTTTCATTCTGCATCAACAAATGTTGAAAGAGCTTATGGCAAACGCTGCTTTTCCTTTTCTCAAATGGAAACGGTCTGGTGTCATCAAGCACAGCCTGTGAGGGCGTTGACTGTGTCGCTGCAGCTGCTGTTGCCTGAGTTGTGGTGACACTGCAATGTGTAAGCCCACGCTGTGCAGGTGCCACCCGTCTGTTCAGTGAAGAAAGGAGACCTGGCATTCTCTGTGCAAGCGCAAAGATTTTCTCCCATCTGAGTGCCCATGCTGGGGGGAAAGACAACACATGGAAATCAAACCTCATTCCAAAGTTAGGAAATGTGTCGTATTGATTAGTAGTATTGATGGAAGCCATCAATTGTGCATTTCGCTAGTTTTTATTGCTCACGTTGGCAATGAACCAAATTGTTGTCGGATGCTGGTAGCGAAGTGTTATTAATTCTTAATGTATTTATTCTCTTGCGAACCACTTTGAGTGCCGTATACACGGGAAAGTGGGGTGTGGAAGCAACGTGACATAATTACTTTGGGATGTTCTGTGCAGAAAACACTTTACTGTGCGTAGAACATTACAGGAGATGTCCCAGTCATTCACATGCCAATCACACAGTGCCAGATTTCTGTATAAGCTAAACAAGCTGTAGCTTAGGGCCCCACTCTCTTGGCCCCCCCAAAAAAAAATTAAAGGAAAAAAACTGGATGTGCATTTCCGAAATATAAGATAAAAAGCAAATAAAATAAAACCTACATGCAGCAACAGTGTTTTGTGTTGTGTAGGCTCCTATTTGTTATGTGCAGATGGCTTTAGATACCTATTAGGTCCATAAATTACCATATAGCAGTCTTCCTCAAACTCGGCCCTCCAGATGTTTTTGGCCTACAACTCCCATGATCCCTACCTAGCAGGACCAGTGGTCACGGATGATGGGAACTGTAGTCTCAAAACATCTGGAGGGCCAAGTTTGAGGAAGCCTGCCATATAGAATACATTCAACACAAAAAACAGCGACAATTTGTTGTTGACAAAGGACAGCTGGACATATAAAGGGCCCCATTACCTTCAGTAGTTTAGGGCCTCATAAAACCTAAATCCACCCCTGCAATCACATTATATGAACCGGGTCCTCCTCAGCCCATCAGTCTGTCTTTCATTCTTTCCCCTCCTCACACATGGCAGTGGCTCTGTGACATTCTCAAAGACTATGCATGACAGTTATTTCCCGCTTCTTTGTCAGAGCAGAACAGCTCATGAGAATCAGGACCTAAATCAAGAAACGTTCATCAGAAAACTGAGTGCAGCTAAGATTCAAAGCTTTAAAATAGTGCAATCAGGCAGATGTAGGGGTTTTTTTTCCCTAGACTTTAGTAAAAAAACTGGGGTGGAGGGTAATTTTATGCTATAGCACACCATACCATCCAAGTGCCCCGATTTTCCAGGGACAGTCCAGGAATTACAGACGGCATCCCAGTTTCTGATTGGATCCTAGAGTGTCCCAGATTTCCTTTTTCCTCCCCTCCATGTCTCAGAGAACAAATAAAAGGTGTGTGTGCAGAAACGGAGTCCTGCTTATACGGAAAATAAAATCCCTGCACCAAATGAAGGAAACGGTGAAGCTGTCATATGAAGCCCTTCCTATAATTTTGAAGGAAAAGGTCAACAATCCACTTCAAATTCTTTCATTGCAATGCTTCAGCAGCTAGCCATTTGTTAGGAAATGTGTAGAGTGTTCATCCCTTTATTGTAAATGGAGCCTTACACTGTCTACTCAGAAATAAGTCCTACTGTATTCAAGAGAGCTTACACCCAGGTAATCTATCAAAGACTGGGCAGCCTTATGCTGTAATCCAAAGTATTTTTTACTCAGAACTCAGTTCCACTGAGTTCAATAGGATTTACTGTCTGGTATGTTCCTGATCATTTTCACAGTTTCTATTATTATTATTAACTCAGGGCAGTTTACCATTACAATTTTATTTCATTCCATTTATCTGTGGAAGGTGTAGACCAGGCATCCCCAAACTCGGCCCTCAGCTGTTTTGGGACTACAACTCCCATCATCCCTAGCTAACAGGACCAGTGGTCGGGGTGATGGGAATTGTAGTCCCAAACAGCTGGAGGGCCAAGTTTGGGGGTGCCTGGTGTAGACAGTCCCTTCCCTCACACATGTTCTCTTTACAATAACCTTGCAAGGTAGGTGAGGCAGAGAGGTTGTACCTGGCTCGAGGTGATCGGTATAGATGCGTATATGATGTTTATGTGTGCAGGGGATCAAACACAAGAGAACCTTCCTGATGTAGAATAGGATATCCCTGTTTTCATCAGAGAAATGTTGGAGGCTATAGGGTGGGGGTCCAGCATCTTGCATGCCAGAAATGGCCTTGAAGTGATGTAAAGTGGCACACCAGCCTCTATTCCTCCCAAATATATTGGTGGTTGTAATGGGTATGGGGTTGCTCGTGCGTAAGTTGCCGCCTCTCCTGGTTATGTTGCCTTGTTAAACCTTTCTGTCTGGACAGCCCTTCAATTCGTGGCTGCCTCAGTCGCTAGCAGAATCCGTCAGTGGGCGTTTCTTAAATCTTTTCCAACATAAAAGTTGTTTGACACCCAATCTCCTCCTACTCTCTCTGCGCGGAAGTCTTCTGCGCAGGGTGGGCGTGGGTAGTGGAGGACCCGTGCTCTCCCTGCTGGTGTCCGGTGAAGAGTCCTGGAGCCCTCTTGCTGATTCCCCCATCAGCCCCTCTATATCCCTGGTGTTGCGCTGATTTGCTTCCCCACCTGCGGAGCTGCCTCTCTCCCTGCTGGGCCCTTCTCAAGCATCATTTGAGAGCCTTCCCTCCGCCTCTAGCTCTGATGTCAGTTCCCTGACAGTGGTGGTAGCATTGCCACTTAAAAACAACAACTCAGCCATGGATCTTCTGCTGTTTCATCAAGGGATAATGCACAAATTGCTCATAAGAAGCAATAGCTCAATACCACCAATAGCTTAGGCAACTTTCTATACTAATAGTTATCACAGGAAAAATATGTAGCTTTGTGCCAGAAGGAGGTATAAGAAAAGGAAAGAAAAACCCCACATCACAGTCTTCCCTCTTTCAATGTCCTTTGCATGCTGAGAAGCATGAACGTATCATTTGCAGTTTCTGAGAAAAAGTCAGTAGAAAACGTGTATAATAAACCTTCCACCAGCATGAAATAAAATATACAAAAGCAGGATTTTCGCTCCTACGTAAGGATGCCAAAAATATTTGTGGGACATGAAACCTCAGCAATGTGTTTCAAGACACATACCATGTTCCAAGTGCTAATGTTCGCACTGGGAACTTTACATTAATAGATACATGGGGGGACATAAATATAACTATCCATCTGTTTAGGAAAGCTGCAGTGAACCAAGCTGTGGCCTGTCAGTTGCTATTCCACAGAAGGGACAGAACAATGTGTGCTTTGAGCTCTGTCTTTTCTGGGGCAGGCAACATATAAAACAGCATAAGAATGGCCCACAAACTCAATATGTGTATAGAAAAATAAGGTATGTGACTTTTGAAAGTCCATTTTGGTTCTCTATGGACTATCCATAGCATAACATTTATGCTGAATTGTGAAAGAGAGAGCCAAAGTAAGTACAGTGGTACCTCAGGTTAAGTACTTAATTCATTCCGGAGGTCCGTACTTAACCTGAAACTGTTCTTAACCTGAAGCACCACTTTAGCTAATGGGGCCTCCTGCTGCTGCTACACCGCCGGAGCACAATTTCTGTTCTCATCCTGAAGCAAAGTTCTTAACCTGAAGCACTATTTCTGGGTTAGCGGAGTCTGTAACCTGAAGTGTATGTAACCCAAGGTACCACTGTAAGGACATTTGAATATTTAATCTCAAACCTGATGAAATAAGTTGGGTTGAATGACCATACTTAGCATTTATGTATAATCAGAATTTGTTTCTTTCTTTTAAGTTCCTGTATGACTTTAGCTCAGGGATTCAGGACAGGTAGAATCGGGGCTTTTTTTCCAGCTGGAACTCTCCAGAACTCAGTTCCGGCACCTCTCAGGTGGGCGCCATTGCCATTATAAGAGAACAAGTTATAAGAGAACAAGCTCATGGTGAGTTCCAACACCCTTTTTTCTAGAAAAATAGCATTGGGTAGAATATAAGAATAGTCCAACTGCCAGCCCAATGGGAAGACCCTACAGGACTTCAGAAAAACACTTCAGTTCAGAGGAAGGTAATTCATCATAAAGATTGTGAGAGAACACTAGGGAAGAGAAAATTCCTGGTGGGCTTTCTTGAGGAAAAAAACACATGCCTTGAATACTGTCTGATAGTTTGTAAGAAGCTAATGGAGATTGAGGGCACAAGGAGAAGGGGATGACAAGATGGTTGGACAGTGTTCTCGAGCTATCAACATGAGTTTGACCAAACTGTGGGAGGCAGTGGAAGACAGGAGTGCCTGGCGTGCTCTGGTCCATGGGGTCACGAAGAGTCGGGCACGACTAAATGACTAAACAACAACAACAATGGAGATGGTAGAGTGCTGTAGCCATGACTCCTAATCATTTCTTAGTCATGTCTTCTGCTTTACAGAGAATAGGCCTCCATTTGAAGGAGTCTCCTATTTAAAGCGATGTCCAGTCCAAGTCTGAGATAAAGGACAGTAAGAAAGGAATTACAGAGACTTGAAAGCTGCCCATCAAAATTTAGGAGCTGGACAGTGGACTGAGCAAGCTCACACTTGACCTGCTCTGTCACCCCCAGTATGGTGTGATGCATTTCTATTTCTGTTTCCACTTAAACTATAATAATTTTTTTCTGTAGTTGCATCTTTACAAACAAATTAACCTGTGCAAATCTGTATCACCTTACCCCTCTTGTTTGAGTGATACATTCCTCTTTTTCTTCTTTTTGGCAGTACTGTTTTTTGGTGTGTGTTTTTAGAAAGGGAACCCAGCTCTCACCACCTTTTTCTAGGGCATCGTGCTTCATTCGGACTCCTGACAATATCGCAATATTGTCACCTTCGATTCAGGCAGGGTTCATTTCTCCAGTGCTCATGAGGATGTGTGAACAACAGCCACACTGACACAAATGCGGTGCAACTCAGAAATGGGTCATTTGAGCATCGTGAAATCACACATTTACCAGAAAACAAGAGCATGAATCTGTGCAGTCTCAAGTCAAAGTAAGGAAAAGAAATCACAGATACACACAGAGGACTGTAAACACCAAGGTTAATCAAGCAAGTGGCACAAAACACAGGAGAGAAATTGACTTTACCTGACAGAGTTTTACCCATAGGAACTCACCAACGATGTACATTGGGAAATTATTGATTTTTAAAGAGAGCAAAGAAAGGTCGAACTTTCTGCCCACCACATAACATTGCTTAGATTAGAGTCTTGGACTTTGTTAACGTAGCAGAAAAAGCAAGCCAGGATGTAACAACAATAGCAACAGAAGGCATCTTCTCAGAAAATCCAAATTCATTTTTTGACATTTTACAGAGCTGGAACATTTTATGGAGTATAAATTGTAAAAAGTCATTAAATAATAATATCCACTAAATAATAAATGAAGGCTCGCTAATTAAATGAAATAAATAATAAATAGAAAACCTTGCTAACTGGGGCTAACAAGCATTATTTTCTTTCTACTGGGACTGTAAGCAGGAAATAAAGTTTAAAAGCTAAAATATGAATAAATAGCAGATTGGGAAACACATCTCAGCAAGCAGGGAAATTAATAAGCAAATTGTTTGTCATCTGTTTTTTGTTTTGTTTTTTGCTGAGACACTCAGATAATAGGATGTTTTAAGAATATTGGACAGTTTAATTATCTGCAATCTGTACCTTTTTTCTGCATCAGAATACGTGTCTGTATTTCTCTGGATTCTATATATTTTCCCTCTTTATCGCTACATTTTGCTCTATCATAGCCTACATTGAAGGCGATAAATGAAATGGAATCTTTCATTTTTTTCATTTTTTTCCAGCTATTTCGCTTTTCACCAGGGAGCTTGAGTGGAAATGGAAGCACATCATAAAGTCACAGAACCTGACTGGCATCATGCAGAATTGAAAACATAACGTGAAATGTCCTGACTACCTAGTCAGCTGGGCAGTTTTTTCCATAGGGGAGATTTGCTATGGCAAGCATCTCCAACCTGGTGCCCTCCAGATGTTATGGACTATCATGCCAAGCAGCTCCAGACAGCAAGGCCATTTTGTTCATGACAAAACAAATACCTGGGCATTACAAGCCTCCACAAAAGCTACCACAAGTTGTTTTTCATGATTCTATAAAGTTTGGATGGGGTATTATGGCAGACTTCCCTAACTTTGCTTTTTACTATTTGCAATCTGTTCTTTTTAGGCATATCAGGGATTGCAGTTCCGCTATGGGATTTATAAACCAATTGCAATTCCGATTGATGCGCAAATACATTTTTACCATATGGAGTACATCTGGTTTGACAAAAGGATCCCCAATAAATTTGATTTTTGAGAACATTTGTGCACGGACTGAGCAATACAGTAAACTCTGGGTCAGGAGCTCCAGGACATGTGATTTCTGGAGAATTTAAGAGTGTGGAGTTCTGCACAAGATTTTTACACTCTGCAGCAGAAGCAAAGCCATGTCTTCAAAAGACGGCAATCAATCATCTTCCTCAGAGTATTGAATCCATATAGTAGCTGTGCCATCAGAAGTAATTGCCATCATTTAACTTTGATTGCAAACAGGATTTTAACGTTAACTTTGCAAACCGGTAAATCACTTAGCTTTAGATCAGGTTTATAGGGCAGCTCTTCCCATGGAGTCTTGAATCATGGCAGTTTTACTGTTTTTAATTAACAGATTCCAAGAACTTGATGCTTTGTGAGTCAATGAGAGGCGGTAACTCTTTGTGTTTCAGCAGGCAAGAGTCCATAGTCCATAACGTGCCCAGCAATATTTAAACACAGTGTGATATCCAATGTAATTCCAACTCAGAACAAAACCCACTAAAATTAATGGACTTAAACCCATTGATTTCAATGGGTCTACTCTGAGTCTGACTTAGTTCAATATCAGTCATTGTAGATATAGAGAAGGCTGCTGTATCTGTTGGCATTTCCCAGCACTTTCCCGACATACTTTGCTTGCTATGTGTCAAGGATGTATTTAAAGACCCAAAGTGTCTATCAGGACAAAACATGGATGACAACTCCACTTAGAATGAGTTTCTCAGCTTTTCTACATAGCCTGTTAGCCAAGGTGTGGTAGAAAGAAGAAATGGAAGAACTGAGTACAGACAGGAAAGGCATTTCACTTATCTTCCCCAAGAGACAGTTGAATACAAAGGTTAGAGTTTTGCAGGAGTTCCTCATGCAGTCATGAAGCTCATTGGATGACTTTGGGTCAAACATTTTCTCTCTGCCCACCAAACATCATAGGGTTGTTGTAAGGAGAAGGGGCAGCAAGAACCATGTACATCACCCCAAGCTCTTTGGAAGGAAGGTGGGATGTACATGTAATAAATACAAATATTTATCTATAGAGAATGATAGGATCCATTCTATTGCCATCCACCATTTTCCTGCACTGACCTTCATGCCTGAGGAACAAACTGTAGTATACCTTCAAGAAGATGAACTAAAAGTTTACAACAAACAGAAAAGTCAAATTCCTTTCCCACCTCGAGTAACATTATTGCTCATTTATGAGAAATCTCACTCCTGGAAACCAAACCCATATTGAACAAAAGGCCTTTTCCATCAGTCAAAGTTGCCACAATATTTTTGACTCCATGTCATAGAACATCAAGCACTTTTTCTCCATGTACAGACTAAACCAGACCAGACCAAAGTGCACCGTTTGAAGTATAAGAAGTGCAGAATTAATATTCAGCGGCGAAAGCTTGTTATATTGGTCAAGGTTGTTTGCAGAGTAAACAAGCAAAAGGGCTGAAATTTGTGTTAAGCTCGAGCCAGCAAATTATAAGAGTCCTGCTCTGTAATTGTAGGTTGCAGCTTGCTCTTGAGTGTAACAGTTGCTAGATTATGTTTATAGCTTTGCCCTTCTGCTACAGAGCTATGAACCGCAGGCATACAATTTTTCATTCGCCTCATATGCTTGTCAAGTGTGTGACGTATAAGAGGCATTAATCGGCAAAGGTCAGATCCTTATCAGCCACCGCTTATTTTAATGCCTTGAAGAGAGTCAAGAGGCATGGTGTCTTATGCAACTAGGCAAGGATGCCTGTGTTTCCAGCAGCAATGGAATCACGAAGGCTTTAAAAACAAGTACAGAAAAGAGACACTTCATTCTCGATGATTTCCTGAGAGCCAGAGTGGTGCCGTTTGGATGCTGTTTGGACTACAACTGCTATCAGTCCCAGCCAGCATGGGTAATAGTCAGGAATTCTAGTCGAAAATCTCTGGAGGGCACCATACCATGTTGGCTACCTCTGGTGCAATGCGTAGAGCAGTAGTGGCAACCTGTGGCTCGAAGGCCAGATGCAGCCCTTAACCTGCTTTCAAAAGCCTCAACAAATGCTCATTTTAGACCCTGAGTAAGAGTAAGACATGGGTGGCGCTGTGGTCTAAACCACTGAGCCTAGGGCTTGCCGATCAAAAGGTTGGCGGTTCGAATCCCCGCAACGGGGTGAGCTCCTGTTGCTCGGTCCCTGCTCCTGCCCACCCAGAAGTTCGAAAGCACGTCAAAGTGCAAGTAGATAAATAGGTACCGCTCCGGCGGGAAGGTAAACGGCGTTTCCGTGTGCTGCTCTGGTTCTCCAGAAGCGGCTTAGTCATGCTGGCTGCATGACCCGGAAGCTGTACGCCGGCTCCCTCGGCCAATAAAGCAAGATGAGCGCCACAACCCCAGAGTCATCCACGACTGGACCTAACAGTCAGGGGTCCCTTTACCTTGTTAAGAGTGAAATGTCCTTCTGGCAGCCTATTGGATGGTAAAAGAGGTAGAGAAAGGGCTGGTCCACATCTCCTTTTGGCTCTGACTTCACCCACAACTAGTTTGGTCCCAACCAAGGCTGACATGCAGCCTGCAACAGAGGAGTCTGAAGATCACATGCCTTGCAAAGATCACATCACCTTGCAAAGACCAGGATGTCTGTTATTTCCAGTGCTGCTCCTCGCTAATGGTTCCCTGCCCTGCTACAGATTAATTCATTAATTCAATCATCTTAGCAATTATCACCAATTGCTTAAAAGGTTAAAGGTGTGCCCATTCGACATATATTTAAGCTCTAATTATCACTGGCTAGAATTGTTGTATCTCATTGCCATTCAGCTCCCACTGTGCAGTTGTATCTTTTAAATACCTGCCAACTCAGAATTCACTTCATGTGTCTGAGAAAGTCAGGGGCCCGTTCCTTCCTCAGTAAAGGCTGTTGCCATTCCCCTGCTGAAAATCAGCTTCATGTAACTAAAATGAGCATAATGAATGCACCTGCATTCACTGAAGTGAAATAAAGCAGCCTGTCATACTCCTGAACATGGGGGGGGGGGAATTATCATCATCATTATTTTGTGATAACAGTAATGGAGTTCCATGCTCATAGATAAGCATTTCTGAAACAATTTGCAATTGGATCTACAAGAAGAGTTGGTGAGCCCAGATACTCCATTATAGCTTCTCTTTGGGGTAGGGCTGTAGAGCATGTACATCAGGCATCCCCAACCTTCGGCCCTTCAGATGTTTTGGACTACAATCCCCATCATCCCTAAGCACTGGTCCTGTTAGCTAGGGATCATGGGAGTTGTAGACTAAAACATCTGGAGGGCCGCAGGTTGGGGGTGCCTGATGCACATCTTCCCTCCATGTACTATTTGAGAGAGAGATTCTACAGGTTAATGAGAAAGCCAGTGTATCCACAATTTATTATCACACACACACATCACACCATTGGCTATCATGTTCCCTTTTAATACAGACTTAGAACTAAAACTGGATCAAGCTGAGGTTTCTTTGTACAGAACTTCATGCATATGTATGATCCAGTTAGAATTTGCATTTCTGTTCTTTCTCTTGAACTGCCCTTTTTATTTTTGGTTAAAAAAATAACAACTTACCACTGCATCACAGTGACATCATCATCATAATTGACAACTTTAGTTAATTTCACATCAAAGACATGGAGTGGAGTAGTGGGAATCACTTTTTACATACAGTGGTACCTCAGGTTACATACGCTTCAGGTAACACACTCCGCTAACCCAGAAATAGTGCTTCAGGTTAAGAATTTTGCTTTAGGATAAGAACAGAAATCGTGCTCCGGCGGCACGGCAGCAGCAGGAGGCCCCATTAGCTAAAGTGGTGCTTCAGGTTAAGAACCGTTTCAGGTTAAGAACAGACCTCTGGAACGAATTAAGTACTTAACCCGAGGTACCACTGTACTTTGGAAAACTTTAAATATGTAAAAAAAATCTGGGAATTCGTAGTTGACCTACACATTTCAGTCCTAGAACCCCATGGCTGGGCAAATAGCACCTCTTCTGGGAAACTTCCTTTGCCACTCAGTGGCATCATTCACTGGCAGAGGTGAGGATAATCATCATCACGTTTTTATCCACCTTTGGGGTTTTTCCTTTAGCTTAACTTTGTGCCCATTCAAAGGATGAGTTTTTTATGCTGCATCTATATTCTCAAAGTGCAAATCTCCCACAGTACTGATTACAAATGTCAGCTCTAAATTCATTCAAGGATGGGCAAATCTGTAACATTTGGCTTTTCTCTCTTTTCTCATTCTTCCAGTCTTAAATTCAGTTTGTTGCATTTCCACACGTTTGCCATTTTTTAAAAAGGAAAGCCTCATGAAAATTCAGCAGCATTTCAGTGCAAATTCTCCTAATAAACATATTTGTATGCAATTTTGCCTATTATACACATTTTGCAAAGCAACTTCTAATATGATGCATTCACACGTTGCTCTGATATATGCATTTCTCTACACACTTTTGGGCTGGAGAATTGCACTGCAAAATTTGGAAAAGTGCAAACTTGGGACAATAGCTGTATTCTAATTCCCACAGTGTTTCAGAAAGTGCGTATTAGGTAGGTTCATCTGTACATGTCTACTCTGAAGTAAGACCCACTGAGTTCAGGTAAGTGGATGGATTGCAGCCTTAGGTTCCATTGCTGGAAGAAAGGTCCATTCTTGTACCGGTGCCTACCTGCTATAGCAGAACAAAACTAGTTGCCTTCTTCCTGCAGAGCACAGATGGGTACATTATAACAAGGCGAATGAATAGTGGTGAATGAAACATTTATGCAAGTTGTTGAAATAAATGTAGAAACTTCCAAGACATTGATGGAGAAGGGAAATCAAGTATAGCACTAAAATCCAAAATACTTAACATAGTTCTGTTTTCATTTTTTACTTTCTTGGGTTAGAGTTCAAGATTCAAGATATATAGAGAGAGCGATTCTATCACAGGATAACTTATTTGTTTACTGGCAGACAATGTGAGCTGCACACCTGGCACCATGAATTTCTGTCAGTTCATGGCTGGGTCATGAAATCAGCAGACAAGAGGGAGGACTGAGCTTCCTGCACTGATAAGCCTGAGGATATATTTAAGAGTCAGGATATTTACAAGCTGCTGTTGTCATTCTCTCCCTGTGCCTCAAGGGCAGTAGTATTCATCCAGACCCTGTGATTTCAAATCAGGGACATATATTACCAAAGTTTGCAAACAAACAAACCTGCAATTCTTAAAGCCCCATTCAGTGTGTGCTAAGGATGCTTGAGGAATTTGATGTTTGTCGATTCTGATGCAAATGGACCTGATCCACACCTTCCCTGACTAATGTACAGATAATTATCCTTCAGATTTCACACTTCGTGATACAGCCCTGCCTCAAAGATTGCACTCCATGATGTGCTTCGGTCCTCACTAGAAGGGCTATGGAAGGGCTCACAGCATCAACGCCCCAGTAGATCTTGCTCCCCCATTAAGTTTCCTGGGTTCCCTGCCCAAAATAAAGCTACAGCTTTGGTTGCAGCACTGGTAGCAAATCAGACTGCTGTATCTTTCCAGCTCTGGGAGGGACTAGCCCAGACGAGCCTCTGTCCTTTTCTTCTCCTGTTCTTAGCTTGGGGAGGGGAGGTAGGTCTACCCCTCCTTCTGGTGGAATTACTAACTAGTTGTTTCCATGGCAACACATCTGTACTAGATCAACTATTTAGACATGCAAAAAGTGGTGCTTAATGTCCTGACCCCTGTATGCAGCAGGAGCCTGAAGAACCAGATGGCTCCCACCAAACATCACCAGTCCAGCAGTGCCAGGAGAGAGGCCACGACATGAAGGAGAAGTTTTCTCAGTGGGTGGAGCCTGGAAAAGATACTCTGGAGGTAGGCATAGAAGGCCTCAGTTCACTTCCAATATTTGTTGGAGTAAGTGAGTCACTTGGAGCTGTCCATGCTCCCGCATTCTGCAGCGAGCACAGCACGTGTCTGCACATGCGTGGGTCGCGATTCGCCGCTTCTGTGCATGTGTGTTATGTCATTTTGACTGTCTGCGCATGCGCGAGCAGTGAAACCTGGACGTAACGCATTGCGTTACTTCTGGGTTGCCACAGAGTGCAACCCGAAAATGCTCAACCTGAAGCAACTTCAACCCAAGGTATGACTGTATTGCGTTTAACCTAGAGGATTTCTCTAGTCTGTGGCATGGGTAGGCAAACTAAGGGCCGGGGGCCGAATCTGGCCCAATCGCCTTCTAAATCCGGCCTGCGGATGGTCCGGCAATCAGCATGTTTTTACATGAGTAGAATGTGTCCTTTTATTTAAAATGCATCTCTGAGTTATTTTAGGGGCATGGGAATTCGTTCATTAATATTTTTTCAAAATATAGTCCGGCCCCCCACAAGGTCTGAGGAACAGTGGACCGGCCCCCAGCTGAAAAAGTTTGCTGACCCCTGCCTATGGGTTCCGGCTTTGATCCAGAACACAACAC
Source organism: Podarcis bocagei (assembly GCF_964188305.1). Taxonomy (NCBI): domain Eukaryota; kingdom Metazoa; phylum Chordata; class Lepidosauria; order Squamata; family Lacertidae; genus Podarcis; species Podarcis bocagei. Next base: position 38,959,846 of record NC_138134.1, read on the forward strand.
TTTATCAGAATTTTAAAAGAGGCTGGTTTGATCACTTCAGCAGTGTCTTCTATCACAGACTACCATTTTACAGATATGAAACCATGGGCTTGGGGTGCAGCCAAATATATCAAAATCAGCCTCCCCATCCTGTTGTAATATGATATTCTCCCAAACAGGTAAAACACTTATAATGTCACCCCAAATAAAACACCAACAAATAAGGCACAAAAGCAGGCAACGCTCCCTCCAAAAGATACTCCCAAACCAAGCCCCCAGTATTGAGACGGGCAGGGGGCCTTGTCAGCCACCAAGGAAGGTACCTGAGTTGCCTATATTACAGAGACCCCAACACTAGGGATCTTCTGTCTCCCTCCCATACCACAACCTTGACCCAAATTTCCCACCACCATCTGCTTTAGCCACTATAAAGGTAAAGGTAAAGGTACCCCTGCCCGAACGGGCCAGTCTTGACAGACTCTGGGGTTTGTGCGCCCATCTCACATCTATTGGCCGGGGGCCAGCGCTGTCTGGAGACACTTCCGGGTCACGTGGCCAGCGTGACAAAGCTGCATCTGGCGAGCCAGCGCAGCACACGGAACGCCGTTTACCTTCCCGCTGGTAAGCGGTACCTATTTATCTACTTGCACCCGAAGGTGCTTTCGAACTGCTAGGTTGGCAGGCGCTGGGACCGAGCAGCGGGAGCGCACCCCGCCGCGGGGATTCGAACCGCCGACCTTTCGATCGGCAAGCCCTAGGCGCTGAGGCTTTAGCCCACAGCGCCACCCGCGTCCCTCTATATATATTAGCCACTATAGCTGCTTCTAAAAGAATAAAATTATGGTGCAAGATTCAAGCACGTAACATGTACTTTGGCCCTTACTTGGAGTCTTTTTAGCTATGGAAGCTATTTCGATCTTGGCAAAATCCTGCAACAAAAATCTTGGCAAATTCAAAAGGCCACTGTAAAATCTCTCTGAACATATAATAGGTGCAGAAGTAAAGCAGACTTTTTCTACGATTACAGTCAGCGACCACAAACTGTCCCTGGAAAATTGGAAGCACTGTTTTGCTACAGGCTTCTGACTATAATGAGAGATAATGCCTCCGATTGTTTGGCACGGCACATGATGGCAGCAATCTTGGGCCTCTGTTACAGCTGTGAATGTTCCACATAGTTCAGCAGGATGAAGGCATGACTGAAGGAGCCTGGCAAATGATGAGAAAACATCTAGGTAGGTAAAAATGCTCACCACCATTTATACTTTTGATTGTGTTTCTTTAGCCCCAAGACAACGGATAGGAAAAGAATGGCTGCAGTGTTCAATTATCTGTATTTTTTTTCAGTTCTGCACAATGGGGACATTATTTAAACAATTTCATGGTCATCCCTGAGATATGCATACGGTATAAGGATAAAATCAGAAATTAAAATGCTCAAAAATTAAAATCTGATACTAATTAAGCACGACTGCTGTGAACTACTGGGGGGGGGAGCAGTGAAATGTACTAGGGTAGGGGACAACTTCACTGCACTGGTGATGTGAGCAGCCCACTGTCCAATTTAAAACATCAGTCTATAGTGGCAGTCTGAATAACCCCTTCCTCTAGGAGCCCTTAGAACTGTCCAGCCACTGTTCACTTGATCACTTTGGCTAAAACGAGATTTGACACTAGTTCCTTCATTCCTGAGGGTTACATAAATGTTTCTTTAAAAGAATGGTGGGCAGCCTCAAGAGCACACTCCTTCCTTGTCCCTGCCACACCCCTCCCTAGGCCTATTTTGCAACCTCCTTGATAGGTTAAGACTCTGGAATGTTTCCTTGGAATGTGATAATGGCTTTTCCTTGACTTGTGGGAGGGTGTGGGTGTAGAATGACACCTCTGACTTTCATATAGCTGGAATGTAGTCTATTGTACAAAGATTCAGCTCACATTTATGGCTCTGCCTATTTGTACCCACCACATTTGTACCCACCACACGGAAAATCACTTGTGAAGGAATGTGGCCCTCAGACTTTAAAAGAGGTGTCTCTGTTGCCTCCTTCCAACTTGATGGTATGCCATTGTATTCATAATAACCAATAACTTGGTCTTTTACTTATCCTGACTAGCTGAAATAAACCAAAATAGGCATGGCTCAAATGGCTGCATCATGGTGCACAGAGATACAGGTGCTTTGTCCACACCTTAAGGTTTTCCTAGTTAAACTGACCCCACAAAACCTAACCAAAGGGGGAGATGGATGCATATACTCATGACTCTTTCAACAAGGGAGCCAAAATGGCAATGAATGTGAGCCATTTATCTGCAAAGTACCATGTCATAGCTGGCTACTACCAAGGGCTCCAATTGTCATTGGTATCATCTCATGGTGACTGGCATTGTTAGAGGAAATAATCAAAGGGTATGAGAACACCTTAGCTGGCATGAAAGAGTTGTTGATTGGAAAGAGGTGCAGAGAAAGAGTGTCAAATAAACCAATTACAGGGGGGGAAACATCTGTGGATTTTTATTGTCTTTCACTTGCTACTTAATGTCTTGGAACTGAACTCCTCACTTAATATAATGAACATAATTCCTACCACACATTCCACACAAATGCTCCATGTAGAAAGAAGTACAGTGGTACCTCGGGTTAAGAACTTAATTCGTTCTGGGTTTCCGATCTTAACCTGAAACTGTTCTTAACCTGAAGCACCACTTTAGCTAATGAGGCCTCCTGCTGCCGCTGCACCGCCACCGTGTGATTTCTGTTCTCATCCTGAAGCAAATTTCTTAACCCGAGGTACTATTTCTTGGTTAGAGGAGTCTGTAACCTGAAGTGTCTGTAACCTGAAGTGTCTGTAACCTGAGGTACCACTGTATATGTCCCTGTGTGGGGAGCTTGAAAGAATTAAATATAGAAGGAAAGGAACTGAAGAAATTAAACACGGAAGCCAATTATCTTCTCCATATCTCCTGCCGCAAAAGCATTTTGATGTTCATTTCTGTTACCAGGGAAAAGATAAAAGCACTTCCAAATTCAATGAAGTAAAAGAGGTCATGGCACTCTAAGAGGTACTGTCTCGGGAGGATCCTGACACATCCCAAAATTGGCATCTGAAAACTAAAGGTCCTTAGTCAAATAACTCAAACTGGCCTCCAGCTCATTTTGCAGTGCTATTTTTTTTGGATCTGTAATTATACCGTGAAGTAATGCATCAGGAATGCAAACTGATGGTCTTGGACAGTAAGACCTAAAAGATTCAGAATATTAATGTCAGGAATACTTATCTTCTTAGACACTTACAGTCTTTGTAGTTTATTGGAAGATAGAGAAACACATGGGTAAAAACAACTCTTGCTCCAAGCTTTAGCTGCTATTATTCCTTCTCCACAGCAAAGTCAGGCAATGGCATTATTTTCCCTAACGGCTGGACCAAGACATTTTGCTGCCTGAGGCAGAGCAGCAAATAACACCCCTGACCAAGTCAAGATGACAGTGGTGATGAGTTTATTCTGATCAATGAGATCCTCTGATGGGGCACTTCTGCTGGTTCCCCATGTCCCTGAGGTTTGGCTGGCTGTCAATAGGGAGCAGACCTTTGGTGTGACAGGCCCTGCCCTGTGGAACTCCCTGCCAATAGAGGTCCAGTGGGACTCGTCCTTTCCTTCTTTCAGACATCTTTTGAAAAGGAGACTGTAGGCTTTGTAACATGAATTTTCTTTTATCCAGTCAGTATTCATCAATGTCTTACTGGTGTTTTTCATGATCCTTTTTATAGACACTTTTGCTGATTTTATTCTCACAGGTTGTATTTTGCCTTGAAATTTTTTTAAAATGCAGATTATAAGCTACCTAATGCCAGTTTAGGCTCTGAAGCAATAAAAACTGATTATACAATCATTAAAGTATAAGCGTCAGTTCACAATAAGACAGAATATAAAATTCACATTAAAACCAAGCTTTTAAAACCCCACCATAATTAAATCAGGAGACTCTGGCCAAGGGAATGCCTGTCTAAGCACATGCATCTTCAAAAGGCAGAGGAATACCAATGCAGCGGTATTATCATATTTTAGCAAGGGACACATTTCATTAAAGTGGTGCCACCAGTGAAGACGCACACTTCGGCATCACCAGCAGCTGATAATCATCAGCACATGGCAAGACTAGCTGGATTCCATTTTTTCAAATAGCTTAATGTCCTTGCAATGCAATAGACAGGAAGTAGATCTTTCAAGTAACCTGGTCTACAATAGTATCCCAAGCCAACCGTGTTATTTTGGGGCCTGGAGCAAAAATAATTCCACAAACAGTTCTTCCACTTCTTCACAGTAAGAATACAACCATAATAAAGCAGATTAATAAACATTTGCTGCACTTTCATGTCACCCAAAACCATCCGCCTCAGGTTGCCACCTCCCTTTCCCTAATGGCAGGGTCTGCCCTGGGTTCTCCTAGCTTGCAGTCCCCATTCTGCTTCCAGTCTGTCAACTCTTGCAGGCTGAAAACTGGTTCCTGGCTAAGTAACAGTTGTGGCTGCTCTACACTGGATTCTTTTGCGGAATGCTGGCACAATACATTCCGCCAAAGTAACAAACAAATGAAAAAGAATGCAGTGAACAGCAACACTGTTTATTTATATTTGTTAATAAAAATATTTCTAGACCTCTGGTGTGCCCATGGAGCTTCCTGCACAAAAACAGGTCTATGCAGCCAAAGAAAGTGGATTGCACAAAAAAATATACATCAAAAGCATGACCTATGATGAGGAATAATATTATAGATCCTTTAAAATAAATCTAAACCTGTTCTTTATACAGTATGTCTTGTTCTGTTCCTCCACACACTCCTGAATTCAGTTCAAAGGAACAATCTAAAAACATGTCAATAAAAAGCTTTCATCCATTTTTATTTTTATTTTAAAAAATGATATTTATTAGAAGTTTAAAGATAAAAGAAAAAAGGAAAACAATAAAAATTTTTACAGAACCTACATTACAATACATAAAAAGAAAAAACATAAAAACCATACAACAATACAGCAAAAAGAAATGAAAAAAACTAAAACACACATCCAATATTCCATATCTTTACCTTTCATTTACTTGTTTCATCGACCTCCTCACACCTCCCTTTTTTGTATTCTAGTTCAATTCACTATTTCAGCAAATTCTTTCCATCTTTCTCAATTTTTGTTCTATAATTTATCTTAACGGTCTAACCTTAAATTTTTTCATTTTGGCCCATTATCAATCAGCTTTTACTTAATTCTTTATTACATTTCTGCTAAAACCATATAGCTTCATTCCAGCATCCTTCTAACATTCATTAATTTTACAATGTTTCAGTAAATATACTTTAATTTGTTTCCAATCTTCTTCCACCGACTCTTCTCCCTGGTCTCGGATTCTGCCAGTCATTTCCTCCAGTTCCATGTAGTCCATCAGCTTCATCTGCCATTCTTCCCTGGTGGGTAGATCTTGTGTCTTCCAATGCTTTGCGATAAGTATTCTTGCTGCTGTTGTAGCATACATAAAGAAAGTTCTATCCTTCTTTGGCACCAATTGGCCAACCATGCCCAGGAGAAAGGCCTCTGGTTTCTTCAGGAAGGTATATTTAAATACCTTTTTCATTTCATTATAGATCATCTCCCAGAATGCCTTAATCTTTGGGCATGTCCACCAAAGGTGAAAAAATGTACCTTCAGTTTCATTACATTTCCAACATTTGTTATCGGGCAGATGATAGATTTTTGCAAGCTTGACTGGTGTTATGTACCACCTGTAGATCATTTTCATTAAATTCTCTTTTAAGGCATTACGTGCCGTAAACTTCATACCAGTGGTCCATAACTGTTCCCAGTCAGCCATCATAATATTATGTCCAACATCTTGTGCCCATTTAATCATAGCAGATTTCACCGTTTCATCTTGAGTATTCCATTTCAACAGCAAGTTATACATTCTTGACAAATTCTTAACCTTATGGTCTAACAATTCTGTTTCCAATTTTGATTTTTCCACCTGGAAGCCTAATTTTTTATCCAAGTTATATGCCTCCATTATTTGATAATAATGGAGCCAATCTCGTACTCTGTTTTTTAATTTTTCAAAGCTCTGCAGTTTTAATCTGTCACCCTCTTGTTCCAAAATTTCCCAATACTTCGGCCATTTGGCCTCCATATTGAGTTTTTTCTGAGCCTTTGCTTCCATTGGTGACAACCATCTTGGGGTTTTATTTTCTAGCAAATCCTTATATCTTATCCAAACATTAAACAGTGCTTTTCTTACAATATGGTTTTTGAATGCTTTGTGTGCTTTAACCTTATCATACCACAAATATGCATTCCAACCAAATACATTATTGAAACCTTCCAAATCCAAGATATCCGTGTTTTCAAGAAGCATCCATTCTCTCAGCCAGCAAAAAGCGGCTGATTCATAATAAAGTTTTAAGTCTGGCAAGGCAAATCCACCTCTTTCTTTAGCATCAGTTAATATCTTAAATTTTATACGAGGCTTCTTGCCCTGCCAGACAAATCCAAGTCCCAATGATCTGCAAATTCCTCCGTGAGATAGTCTATCAGACAGTCTTTTTCCAGTTCAGGTACAGCTCTAATCCTCAGGTTTGTCTGTTTTTCCTTAAGCTCAATCATAGAGAGCACCAACTTATGGTCCTCGAGTTGCTTCTGAAGGTCTGGGACTCTCTCTGTTTCCAGCTGGGTTACCTTCGCTTCCACAGCAACAACCTTTTCCTTAACTTCCTCTGCGATCTGTTGAGTTGAATTAGACTCCTGGATCAATTTCTCAATTGCTTCTGTATTTGAATTAACTTTTTGTCCCAAACTATACTTTGTGTATTCTGATTTATACTTTGTGTATTCTGATCCAATTTTTTATTCATTTGTTCCAATGATTCATTTATTTTGCTCAAAGCAAGTGCCAGGGCCTCTTCTGAAATCATTCCTTTTGGTTTAGAATGCGTTAATACAGCCACAGATGAAGCAGGAGGGCCGGATGTAGAAGCTCTTCGCCAAGACTTCCCAGACCTTGTTGTTTTGTCTTGGATTGGCGGGTCTATTTTTTCTTTTCCATCTGCCATAACACTTAAGCCCTTCAAGGTCAATTTCACAGTCCCAGAGTCTTATCTTTAGAATTGGAAAATTCCAATCCTTGTAGCAATTTCAAAGTCCTCCTCTAGAGGGAAATAGTTACTATTTATATTGTGTTAGTCCAAAATGTCGCTTTTTTTTTTCCAAACCACAATTGCACCAGTATATTTAGTATCAAATCTCAGCTACTATTACTCAGTTTCTTTTACTCCTTTTAGTCCCTTTTGGATCAGAAGAGGGTAATTGAAACAATGTATCACTCTTGTTTCACTAACTGTCAATGAGCGGTCTATTCACAGTCTATGCAGAGCTCCAGAATATAACAATCTTAATGGCAGCCCGTTCCCAGGTTCTGAGCGATGGAAATTTAGCTTCTTTCCCTCTCTTTTAGCAGGCAAATATTGTCCAAAAACTCCCCCCCCCCTTCTCCTGCTTCCAAAGGGGAGTTCGCTATTTTTAGTGCTGGAAATTTAGACGTTTGAGGTAAACTTTCCAAGACTTTAGCTTAAGCCTGTTTGCTTCCGACTATTTACAGAGAAGGAAGGCGGACTTCCTGTTTTAAACCTCCCCCCGTTCGTTGCCAAATTCAACTTTTGAAACTCCAATTCTTCGCTTTACTCACAGGTAGTTACTTTTAGATCCAATTTTCAACAGGAAAAAGTCAGCGCTCTCCGGCAATGGCTGTGTGGCTTCACTCCGTGGATGTAGCAGTTGATTCAAAGCACCGTGCCACTCACCCCACTTCGCTCCGGATCCCCGAAAATGGGTTTCCCCGCGAGTAGGGGAGGCGCTGATGGTGCCCGCCAAATCCCACGTCCACAGGCTTCACCCGCCTGTGATTTTTGAAGGGTCTCCGCCTTCGCCGCGGCGACCAGACCCGATTTCCACTGAGCGGGTTCCTCTGATTCAGAGGAATTCCGCCATTACCGATGGCGCTAACCTGGAAGTCTGCAAAAAAGCTTTCATCCAATTTGCCAAAACACTAGCATAGAGTTTCTAGTGATGAATGCTTTCATCAGCAAAGATGAGAATGTGGCTATCATTATATCTGGAGTAATCTCAAATGTTAGGGACGCGGGTGGCGCTGTGGGTTAAACCTCAGCGCCTAGGACTTGCCGATCGTCAGGTCGGCGGTTCGAATCCCCGTGGCGGGGTGCGCTCCCATTGCTCGGTCCCAGCGCCTGCCAACCTAGCAGTTCGAAAGCACCCCCGGGTGCAAGTAGATAAATAGGGACTGCTTACTAGCGGGAAGGTAAACGGCGTTTCCGTGTGCTGCACTGGCTCACCAGATGCAGCTTGTCATGCTGGCCACGTGACCCGGAAGTGTCTGCGGACAGCGCTGGCCCCCGGCCTCTTAAGTGAGATGGGCGCACAACCCTAGAGTCGGACACGACTGGCCCGTATGGGCAGGGGTACCTTTACCTTTACCTTTAATCTCAAATGTTAACATTAAAAGCAAGTGTTGTTTTGAACTGTGAGTGGCTTTTGAGTATTTGATGTAGAAAGGTAGCAAATAAATAAATCCCTAAATATCTTGCTTCTTGGATGAAACAGTCAACTATAGTTCCCCTCAATGAAAGAAATCATGCTGAGAGCCAACAAATGTAGAATAAGCTCCCCTATTCAGACCCGATGCATTCATGGCAGCAGAGTCAGGTGATGGGCACATGATGGAGGGGTGAAGCTAATGCTTGCTTTCACACATCTGAACAACATCTAAAAGCAAAGCGGCTCTGTCATTTCCCTTTAAATAATTTCTTTTACTCATATGTACACATATACAGATTCAACCAATTAATTTATTTTCAAAAACTGATACAATTAATCAACTATGATTTCCTTAATCTAATGCAAGCATCACTGGCCATGTATACCTAGCATGCATCTAGTAGTTATATGCGGCAGAATCATAAAAGCACAAAAGTGAAGTATCTAAGAATGCATTTTTTTGCTAGGACTGAAGTAGTTGCCAGTTATCTGGAATAATATCACCGAACACACATTGGAAAGAGCTTATAGCCTGCTTCTGAATGAGTGCTTCTTTATTGAACATTGCCCTCAGGTCATCCTGTGAATGCAAGACTCTAGATGAAAGAAACCAAGTCATCTCATGAGAATATATAGCACTGTTTTTAAAAAGTAAGCAAAAAAAGAAAGAAGCAAAATAATATAGAATGGGGTCATACAGAGAAAGTCAATAACCAGACATGACATTACCTTGTGATGGCTTTGCAACCTTCTATTAATTAAAGGAAGAATGGACCATAATCCAGTGCATTTACTCAGAGGGAAGTCCCACTGTGTTCCATTGGGCTTACTTTCCGGTAGGCCTGCACAGAGTTGCAGCCTCAGTAAAGCTTTTTATATAATAATAATAATAATAATAATAATAATAATAATAAAAAATTTTATTTATATCCCGCCCTCCCCAGCCGAAGCCGGGCTCAGGGCGGCTAACAACAATCAAATAATCAGTCAAATAATCACACAATCTAAAAATTTTCATTATAAAAATTAATTAAATCAAATAGCTTTTATTAAAGATTTTATTGGATTACAAAAGTGCGTGCATTGTCTCTATTTTCAGGTTGTAGAGTCTTTTCTACAGATTAGTTCCATTGGATGTGAGACATTAATGTTGTATGCAGTATAAGGTTGGGGGGAGGAGACTCAGTAAAGTTGAAGAGATGCTTTAGGAGCTCTTCACAACCTCTTTTTGTTTCAACCACCCTGAACAATCACCAGCAAACTTGGCTAGCTCACTATTCAACTCCCTCTGTAAATCATTTATGAACAAGTCAAAAAGCACAGGTCCCAATACCAGTCCTTGGGGCATTGCTACATCTGTCCCATTGGGAGAACTGTCCATTTATTCCTACTCTCTGCTCCCTCTTACCTACTTACCAGTCAACAAAACAACCTCTCCTCTTGTTCCATGATGGCTAAGTTTCCTCAGGAATCTTTGGTGGGATACTTTGCCAAAAGTTTTTTTAAAACTCTAAGTGCACAATGTCACATCACTGGATTTTATTTAGGTTTGGGGGGAGGGGGAGTTGCACTCAAGGGCAAGCTTCAAAGTAAACATCCAGCGTCATTTGTCCCTAAGTAGTCTTATCTCTTTCAGTGGATTTGAAGGCATCATTTTTAAAATTCTGACTGCTGAAGTTTTCATATTGAATGTACTATACTGACTGTGACTATTATTGTGCTTTTAGTATGATTGTCTATCACTTATATTGGACATGCTGTATTGTGTGTTTAAATTTGGTATGTCTTTCGTTTTGCACCTTGAGTATGACTTTATAGACAGCTGAAATAGACCTCTTCAAAATAAATAAATAAATAGATAAATAAATAAATAAAAATGCAACACAATACAAGATTCTACCTAGCTTGGTTCCAATATTCAGCCTCTTCTCTCTCTCTCTCTCTCTCTCTCTCTCTCTCTCTCTCTCTCTCTCTCCCCCCCCCCCCAATCTCTGTTTTGTACTTTCCATTCTACTATGGCTTTTAAATGACAGAAGTCGGTCGCTTAGATTCTTTACAATGTTCAAGGACTTCAACAGGCAGCTGATTGCTTCTTGAAAAGAATGCAATATTAAACTAACACCATCTGAGCCACAGCATTACCAAAGTTGGCATAAGCAAAGGTCACAGTTGGATAATTTATTCACAACATTTGCTAGGGGGCTCCCCTCCCAGTTGGTTTACCTTGTTAATGGCATCCAAAGAAGATCATTAGGAGTACTGATGAGGTTCATAGTGCTTTGTCAGAAAACTATGTGACCCAGACAATATCACCAGAGCAACTGTAGTGAAATCTAGAGAAGTCAATGAGCACATATGAAAACATGAGCAGGCTGCTGAAACATTTCAGCATGGAGATAATATGTTCCCTTAGGAGAGGAAGTCTCCATTCTTCTTCCTAATGACTTATCATTAAAGCAGGAGTAAAGGTGCTTCTGCAAAGATTCCATTAATTTCAATTTGACTTTGCAAACCAGGGTCCTGGTGGATTGTGCCCCTGGAGATGAGAATGGCAAAAACAGCATGCACATAAGCGTGGATATTCACCAAGGTCTAGTAAGTCTGACTAAATTAATGGTGTTGAATTTATTAAGCATCCAGGGCATCCTCCCAGGACTCTAAAGTACTCTGCAAAAGCCATTGTGTGAATTATTCATCCAGAAGCTGGATTCAGTCTTCTCAGCTGCTTCTAGATCTGTAAGACCTCATAGAGCTGGAGAGGAAGGAGGTGACATTGAAGATGCCATTGGAACCTTCCATGTATATGCCTCTCCTTGAAGAAATCATGTGTTAAAGAAACCTAAAATTGTTAGAAGAGTAGACATTTTCAGGATAACTGCTCTTTCTTCTCCAAAAATTTGCACCCAGTTGGAGGAGACTCTTGAGAGTCCCATGGACTGCAAGAAGATCAAACCTCTTCATTCTGAAGGAAATCAGCCCTGAGTGCTCACTGGAAGGACAGATCCTGAAGCTGAGGCTCCAATACTTTGGCCACCTCATGAGAAGAGAAGACTCCCTGGAAAAGACCCTGATGTTGGGAAAGATGGAGGGCACAAGGAGAAGGGGACGACAGAGGACGAGATGGTTGGAAGCTACCAACATGAGTTTGACCAAACTGCGGGAGGCAGTGGAAGACAGGAGTGCGTGGCATGCTCTGGTCCATGGGGTCAGGAAGAGTCGGACACGACTAAACGACTAAACAACAACAACAAAAAGACAAAATTTCCCTCTCAAAGAAGGACTTATTCCATCAAAGGAAGGTTGCATCCTTGGACGAAGAGATCCAACCCACTGACTTCTGCAGTCACACTACTTGTTATATCCCTGCTTTCCAAGTATAGGTTGCAAGTAGGGATGGGAAAATTCAGGTTTCTTGGTTTCTCATTTTTCCACTTCTAAGGTCAGTTCTGCACATTTCCACATCAGTCTGCATTTTTTTCATTCTCATGAAAATCCATCAGCATAACATGCAATCCATTCATAACATGCATATTTGTGTGCAGTCTCATACAAAATACACATTTTTGCAACTTCCATCCTGCAGTGCATTTTTAAAATACAGGCATCCCCCCACTTATGGTACATGCGATCGGCTTGTACACAACTGTGTATACATGTGGCACCAAGAAATAAACAAATAATTCAATTCAAACCTGGAAATGGCAGGAGAAGGCTGGAACGCCCTCATAGCTTGCGAGGAGACCCTCCCCAGAGCCCAAAGAGTACATCCATGAGCCCAAAGTCCAGAAATAAAGGTTTAAAATGCTTTTTTAAAAAAAGAACTTATTGGTTCAAAAATAACACACAGGAGCTCTCACAACAGCTGTTGGGCAGGGGAGCTGTATTGCAGCAGGCTTGGACACACTGTTCCCTGCCCTTTCTGGCGATCTGGAGAAAAAGGTATTTCTGATGCCTCTTAAATCGACCTAGTTCCATTCTCTGATGATCTGGCAAAGGTGAGGGTGAGGGGAAAGTATAGGCACAAAAGGAACTTACCGTATTTTTCGCTCTATAACACGCATCCGACCATAACACGCACATAGTTTTTAGAGGAGGAAAATCCGTAGGCATGCCACCCATAGGCATTCCCTCCATAACACGCACAGACATTTCCCCTTACTTTCTAGGTGGAAAAAAGTGAGTGTTATGGTGCAAAAAATACGGTATCTTTCTGCCAAAAACAAACTGAAGACAGGAAGAAAAGTGATATAGAGTGGTACCTCGGGTTACAGACGCTTCAGGTTACAGACTCCGCTAACCCAGAAATAGTACCTCAGGTTAAGAACTTTGCTTCAGGATGAGAACAGAAATCATGTGGCAGTGGGAGGCCCCATTAGCTAAAGTGGTGCCTCAGGTTAGGAACATTTTCAGGTTAAGAACGAACCTCCAGAACGAATTAAGTTCTTAACCCGAGGTACCACTTTAATCCACAAACAATCCAAAAAACCAATGGTAAAATACATAGCAAGGAAAAATATCAGTATGATTTTAAAAGGGGGGGGGACCTAAAGCATGTATAAAGTTGCTAAATTTATTCAGCACTGAAGAGACCAGAGGCACAGGAAGCTAAAAGCAGGCTTTGAGAGGCTTTCTAATGGGTGCTCCCCACTTCTGTGCATTTCGCTTATGTGCACAGGGGACCAGAACGTAACCCCTGTGTAAATGGGGAGTCACCTGAGCTATTCTCGCTAATGTTGTATTTCTCAAAACTCTTTACCCTAGTATATGTATTTCTGTGAATATTACTTGAGTGGAGAGTTGCACTGCAAAATTCAGGTCGATAGCTATGCAACTTTCAAATTATAGTCGTTATTTTCTGCAGATATTGCTTTAGAAACTGTAAATTAGTTGGGTTCATCTTTAAATGCAAACTGAATCAAATTTCTTTCCCATCCCTAGATACAAAGAAGGGTAATAAAGCCACAGTGAGATAGCAGATTTGGGGAAGTAACAATAAGTGGACCAAATTGGTAAATTATGACTTTATTGTATCTGCCTTTATGGGAGGCGCTATTTGGATTTTATGTCTTTTAGTATAATTTATGAGTTACTCATCACAGACAAATATACAAATCGAGCATGCTGAAGGCACTCGCACTCTTACTTGGATCATTGAGAAAACTGCCTAATTACATTAGTACTCAAAGCTGCACGCTAAAGCATATTTTAGACTTCTAATTGGTTCTGCACTAAGCTACACAAAGATTAGCTAGATAATTAGAAAAGCCAAAAGCGTAGCTTTGACATCCTATTTTTGCTCCGGTGTAATTTTCTAGAGCAAAGCGTGATTTGGTTATGAATATCTATGTCTTAATTTAAAACTTATTTATGTTTAGCGCTTGTGACATTTCGAGTAGGGATATAGCCCATTTCCAGAGTTTCGTTTCTTTTCTTAGCAATCTACAAAACACTATGTGCTTGAGGAGTCAAGAGCTACCGCTTTTAAATTTTATGCTTTCTGCCAAAAACAGACTAAATAAGTTCAGGTGTAAAAGCAACACACAGCTTGATATGATTGCTTTATAATATTCTACTTCCAGCCGTTGTTCATGATTCTGGCTTGTTTTCCTAAATCATAGTTAAGCACAGTTTGACCACATTCAGATGTAAACAAAAACCATGATTAATTGAAAACAGAAGCAAAGAGCTTCCACTCTTCTCCTTGCAGCATAGTGCTTAACTAATTATACATCTAAATCAGATTACTGTGACATAGTCAAGTAACTGGGGTGTATGGGGTGTTAAGGGAAGGATAGTACCTGTGGTGGGTCCCTACCCTGCACTCAGCTCTCATATGTGGCTCTTAGAAGCTGTCAGCATGTGGCGGTGGCCACAACTTGTGTAACAGCTTTGACTGGGCAGCTAAACCCGGTGACAGTCGTTGATGAGTCTCAAACCCTCAGTGAGTTAGGGACTTCCCCTGCATACAAAGACAGGCTCCAGCGGACTGTCCAGCAGACGAGACCAATAGTGGGTCTAACGGTCAAGAAGGCTCTTTCTGCACAGTAGAGGAAAGTGAGGGACAGATGGGGATCATCAACCTGGGAAGATAGCCCATCTAGGAGAATGAAAGCTCTGATCCTCAACCTCCACTGTCTTGTAGATGTACTCATTTGTGAGAAAGGCTTTGGAGTATACCCCAAGGAAAAGTCCATACCCACTTCTGTGCAGGACCATAAAGCTCCACATCAGTCTGCTTCACATCCAATTTACCAACAGCTTAGGATGCATATGGACTTGAATGGGTGCTGCAGTTATGGTGCTAAAGACCACACTATGTCGTGCATCACCTTAATTTAGACCCAGTGAAAATGGTTGACCTCTTTGACCTCCCTAGGTTGTACATGCTGGAATTTCCAGCACCAGCACATCTTTGTTTAAAAATAATACTGTAATATTTGAAGCCCAAAATTTGGTAGAGAAAGGACTGTCTAGAGAAAAGGAAAAACATTTCTCTTTACAGCTGCTTTTCTTTCTTAGGAATGACCGTAAGAGCAACACACCTGGGAATATTTGCAGACAGCAACGCGGCACATGCCAAACATTTTAACAGCAACAATGCATCATTTCTGATGAGAGATATTTTCTTCTTCTTCAAGGAAATGTCATGCTCAGAAAGGAAAATATTGAGATAGTATTTGTTGTGCTGGGGTAGCAGGAAAAACAAATCACGAAGGAAGCAGGCCTGTAAAGCACAACTGTCCTTTATTAGTACAGAACAATAATCGAAAAAGACATGGAAAATGGAATGGAAAAGGGCAGCCCAAATGATCAAGGGGATGGAGCCTAAGATGTACCCTATGAAGAATGGTTGCAGCATTTGGGACTTTTAAGTTTAGAGAAAAGGTGAGCAAGAGGTGATATGATAGAAGGTTATATGCATGACATGGCGGCAGTGGATAGAAAAACATTTCTCTCCCTCTCTCATAACCCTAGAACACATGGACTTCTAATGAAGCTGAATCTTGGAAGATTCGGGACAGATAAAAGAAAGCACGTCTTCATGTGGCACCTAGTTAAACAATGGAACTCAAATCCACAGGACGAAGTAATGGCCGCCAACCTAGATGGCTTTAAAAGAGGATTAGACCAGTTTGTGGAGGAAAGGGCTATTGATGACAGCTAGCCATGTTGAATATGCTCTGCCTCCTATGCTTCCAAATACCACTTACTGATAACCAGGGTAGGGGAGAGTGCTCTGTTGGGGTGTCCAACAGACATCTGGTTGGCCACTGTAAGAATAGGATCCTGGGCTAGATGGGCCATTGGCCTAATTCAGAAGGCTCTTCTTACAAGGATGAAGCTAACTCTGGAGCTCTGCAGCATGCAAATTACTTGACCTTAAGAGGTCCTCCTTAAACCAAGGGTCTGCCAGTTCAGAGAGCAGCTTACTTATAAAAGAAGCTTTTAATCACCTAACTGACCATATTTTAATAATGTCATTTCTTATTACATTGCTTTATTTCAATTTTACAAAGGACTATTCTCTCAGAGCCAATTCAGCTGCAATAAATTATGGAAGGCAATAATGAGTGTAATTTTATGCCTGGCTATTTTGGTTTCGTATCTGAAAGACATGACAAGCTGTTTAAGCCTGTGTTACTTCAAGCGAACGTAGCTAGAGATTGACAAAAGCTATAACATACAATAGTTATTCACTTAGAGCTATTGCAAACAGAGGGAAAACTGCATTAGACCACCATGTGCATCGAATACTAAATCTAATGACTGATCACAGTTTTCTCATGTTGCAAAATAGACCCATCAATGTACTCAGTATACGTGATGCTGTACACAAGATTTATTTACTAAAAAGTAATATCCTCATAAAAATTAGTATGGATAAAGAGGCCTTCAGTAAATAAATTGGGTGCAATTCTAACCTTAGATCTTCTGGGGTGAGTGAGTTGGGATGAGTGAGTGGGTCTCTGGCTGAGCCAGCAGGTTCCTGACTCAGCCAGAAATAGGCCAGAGTAAGTCCCCAGCCCCAACTCAGCAGAGGCTAAGCTGGCTCCATTGAGACCAGTAGAACTTCCTCTGGCATAAGCCCTTAAAAACTGGCATTTTAGAGGAGTATTGGGCAAGACTGGGCTGAAGAGACTTAACCCTGGATTTTAACTTTATCCAGTTCAGTCATATAACCTGGCAACCCAGCAGAACTGATGCATTCAGCAATATCTAGCTTTTTAAGGTGTTATGTAGAACTTGATGAACTGCTCCTTGCGCAGTTATATCTGTGTCATCTTTCAGGAGGTGAATCTAATTTCACCTCAGAGGGCAGTTCATCAGACTCATTACCTGAATGTTTCCTGTAAGTCCAAAAGGATGTTTTATTAAAGCAGGAAGATGAGTATAATAAAGGGAAGTTCAATGAGCAACGAAGTAAGATAATGTCATTAAGAGCACAAACAGGAACACTTAATATTTTGACTTGTGCACATCAGTACCATTTCATTTACTTTAGTAGAGCTTCTTCAGTTCATTTAATGAACAGATTTTTGAAATATCTTACAATAGCATCCTCACACCCAGCATTGCTGAAGAATTCTAAGAAACAAAAAAAGAGTACAGTTTTGAAAGGTTCATTCCACCACCTTGATTCAAAATGGCCTGCAATTATATCCAAACATATAGTAGTTGAAAACTGGCTCCTTGATCTCAGGGACCACCATACAAAATTTGGTTAAGATACAGTATGTCCTTGTGCTAAGTTGGGTGACCCATCTTCAAAGCCATTCAAATTGGCACCAGTTGGAACCGTCACACCAAACTAGGTGAAGTCACATCAAACTGGGCAGCTTGGACCCTTAATGCCAAATTGGGTGAAGTCACTCTGAAGTTACGTTTTGATCCACCATCTTGATTCAGAATGGCACCTAGTATCCAAACATAGATGAAGGTTACCATCTCCCCTTCGAGAACCCTCATGCCAAGTTGGGCAACAATATCATCAGTGGTATCCAACGTCATGGAGGTTGGAACTGTCATGCCAAAAATCAGGTGAAGTCATGCCAAAGTCACATTTCAGTCTGCCATCTTGAGTCAAAATGGCAGGTGGCCACCTCAGGAACCCTTATGTCAATTTTGGCAATTGTATCTTAAGAGCTGGGCAAATAAAAAATGGGAAAGTCATGTCAAAGTGATGTTTTGGTCCACCAGTTTAATTTAAGGTGGTGCCTGGCATTCAAATGGTGATAAAATCCACTGCCCCCATCTCAGGAACCCTCATGTCAAGTTTGGCAACAATATCTCAACAGGCGGATGAGCCTATGCCAAAGAACAGGTGAAGTCACACTAAAGCAGGCATGTCCAAAGTCCGTTTTGGGGGCCTAATACGGCCCCCTGGCCAGTTTTATCCGGCCCCTGTGGCAGTTTATTTATTGGAGTCAAATCTCCAAAAAAGCCCAACTTCAACCCTAAAGAAAGCTCAACAACTTTGGTTAGCCCTCATGTATGTTCACTTCATCAAATCTGGCCCTCTTTGGAAAAAGTGTGGGCACCCCTGCTAAAGTCACATTTCAGTACATCATTTTGAATCAAAATGGCACCTGGCATCAAAAAGTCAGCAAAGACTCCCCACCACCACCACCACCTTGGAACCCTTATGTCAAGTTTGGCACTGATATCTCAAGAGGCATCCGAATGCACAGAGAACAGAATAGTCATTTTTTTGTAGTTTTAAAATTTTTATTACAGTTTTTCCCTCTCTCTTTTTTTGAGGGGGGGGGACAGGCGTTTGGCAAAGAGAGATCCTGATGGGCCACTCAGGTAAGAGTAAGTGCTTGTGGGTATGCAAGATGTCAAGAAGCATCACTTCATTGCTGCTATCCTGGCCTTTCATACTTCCACTAAATTTAGTGCATTTGTAGTAAGTTTCAGCAGTAAGTTAAGGTCTACTTTTCCCTTTCAGCAATTAAAATTAGACCAATTTATTGCAAGTAGGTCACTAGAAGACACTTAACTGCACATGCTTTCCATCACACTTAAATACTTTTATCACACATGTTGATCCATTTTCAAATCAACTGAGCATACTTAGGGGAGCCATTCCTTCCTCCAACTGCACCCATGGAACAATGCTGTGCTTTTACATAGTGGCCATGGAACTGCCCAGGAACACCACCACTGCTGGATTCAGCTTCAAAAAAGGAGTTAAGAAAGAAAAGGGGGGGGAGACGCTGCTGATCCTGAATTTTGAAATATAAGTCCCCTTCTAAAATTGAAATCGATTTTTGTTTGCCTCTCAAGGGACAGAACAATTTTCTCCCTGCTATTCATCTCCCAAGGCCCCCACAAATTGACAGAAGCGTTCCCAATTACTATTTCTGCTGTATGTCCAGCTACAGGGAAATGACTTTTGTCCTTCATTAATATAATCCTTTGTTTGCTAAAGTAAAGCTTTGCCAGCCTACAGGGGACAGGACTGAGTTGTAATACCTAATTTCCTTTTATCGATCATAACTCAGAAGCTGAGCCTCTTTGTAATTTCTCTTTACAGTCACTGGTTGTCCTTTCCGAAAACACTAGGTGCTCCTCTCAACCCAAGGTTGCACATGAGAGTAAAGATCCTGAACAAAGATTGTGATGTTCCTATTGCTGTACAATGCCAGAGCATACCATTCTCTATGCCATACAAACATACACCACCACCAGTTATTTGAAGACTCCAGCATGGCCGTCTCTACCATTACGTAAAGTGGGGCAACTGCTTTAGACAGTTGATGCTTGGGATTAAATAACACCAGCAAGGGAAGGCTTCTTTATTAAATACCACTTAAACCCAAAATAGATATAAAATAAGTATAAAACTATGCACAAGCATTAAACTATAGCCACCCATAACAAAAATATACAATAAAACAATCCCATTAAAACAGGTTGAAGAACCTGTGGTCCTCCAGTTGTTGTGGAGTTATGACTCCTAGGATTTCTGGTATTATTTCTTAGGAAAATGAAATTGTAATGTTATTCTTAAAAAAAAACACATTGAGTTTACAAATTATACTGCCTGGGAAGTATAAATAATATGATCATGATTACCTGACAGGGTGGCACTTTTAGAATTCACTTTATGTTGCCATTAAAAAGTCAGTTTTAAAATACATATTAAGAAGTAAACTACAGCCATAAAATACAGTAATGCTGGGCAGGCCGTTCTTCCTGTTATATACCTGCTAGGATTGGCAAGACCTTCACCTGAATCTCATAGCTCTCCTGACAGGTGATTTGGTCTGTAGCCACAGTGTGGAAATAAAGGAGGAGATTGCCCTCCAGATACCAGGCACTCTATTATTCAAATTAGGCCCCAGTGTTTTTCTTACGATCCCCTTCTCAATAAAGTAATCCATTTTAATCTAGAATTTAAATTCTCAAAACTTTCTTATTTGTTAATTTGAGCAACTACTTCTCTCACTTCATTACAAACAGTATTTCTACCTGCAACACACTTGAGCAAACCTGCTCCTCTTCCTTTCACAGATATTTTGTTGCCATTTGCAACTGTAGCTGCCTCTGATGAGTTATCATTTAACTCTTTGGGGGGAATTAGCATCAGATGTCATGTGCATGGAAGTTGCCAAATCAATTAACCAACTAGAAGGATTACTGTTAATAGCACCAGTTTTCCTATAAATTGATATTGCTGGATAGTTCTGATGAACCGCAAAAGCATTTTTAGTTTGCTTTCTGTTGCCACCCTGGAAATTTTCTTTATTAGTGCCACTTTGTTTTGTACAATTTCTTGCAAATGAGGGAATACAACTTTTCTGCTTGTATATGTTGATAATATAATTCTGGTTACTGAGAACAAACAATATTGTACAAAAACAAAAGATTTGGTGCAGGCTTGGCCAGGACATAGACGTCCTGTGACAAAGGTGACCTGCTTGCTTGCTTGCTTGCTTGCTTGCTTGCTTGCTTGCTTGCTTGATTAACAACTGTTGGGAACTTCAAGGGCCCTGCTCTCCCTTCTTATGGTCTTTATATTGGGCCTGGCAACTCCAATAGAGAGCATTCCATGTCAAGAGGGAGGGCAAGTGGGCACCCTATCAAATGACAGGGCAGGAATTACACGGAGCAGGGCCTTTTCACTGGTGGTGCCCATTGTATGGCTTACTCTTCCTAGACCTGCTCTCTTTTGGCGTGTATTTTGGAGCTTTATAATTTAGGAAGACTTTGGAAGAACTGGTTGACAAGTCTTATCAGTTGGTGATGTATGAGCAGATTTTATTTGCTGCTATTCTGGGCTCCTGGTGCACCAGGGTTTACACCAGCGTAATAGAGCTGGCCAGGACGCCAAAAGGGACACAATTTACGAGCTTTCTCCATTATCTGCACAGCATGGGGTGTTCAGTCAACAGTGCAAAGGCTGAGCTGAAGCATTTTCTGCTGGTTACCTGCTTTCAGCAATAGGGGTCGCTGTTTGGTAGTACCCGGTTGGTTAGCTGTCAGATTCTAGAGCTCCCTATTGGTGGCTCTTAGATAATTCCAAAAATACAGAGTCCATTAATAAAACACAGTGTTCATTCATAAAGCAGTAACATAAATCTCCATTGCTACATATTGGGTGTGTATTTCAGCAGTTGAATGTACAGGTTTATGGCCATGCTGTAGTGTAGTGATTATGAGACTGTGAATAAAAGGTGGCTGGGCTCATCATCCAGGGTTGTTTTTTTTTGGGGGGGGGAGGTGACAAAACTGATTTCCAATAAGTGCACCCTCTTTATTTCCATAACAAGTCCTTGAGTCTGTACTCTGAATAGTGATACCAGGGACCTAGAAGGTGCAGGGCTTGTCAGTTCAACCCCTGCACAGTCTCATCAGGGCTGACCTTAAGGCAATTGGAGCAATTTGGCCAAATTGGGCCCCGCAGGCTACTCCTAAGGGGCCCACCACACCAGGGTAATCTAGATGGATTTTATTTATATCTATAAGATTTTACAGACTTTAGCTATGAACTGGGGCCCTACCCAAAAAAAACCTAAAGTTGGGCCCCACTTCTTCAAATTGGGCCCCACTGGCTAGCCCTGAGTCTCAGAGCTGCTGGGAGAGGGAAAACTGTGGCACTGGGGAGATGGCAGGCTGGTGAGGCCCCCTAGATTTAGAGGCCCAAGTTGCCCTGCCTTCGCATGAAGTCTTGGGTTTGCAATTTTGGGAGAGAGGAAGTTGCCTGCTGGGGAGTGGGTAGGCTGGTGAGGCCCCCTAGATTTAGAGGCCCTAGGCTTCAGCCTACTTAGCCTATACATAAATCCGGCACTGGCTGTTTTAACAGTGGCACAGCCTACCTCAGAAGGTGATGGACTCTCCTTCATTGGAGGTTTTTAAACAGTGTTTGGATGGCCATCTGCCAGGGATGCTTTAGCTGTGATTCCTGCATTGCAGGTGGTTAGACTAGGTGATCCAACCCTTCCAACTCATATGATTCTATGATTAATTTTAAATCTTCCAAAAAGTCGTGATGACCAGCAAATTAATATTTCAAGTGCTTCTTTTGTGTTTATCTGGAATTTTGAAAGAACCCCTGTTTGACTCATGTATATGATGGAAACAAAGTAATTCAGCTTTGTTTGAAATTACTGGTATTGCACTACTTCTCAGTATTAGCAACGTAAAATGCAAATCTGTCCTTTAATGCAGCCTGGCAAAACTTGCTGGCAAAACTAAGAAACGTGAATGTGCAACTTCCTCGGAACATTGTTCCTGAGTTAAAGGATCTCTTTATTAACAACACAAATTAATTGCCTTGTTGGAGATCTTAGAGATCCTTAGAGGTTTCAGGAATAAGAGATTTGTTCAAATGTTTACTGCATCTTGGTTAATATCTTCATGATGATGTGATAATTATTTTGCCTGAAGAACACTTAAGGGAATACAGAGAGCTGCCTTACTGTGGGTCAAAACATTGCTCCTTACAGCCCAGAATTTTTGTTCCTGCTGTGGCTCCCCTGGGTCTCACGTAGAGATGGAGCCATTCCCCGCATCTGCTACCTGATCGACAGTGACAGGGATTGAGCTGGAGACATTTTGAATGCAAAGCATGTGCTTTACCACTGAGCTGTGGCCCCATGTGTCATAATTCATACCTGAAATAAAGAAGTGTTTCATCTCAGGATTTATGCTTTATATTACTGGATTCTCAAGGAACTGAAGAATTCAAATTTTGCCTGGGATTTATGCATATGTACACAGACATAAGAATGCTTGGTAGCAGGGCACTTTCATCCAGAAGGACAAAGCCTTAAAGCAAAGTTAGGGAATATAGTGCTATCTGGATGTGATGGACTACAATTCCCATCATCCCCAACAAATGGGCATGCTGGCTTATGGCAGCTGGAGTCAGTAATATCTAAATGACATCCCTTTAGCTGGCTCTGCCTTAAGACAGGGATGAGGAACCTTTGTCAGACCAAGGGTTCATTCCCATCTGGGCAAGCTTCTGAGGGCCACATGAGAGTGGTGGCATGTACTTTTGTACAGTAGGCTACTTTCTACACACACACACACACACACACACACACACACACACACACACCCTCTATCATGCTTCCAGGCAACAAAGAGGCATTATTGGAATTCAAGGACACATTCCAGCTGGACAAAAACACTCAAGGGGCTGAAGAGGGGGGTGGCCTGGGAAGAGTCTCAAGGGCCAGTTAGAAAAGCCAAAAGAGCTGCATTTGCCCCCACCTCCAGGCCTGCCTTAGAGCTTCTGTCATGCCATTTGGCTTTCTCTTTCCAACATCATCAAATATTAGTCAAAGGGTGGGGGTGAGGGTGGTTGTTATGCCCTCAAACCTGAGCATCTGACTGGTTGAGCAGTTTAACCTATTACAATTCTTTTGATTTCACAGACGATATCCTATCAAATTTTGTTATTTGAAAATAAAAAACCCTTAACTCCTTCCTCAGAAAAATCAACTTTAGAATCAAAGGAGTCTCCTGTGTCTCTAACTTATTCAGTTCATGTCCTCCTTTTTCTTCTTAATGCCATGAAAGGGATAGACAGTGAAAGTGTGTTTTATAGCTCTCCAGGTGCTGTTACGACAATCCTCTGTATGCCTTCTAAAACCCCGTAACTTTCGTGTTTGGAGCATTTTCTCCCTCGAGCACGCTGTGTCTCCTGCTGTTAGTGCTGTTTCCTTTCCTACAGGAACCTGAGATCAGCTACCAGAAAGAATTTCTATCAATTCTGCAGGTCATTCTGCCACCAAGCAGGACATAGTGACTTGGTTTATGTCACCAAATTCTGCCCCGAGTGCTTGTTCTATATTTACTGTGTTAATTAAAGAGGAAGACCTAGACTTAGCATGAAGGTGGACAGGCCTTCTGGGGTGTGAGAAAAGTAGTTGGAATAAATATTTGCTACATTCTGAGCCACCTGTTTTCAGGCTAAATAAGGTGTCAACAGATGGGGTCTTATACCAAGTCAGATCACTGCTCCATCTAACTCAGTGCTGTTTATACCAGCCTTCCCCAACCTGGTGCCTTTTGGTGTCTTGAACTAGACTCTCATCAGCCCCAGGCAGCAATGATCAGGTATGATGAAAGCCGTACTCCACAAGGTTTTCCAGGGTTTCAGCTAAAGGTCTTTATCAAGCCTACGCGGATACCGGGAACTGAACCTAGAACTTTCTGCATGCAAAGCCCATTCTCTACCACTGAGATATGGTTTATGTTCAGATCACTTCCATCACAACATAGAATGCCTGTCCATTTTCACCCTTTATCTTATCCTTCAGGCAACAAGCAGGGCCTTCTTTGTTGTTGCACCTACCTTGCTGAACTCACTCTCAAAAGAAACTTTCCCGGCAACCTCCCCATCTCATTTATAATCAATATATGGAATTCACAGCCCCAAGATGTGATTGTGGCCTTTGACTTAGATGGGTTGCAAAGGAGATCAGACCATTCTGTGTGCAGAATATATGCCACATTAGGAGCAGTGACCTAACATAACAGCAACAGAAGTCTGTTAAGTCTGATGGGCTCAGAAGGGATGGCAAAGTTGAGCATGTCTAGACGGAATCCAAATGTCCAAGTCCATAGTTTGGGACTTACACAGGAATTAGGGCTACAGGAACTTGGCCACTTTTAGCAAGATGAGCATATTGTGGTATTTATCAAACTTTAGTATCCTTTTAAAACGTACTAGAGTCTTTAGGGTTTTCTATTTGAGAGGCACTGGCTTGTG
Organism: Podarcis bocagei; assembly: GCF_964188305.1. Lineage (NCBI taxonomy): Eukaryota > Metazoa > Chordata > Lepidosauria > Squamata > Lacertidae > Podarcis > Podarcis bocagei. Next base: position 38,984,641 of record NC_138134.1, read on the forward strand.
TCCAACAAAATTGCCCCATTAGCACAAGGACTTCCATATGCCCCCAAATCTGTTCTGGTTTTCCTCCCAACCCTTCAGAGCAGATTTTTGGAGGTTGGTGCACAGGCAAACAAAGAGAAGATACAAGGGGGATATTTTGTTGCTGAAGTGGAAGTCCTTGTTCTAATGGGACAACTTTGCTGGAACTTTCATAGAGTATAGTCAGAGTGCAGCCAAAAACAAACAAAAGGGATAAATAACAGTTTTTATATTGGCACATAACTGAAAGTGGCTCAGTTTAAGATTTTGTTTAGATGATACGTGGCAGCCCAATGAATTATACTATTATATTTGTATGTTGAAAATATGGTAGGATTCATGCAGATCAATATCATATGCTATGAACCAGCCCACATGTTATTCAGCTCAAATAATTAACAAAATAGCAGGGGCCAGATTAAAATGTGATGCATTAAGAACGTTGTTATATTTTATAAATGGAAGAAGCTAACAAAGGGTGTGAAATTTGATTAACTTTTTGACCACAGGAAGAAAACTCACCAGCTGCTGGGAAAGCGCTTTAATCTCCACAAACTCAGAATGACTCTTAAAAGTACTAGAAATCTCACACACTGACAAATCAGCCAATGTGGTTTCTAGAAGAAACTGCAAAACTGTGTAAACTTTCCTCTCACTACATAGTATCCTTTATTATATACAGTCGTACCTTGGATCCCAAACACCTTGTGAGTTGAACGTTTTGGCTCCTGAACGCTGAGTGTTCCAGTTTGTGAACCTTCTTTGGAACCCAAACATCCAACGCGGCTTCCGCCAATCAGAAGCCGTGCCTTCATTTCTGATTGTTTTGGAAGTCGAATGGACTTCCAGAACGGATTCTGTTTGACTTCTGAGGTACAACTGTATTTGAATAATTATTTTGGGTTTTATATTTAAGTAATGCTAGACTGCATTTCTAATACATATCCATTGATGAAGGTCTATAGCTTAGCAGAAGAACTTGCATGCAGAAGGTCCTAGGTTCAGTCCTCAGCATCCTCAGGTAGGGATGGGGATGCCTCCTGTCTGAAACCCTTGAGCATCTTCTCCCAGGCAGTGTGGACAGTACTGAGCCAGAGGGACTAATGGTCAGATCCAGTAGCTTCCTGCATTCCTGTTGCTAAGAAGCAAGACCAAGCTTACTGCTTAATGTCAAACATAGTAGATTCCCCCCCACACACACACACACAAACATTTTCTTTGACATAATGATGCTCTCTATGTCTTCTGGAAGGTTGACAAAGGCTTGCTTTGTAGGCTTTCTGCAGCATTTCATTAGGCAAGTATATTTTTGTTGAGATCTATGATTGATTCCGTCATTTCTTTGTTATTCTTTACATCAACATGCAAAATTGCCTAGGCTCGTGCTGGTGGAATTTAATGAGCAGAACGCATGAGGCCATTTCCCACCTCCACACAAAAGTCCCCAACAATCATAAGAAAACAAGACTGGAAAATAGTAGCGAGACCAACAATAGTTATCTACAATCCCACTTCCTTTGCGGTAGCGCAAGTTATAAAAGATCAACCAATTTAAAAGCAAACTCTAATTCATTTGCAAAACACGCCTCAAAGTCATTATTCAGAATGTTCTCTGAAACACCTACACCTTTTCACGAGTTTCCAAATATGGGGGTTTTTTTCTCTTTAAATGCCTTATTTTAAATTACACTATTAAATGATGAGAACTGCTATACAAAAAGTAAATGGAATGAAAATATTTCCTTGTTATACTGGGGTGGGGGGAAATGTTCCAGTTTGGAAAAACTATTGTTGTTGTTGGCATCCATTTGTCTTGAGAGAGCGTGTCTCTCTAATCAGTTACATAGTGCAGGTTTCTGGCGCCCAGGGTGGGGCAAGTGTTACATTATTGTCATCGTCCCATCCCCCATCCCCCCCTGATCACTTGGACTTCCCAGCGGGGCTGGGCTATCACTGAGGAACTTGCCTCTGCAGCTCTCTCATACACCAGTGCCTAGTGGAGGAGAGGCACAGCAATGCTACCACCACCATGGCTCCTCTTGGCTGCCTGTCATGGCTGCCTCATTGCACCCTCTCAAAATCATGTGCCCAGGGCTGTGGCCCCTCTACCCCCCCCCCATGCTATGCCTCTGTCCCTAATACCCCACACACTCCTGGAAAAACGTGTGTGTGTGTGTGTGTGTGTGTGTGTGTGTGTGTAAAAAGTGACATTTCTGTAGTAGCTATAAAATGAAGAATAACTCTTCTGAAGTTTACTATTTTTCCCCTGGGGCTCCCATTCCTTGGGAAGCCTCCAGAGACCTTATACTTTTCAGCGTCTCCAACCAGGCAGAAAGTCTTTGATTTGAAACTAAATGGATGCACAGTAAAAGCATTCTTTTGGTAGTCTTTTCCATTTCATAAGATTCTCAGAGCCTGGGGTGGGGAGCAAAAGCAGCTGCTAGGTGTAATTTTGAGGGATTCAAGTGAAGCATAAAAATCCCGGGACAGAGCCAAGGGTCCTCGCAACAGATGAAGAGGTGGCCATAAAAGGAAACATCTAAAAACATGAGGAAGACACAGCAGGAGTTTTCACTCATCTTAGAAAGATAATGCAATAGTTTAGAAACTTTAGCATTAAATTTGTGTCATCTCCAAAGACCAAGTTATGTCACTTGCAGCAAATCACATAGTCAAATGAGGGGGAAAGACAGTTTTATGTATAGTCTTTGCTGCTATTAAACCCCAGGGAGCCTAGCATATTGGTATCAACTTCCCCTCCAGAAATGCCATTCATTCCCTACCCACGCACCCCAAAAAAGTTGAATTGAAAATGGAAGAAGGGTTCAGATCAATTCCATGTTGGAATATCCCAACATGGAGAATAGAAATGATCACTCAGGAATCAGGGCAACCCTAAATTTAGGCACAGGGGGTTGTTGCCTCAGGCTGTAGGTGCCACTTCTATTTCTTCTAAACCCTCTATGCTAGCCTGCTCTGCATTCCCCAAAAAGCTAACTTCCTACTCCTAGGTGGAGGAAAAATTTTTCTTGGCAGGATTGAAGTAAGTTTCAACTGCCAATGCAACCATATCCTTTGCAGGTCCTTTTTTTGAGCCAGCCCTGTCATCACCTGAACAAAGATAATACATCCTTTTATCCCTATAGCCCCAATAGACAACATACAGCAAAACCAGCAGTATTTTTCAGGGGCTTTGTGTGTGTGAAAACGTTGAAGCCTGCACATCTCAAAGTACCCATGAAGTCCTCCCTTATGCATGATCTGCAGGATAGAAACATCTATAATTTCTGAATATCTGTGGCTTTGACAGCTGGTAAATGTGGGTGTTTTCTTTTTCCTGGCACACCTCCTTTGGAGAGCAGATAATTCATACTCAATGGCAACATCTTGCTTTTCCTAGCATGCAGATGCATAGTGTAACCCCATATATGTCTACTGAGAGTGAGTTCAATAGGAACTGAGGTGGAGCCAAATCTTCCACCCCCTTGTGTTGGCCCTGATCATGTCAAACACAATGGTTTTCTTTTAGAATAATCTTGTGAGGTAAAATGTGAGGGAAAATATCTCAACTTCTTTGGACATCAGTTTACACAAAACCAAAATATCACAGAAATCATATTACAGATTCATATTCATTGATACTGAACACAGACATGCCAGATATTTGAATGAACATTTTTTACCATTAAGGTTTATGCCCCAACACCCCAAAGTATCCATTCACAGATTTGTTTTCAATGAGGAACAACAAAGTTTTTTTGTCTGAGGGAAGTACAAGAGTGCTCAAACATGGCGAGAGGATTTCTCCCTCAGCACTTATTCTGGAGTTTTAGACTTTCCCACTGTGTAGGACAGGGAGAAACAAAGAGATTTAATTTCAAGCCTCTCTTGAGACCATTCTGATAGAAATGAAACAGGCTACCTGCAGGGATATCAGCTTTCTGTTTCTAGCTAATATGATCTCTATTTCCAGTTTTCTGGACCAGGGTTTCCCCAACTGTGGTCAACAAGCTTCATTCAGGTGGTCTGTGGCATGTCTGCAAAATACAGTTTAAAATCATACAAGCATCTAGCACAGCACCTTGCAATTGCTACAAGCAAAAAGAAAAATCTTTAAGTGGACAACCAAGACCCCTCAGTAACTTGCAAGTGGTCCATGAGGGGAGTTTGAGAACCATTGCAATGGACAGTTGGAGCTGTACCATGGTAGAATATCTAAGTATTAGGCTTTGTTTTATGTTTTTATTTTTCATTGTCTCATTTTACTTATTTTTGTAAAATCTAAATATTAGTGTGTTAGAAGTTAGTGTGATGAGGGATTGAAAATAAATAAATAAATAGTACCCCTTACACCAACATTGTTGTCTTTTGAGATGCTATTTCTGCCTTGGGGGCGGTGGAATTTTTAATAGAAGTTGTCCACATCAGTGCTCATGAATAAAACAGAACACTGAACTAATGTGAGTGGGTGGTAGTCAGCCAAGTTTTACTCGAAGTAAACCTAGTAAAATTAATGGACCTAACTGAGTCATGTTCTTTAATTTCTGTGGGTCTGCTCTAAGTTAAGCTTAGCTGAATACCACCCAGCGGTAATGTATGCTTTGCACATAATAATACATTTTAAGAAAGAATGTACCTTTCGTTTTTGCACTGCATAAACATCTTAACTGGAGTAAGTGCTATGATTCAACCATTTTAATGAAGTTTTTCGTAAAATTATTCCGCTGAAGCAGCTCGCTGTGTTCTGCAACTATATTTTATTGTCTAACACAAACTGAAAATAATATTTTCATACCAGCTTCATTATGAACCAAGAATAATATAATGGACGTAAGAGGCAGCTCATCAGCCACAATCAGGATGAATTACTGGATATACCACTCTAGTGTTTAAAGTCCTTGATACACTTGGCTACTCCACAATTATGTCTCACGAATTTCATCCTCAACTCAAAGGCATGAAAGAAAAAGATACAGACACAATTATTTGCAAAGATTTTTGGTATGAATTTGCAGTCTAACAAATTAACCCTGTTGGTTCCAAGACTTTTGAGCCTACCTGGATATACCGTATTTTTCGCTCTATAACACGCACCAGACCATAACACGCACGTAGTTTTTAGAGGAGGAAAACAAGAAAAAAAATATTCTAAACGAAATAGTGGATATATGATTATTGTGGTTCATGCTGTGGCCACAGACATGTGATCTGACAGTGAGTTTGGAGTAGCCCAATGCAAAAATCCTGAGGATCCATGTGGATCCATGCTTTGTAACCACGGGGGAGGGAAGGAAGGGGAACCATGGATCCTCTACTCACGACTGCAGCAGATCCCCCCCGCCACACGCAGGCATTCGCTCCATAACACGCACAGACATTTCCCCTTGCTTTCTAGGAGGAAAAAAGTGAGTGTTATGGTGCAAAAAATACGGTAGTAAAACTACCACCACCCCTGGAATTTCAGGCCTCTGTGGAATTTGGTATTTTGAAACCTGCTTTTATCTCCAGTTGGGATTCAAAACCTAAAGCGCTTTCGTCTCAATCCATTAAACAAGAGTTGCATTGCAAAAAGTCTCCCACACGAGCCCCTGCTGGTGCAGAGTTGGATGTGCATTGCAATGCTCACCTGGGTCTCACTGTACAGTACTAGAAACAGCTGCTAGTCATTCTATGACTATTCACCGTGTATAACTAGACCTGATTTAGCAGGATTTTGGAGTTAAACCAAAGGTGTGTTTCACAGGACAAAATGGAAATACTCTTCATTTTTTGCTTCATTATTTATTCTGTTTCATTTGGGGATTGGCTGGGAAAAGGGTGGGTGTGTTTTGGTTCTCATATTTCTTTTCTTTTCTTTTTTTCAAATAATATTTATTGTTTTCAGTAGATAAACATAGTAAAGAAAGAAAAGATTAAAAATAATAAAGACATACAAAAAAGAAAAGGAAAAAAGAAAGAAGAAACATACAACATATTATCACTTAATTAATTAAAATTAAGTACCATCCATCTTCATAAACATAGTATTTGACTTCCTCGAATCTCTTCCATCTGAATTTCTTAGTAATTATATGTAGCAGTTTCCAATATCAGTGTTTCAAAAGACCATATCACAGTCCTAATCATATTACATAGCTTTCCTTATTGTACATTTTCTCATATTTCTTCAATAAACTGCAAATCTGATAGATTCATCTCTAAATGCAAAATGAAACGAATTTCTTCCTCAACTCTACTTTTGAGGTGTATCAGACAGCTGCCTATAGCCCAGCCCTGACAGGGTTAAAAATATGCATCTGTCACACATCCACAACTCACATATTTAGGTGTACTCCAGGAATGGTGGAACTGTGGCTTTCCAGAATGTTCATAGAACAACACCTCCCATCATTCCTGGGCACTGGAAATACTGAGCAAGGCTGCTGAGTGTTAAGAGTTCAACAACATCTAGAGGGCCACTGTTTCCAGAATCTCTTGAAAACTGTTTATAGGCATATATTAAAAACCTAAATACAGCATCAAACATCATTTGCCATAGCATGTACACACAATAGCAAGGGCAAGACCAATTCTCCTTCAGAGAAGTGAAGGAAAACACATTTGCTGGGTGCTCACATTATGGCTTTAGAAGCATAGGAGCATACATTCATAAAAAATGTAACATATAATTCCAGCTTCAGTAAGCATGAACTCAGCAAGCACGTCAACATGAGAAAGAGGCCAAAGGAACCAGCTCTGATGCAGTCGCCGTCCTGGCATCCAATTCCATCACGGAGGGACAGGATTCTATGCAATGTCAGTGAATTCTGTAGAATGACAAATATTACCTTGTGTTTCCCCATCAATCTCTTTTACATGAGTGACTGCAGGATTTATGTACCTGTGTGACAGAGCTGAGTATTTGTCAGAAAGGTAATATGGCTGTTTCATCATAGCAGCTGTTGAAAGGACTTGGGGAGGTCTAAGAAGAACGATGCACAGAAGTAAGATTGAGACTGCTGCCTGTACCGTTGGGACAAAAGGGCAGCGGCAGAGGGGTGTTCATGCAAAATGAATAGAATAGTGATAACATCAAGCTCTTTGGTCCTGGCATATCAGGGCTGCCAAGCAAGAAACATGTCTTAGAAGAATAAATGCAGGGACAGTGCAGTAGCTGACTATTGACATAAATGCTGGCCAGCACATTCTAAAGCCTTATTTCTGAATGTTCTTGCTTCCACTGTTAATTTTCCAGCAGGATTTTAAGATTGCAAATAAGCACAGCATATTGCACAAATTTTTGATCAATTAGCTTAAAAAGAAAAACCCACAATATAATGATGGACTATATCCATTTACTTGAGAGTAAGAGATATTAAGTTTTGGGGGACTAACTTCTGAATAAATATGCAATGTATCATGCTGCTGGAGTCTTTATTTACTCCAAGTTCTGTGGAGATGATGATATTTTTAAGAGATGAATATATAAAATATTCATTAAAATCTGAATTGTGTGGTACCATCTGAAGCAGCTGCCTATGGCTGATGGAAGTTTCTGCTGCCCTAAAACATCTAGAAGTCACCACTAGGTCTGCAGAGTCTAATCTAAAGAGTCTCCTAACTGGGCCCAAGTAATTCCACATACACTCCTAGGAATTCCAAAATTTCTCATTTCTCCAGCATCTTCTTGTGCTGCATCACAAACAGGATCACACAGCTGTCAGGAGCAGTTTTGCTGGGATTGGAGATAACTTCCTTATAATAACATAATTTTCCCGGAAAGATTATGTATTTTTATGAAGCTGTACAAGTCTCTGGATGCCTCTCAGAAGACATGGCAGAGTGCCTTAGTGAGCCTAGAATAATTCAATAATAATTTCATTTTTGCCTTGATAGTGTTGATGGTGATGAAGATTAACAGCTCTTGCTTGTTGGCTTACAGTCTAGTAATCGGAAAAGAGAGGGCGGGGAGAGACTTGGTGGGTGCAAGTTGCATTCATGCAGCTCATAAAACCTTTCCCCAAATACTACTGAGCTAAGCATTTTGGCATTCTAAGGCAGGCATAGGCAAACTCAGCCCTCCAGATGTCTTGGGACTACAACTCCCATCATCCCTGACCACTGGCCCTGTTAGCTAGGGATGATGGGAGTTGTGGTCCCAAAACATCTGGAGGGCCGAGTTTGCCTATGCCTATTCTAAGGTTTCATGCTCACACCTCTCCAACTGAAATAAACAGGGCTTCCGAGTGCTTACTTTAGCTAGGCTGTGCCTAGATGGTATACAGGAGCTTAATAACCTATCTCTCATTATGAAAAACCAAAATTAAAGTTCTCTGTTATGGTCAGGAAGGGAGACAATGACTTGAACATTATTAAGTTGAGGCTGTTTATGCTGCTTATGTAAGGTCGAGAATTTGCTCTAGGAGGAGTTGGGAGCCTTTTCACATTTTACTCAGTTGCGTTGCTGAATTTCAGATTCCTGCCTTACAGTTAACAGCAACGTCCCAGGCTAGTCAAATGATGCACTTGCCATTCAAAAGTCTCTAGTTTAGTTTGTCTTAGACGTCTGCAGTTTGAATATGCGATACAGAAATTTGGGTACATAAATACATCTCTTTTTTTAAAAAAATGTTTTATTTAGGTATGCATCACAGAGAAAACATTAACTAATGCAAGGGAAAGGGCAGTAGTCCCACCTCACCCCAACGTTAGCAGTCCATCTGTGGCTATTGGTACTTTCCCCCATTTTGGCTGAAGTCCAATATAAGGCTTATATGAAGCCCAAGAGCAGCAGGCTAAAAGGCAGGAAAGATAAAATACATGTAACTCAGGAAACAGATTAGGTTTTGTTCTTCTTAATGGTCTGTTTTTCATATTTTTGAAATTTTTAAAGCATTTCTATACTACTTAAAATTTCAAAGACTCTATGCTGTGTACATTCTAAAAAGACAACCATATATATATATGTATATATATATATATATATATATATATATATATATATATATATATATATATATGCTTTCGTAGATTTTCACGGGTACAGGAATGCAGGTTTTGGTGTCTTCGGGTGTCTTCCCGTGTAAGAGTTGGGGTGTCTAGGCGACGTTTCGACGAGGTCTCACTCGTCATCTTCAGGCTGGTGCTTTCGGCTTCTTGTTACTGGAACAGAGCAGGATCTCAGTGTTTGAGTTCCTATAAATACTGTTGAGGGGGTGTGGTGTATAGCCTCCAACGTTCTGGGCAGAGAGGAGGTTCCCAGGTTAGTGTGTCTTTTCTTCTTTTGTTCATTAATTACTTGAGGGATATCTTGAGTGATTTCTTGAGTGATATTCTGAGTACCACTTAGGAGGGTCATTAGGTGTGGATTAGTTGCTAAAGCTTTCGTGTCTTGACCTCTTGACCTTGTGAAGAGTTTTTTCTGAGAAGATGGCTGTACTGCACTTAGTTGTGCTCTGGCTTGGCTTCGTGTATAGGGGCGAGCTGTGGTTTTGTGCCCTGTGCTATACACCACACCCCCTCAACAGTATTTATAGGAACTCAAACACTGAGATCCTGCTCTGTTCCAGTAACAAGAAGCCGAAAGCACCAGCCTGAAGATGACGAGTGAGACCTCGTCGAAACGTCGCCTAGACACCCCAACTCTTACACGGGAAGACACCCGAAGACACCAAAACCTGCATTCCTGTACCCGTGAAAATCTACGAAAGCAAATATCTCACCTCTACGGGGAGGAAACCTTCCAGCTGACAAGAACCTACGAGAAACTAGAAATCCGAAGAGCCACCATCTTATGTGATCTCTTGTTCCTACGCAACTGCCGAGACAACAACTTAATTCCCACATGCTTCCAACTTAAATTCCACTCTAAAACCCCAGCTACCGAAAGGATCCTGAAACGAACTGAACTATCCCTAATCAGAAACGAACTACATAAGAAAAGATACCTACTAAACCAAACCAACAAAGATCTGCTCACTCTTCACCTCAAACTTTGTAACAAAATCCACCCTGCACTCTGGGACAAATGCAAACAACTAGCCGTTTGGAGAGCTGAAACGGAGTCCGCACATAAGACAGACACACACACCAACAAACTCCACAAACTAGAGAAACGCCAGAAGCCCAGCCACCCTCCACAACAACCCATGAAACAAACAGTACATAACATATCAGACAGGATCCTCACCTCAACTGAAACCAAAGTACTCTCCAAAGGTTTCAACTTTGCAGTCGCCCCGAGACGCATCCCCACGGAAAACATCATATGCGGAGTCGAAGCTAGCCTAACCAAAATCAACCCAGATGAAGCCAATAAAATCAGACTTGAAGTCACCAACATCCTCTGCTCCAGCAAACCACCCAGAAGCAATTTACACAAAGAAGAACAGAAAGCACTCACCAACCTGAGGAAAGACAACAACATAATCATTCTCCCAGCAGACAAAGGTAATGCCACTGTTGTGATGAACACATCGGACTACCAAGCAAAACTATCAAATCTACTCCAAGACCCTACCTACCAACCTATAAAAACAGATCCCACCACCTATCTGGAAAAAACCACCAAATCCAAAATAAAAGCCTCTCCTATCAGTGAAGAAATCCAGCTAAGAATCATCCCCAGAGAAAAATCATCCAGATGCCCCAAACTCTACGGTCTCCCCAAGATACACAAAGAAGGAACACCACTCAGACCAATAGTCAGCTCCATAGGCTCACCTCTACAAAATCTCGCTAAATTTCTCGCTAAGCAACTTCAGCCCTATGCAGAATCTATCGCTTCACACGTTACAAACTCCTTCCAGTTCATAGAAACAATAAAGAAGCAAAACCTACATCCCGACGACCTACTTGTGAGCTTCGATGTTGTATCTCTCTTCACACAAGTGCCCATTAATGAAGCCTTGACAGCCATTCAAAACAAATACAATCCCCCCGAATACATCCTGGACCTGACCAACCACTGCCTAACCAACACGTACTTCATCCACAATGGACAAAGATACAAACAGATAGAAGGAGCACCTATGGGATCACCCCTCTCACCGGTCATCGCAAATCTGTACATGGAACACTTTGAAACCAATGCTTTAGACAAGTCAGAACACAAACCCAAACTTTGGCTCAGGTATGTTGACGACACCTTTGTAATTTGGCCACACGGGAAGAAAAAACTAGATAGCTTCCTCACACATCTCAACAGCCTACACCCCAAAATACAATTCACTATGGAAATAGAAGCCAACAACCAACTTCCCTTCCTTGACGTCCTAATCTACAAAAAACCTGATGGCTCCCTAGGACACACTATCTACCGGAAAAAAACACACACCAACCGCTACTTACATGCACAATCACACCACCACCCTGCACAAATAAACTCCGTAGCCAAGACTCTCATCTCCAGAACCAAACGCCTGGCTGACAAAGACCACTTGACAACTGAGTTACAGAATCTTTCAAATGTGTTAATCGCCAACGGATACCAGCAAAACAGGGTTACGAAGCTAATCCAAAAAGAAACACCCCCCAAAAAGCAAGACACAGAAGAAAACAATGGCATGGCCCTCCTTCCTTATATCAAGGGCACTACAGATAAAATTAGCAAAATCCTCCATAAACACAATATCAAAACAGCCTTTTGCACCAACCAAAAAATAGCCAATATCCTCAGAAACCCCAAAGATAAAATCCAGTTAGAAAACCAAGGGGTCTATGAAATACCCTGCAAAGTCTGCCCAGCCACGTACATTGGACAAACAAACAGACGAATAAATGCACGTATCGCAGAACACAAGAATGCCGTCAAAAAAGAAGAAAAAACTTCCTCTCTTTACCAACACATGAAAGAAACAGGACACGAAATTAATTTTTCAGATTCCAAATTGCTCTTTAACATGGAACACCACCACAAGAGAATAATCATGGAAGCCATCGAGATAGAGAAACACCCTCACAACATGAACAAGCGTGACGATACGTCCCGCCTGCCAGACATCTGGAAAATAGCCCTCCCCACAAAAACCGACACCAGAACCAGAGGCACACAGAACGCCATCTCCAATCAACCACACCAGACCCAAACCCAGACCCTCTCCACAGATAAATTACAGACACCATCCAGTAGCCAAACCATAGTGGCACCTCCGGATGCTGCACCCCCCTGCAATCCCTACACAGATCTGGCTGGCACAGGGCACAAAACCACAGCTCGCCCCTATACACGAAGCCAAGCCAGAGCACAACTAAGTGCAGTACAGCCATCTTCTCAGAAAAATCTCTTCACAAGCTCAAAAGGTCAAGACACGAAAGCTATAGCAACTAATCCACACTTAATGACCCACCTAAGTGGTACTCAGAATATCACTCAAGATATCACTCAAGATATCCCCCAAGTAATTAAGGAACAAAAGAAGAAAAGGCACAATAACCTGGGAACTTCCTCTCTGCACCACACCCCCTCAACAGTATTTATAGGAACTCAAACACTGAGACCCTGCTCTGTTCCAGTAACAAGAAGCCGAAAGCACCAGCCTGAAGATGACGAGTGAGACCTCGTCGAAACGTCGCCTAGACACCCCAACTCTTACACGGGAAGACACCCGAAGACACCAAAACCTACATATATATATATATATATATATATATATATATATATATATATATATATATATAAAACCCACCTAGAACCAGTACAGCAGCTATATAAAAACATATTAAGCTGAATAAAATAGAGAGAATTAAAGCACGCCTCTCTCGTGAGCGGCCTGCTGAAATGGACATTTAATGTTATTATCTCCAACCTATTATTCTTGTATAGCATATTATTGTACTGTTGTACATATTTTAGCTGCTTTTTCCAGATATTGTCAGCCACCTTGGGAAAATGTACTTTGAAAAGTAAATTTTATTTGTTAAATAAAGTAAATTACGTAGCCAGAAAAGAACATTAGGGTATGGTTTCACGTCTGCAAGCATTTAACTTGCCATGTTCTGCCTCCTTCCTTGCTAAACGTTCAGAGAGACACAGTCCTTGTCCGGCTGAGAAATGAAATTCATTGCCGACAATTCAGGTGTGAACTTTCTGCCTTGTGTTGTTGTTTTTTTAAAAAAAAGATTAGGTTCAGGACACAACAGATAATCCATTCCCAAGGAGGGGAGCAGGAACATACACAGAGTCATACTTGTTCAGATCACGTAGCTCTCCTCTCGGCTGCTTGCTCTCAAGCCCTTTGAAAGCATGAAATCAAAAGGAGCCATTGCATTGCAATTTAAGTGGCTGTAATTCCACTCAGGGGTCGGGTAGCAGTTCAAAGAGAATGAGAACCTGACACATTCAATTAGTCATATATTGCAGGTTCTTACTTGCCTAGGTTACCAATCACAGCAGAGTCCATTATACTGGTGGGGGGGAGGAATTTTTGTTCTCTCTTTTCAGCCAGGATTGATGTAAAATGGTGTAGTTAGGAGGGATGATAAAGCATTACATTGCAGGCACAGGTGGAAGACATTTTTGACCCACTGAAGCTATATAAACACAACAGGAAGAGGAAAGGCTTTGATGGTCAGGCTTCCTGAGCACAGCAAGCTCCATCAGAGCTTAATGAGCATGTCATTCAATTGTCCAGCTGCCAGCCATTCACAACTAAAACCCTACTTACTGTGGCAGAAATGGCTTGTCACTGTTCCCTTGTTAGCTGAAGTCAATGAAACTGCCCAAAGTGTTTCTACATCCTCCCTCATCCTTGTTTGTACCAATCGAGGCCAAGTATGATAGCTCTTTTTGTCTGTTCCCTCAGTGCAGAGGGAAAGTATAAAAAAAACCAACCATGCAAACTGTGTAAATGAAAGCAGCCATGGCGGACCTGTCTATTCCGCTGGCTGGAGAAAGATGGCAGCAGGCTATGACAGTTGCTTTGTACTCAGAGGAGAAGAGCTCCAGATTTAGGGGTGCCTCAAGGTAGTCTCAGGAGCCCCTCTCCCTGAATGGTCCCACCATGTTACCACCATCACCATTTGCCCTCTTTCACTGTGCCATATGTACCACACTCCCCAGATGAAAGAGCAACACAAATGGAGATTGCTACTCCTTGTCCTTGTCATTGCTTGGTCAGAAAGGGAAGGCAGTGTCCTGATGCAAGCACTGACCGCAGCCAAGGCAAGACCTTCCAGAGTCACCTCGCCCTCCCAGTTGAGTCCTGCATGAGAGCAAAGTTCTGATGTTGTTTCAGCAGCCACCTTCATGGAGAAAAGGCTCTTCATTTAAAAGAGCCAAGCTTTCTGCCGCAGGTGTTTGGTCCCAACAGAACAGGGGAGACTCCAGCTAAACTGAGATGGAAGTCTCTGAGTCAAGAGGAGGGAAATGTAATGTCCCTGGACCACAGGGGTACTGGCTCTTCTTGCAGATAAGTTTCCAGTAGACTAGCTGCTTCTAGGGCTCCACCCATTCTGACTCTCTGGTCCCAAAGAAGGGTTGTGATAGGCAATGGCAGCAGCAAGAAGGTATAATAGAAGCCATGGACCATGGAGGTTAGCAATGTGACCTGTGTTGGAGTGTTGTCCTCAGCAGATGCCCAGCAATGCTCATTCCTGGCACCAGCTTTGGAAATGTGGTGGCAGGCAGAGGGATGGCAATAGAAGGCTGTAGTAACTGTGTCCTCAATGGTATTCAAAAGATTGCCATAAAAGGTACGTATTTAAGCTGTAATAGTCAGGCAATTTATTCTCAAATAGCACTGGAGGCAATAGATTTGCCTCAAATGACACTTGAATATTGCAGTTCAGCAGCATTTTAGAACCAGACTTCGGTGGTTGTTCATCAGGTGGCCGTGACCACCCGTGTTGCAGAGCTCAGAGAAAATCGACGGAGCAATCATTGCCTGCATACCGAATGGTGTAAATGCTTAAGAGTTTGTTGAGTGCCTGCTCAATAAAAGGCAACATCTTTATGACAGCTGGTGTCATGCAGAACTTGTTAAGTGGATTCTTTAGTCCAGTCATTAAGGATCTATCCAGGAAGAAAGCTGCATCCAAATAAAATTGCCTGTGAGAATTCAGATGACCTCTAATAAAATGATGGCTTACTTTGCTGCAGTAGTCAACTGTGTGTACTTATTCAGAGAGATGCTTTAAGATCAGTATAGTCATTTCCATAAAATATGCATCTTCAGCATGTTGACCCTAGTTCTCCAGAGTTCTTATAGAGCCAGCAGAACACTCATCACAACAGAAGATAAATAATATTCTAAGTAAAGATGCTATAGAATAGATGAAGCCAAACATTCAAGAGAACCCAAATTTATCATCCTCGTTTAGGAAAGGACATCATAAATCAAAGTTGCTGATATGACTTGCTGTGCCGGCACATTGTGCTTAAGGTACATCAACAGTTATACCTGAAGACAACCACAGGTGTAACTGTGATGCTGGTGCAAACATTTAAGAAAGAAACTTTCCAGAGTCTACAATACATTTCCGAGCACAATTCAAAGTGTTGGTGCCGACCTTTAAAGCCCTAAATTGCCTTGGCCCAGTATACCTGAAGGAGCGTCCCCACCCCCATCATTCAACCCAGACACTGAGGTCCTCCTCTGAGGGTCTTCTGCTGGTTCCTTCACTGTGAGAAGCGAAGTTACAGAGAACCAGGTAGAGGGCCTTCTTGGTAGTGGTGCCCTTCTTATGGAGAGCCCTCCCTTCAGAAGCCAATGAGATAAAGAACTACACAACTTTTAGAAGACATCTGAAAGCAGCCCTGTATTAGGAGGCTTTTAACGCTTGATGTTTTTATTATGTTTTTAGATATGCTGTAAGCCGCCCAGAGTAGCTGGGGGGAACCCAGCCAGATGGGCATGGTATAAATAATAAAATTATCATTATTATCTCAAGCAGCAATCTTTCTGTAACTAGGGTGAGGGACAGATAATGATGATGATGATGATGATGATGATGATGATGATGATGATATATTTAATTATACCCCATCTATACCCCTGATGGGACTCAAAGCAGCTAACAGCGAAAAACAAGAACTGCTAAAACATAGAAAAAATAATCATTACAAACAATTAAACATTGATAGGATTAAAACGTTATATAAACTCTGCTTAGAACATACAAATAAGTACATTAAAAGCAGCACGGCACCAGCCCTTTGGTTAAAAGAATTCAATCCCCGAAAGCCTGTTGGAACAAAAAAGTCTTTACTTACCAGTAGAAGGCAGCAAGGAGGGAGCCAGTCTAGCTTCTATGGGAAAGGAGTTTCAGAGTCTGGGAGCAGCTACCAAGCTCAGTCTATTTTCATTGAGAATGGTGATTGTATCTGTGAGCGTTCATACTTTGCCTTTGCTCATATGCATGTGGACCCAGAAATGGTTGGGAATAAACCCACAGGAGAAAAAATAAGTTTGCATGTTGTACATTTCACAGCTACTATTTAAAAAGTTTCCTGTCAGGTCAATTCAGTGTTGTATTAGGAGCCAGAATACCAGGTTTTATATGAAATGTCTACATTTCTGTTTGAACGGTGTGGCATAATGAGCTGCTGTGAGAGCATAAAGAATTGCCACTGTCTGTGCCTGGGCAAATCAGTCCATTTTTAGTCTGCTTTACTTTCATCAGTAAGTCAGTTCCATTCAGTTTTGGAATGCCAATGGATGACCTAAATTCTGATCTGTACATTAGTCTTGGAGGTGCAGAGTAGGTCAGTTTGCATCCAGATTTACAAAGTTTGTGTTCCTCAGGCTAAGCACTTTGATGTTTCATTCCAGGCCAAGAGAGAGACCTGTAATTGCACGTACAATCAATCTTGCTGATTGTAAATATTTAAATATTCAGGCTCCGGGTGGGAGGAGGAGGGTAAAAAGCTGGAACAGCAGCACAAACTGTGCATCTCTAATTACTGCACAGTGTAAAATTGCAAGTTTTCTAATTAAATATTTTTGCTTGCTTGATAGAACGTTTCTAATGTGTGGTGCTGATCATTTAATAAGGGTTGCTGGAGTAAATGCAAAACATTTAGAAGTATAATATAAAAATAAATCAGCCCTACAATGAGAAATATATCTGACATATCTGGTTCACTTTATTCTGCCGTTTCTGGCAATTTGCTCATTCACTGGAAAAGCTGCAATTCTTACACTGATACAGCAAAGGAGTAAATACAAGTGAGCACTACAACAGCAAAATCAAATGGGACATCCTTGCAAAACTTTGAAAGTTGAGATAATCTTTCTGCTCTAGGTGAAGCTTCTGGACCAGATACAAGGGTCGCCCCACATAAAGAGAATTGCAGTAATCAAACCTTGAGGTTATTCACACATGGACTTCTGTGGTCAGGCTGTCATGGTCCAGGAAGGGTCACTGCTGGCACCAGAGGTCCCTACTGACAGAGATAGACCAAGAAGTACCTCACAAGGGTGCTTTCTTTTTATACAGGTTGGCAAAATGTGTGTGTGTGTGTGTGTGTGTGTGTGTGTGTGTGTGTGTTGCTGAGAGTTGTGAAACTTAGAATCATAGAATCATAGAGTTGGAAGAGACCACAAGGGCCATCGAGTCCAACCCCCTGCCAAGCAGGAAACACCATCAGAGCACTCCTGACATATGGTTGTCAAGCCTCTGCTTAAAGACCTCCAAAGTAGGAGACTCCACCACACTCCTTGGCAGCAAATTCCACTGTTGAACAGCTCTTACTGTCAGGAAGTTCTTCCTAATGTTTAGGTGGAATCTTCTTTCTTGTAGTTTGGATCCATTGCTCCGTGTCCGCTTCTCTGGAGCAGCAGAAAACAACCTTTCTCCCTCCTCTATGTGACATCCTTTTATATATTTGAACATGGCTATCATATCACCCCTTAACCTCCCCTTCTCCAGGCTAAACATGCCCAGCTCCCTTAGCCGTTCCTCATAAGGCATCGTTTCCAGGCCTTTGACCATTTTGGTTGCCCTCCTCTGGACACGTTCCAGTTTGTCAGTGTCCTTCTTGAATTGTGGTGCCCAGAACTGCACACAGTACTCTAGGTGAGGTCTGACCAGAGCAGAATACAGTGGCACTATTACTTCCCTTGATCTAGATGCTATACTCCTATTGATGCAGCCCAGAATTGCATTGGCTTTTTTAGCTGCCTTGTCACACTGTTGGCTCATGTCAAGTTTATGGTCAACCAAGACTCCTAGATCCTTTTCACATGTACTGCTCTCAAGCCAGATGTCCCCCATCTTGTATTTGTGCCTCTCATTTTTTTTGCCCAAGTGCAATACTTTACATTTCTCCCTGTTAAAATTCATCTTGTTTGTTTTTGCCCAGTTCTCTAATCTGTCAAGGTCGTTTTGAAGGGTGATCCTGTCCTCTGGGGTGTTAGCCACTCCTCCCAGTTTGGTGTCATCTGCAAATTTGATCAGGATGCCCTTGAGTCCATCATCCAAGTCGTTGATAAAGATGTTGAATAAGACCGGGCCCAAGACAGAACCCTGTGGCACCCCACTAGTCACTCTTCTCCAGGATGAAGAGGAACCATTGATGAGCACCCTTTGGGTTCGGTCAGTCAGCCAGTTACAAATCCACTGAGTGGTAGCATAGTCAAGACCGCATTTTACCAGCTTCTTTACAAGAATATCATGGGGTACCTTGTCAAATGCCTTGAGGAAATCAAGGTAGGCTACATCCACTGTGTTCCCTTCATCTACCAGGCTTGTAATTCTGTCAAACGAGATCAGGTTAGTCTGACATGACTTATTTTTCAGAAATCCATGCTGGCTATTGGTGATCACAGCATTCCTTTCTAGGTGCTCACAGACTGTTTGCTTAATGATCTGCTCCAGAATCTTCCCTGGTATTGATGTCAGACTGACTGGGCGATAATTATTTGGGTCCTCTCTTTTCCCCTTTTTGAAAATAGGGACAACATTTGCCCTCCTCCAGTCTGCCAGGACTTCGCCTGTTCTCCAGGAATTCTCAAAGATGACTGCCAGTGGTTCTGAGATCACATCTGCCAGTTCTTTTAATACTCTTGGATGCAGTTCATCTGGCCCTGGAGACTTGAATACATCTAAACTAGCCAAGTATTCTTGTACTATCTCCTTAGTTATTCTGGGCTGTGTTTCCTTTGCTGAATCATTTGCTCCAAATTCTTCAGGTCGGGCATTGTTTTCTTTATCGGAGAAGACTGAGGCAAAGAAGGCATTGAGGAGTTCAGCCCTTTCTGTGTCCCCTGTTTGCATTTCACCATCTTCTCTTCTGAGTGACCCCACTGTTTCTTTGTTCTTCCTTTTGCTACGAACATACCCATAAAAGCCTTTTTTGTTGCTTTTAACCTCTCTAGCCAGCCTGAGTTCATTCTGTGCTTTAGCTTTTCTGACTTTGTGTCTACACGTGCTGGCTATTTGTTTGAATTCCTCTTTGGTGGTTTCCCCCCTTTTCCATTTTTTGTACACATCCTTTTTAAATCTTAACTCAGTTAAAAGTTCTTTAGATAGCCACCCTGGCTTCTTTAAGCACCTTCCATGTTTCCGTCTCATTGGTATTGCCTGACGTTGTGCTTTTACTATCTTCCTCTTAACAAACTCCCAGCCATCATGAACTCCCTTTCCTTTTAGTATTACTGTCCATGGGATCTCACCCAGCACTTCCCTAAGTTTTATGAAGTCGGCTTTCTTAAAGTCAAGACATTGAGTCCTAGTATGCTTGGCTGCTCCTTTCCGCTGTATAGTAAACTTCAGAAGAGCATGATCACTCGCGCCTAATGATCCTTCCACTTCTACCCCACTAACCAGGTCATCAACATTGGTTAGGACCAGATCTAAAATGGCTGTTCCTCTTGTTGCTTCTCTCACTTTCTGGACAATGCTCAGAGTATTATTAAACTTCCCATTGCAAACTTCCCATTGCTCAGAGTATTATTATTTTTTTGTAGCTCTGTCATAATAAACGTGTAAGCTTTTAAGATATCTCAAGGCTT
This sequence comes from Podarcis bocagei, assembly GCF_964188305.1. Classification (NCBI taxonomy): domain Eukaryota; kingdom Metazoa; phylum Chordata; class Lepidosauria; order Squamata; family Lacertidae; genus Podarcis; species Podarcis bocagei. Next base: position 39,004,590 of record NC_138134.1, read on the forward strand.
GTTGTGTGGTACCTTATTCAACACATTCCTTTCCTGGGAAAGGGGAGCCCCTTTTGGGCAACTGCACCAGGGTCCCCAACAAACTTCATTCAGTCTTGGCAGCTCCAACCCCTGAGGAGAGAAAAGGGAGTCTAAACAGGCCTGGCCTTCCAGATATTGCTGGAATACAACTACCATCACCTCTGAGCATTGGCCACACTGGTTGGGGCTGATGGGCATTGGAGTCCAATAGAATTTGAAGAGCCACAGATTCAGGGCTGGAAGCTAATCCCAAACCTGAGCCCTGTAGCTCCATATAGCATCATGGGAAATGTGTGTCATCCGTGAGTGCCAAACAGCATGACAAAGCTCTTCTTCCAGGCTGAATAAAGTTTGGAACAGAAGAACTCCGGCATTTTTTACAGGTCCCATTTGCAAACAATGAATGTGCACCTCTCAATTTCACAATGAGAATTGATAAAACATGGTTTCCTACCACATTATTTCGCCATCACATCCCCCCCCCCATTTTTTTACACTTTAATCTGATATAGTAAAGATTATCACTTTGCATATTATACTTCCCTCCCATGTAATTTTGCCTCATAAATAAGATGTGCCTTCATGAAATTATCACTTTCTACTTTACAGTCTCCATGTTCCAGGTTTCTGCAAGCTCAGCCCTGTTAGCATTAACGACCAGGAACTGCTTGGGGGTGGAAACAAATAAAAATTCTGCCCATGCCTTCCTAAAGAAATTAAATTTTATCTTTTGTGAAGCTTGTATTTCTCAAGCACATAACCATCCGTTTTCTGTTACCTCTAAATGCTATACCTTGTTTTTATTGGCCTAATCATGTCTCCACATTTCATGGTGATAATGTCAGCAAACACAATATTTCACTTAACAGTCAAGAAGTATATTGCTTGCTCTCCAAGCTAGTTACATGTCACATCTTTAACAAGGTTCATATGCAGCGCAATCTTATGTAGGTTTACTTGTAAGTAAATCCCACTGAGTTCAGTGAGACCGTCTCCCAAGTAGGATTACAAGCTAAAGAGGCCCCTTTTACTCAAAGCCTTTAGGATGAAAATATTATTTGAGTTATCAGCACATTGCAGTTTCCTCCTGCTGCTGCCGCTGTGCCGTCAGAGCACGATTTCTGTTCTCATCCTGAAGCAAAGTTCTTAACCCGAGGTACTATTTCTAGGTTAGCAGAGTCTGTAACCTGAAGCATCTGTAACCCAAGGTACCACTGTATACAGGTTGAGCAGAGGTGGTGATACAGGTTTAGTGCAGCTGGTATCTCAAGGTTCATTGCTCCTTCTTCATCAGATTTCTAGGGAGACAGAACCTCCAAAATGCTTTCCAGAGACAATTTCGCTCTATTTCTGTCCTACCCCAAGCCTGAATGACACCTACATGCTGTCCCAGTCAAGGGAGGGGTAAGAAAAAAATGTCCTCTTTTGCCTTATGGGCTCTCACCTTCCAGAAATTTCTTTAGCTTCTGTGGCAATTTAGCCACATAACAAAGGGGATACTTAACAGACCAGGCCAGTTCCATTAACAAAAGAAGCGAGTTTAATCATTTTAGCAGTCCTCATACTCTTCTTCAGACCCCAGTCTCACAACTACAAAATCACAGGTTTGGAAAGAATCCTGAGAGGAAAATCCAACCCAACATAAGTCCTATAGCAATATTATCTAGATGACGCAATTGCATCTGAAAACCTTAAAGCGTCGACTCCCAGGTCCCCATAGTAGATATACTACCACAAAGGGAGATAGTGTTGTTGTTGCTGCTGCTGTCTATTACATTTGTATACTACCATTCATCCAAAGGTCACAAGGTGCATCACAACACAAAAATACAAAATGAGAACACACACTGCATAATAAAAGAAGAACAAAAACAATCTGATAAACCCTTACCGCTAAATAATTTTGTATTCTATGGCTGCAATACAGAGACAGTTGTACTCAATAATTATGCAGCACACACAGAACTAGCAACTTAAAACAGCAGATAGAGATGCACATTTGCATATGTACTGTAGCACAGATGGGAACACAGATACCCATCCACTATCTCCAGCGCCAACAGGGATAATACAAGACCTTTTGCATCTGGGTGCATTATTTCCAACCCAGTAAAGGATTCCAGACATGTAATCCTGCTTCTGATTATATATATTCCTTGCTGGGTTGGGATAAACACCTTATCATATCACTGTCGGCATTTTTAAAACCTTTAGAAATAATCAAGTCATCTTTCCCTCCTGGTATTAATGAAATTAGATTCTTCTTTACTTTTTATTTTCTGCTTGTATTTCACCTGCATTTTTGATTTTATCTTTCACATCATTATATTTAGGACAGTAAAAAAAATGCACCAATTTCAACAGTATAGTTTTAATTTACATAAAATGAATGTAAACTGAAAGGAAGGTCAGCAAAGACAACTCAGTTATGACAATCATATACATCTATCATTCTAGCAAAAACATGTCCTTAACAAGTATGTCTCTACATGATACGCATGCCAATCATTTTAGTTGCCCTTATGCAGATCTGTCACATCTGCGCTAATTCCAGAAACTTGAGTACATAGGTGCCCATCACTACTGCAATCTCACTGAGCCTTTGATGAAGTGATTATGTGACCTAGAACAGCATGAAGAAGATTCAAACCTTCCCCCAAAAAACCTGAATGAAAGCTTTTTTTGTATACATTGTTGGTGGGGATCAAAATACTGACTACCGCAATGAAAGGGAAAGTGATATTCTGTCAGTTCCATCACTGTTTTTCTTAGTTATTATAGCCTGATTTTTTGGTTTTAAACATTTGGACATACTGTACATTTATATTTGTAATATACTGACATTGAATACTTGTGCACTTAGCTTTCATAGTCAGACAGCAGTTAACTGTCTAACAGTGCAATCCTATGCATGTTTACTCAGAAATAAGTCCCACCCGAAAGGTGGTAGATTTTCCTTCATTGGACGTTTCTAATCAGAGGTTGGGTGGTCGTCTGTCAGGGATTTCTTAGCTTGATTCTGGAATGGGGGGGGCGAGGTTTGGACTAGATGACCCTTGGGTTTCCTTTCAACCCTACAGTTCTATTATTCAATGAGTTTATTGGTTGAGTGGTATAGGGTTTTATCCCCAGTGCTCTATATGAAGCCACTGGGAGCAGTCATTCGGAGATTTGGTGCAAGGTGCCATCAATATGTTGGTGACACTCAGCTCTGTTTCTTGATAACATCTGAATTAGGAGAAGCCATGCAGGTCCTGGACCAGTGTCTGGATGCAGTGGTGGGCTGGAAGTGAGATAATAAACTTGAGTTTGGATCCCAGCAAAACAGAGGAGCACTAGGTATTGCACAGCAACCTGAAATATGTGTGCTTCAAATTTACAGTTTTCATTTCATGCCTGGAATGCTCCTAATTATTCCTGGCATGCTCCTGAACTAAGCATAGCGCTCTCTCTCTCTCTCTCTCTCTCTCTCTCTCTCTCTCTCTCGTGCTCTCTCTCTGTCTGTCTGTCTGTCTCTCTCTCTCTCTGTGTGTGTGTGTGTGTGTTCACTTGATCCCTCAGATTTCCACAAAACTAGAAAATGAAGTAAAAGTGGATTAACATCTCAGTGAAGCTCAAATGTGGTACAGGTCCACTGTCTTTATCAACCACACTGACTGTACAGGAGAACCTGCCACCATTTCCTTTAAATAAAATTCACAGATGAACTGCGTTAGGAAGGGATTTTGGAGGACTGCAGGCTACATGGACCATTGCTCTGAGTTGCTCCTGATATTTCCTGAAGACAGATACAAAGCTAAAAAGGATTGATGGAAAGAATTACATATGCATTTACATGACATATTATAGTGCAGCCAAGTTTCACAGACTTTTACCATCAAAGGAATACACTGATTTCTACATTAGGAACACTGGCTACAAAGAGCTATAAAACTGTCCTTCCTATAGGTGTTTCAAGCATTTCATTTCTTTGTAATAAAGTGTATTTCCAGAATAAAGTGCAGTATTTGTGCTTATAATCCTGTAAAATAGAAATTAGGGGAAAACAATTATCTGAGCTATACTTCAGACATGAAAGGGAAGAGACTCTTTAACAAGAGGAGGAACATCCTTGCAGCCTCGTATCAGGAAATTTTTTATGTCTGATGTTTTTACAAATTTTTATATGCTGTAAGCTGCCCAGAGTGGCTGGGGAAACCCAGCCAGATGGGCAAGGTATAAAAAATAAAATTCTTATTCTTATTCTTATTATTACTATTACTATTACATCATGTCAAAGTATATCTGTGGAATCAATCAGCTTTCGGTCTCAAAACGTATACTGACTGAGTGATTTCTATGCCATATATTAAAAATATCCTGTCTAAAAAACTGAAGCAACAACAAGCAACCTAAAGAAAATATTACAAAAATACAGTTACATATAGATGTTACATTAATACAAGTTTATTAATTTATATAACTCAATGTTGACTCGTTTTCCTACTGACATACGCTCCTTCTCAGCCTCCGGGTTCTCCCCCAGGGTCCAAGGAATCCTCAGCTCACCCACAAAAGCCTCACAATGAGAAGAGTTCCTGGAAACAGTGAACATCACTCAAGGACCACCGGGATTAAATTCACGGCATGTAATGCTTTAAGAGAGAATATTATGAAAATGATGTATAGGTGGTACATGACTCCAGTCAAGCTTGCAAAAATCTATCATTTGCCCGATAATAAATGTTGGAAATGTAAAGAAATTGAAGGAACATTCTTTCACCTTTGGTGGACGTGCCCAAAGATTAAGGCTTTCTGGGAAATGATCTATAATGAAATGAAAAAGGTATTTAAATATACCTTTCTGAAGAAACCAGAGGCCTTTCTCCTGGGCATAGTTGGCCAATCGGTGTTAAAGAAGGATAGAACTTTCTTTATGTATGCTACAGCAGCAGCAAGAATTCTCATCACAAAGCATTGGAAGACACAAGACCTACCCACTCTGGAAGAATGGCAAATGCAATTAATAGACTACATGGAAATGGCGGAAATGACTGGCAGAATCCGAGACCAGGGAGAAGAGCTGGTGGAAGAAGACTGGAGGAAATTTAAAATTTATTTACAGAAACACTGTAAAATTTTTGAATGTTGATGATGTTGAAATGAATTGAAGGGGTTCTAGCAACAAGGTAAAATGTAAGATGGGACTGATAATAGATAAACTAATTGGATATGAATTTGCTGAACTAATTTTAAAAAGGGGATACAAAAAAGGGAGGCGTGAGGAAGTCAGGAAAATAAGTTAACTAAAGATGAGAAATTAAAAAAGAGGGAGTTTTGTGTTTTCTTTATGTGTTTTTCTTTTTTCTTCTTTTTTCTTCTTTTTTGTGCTTAATGTTTGTATTTTTGTATTTTGACTTTGTATTTTTGTTTTTGTATTATTTCTGAATTTTCTCACTGATAAATTTAATAAAATATTAATAATAATAAAAAAGAACATCACTCAAGACTTGCTTTTTATGAGCAGACCAAAGGTAGATGATACTTCCTCAGGCTGTCTACTGGTGCGTCCCATTCAGCTGCACACACTGCACCCATTTCCAGGTGAAGCAGGTTTGTTGAATTTCCCAGAAGGTGCAAAGTATGGGAGAATAGCAGCCATATCTAACAATGCATATTCTTGCTAGTAAGCAAGTGAATGGGTTAAGACCACAGAGCTGTATTGCTGATAGGCACATATAAAATTAGGCACAATATGGATAAAGGAGATGGGGGGGATGACATCACAAAGAGCCCTCTACCAGTTACATTTCTATGGTCTGGGTCTGCCTAATATATGGCCTAACTAGTCCATCATTCTGTTCCCACAGTGGGCAACCAGATGCCTACAAGAGCGCCAAACCAGAACATCACGCAATAGTACTCTTTTGCTCATGTTCCCCAGCAACTGGCACACTGCTTCTGATACCAGCCATCATGACTAGCCTTATATGTACACATGATCTACTGCAGCTACAAATTGCATAGCGACCAAAGGGAGCTACAAGCAGCTTCCAAAAGAAAAGAAAATACACTTGAAAGAATGAAGCAATTGACAATCAGTTGCCTATGGTTCTCGATATAATGCAAGTACTCCAGTCCATGTGCACAGGAGATTTCTGCATGGAAAGAATCTGGAGCTGCTCCATTCTGTTCATAACAGTCTGAGAATGTCCTTTACATCTTTCCACACGGACAATGAGCGGGAGACATGCTAGGAAAACACAGAGCAAGCTGTAAGAATGAGTGTGGCACAGTATGCTTGCACAGAGTACATCAGAGCTCAATGTTGCTTTTGATGACAGAAATTTCCTCACCTATATAATATATATGAACACAGTGAACACCCTTTTAATGAACACGGCGTGACACAATCAATGAAATTGATTGCTTGAATAAAATTAATGGCTTTCTCGTAACACCCTTGTAGTTCTGTGGACATGAAGCTGGGAGTGATAAATATCTTACTTCCAACAGCCTTGTCAGGACAAGGTTGAACTGAAATTTACTGTTGCTCCAAGTTCAATCTTCTCCAAATTGTACTCTGCAGTTGCTTCCAAAGAGTTAATGAACTCTGAGTTATGTCCAATGGCTTTGCTTTAGTGGGGAAAGCTTGCATCCACACATCAAGATACATTATTTTTGCTGAAGCGCCCTCCCCGTTGCTTCAGCCCTCAAAAATGTACCTGAGGATTGGGGATCCTCCTGAATAGATTTGTTGTTGTTGTTTAGTCGTTTAGTCGTGTCTGACTCTTCGTGACCCCATGGACCAGAGCACGCCAGGCACCCCTGTCTTCCAATGCCTCCCGCAGTTTGGTCAAACTCATGCTGGTAGCTTTGAGAACACTGTCCAACCATCTCGTCCTCTGTCGTCCCCTTCTCCTCGTGCCCTCCATCTTTCCCAACATCAGGGTCTTTTCCAGGGAGTCTTCTCTTCTCATGAGGTGGCCAAAGTATTGGAGTCTCAGCTTCAGGATCTGTCCTTCCAGTGAGCACTCTGGGCTGATTTCCTTAAGAATGGATGCGTTTGATCTTCTTGCAGTCCATGGGACTCTCAAGAGCCTCCTCCAGCACCATAATTCAAAAGCATCAATTCTTCGGCGATCAGCCTTCTTTATGGTCCAGCTGTCACTTCCATACATCACTACTGGGAAAACCATAGCTTTAACTATACGGACCTTTGTCGGCAAGGTGATGTCTCTGCTTTTTTAGATTAGAATATACTATATACAAGAAGACAGCAAAAACAGGGGGGTCAGAGAAAACTGGATGCCCCAAGTCACCTCCCACCATTTGATGCAACCTGCAACTGTCGTTGTTGTTGTTGTTCATTAAATCTGTATGCTGCCCTTCATCTGAAGATCACAAGATAGTTCTCAACATAAAAATACACACATATCAGACAGAGCTACTCACAAAAATACACACAAATCAGACACAGGCCCCACTTCAGCTGATCTATGGAGATTATGACTTCATCTCCACCAATAAAATGATTGATCTGATGGCTGGAGAAACTTAGAAAAAACCTAGTGCGCCTAAGCATGCAATCTCCAGAGTGCAGACTTTGTGATATTTTTAGGAAAAATTAAACCCCAGAATGTGAACTCATTTTTCTTATTTTAAAATAATCTAGTGGCATACAGATTTATGGTTTTGGCCCATTTTCATACATCTGCATTTTGTTTACTAGGTGATGCTGTGCCCAAAGCCACTGGAACAAATTATTTCTGATATCCCTATAACATTTCAATCAGATTAGCCACTCACAGAATAACTTCTCTGTAGCAGCATCAAATTGAAACTGACGTACACTGAACAAAAGCTTCCTGCTCCACAAACTACAGAAGAGGCTTTATCTTTTCAAATCCATCAAACTCTTTTTCAGTTTTATAGCTTCATAACCTAACTTTGCTATTTGAGCTCCAATGATTTCCCACCAAAGAAATGGACTAAAATCAGTGCAGTATGCAGGATATGCATTACTTTTTAAGCATTTTTTTTTTTTGTAAAGACTTGTCCTTTCATAAGTTATGTTGTTATATCCATGCACCTTTTTGAGTGCATGGCTTCATGCTAGTTGACTCTAAGGGTTGTCTGCATTATCCTCATACAAAAATTGTGTGCTTCTTTCAAAGACTAGGTTTTATAATTATTTTTGTATTGATGCCACCCATAGCTGTCAACCTTCCCTTTTTTTGCAGGAAATTCCCTTATTCCAGCACCATTTCCCGCTGCTTCCTGCTGCTATCCCAGATTGTTAGATATCCTGTAGACTGTCCCCGGGACAGGTGAGGCTGCTGGTCCCTTATTTTTGAGGCTGCTGATCCCTTATTTTTGAGGCTGCTGGTCCCTTATTTTCAAATCTGAAAGTTGACAGCTATGATACCATCCTAGCAAGCAAGAGGCACCATAGTTCAAGGCTACATTTGAGCCAGGCAAAGAACACTTGAAGAAAGCACAGAAGAGGGATAGGAAGAGGTGTGGACTGAGGAAAACCCCATTGGTGAAATAGAGACCTGAGGTTCACCAATCCTTTTTTTTAATGATATTTATTGGGAATTTAAAGTTACAGAAAAGAGAAAAGAAAGAAAAGCAAAGAAAAAATAGATTAAACAATACAAATCAATAAAAAGAAAATAAAAAGTACCAAACATACCATACCCCAAAATCAAAAAGAACAAAAAAATAAATTTGAAAACTAATCCAATATTCCCTTACCCTTATATTCATTAACTTATTTCCTCGACCTCCTCACACCTCCCTTTTTGTATTCTAATTATTAATTATCTCAGCAAATCCTTTCCATCTTTCACTGTATTCTGTCCTTTAGTTGTCTTAATTTATTTTAGCCTTATCTTACCATAAAAAACCCTAAAACTTAAAAACTTATTTATACATAACTCCTTATAACATTTCTACTAAAGCCTAATAGTTTCATTCCAAGATTTTCCTAACAGTCGTTAATTTTGCAATATTTCTCTAAATGAATTTTTAAACTTTCTGCCAATCTTCATCCACTGTCTCTTCTTCCTGGTCTCGGGTTCTGTCAGTCCTTTCTATCTGTTCCATCTAGTCCATCAACCTGGTGATCTTATGTCCGAGGCTCTTAACTCTTTTCCATGTCCCTTCTGCAGATCTTCTTCATAATTGTACCTGCACTTTACTTTGTCTTCTGCTGGTCTTGTTCTTAATTTCCTTCCTTTGTCTCTGAGGAGTAGATCTCGGGGGAACAACCTAAGAGTGTCTTTATCCCTTCTCGGCCGGTCAGCCCGTTCTCCATGGTTAGCACTAAAATCCAAAAAATATTCCAAAACATACTTCAATGCCCCTCCAAAGTTGAGTGCCTCGACCACTCCAATCTCCTCCTGGCCCAAAACCAAATCCCAAAGGTCAGAGCATCCCTGCATAGGAGGATCTGACCAACTTGCCATCTCCAGTCCTGACAGGACTCCGTCTCTCCAAGTCTGCCTCACTCCAGATTCAGTCCTTAGAAACGACAGCTTATGCTCCTGCAGGGCCGCATCTCTCTCAACTTGTAGTACTTGAGGTTCAACAGCAACCTCCTCCTTTGTCTTCTCCGCAACTTGCCCTGTCAGGGCAGATTCCTGGGTCAGTTGTTGAGCAGGTTCTATATCAGTAGTCACTGTTTGACCGAAATTATCAATTGCAGTAGTCATCAAATCCATCTTCGCATGAAGCTGCTCCAACAAAGCACTTGTCCTGCACAAAGCAGACACTAAGGTTTCCTGTGTCAACATTCTTATCCAAGGTCAGAGCCTGTTTCTCACGCTCTGTAATCTCTACAGCTGTAGAGTTCCCCAGGTCCACTCCAACAACAGTTCAAAAGCTCCCTCTAGAGGAAACAATTCCTATTTGTATCCATCCTTTTACAAGCAGATCCAGCAACAAAATTGCTTTCGTTTTTCAAATCTTTGTTCCTTTTTAGTGCAAAAGGAAACATTGGAGTCAATATGTTTCTCTTATTTAACTATCTGTCAACATGCGTTATTATTCACAGTCAATGAACTTTCCCCAAGCGTCTATCTTTGACAGCCCGTTCCCAGGTTCAAGACGATAGAAATTTATCTTTCTTTACTCCCTCTCCTGCAGGCTTGAACAATTTAAGATTTCCCCCCTCTTCTCCTTCCCAAGGGGGGTTTGTAGTTTTAACCAATGGAAATTTAGTCCTTTACAGATGACTTTCCAGACTTTAGCTTGCGATGTCTTTGCTTCAAGCTGTTTACAAAAGCGGAAGGCGGACTTCCTGTTTAGACCTTCCCGCTCCGGTGCCAAATTACGAAGTTTAGTAATCCAATTTTCCGTTCTACTCACGGGTACTTGTTTAGAGTCCAATTGTCCACAGGAAAAAAGTCAGTGCTCTCCGACAACAGCAATGCGGCTTCACTCCGTGAAAAGAGCAATCAATTCGAAGCACCGCGCCACTCACCCCACGTTGCTCCGGATCCCCGTAGTCGGGTTTCCCCGCGAGTAGGGGAGGCGCTAAAGGTGCCAGCCGAATCCCAGGTCCACAGGCTTCTCCCGCCTGTGGTTTTTGATGGGTCTCCACCTTGCCGTGGCGGTCCAGACCCTGATTTTCACGGAGCGGGTTCCTCCAGATCAGAGGAAGCCCGCCATTGCCGGTGGTGCTACCCCGGAAGTCCCCTGAGGTTCACCACTCCTGTCCTAATGGGGCACTTCTTCCATTATCTCTTTCTGTTCATCGCTACAGTAGAAGAAGTAGACATTGGAAGCACCCTTAGGAAGAAAGCAAATAGACTGGTGCCTTTCTTTCAAACAATAACTTTTCCTTTCTGAGGACTACTGCAGAAATAGGTTCCAAGGGAAAGGATTTATCTTACTAAAACTGCAATACCCTTGATTAGAATGTGCTGCACACCGGCAAAGGAACTCCATTAAGTGAAAACTCACTTAGAATGTAGGGACCTGAGTGGTTAAGGAGTTACTTATTTTAAAATGTCACGAGGAATGAAGAGTGCTTGATGTTTGAGCACTCCCGTAATGGCTGCAGTCCTAGGAAAACCTCAGCCAGGGTAACGGAAATTAGATTCAATAAGGTTCTCTTATGCAGCTGCTAGGTTTCAAGTGTCTATTTTGATGATTTGGATATTTTATTGTAATGTTGCCATCCTACACTAAACCCACTCATACAATATAATGCCCAAGAAAGCTGAAAAGGCATAATAGCAGGTGATTATTATTTTTTACAACCTAAAGAATTGCAAACTTTTCAGCTTCTCTTACCTGAAGATGGCAGGAGTGATGAAGCCTACCATCTGTTGGCTTGATCCTTACCCGTCCTATCTGATTGAATCAGAGAGATTATGGCTGAGCATCTGCACCTCAACAGTGGTTAATGCCTCCTTGAGGGAAGGAGAAATCCCCAGCAGCTTTAAGATGGAGCTAGTGAAGCCACCCCTTAAAAAGCCAAATTTAATTTAAAAAGCCTGTAGCAATTCTCCAATTTGCCATTTAGTGGCAAGGTATTGAAGTAGCCTGTAGCATCAGAACTCCAGAAAGTCTCAGGTGATGCTGATTATGTAGATCCATCTCAGTCTGACTACAGGTCTAGCTATGGGAAGGAGATGCTGTTGTTATTATTTATATACTGCCCTTCATCAAAAGATCTCGGGGTGATACACAAGATAAGTCCCCGGGAGAGGGAAATGAGTGTCTCTTGTTCTGCTTTATTTCCTGTCACTGTGGGGCAGGCACTTTCCTGGGCTGCTTCATCCCAGATACCTTACTCTGCCTTTCTTCAGAGCAGAAGTGGTGGCAATGGCACACTGTCTTGTGCCAGTCCTGATGGTCTAATGATATTAACTGGGCCTAGGCTGCGCAGTTTGACAACCCCTTCCTTTATCCAAAATGGATTCTTGATAACTTTTTAGCACTGATGGTATCAGCCTGCATTTGTAAAAGGCCACCCTCCATTCAAAGAAACAAGGTGTCACGATCCACTTGGCTCTTTGGCTTAATCAGGCAGCAAGCAGACTCTCAGTTTTCAAGCAGTTTTATTATATACAGTAATTACACTCAGAGCCGCTCCAATGGCTACCGACCCCTTTCAAGACATTGAGACATCTGAGCTAAGGTTACCAGATTTTTTTTCAATGAATCTGGGGACACTTTTCAACTTCAATGGATTTTGTATGGGGACTGATTTGTAAATCCGGGGAAATGGGGACGTCTGATCTCCTTAATCTAAGCTCAGATTCCTCCGCCAACAGGATGTCTTCCAGAAGCCCCCCTTTCGTTTCTTTGATGGACGTCTTTCCTTGACCCTCGTTAACCTACGAGCACGGGGATATTCTGGCTGTCGTCCCACCTCTTCCTCTGACGAATCATTCCCCCCTTGTGCTGTTGTTAGAGACCGCTTATCAGTGCCTTGGCCTCCCTCCAGCCCTCTCTCACTTCCCTGAGAATTTATCTCCTCTTCTCCAGCAGAGGAGAAGGGGGGTTGCGGGGGGCTGTCTCCAAATGGCTGAGAAGGAAAGAGAACTACTCCTTCCTCCTCTAGCTCTCTGTCTCTCTGGAGAGCTCTGACATTCTCTGGCTCTCTATCCCCATCCTCCTCCTCATCGTCCCTCTGGGGAGCCCTGTCTCTGACACAAGGCTTCAGTGCTCATCAAGCAGCTCAGAAGCATCATCTGCACCACTAGGCAGGTAAAAAGACACATGAAAAACTGCCGTCATTGGAATGAGAAAACTTGAATCAAATGATATATCAACCAAGGCACAATCAATTCTAAGTGAAATCAGACAGCCTCTGAACTAATTTATCTCAACTATCTGATGGATGTGAGACTTGTCAACTCAAAAATGTGTCTGGTTGTGGTTTTTTTACTGACAAAATGTCATCCCTTCCCAATGAGTTAATAAGATGAAGGCCGATGCCTAGCCTGAAGGCTTGATATATAATCAATATGTGCTCTCAAAACTATAGCAAGAGCCAATTAATCGTCACATACATTAGGGCCTTTGTTGCCACAGTGAGAATTTACCTGGATTGGCTGATGAATCTCTCACAAATGCCTACTACATAGTCAGAAGGTCCAAAGAAGCCAGAATCCAAGCCACTGGGCCTCTTCCTCATAAGCAAAAGACTGGTTTCCTGCTACTAGCTAAATGGGAACGCTAGGAAAGTTTGCTGCCCTTGGGATTTGCACAGATCATATTTTTCATGTTACGGACAAAATGAAAGCGCCCTTTTGGAACATGGACTTTGACTTTTGTAAAACTGGTTGTGTGTTGTGCCCTAGCAGCTCAAATACTGTCTTGATGAGGATAGGTAGAGCAGCCCAACAAATGCAACCTTTGCTACTAAATAAATAAACCCTTTGTGAATTATCCAACTTACTGGATTGACAGGTTGTTTAGGGAAGGGCCATAACTCAGTTTTCAAGCATCTGTGCTGTATGCAGAAGATCCCGAGTTCAACCTCCAGATAGGACTGGAAAATATCATTGTCTGAAACTCTGGAAAGCCAGTCAGTGTGTAGACAAAACTGAGCTAGAACTGGACTCACTATAAGGCATGTTTCTATTTTGTAAAAATGGGTACTCATGACACAAGGCAGAGAAAAGTTGTTGAAGCTAAGGAGGTTTGGCTCTGGTCAGCATCTGATATCCTAAACTCAGAGACAAAACATCACATTTGGATGCGCTGATTAACTCAATGTAGGAACGGATTAAAAAACTGACAGAATATGCGGAATTGGATAGTTTGTCCGAAAAAATAAAGAACAAACCAAAACAGGTATTTGTATCAAAATGGGAAGTCTTCAAAATGTATTTTAAAAATAATTATAGCAGTTTAAATTCTGTTGCAGCATTTAATTTCAGTAGTAGTTTTAAGAATAATGTGAGACCCAAGACTAATTAAGAAGCAGTTTAATCATGATAACAGTTTGTATCGGCAACAAGTTTTATGTATTTGAATTAAGGAGTAGACGGGAAGTCATTTGTGTTTTTCATTTGGTTTTGTAATAATTTTATTCACTTTCTGTATGGTATGGGTGTTGTAATGGGTATGGGGTTGCTCGTGCATAAGTTGCCGCCTCTCCTGGTTATGTTGCCTTGTTAAACCTTTCTGTCTGGACAGCCCTTCAATTCGTGGCTGCCTCAGTCGCTAGCAGAATCCGTCAGTGGGCGTTTCTTAAATCTTTTCCAACATAAAAGTTGTTTGACACCCAGTCTCCTCCTACTCTCTCCGTGCGGAAGTCTTCTGCGCAGGGTGGGCGTGGGTAGTGGAGGACCCGTGCTCTCCCTGCTGGTGTCTGGTGAAGAGTCCTGGAGCCCTCTCGCCGATTCCCCCATCAGCCCCTCTATATCCCTGGTGTTGCGCTGATTTGCTTCCCCATCTGCGGAGCTGCCTCTCTCCCTGCTGGGCCCTTCTCCAGCATCATTTGAGAGCCTTCCCTCCGCCTCTAGCTCCGATGTCAGTTCCCTGACAGGTGTAAAGGGTGTATTTTTTCTTTTTATTTTGTTTGTTCTATTTCTGTAATAATTCAATGAAAAATGTTTTTTTTTTAAAAAAAAAAAAGATTAAATCATTGTAAGACACATGGGTGTTGCCAGGATTTTTGTTAGGGGTGGCAGGACTTTGTTGGGGGAGCAGGACTTGATTAGTCAGTTAGTTAAGTATTTCTATTGTTTTACTTTATCTAGGGGGGCAGCTGACCCCCCTTCCCTCCCTTGGCTATGCCCATGTTAAGATTGGCTCCTCCTGTAGGGTAAATAAGTGCAACAGACAGCAGCAATGTGCCGGGGAGGTCTTGATGAGCTGCTAAGTGACATTTGGAAGGGAGACAAGAAATATGTCCCTCCATGTGGGATAAAATAAGACTACCTGGGAAATTTCTTCCTCCTGCTGACTGTAGTATGCCTTTCCTGAGGCCCTGATCTGGGTTCCCCTCTGACAGATGCTTGAAGAGAGGGCCTTTTCAGTTGTGGCTCCGTTTGTGGAAGGCTCTCCAGTGAGAGGTGCCTGGTGCCGTCACTAACATCTTCTCTGCTCCAGTTAAAACCACGCCTCTTTCCCCCAGCATTTAAAGCCAATAGTTGTTGGCTATTATTGATGCTACTGAAACATTTGCTGCAGTTATGGGGCAGGGAGGTTTCTGCTGATTTTTTTTTATTAACTATTCTGGTTTTTTTTACTATGGGTTTTTTTTGTATTTCTGCTTTATGCGCATAAAAAAGTCACTTCGAGACCTTTTTTTGTATAGCAAGCAACTAATAAGTTCCAGTGATCACCACTACGATCATATCTGTGAGCAGAAAATGGCAGTTTGCAAAGTAAAGAGCTGGTCAGTGACAGAGCACATGTTTCACATTCCAAGTTTCAAACCCTGCCCAGAGGCGTTTTTGCAGAATTTCCCCCCAGGAGTGAGGATAGTAAATACTCCAAATAAAAACATATGCATAATAAGCATCAGAGGACAGGTTCATCAAACAAATGATGCCTGCACATTTTGCCTCATAACTCAGGCAAATGCTGGCAATTTAACACTTATTTAAAAATGAAAGCAGGGAATCTGAGTATTATGATTTTTTGGGAGGGGGAGAAGTTTCCCACCTTTGCCCACCTGTGGACACCCATGTCCCCCATAATCCTCTAGTAAGGCTGTATAAGACACCTGTCTGAAAGAATCCTGAAGAGTCACAGCTAGCCAGTGACTAACCTGAGATACGTGGTCTGACTTGATAACAGGCAGTTTCCTCATTATACTGCAGCTCAAATCAAGCCCTTTGTGGCAATACCTCTCTGCTGGAGATCGGAGTGTTATGAGATGTGCATTGCAATCCAATAAGTTCACTCCAGTAAGCTCAATAGGACATAGTCCCAGGTAAATCTACAGGATTGGTGCCTAAATCAGTTTGGAAGGGTAAAGTATTTTGTACGCTGGAAACGATTTAATAGTAATTATAGTTTACAGAGGGATTTATGTTTCAAAGCAATTATGCTCTCTCAATCTTCCTGTGGATAAACAGCAATTAGCCAAACAGAAACACTTATTTACAAGTTCCATAATAGCCAGCCGACTCTGTATCGCTGGCAGATTCAGCCACCTTCTGCTTTCCTCACAACACGTAACAGTACTAAATAAGCTTGCCATTTAATGGGCTATTTTTCCTGGTCCATTTCACCCTAGTGACTAAGCTCTTTCTCCTGAGAAGTGGCAGTTTGATTCTGACATTAGTCATCGTTAACAAGAGACTTATGGCCGAGGAGTTTAAGAAATTAGAAGTATAATGAGAGTCGCCAGCTGAGCCTCATCTAGAATTGTGTCCCATCCCTTTTCTCTTCTTATGAGGGAGGGGGCTTCAGCATTGGAGCAGCTCTCTGAAGGACTCTTGACTTTCTCTTGCTTTCTCTTGACTGGTCTATATATTTATTTACTTTATTTATTTAGACTGTGTCTATACCACTTAATATATACAAATATCTCTAAGCAGTGTACAGAAAACTGAAACACACCGATTCCGAAAACACACAATAAAACCATTAGTGCAATTTGCTAAAAATATATATAGTGATATCAAATTCCTTCTCCTTCTGACAGACCTCCCCACCTAACACCTCTCAGCCCCCAGGCTCTCACCAAAGGCTCCACCCATCCAGCCTGGCTCTCACAAACCTCCCCCAAAATCTCACAAGATTTTTCCTGGGACCTGCTGGCATCACCTTAGTCCTTCACTCCAGGCTTGTTTTTATGAACAGGCACCATGGTTACTGGAACTTCATCAGGTTGCCCACGGCTGTGTCCCATTCGGCACTCAGTCAGCTGCACTGAACATACCCAAAGCCAGGATACAGCAGATTTAGTTGGGCGAGTTTTCGGGGGGGGGGGGTCCAAAGGATGGCAAATAGGAAAATACTCTCCTCTCTTCTCATGTTTCTTTCTCTAGTCTCTGCATACTTCTCTTTCAGCTGCCTTGCTTAACATGTGTTAGAATGACGTGGGAATAAGATGGGCAAGAAAATCATGTGGACTACAGAGCCTCTTGAGCACTGTTTCAGCATAGGGATTCCATGATGCTAGAACTGTTTTGATTCCAAAATTGGAAGACACTAAAAGGTCACCTTGGTTCCAGCCTCTACTGCAGGGCAGGCCTATCCTCTTGTCTTCCCACACCTGCCCAAGACAGCTTAGTGTGCTACAGGTAGACCAACCACTGGGGAAGGGTTCAGTGGTAGAGCAGGGGTGGGAGAATGTTTTCAGCTTGAAGGCCAGCTTTCCTTTTGGACAGACTTATGATGGCCCCATGCCAGTGGTGAGCAGAGCCAGAGACAAAAGTACGTGGAGCGATGCATGCACAGTAGACTAGCTTCCACACACACAAAGCTCTCTCTGTCCTCTGTCCACACAGCCAAGAGGCCAAAGTTCAAGGACATATTGCTGCCAGGCCAAACCCCTCAGGGTGTGAAGCAGGGGCAGTGAAGAGCGTAGCCTGGGAAGAGCTTTGAGGGCCAGCCAGACAGGCCTGGAAGGCTGCATTTGGCACCCACACCCCTGGTGGAAAAGCATGTTTTGAAGATTTCCAGGTTCATCCCAGGCATCAGCAGACAGGGCTAGAAACATCCTCTGTCTGACAAGCAGCCAGTGCAGACACTTGGCCAAGTCGATCTGCAACACAAAGCACAAAGGCAAGTTTTTCTAAGGAAGCAGACTGTTATCAGGGAGTGCCTTGCTCTTCTTTCTTTGCTCCTGTCAGGATTTAAATTAGCCTACTTGCTAATCAAATGAAAAGGATTTAGCATGCCTATAACTTTCTGCTGATTTATGATATCTGAGCATATGTATTGTGTAGTTGTTAGAGCAGCTGTTCAGATATATATCACGTCTGACTGAAATCCACAGAAAATAAAGGATGCAAGTAATTGTGCTGCACCACATACATAATACCGATCACCTCTATCAGCTGGGCAAATTTGAAAACTAAATTGTCTACAACTATGTTACATATGCAACTGTTAAATTGGGCATTCACTAATGGTGGTTGCAACCTACAAATGATTTGACATGTGGCTGCATTGTGGACAATAAAAGCTCAAGGGTTTATCAAGGAGGTTCCAGGCCATTAAACCAAATTCTGTTTTTTGACTCCGTGAGACAAAATTCTGTAAATAAGAGCCAAAGAAGGACCTGCAACAAAATATTGCAGTGTGGAATGCTTTTTAAGAGTTCCAGCCTTTTCCTGGATTCTCCATTCCATTTCCCCTTGGTTTCCCACTTTCCCTTCCCAACATTATTCTGCAAACCTTGGTTACACCAAGCTGGCTGATACATTCCTTGTGTGTGTAGACGGTGTCATTTTGGCTAAATAAGGATCCACACTCAGAAGATGTGTTTGCTATTATTACATAGGTTAAGGTAAGTCCTTTGCTGAATCAAAGATCCTTGTCATCCAGAATGCCATTGGAAGTTGACAAATAATTCTACATTACCCCTTTTGTTTAAATCATAAATGCTTAGATTTTCTCATTCCTCCTCCACTCCATGCTCCAGATCATTCTCTGCGTGAAGAATGGCAAGTAAGGCAGATGTGGTGCTGAATCAGTGTGTGGGATCAATGATTACCTGGATGAGGGCCAATAAACTGAAGTTGAGATAAGGTAGAGTGTCTATTAGTAAGTGATTTGTCTGATTAGGGAGGTCATGTTCAGTATGTTCTGGGCAGAGTTGTTGCTAAAGGATCAGTTTTGCAGTGTGTAGGTCTGATGAAGTCCTACGGTAACCCGTGCATGAACACTGTGCCCAGATTATTGTTTTATGCACTCATGCCACAATTATGTTTCATATTTTTAGGAGATAATTCCATGCCATTTAATATAATGTTAATGCACCAAAAGAATATTTATTTAAATGTGATCTAGAAATCTGTCTAGGAGAGAAGTCTCCTAAATACTTGTTTTTGGGGGAAATGAGAAATACATATACAGTCACTTTTTTAAATTACTGAGTGGGAAGTCAGAACTATCATTTTGACACAATGCATAAAAGTAATTTTTACAACAGTCCAATTTTCTTTAACAGTATTTGGAATGTTTGACTGTAATTGTAGGTGCAACTACTATATATTCTACTGAGATTCCCTTACCAACATTTGCATAATCTCTTCTGTGATTCTTGTCTCTTTTGTGAAGATATCGCTATTCAGATAATGATAAAAGAATTAGAGATAAAACATAATGAAAACCCAATATATATGGAATTAGGAAAATGTTCAGTGCTGTGGACAACTATTGAAGAAAGGAAAGTTTTGTATACATTACTTTGAAAATTCTGTCCAAAATCCCCAAATCTTTGTAACATGAAGAACAGCTAATGTCTTAATGCTACCTTATTCTTTTAAATAGAGATTAAATACTATTATGTAAAAAATCAGTGATGAATCATCAAAATTATTAAGATTATTCTGTTATGTACCTATTGTTAGCTTTAGCAGTGAGCATTAAATGATGTTTGGGCACCCAGTTTCATTTACAGTATCTGGATATAATTTAGGCTGCAATTCTTAACAGCGCTTCTCTGGGCATAAGCCCCTGCTGAATTCAATGGAATTTACTTCTGAGTAAACATGAGTAGGATTGTAGCCTTAGTCATTACTTCAGTTTCTTTCTTCTACAGCTTTATCACTATCACAGCCTTCCACAACCATGCTGGCTAGGGGTGATAGGAGTTGTAGTCCAATATATCTGCAGACCACGTCATTGGGGATGTCTGTGTTATCAACAACTGGCTTTTTGTGAACTACCATGGGTAATAACAATTACTATCAGAACTTTGCTTCATTTCTTTTTCTTCTGAACTCACTGTAACTATACGTATATGTATCTGCAACTCAGGATAACACTTCATGTATCTGATGAAGTGGACCATAATCCATAAGTCTATGCCATAATAAATTTGTTGGGGTGTTGCAAACACTGTGCAAACACTGTTCCCCTTCCTCTCTCTGCCCATCTCCAAAATCTGCTACAAAGGGTCTCCCAAACCTCTGGAACAAATTTTGAGACAAGCGGCTGCAGGGGAGAGGAGATGATCCATTGCACAAGTGGAAGTCTGTTGTACAAGGGCAATGGCAGCTTTCATTACAGCCAATAATCTTTAAAATGCCATGACTGTTTTTTGTTGTAACAGACTAATATCCCTTTGCAAATTTCCCAGACATGTCAGGCTTTAAACCACAGCTGAACACAAGTTTACCATCGGTAATGTGAAATAACAATTTCTGCCTTTGCCAACTATGAAACTCATAGAGTATTAAGACAAATGTTGTCATTTGGAAGTGGCAGCTGACAGAACTCATCCATCTTTATATATGATGTGAATATTCTTCAGATAGGAGGTGTAATCATTGTCAGCCAGCTTGTAAGAAAGCTGAACCACATCTCAGGCATTTTGTGGAGGAGATCATCTTATGAAAAGACTTTATCATGTCAAATAAGCTACAGCAGCAACAGAAGCTGAACCTACAGTCTGCAAAGTCTGTTTGCAATGAGGAAATGGTTACCACTGTAGGCCCTTTTATGGAACTCCCTTCCAGCTGAAGTCAAACAGGTTTCCTACTGAATACTTTTTTATTCCAGCAGGCATTTTGACTGAATTCTGATCTTACAGTTTTAACCCATTTTGATGTTCAATGTGTTCCTTGTAAACCGCTTAAGAGACAATTGTAATTAAGCAGTATGTAAACTGTCTAAACAAATACATAAATATCCAACCTCGTGCAAATGGACTTCAACTTGCACAAAGGGCCTTCCCCTTCCTCTCTGCCCCCATCCTCCTGAAATCTACTTGAAGGCTCTCAAAAGCTCAAGAACAGATTTGGAGTGTGTGTGCAGGGGGCTATTGGGGCAAAGGAAATCCCACTGTGCCACTGTGAAAATTGACAGGCAGCTGCAGCTAGATATCATCCAATGGGATTTGAATGTTTCATTTTGGTAACACTATAGAAAAGTTCCAGATATGAACAACATGAAACAAACTTCTCAATATTTTTCGGTACTGCATTACAAAACAAGGAGTCTGAGTTGTCAACGTGGGCTGTGATGAGTAATGCTAAATTAACACAAATCAAACTAAATCTCAACCCTGGTGTTTTCAAACACTGTAAGGTTTTTTTTCTTTCCAAATGTAATGTTGCTGAAATATTATGAGGTTTCTTTCCAAACCAGAAGCTCCAGTAAGTTTTATAGTTGTATTTATAAGGCTTTACTGCAGGTTATTTTCTTGATTTCAGTATAATTTTCATCTTAGCACTATCCCATGGCTCTCTACATATCAGTGGATAAAAACCTTCATGTCATTAGGTGAAGGAAGCTTACTCCATGTCTTCTGTGTTGACACAGGTATAAGATCCTTTTCTAGCATTAGACTTAAGCACTGTTTCCTGGGTTTCCTTAGTACAGAGTACCAAGTTCAGCAGGGTCAAATTAGTGCTATCAAAATGCAATCCACATTTACTTATATCAGTCTGGGGATTAGTCGAAGTAGCACTGAACTGGTGGGTAAGCAGTAACAAAGAGAACCTGTCCATCTCACCAGTAAAACATCTGTTTTCGATTTGTAGCCAATGCCAGCCTGAAACCGGAAAACTATTTGCATTCTCTTCAGATGGGGAAAAAAATGCATTTGGTTTTTCCCACCCAGAAAAGAAATACATTCGATATACATTGTGCTGACAAACAAACCAGATTGCTTCTAGTGGGAAAGAAATTCTACTTCTAAACAATATGCATCTTCACAAATATCAAATTAAAGTTACAGACTAAAAAATTTTTCCAGTTTGGAGCTATGGAGCACTGGCCAACCAAGATAAATCATTATCAAGTTCCACTGACTTTACTAGGAAAAAATAATCCAATTTACTAAAATTTCTTAACTTTAGGTCATTTGCAATTAGGAATAAGGCAAGGGGAGGGCTCTGCCTCGATTATGCCCATGATCTGAAAATGGATACAAATTAATATTAAAACATATACCAGGTTGCAGCAGCTTTTCTCAGCTTTGTGGCACATCTGCCTAGGTGCCTTTTTCCTCAAAGTTTGGGATAGGTCTGGAAGACACATAGCACTGTGGCAAATTAATGCTCTCCATTATTAACAGGGAGCAGGCAAGACTGCTACAACGCAACCATATAACTTTCCTCATGCTGCAACTGACAATTTCTTTTCACGTTCAGAATTTGATTAACTGCTTCCTTTCGTAGCAGCAAACGTTTCAGTTGTTCAACACAACACTGTAAGTTTAAAAGTAGTGTTTGATAACAAATGGATCTTTGGAATTAGTTATCTAACTAAGAGTTAACCAAGAGAAAGTAAACTAGACTTCCATAGCTCGTTAGACCCATTTGTTTTTTATTTCCTTTGCTAGCTGCATTGATATTTTCAATTCCAAAGGCAGGATATAAATAAACTCTAGAAGCCATTCATGCAGCACATTGCTGCCACCTACAGTTCAAAGTAAGTATGCTGTCTTCATTGAGAAGCAACTATTATTAATATTCCACAACATATGTTGCTATTTATATTTATATGCAGAAGCTCTTTAAAGAAAACCAGGTTCAGAGCAGGGGATAATAGGGAGAAGAGGAGCAGTGGTAGACAGGAGGTGCCTTAACCCTTCCAGTGCCTAAATTTGGAAATCAAGATGGGTGGTGAAAGAATGCCCTTTATCCCATCCACATTTCTGTATCTATATGTTAGTGATACAGCATGCAACTGAATGGATGACAGAGAATCCACTCTAATAACTTATAAACTGGACCTTATTTGCAGTTTCATACGGTGGTTTGCAATATGTGCATTTTAATCAGATAACTTATTGGTTCAACACCACAGGGGGCAGAATGATGGTAATAAGCTGATTTGAAATTTACTGACAACTACTTTACGTATTAAAGACAAATCTCATTAGTATTTTATACAGCAAGAATTTAATGTCAAAATGTCTGCATTCAAGTATGGAATTAAACACATGATATAAACATTAAAAACATGACAACATGCAAATAGAACAGTACCTTTAACAAATAATGCTTAACAATGTAAACATTGGATAAATTAACACAAAATAATTTGTTTCATTAATAAAACAAATATTTATGATGCAACTAAAATGCAAAGTGATTTACAAGGACCACAATAGTATATAAGTTATTTGTGTGAAGTCAAATTTGGAGGCATTCACTTGGAGTTAAGTTTGTTTTTGTTTTTCTACAAAAATAAATCTCTCATATGTATCATTTCCTTCTTACATAATACTTTGCTTTTTAACTAAATAATGTTTCCCATCTCCAAGAGAAAAGAAAAGAAGTGTGATCCTTGGTAACAAGATTATAACCAACATTTGTAGGCACTTAAAATATGTTAATGCTACCATTCAGCAAAGTAATTACTTAAAAAAAATATTACTTGGATTCCCTTACCTACAATTAGACAAGGCATGAAATACTATGTCACGTTTGAAAGAATCCCACTCTTGCCAAACAAAAACACGTTTGAAACTTTATCTTCACACAAATTCAGTAAATTTATAAGCAATCTGTAAAATGGATAAAGTTAACTCACCAAAACTAATTGCGTGGACCCGATTAAAACTAAAACTACACTCTAGATTTAAAATAAAATAAAACGTATTCCATTTTCATCCAGCTTTTTCTCTTTTTTTTTTTCAAAAGAATGAGGCCTGATTGGAAATATACAGACGCTGTCCAACATGGTTGCTATTAGCAAGTGGAATTGTTGGTGACAAAGGGTAGCTTGGATAAGAATATGGTCTGGATGCATATGGTAACATGCTGGTTGTTCCAGAAGAGAGAGTAGCGCTAACTGGAGAAATGTTATTTACTGAACTTCGACGGAAATTGTAGTCTGTAAAAAAACAATAATAATCTGAGTTAAGTTTGCATGTACAACAGAGGTTTAATTAAGCAACAAAAGTTAAGAAATACAACAATGGTCACTGTTTTAGTTTTCTGCAAATCTAGACTATGCAAACAGGTATCGTTCACCTTTTACCGAAGATTTCCATGCAACCTACACATTCCTCACTCAAAACCTTGATGCTCATCAACAGAACTGAAGACTACCTATACACATGGGCTACTTTGAGCCAAAGCTCTCTAAAACAAAGTATGACAGGGCCATACAGAGAGAGCGCTTGTCTTGCTTGTACAAAATGAACTATCAGGAGGAACTCTGGCTACCTCCCTGGATGTCCCCAATGAAGACTTTGTGGTGCCATCTAGTAGCCTGGTACAGCATTACAACTTGTCCAGCACATAACCCATGGCACGGTGGAGGTAAAAGAAATGTGATTGACTGTCACATGGAGACAGGAGCTTACATGCTTTGTCCTTCAGCTAAACAACTGTCTATACATTTCAAGCCTCAAAAAGGTCAAACACAATGAAAATGGATGGTACTGAACTGCAAATCTTGTTACACTAAGAGATGGCTCAGAAATTTTGTTCCTAGTAGCTACGAATACTGGGCACCTAGGGTCTAATTAAACATTATATGCAAATGCATATAAAGAAACCCTGCAAGCCTTTTAGAATAAAATCTTTAAGCTGTTTGTTGGGATTGGGTGGGCACATGGAGTGGAAAAGATTTAGCCCTCCCTCTGCCCTTCTCCACTCCCAATTATCAGCATCTTTCCTCCTGAAGGATCAGAAACTCATTCTGAAGATTAAACACACATGGAATCGGATTTGGAACAGAGATGCCTCCTTTCAAAAGAGTATTTTACTAGTAAGAAAGCCTTCAGTGCTTTATTCACAATAATGTTGATTATAATGTCTAATTAGCCCCTGCCTAACAGAAATTTCATTTATAGATATCAGTTGCATCTTTAATTTTGCAGAAACAGAGTTATCATGCTGCCACACTGAAGTGTTTTAAATAATGGGTTTCCAAGAGTCCAACCTTAGCAAGTTTTAAATCTTTGCCTTTAAGACTCAATCTACAAGTTAGAAATATGTGAGTTTCAGAGAAAAAGACAGTGGCAGTACTTTTTATCACATCAATTAGCCAATATTTAACTACCATGCATCTTGGTATACACCTACATCTCTTAACAATTTAAGTATTATTGCTGCTGCGCAAATACATTAATAATAATTTGCAGAACTGTAACAAGCTTTTCAAAGGAAAACAGCTAAAAACACATCTATAAATAATTTCCCAGCATGTGCATCTTAAAATTCAATACTGTTTAGTAACAAATTAAATTTCTATTTTATGACTGACCAACAAAAATTCTTAATTTTCCCACTTTATGCCTTCTAAGATAATACAAGCCAAAATAAGCCACATTATTTTCTCAACACCGTAAAAGGAACAGGATGAAGCTACTCTTGGTTTTAGCCAACAGATTATATTCTAAAACAGTGTTTCCCAGCCTATGGGTTGCAACTTGCAATGCCCGTGCAAGTGGAGTTTATAAGTAAACCCCAAATAATAATTTTTTACTTTTAATCCTTAACTGAAATAATGAACACCTCTTACTTTTTGCTTCATTGGCATATTGGAATGCTATGTTGACAAAGAGAAAGGCTCAAGTCTTACATTTTAATGCTTGGAAACTGCTCCCTGGCAGATGATGGCAGATCAGGCCACAATGTACGCATACACTGCCACTATTACTGTAATTGCTAAAATGGACTTTATCATGAATAGAACAATAAAAAATATTTATAGTTCATTATAACTACACTATATATTTAAAGTAGTATTACGTACATCACTTTCACACTCATAAAAGGTAAAGGTAAAGGATCCCTGACAGTTAAGTCCAGTCGCAGACGACTCTGGGGTTGCAGCGCTCATCTCACTTTACAGGCTGAGGGAGCCCGCGTTTGTCCGCAGACAGTTTTTACGGGTCATGTAGCCAGCATGACTAAGCCACTTCTGGAAGCCAGAGCAGCACACAGAAACGCTGTTTACCTTCCCACCAGAGCGGTACCTATTTATCTACTTGCACTTTTTTGGTGTGCTTTTGAACTGCTGGGTTGGCAGGAGCTGGGACACAGCAACGGGAGCTCACCCCGTCGCGGGGATTCAAACCACCAACCTTCTGATCGGCAACCCCAAGAGGCTCAGTGGTTTAGATCACAGTGCAACCCACATCCTTTCACACTCATGGCTTCCCCCAAAGTTCAGTTCCCCCCAAGAACTTTTGTTTGTTAAGAGTGCTGTGAGTTGTTAGGAAAACCCATTCCCCTGCACAGAACTACAATGCCCAGAGATCCCTAGGTTGTTAATCCACTTGGGGAATTGTAGCTCTATAGGGGAACAGGGATTTCTAACAATTCTCAGCACCCATAACAAACAGTTTCCTGGATTACTTGGGGGAAGCCGAGTGATAGAATACTGCTTTAAACATATAGTACAGATGGGGCCCTACACTGTTTATGTAACCATATGTTTATAGAATAATTTTTGTAGCTTTTGAAGCAATATCCTGCAATCCAGATGGTGGGTGTTCTGACATTCCCATAAACAAAACTGAGAATCACTTTGTAAGTACAGTCATACCTTGGAAATCGAATGGAATCCGTACTATACTATAAATATTTCAACAAACTGCACATTAATAGGAGTGTTAAGTAAATTTGTCTTTGGGTGCCTCAAGTTGTTGGTTATAAAATAGGCAAACTTGCCATTAAAATGCACAAAGCTGATCGCTGTCAAAGACCTAAGATACAAAATTCACATGACAATGAAGCTATAGATCACCACAGCAAGGAAATGTGAACTTGTGGGTTGCTGTACCAAAAAGGTTGTGAACCACTGTACTAGATGACTTGGCAGAGTTACATATTGGTTCAAAATAAAAACAAGTACATAGCTGTATTATTAGGAAAATGTAAATGCTATACTATAGTTCTTAAAACCTGCATGGACAATAACTTTGTTTTAAGTCTTTTAAGGTACCATAAATATTATGGCTTGTTTTGCTATAGTAGACTAGCATATCTACTCTCCTGAACTAGGCAGGATTTTTTAGGGGGGGGAGGCATGGGGGGGTTAGAAATGATTTAATTTGCAGCCCTCCAGTTAAAGTAGAGTACACAGGTTCAGACCAACTTCATTCCTTGGACTTCATAAACCTTGCCATTTATTTTTCAACATATATTTTAAAGCTCAATGAACCAAAACACAGGCACTATGTCATCAACATTATTTATAGGCATGCTAACAATATACTAGGTGCTAAACATGAATATGCATAAGCTTCTGCCATAATCTAGATAAAAATGTGAAATGAAAAGGGAAAGAATTTAGTGTGACAGTAAAATCAGCATTTGGGGGCTGAGACAAAAAAGGAGCAAAATGAGTCACAATAAATAAAACTTTATGAATGATAGAAGACATTTTAATATCAGTGGATGGTGGGGAACAGAAAAAATAGTATTAAAACATCAATTAGTTTATATGCAATTTAAGGTCATAATTCTCAGAGAAAGGCTCATTTAAGTATGATTTTTGTCACACAGAAATTTCTTGTGCCAGAAAAAATATTGTATTTACATATTTTCATATTATTTCTGCCAATAGTTAAATATATACCCTGATCACTCTTTACAATGGAGGAGAATTTGTGACTTTTTACTATTGGGGATTAATTACTGAAGTTACATGCAACATTCAAAATAGAAGTGCAATAATCGAAGCACAAGTTATTTCTCTGCAAATGGCAATTTCATTCCGGGTGGAATTCCAAGAGTTTAACCAGGAGTGAATTTGGCCCATTTTTTTTTCCCCTTCAATCAAGTTACTTACCTGCTTACTTTCTCCAAATTTTCCTACACAGGTCCAGACTGGGGATGTTATGTACCCTTTCTGCAAGCAGTGGAGACAGAATGTAACAATCTTCAAGGTGATGTTAACCCTAACAAAAGTGTATGGAATTCTGGAACTTAATTAACTGGACTATGCATTTTCAGTTTGTTATGTATGTGTAACTTTTTAGTTCTCAACTCACTTTAGGGCACTGATCTTCTGCACACTGAAGTTATGATTAACAACCCCCAATCCTCCTGTACTAGCACACACCTTAAGAAAAAGGGCACCAGGTCCTTCATCAAAAACCGCCACAAAATTCATTATGCAGTACAATACTGTTATGTTGTGTTGGCACTGCAAAATACACCTTCACAAATATGCCAGCTAAGAACGCAAGAATAGTATGCTGTTGCAGTGCTGATCTCAAGGCATAAGTTCCAGAAGTACTGAGCTCTTCATTTCTAACTAAAAGCAATCTAGAGGTTTCCTTAGTACGTTGAAGTCACAGGGTATAGATTTGCATAACATATACTAAAATAACAAGATCTAAATTGCCGATTACGAACTTGATCAGACTCCCATTGGTTTTAGTAAAGGACATAGTTGCCAAACAAACAAAAAATCCCTTTTATACAAGGAAACCTATCTGTTACTTTGTATTTATTTTCAGGTATATTGGCACAGGAAAAATGTTTACTATTTCTCTCTCCTATAAACTTTCACATGTCCATTGAGGCAGTATAACCCATGTTCTTACATTTTAATACAGATAATTTAAAGTTGGTTTCCATATTTACCAATAACTGACAATTCTGTGATAGCTCCCTTCTCAGCACCTGATAATAACATTTTAAATTGTGTTTCCAAACATGAACATTTTTCAGTAATCTAATGATATTAGTACTTAACTGCAAAAGCTGAATAGTAAGAACAACTTTATACTGTTTGAAAAATCTCTCAACCTCTAGCTATGTTAGATTTGTTGTTGTTATCCTGTTGTGTGAAGTGGCAGGCTGGTTCCTTTCTCTAATAAACAATCAGCAATGTGAAGGCCCCGGGGAGGGAGGGAACATAGTATGTTTTTAAAGGCCCCTTTTCCCCTCAAAGCTTTTTTTCTGGAAAATTGGAAAAATCTGGATGATGAAATATTTTCTTTAAAACGATGAACAAAATGTTTAAGACAAAGTGTTCATATATTTACTCCCCCAAAATGATTTCTAAAACTGTGTAACAGGAAGACTTATATGTAAGACTATATGCAGTATCCCATCATTATAATTCCTGTAAACTTAGGACATGCAAGTCCTGAGTACAACTCTCAAATGCAACAGTAAAACGCATTTCTGCCTCCTGGAGGGCACGGCCATTGTCACAAGAGAAGGAAGGATTCAATGTATTCTTTTGTTTGTGGCCTTCCTTCTGTTGGCATACTTTGTAGATCTGTTTCTATTCTCTTGACTAGGCCCCAAAGGACTAGGAGTGAGAGAAAGTACAGGAGTGCATTTTATCAACATAAGTTTGTAGCTATCGTACCACCCAATCTTCAGAAATTTGACCCTGCCATAGTCATTCATGCATTAGTGATTTCCAGACTAGACTACTGCAATGTACTCCAAATAGCCTTTGAAGATATATTGGAAACTACAGTTGGTACAAAGTGTGGCTGCCTCGCTTCTGCCTGGGACAGGGGTCTGCAACCTTTAAGACAAAAAGAGCCACTTAGACCCGTTTCCGAAGAAAAAACAACTGGGAGCCGCAAAACCATTGCGACATTTAAAACAAATATATCTCCGGAGCCACAATCTGACAGCGGGCGGGAAGGTGACGTCGGGACGGTGCGTGACTAACGCACGCACCGCCCCCATGCGACGTCACAGCCAGTACAGCGCCCGCCACAGTGAGGAGTGTCGGGGCGCACAATGCGCCTCCTCCCCTCGCTAGTATCCGCCCCGGAGCCGCAGCAAAGATGTAAAAGAGCCACATGCGGCTCCGGAGCCGCGGGTTGCAGACCCCTGGCCTGGGACCAAGAGATTAAGTCAATCATGCCAAAATTGTTGATAACATTTAAAGCCCTGAACAGTTTGAGTTCATATTACTTTATGTTATCTCCTGTACTTATTCCAGTCAACTCAAATCCTAAGATTTCTGCCTGTAAAATCTATTTGGCTGATAAGACACAAAGAACCAGGACTTTTCTGATGTGGTCCCCCATTTATGGAACTCAACTCCAGTAGAAGTCAGGAAAGCCCCATTTCTTATCTCTTTTAAACAAGCTCTAAAGAAATATTGTTTTAAAACGGGATGAGGTTGACAATTGAGCTAGAATAGTTGGGACATGTTTCCAATGCTGGCTTTCGCCTATTTTAGTCTATGTTGGTCTTATTGTTGTATTTTAATTGTTACTGAAGTGTTTTAGTTATTGTAAAGCACTTTGTGACACTATTGGTCTGATAAGTGGACAGCCTTCTAACTAAATAAATGTACTTTTAAGCCTCTCTTGTACTGCCATGTTTGAAAATTGTTAATACAGATAGGAAAATGGAAGGAAAATGAAATGTTTACTGTAAACTGACACAAGTTTAGTCACAGATTTCAATACAGTTTGCATTTGATTCACACTTCCCAAACCAATACAAGAACCAAAACAACCTCAAAAATTCTTCTAATTTTTCAATTCAGTTTTCCAGCCAAGTAACATGTAAATAAATGCATGTACTGGAGTAAAGTATGCATAAAAATGCATATATTAGTGGAAACAATGTACAATGCATACTATTAGGGGAAACTGTTCTGCCACATGTGTATATCAGGCATCCCCAAACTCAGCCCTCCAGCTGTTTTGGGACTACAACTATCATCCATAGCAAACAGGACCAGTGGCCAACTGTAGTTCCAAAACAGCTGGAGGGCCAAGTCAGGGGGTGCCTGGTGTATATTATGCAATACTGCATACAAATCTGAGTATATTATGAAAAATACACACTAAATTCTGATGAATTTTCATGTGGATTGTTATTTTAATTGCAAACTGATGTGGAAATGTGAAATACTGAAAATGAGAAACTTGGAAGAACCCATAATTGACTGATTGACCCATCCTTACTGAAGATCATTCAAGTCTCACATATAACTATGACTTATATGTGAATATGAAAAGTAAGAGAGTAGTGATGAAAATAGAGGTACAATTTAGTTCAAATCTAACCTCAGTCATGAGCTGACTAGGTAGCCTTAACCAAGACCCTCTCTCCCTCTCTCAGTCCCCACATATCTCCAAAAATGGAAGAAAATAATGACTTGCCTTGCAAGGTTGTAGATATTACAACTAGATAATGCACATGAAGCACTTTGAATACTTGGCAGTGCTATACAAACACTATGTATTATTATGCCTTTAGTCTTACTTTACCTATTTCCTCTTTTTTTTATTAAAGATTTTCTTGTTTTACAGTAGTAAGTGTAATGTCTCTCATATTTTTTCCATGTAACATTTTTACAAATCCGTTTCATTTGTTGAGACATTACAGGAGAGAGAGAGAGAGAGAGAGAGAGAGAGAGAGAGAGAGAGAGAGAGAGAGAGAAGGGGTGGAGGGAGGGAAGATGGGTGGGGGTGGGGTCGGGTGGCGATGTTTCTGTTATGCTTAATGTATGTAGGGTTTGGTGTCAGCGTTTCTTGTGCTGTTCACTTGTGTTCCTTTGGTGGTGAGAGAGGTTGGGGTTGGCCTAGGGTGTGGTTGTTTGTTTGTGATTGGCTGTGGTGATCTTTGTTTTTGTGTGTGAGTGGGGTGGGTGGGTGTTTTGGATCAGGTTAGCCATATTGATTTGACCTATTTCCTCTTGAGGGCTTCAGGTACAATTCTGGATTTTGGATAGCAGCAAAATATTATCAACGGGGCATATCAAATAGGATGTTTTCAAGAAACAGATCATCTGCAAAGTTTTCAATTTTAGATTGAGAAAAGGTAGTGGGAGTGTTTATTATAGCTACTGTGCTGAAAATTCTCAAATACCAGCTTTTATATTGATAAAAGTTAACCTGAACTTTGAGTTGGCAGGAAGTAGACAATGCAATAGAGATTAGGCATATAATCCTGATAGGGATTCTGAAGATTATATTATAGTAAACCCTGTAATACAAGAGTAGAAAATATCCAACAGAATGTATAGCCTGAGCACTAAGAATTAGGATATTCACTTTCTTAGAACTGCTGGTTATGAGAAGTCGGCAGGGAGAGCAGTACCAAACCTCACCAGCCAGACCATATTGTACAGTACAATACTTCAGTCATGTAAAAGTCACACCAGGCAAATCAATTGGGAGGCTACTGCTATGCAAGACTGGACCCAAGAATAATACAAAAGGAATGGGTTTGGGGGGGAAAGGTAACTCAGAGCAGTAATAAGTACGGTACTTAAGAAACAAGTAAGGTAGAACTAAGTATAATCAACTGAAAAAAATCCAAACTGGCAGCTGACTGAGCCTGAGACTTCCCTCAGATTATAAATGCTGTACAGGCATCCTCCCACTTACATACAATCAACTCATGTGCAACTGCATATACGCACAGTGCTGGGCAATAATAATTTAATTCATAACCCACCCGACATGTCTTCTAATTTGTAACATTAATCATAGCACTTTCTCCTGCAGATGTGACCTCAATCATGCTTATTCTTTTCCTGGTTGAGTTTTCACAAACCCTTTACTTTACAACCTCTAAGGCCTTATCAACTATAAATTAGTCCTTTTCACAAAGGAAGTGGGTAGCTTTTGCAAACAGTGACTATTTGCTTATAAAAAGAGCTTAGAAAAGGTGAAGAGGTTTGGGAAAATATTTTACCACTCATAGCTTAAAAAACCAGAGGTGGGAAACTTTTTCAAGTGCAAGAGCTGTATCGCCTTCTGAGGGCCACATGCTGGTGCTTGACAAACACATCTCTAAGGACAGTAAATGCCTCTCAAAGCCCTGAGAAAAGTTAACGCATTTGCGTAACTCCATCCTCAAAACAACTTTACTGTATCATTTTTTTTCTGCAATCCCCCCCAACGCAAGTATGTGATTGAAATGAAAATTAACTGCCACTGCCTTTTCAATAAAACTAGAAGAAGCCTCAATCTTAAAGGCAAAGATCCCAGATGAACATGGTCCAAAACAACAAAGAAAGTCAGATTTACACTGAAGATTAAATGTATTCTTGTTCTCTAGCTTGCTGCTGCTTGACAGTTAAAAAGATGAAACTGAGTATCTGACAGGTGCATTCTGAGGCAAAAAGTACAAAGTCTCTACATCCCTTGGTGTATGTAAAAGATTCTAAAGTATCTCTGGAGTATAAAATGCAGGCTTTTCCATAGAGCTTGATTACTAATCACCAGGGGCTACTATGAAGTCTTATTTGCTTTAGATTAATTATTCATTCTGCTAAAATAATGAACACCAAGAACCACCACAACACTAATAAAAGTTTTAAGAACTTACCCAAGTGTAGCAGTGCAAACTGTGCTGCTAATTCTTTTGCATCTTCTACTGTTGTGCAGAGTTTGTCTGGCATAAAATAACTTTGGGATCCATTTGCAACAGTAGGAATAACAATCTTGTACACTAGTAGAACCTTTCCATCTTGACTTGTAGTTGAATACAAGTAATATTCTGGAGGAGCCCAGTTATTTTTGTTGCAGTAATAATCTAACTGCATTGCTGCAGAACTAAAATGACTAGATTTTAATGAGTACATGCTAATTGGAGTAAGCTTTGTTCCAGGAAAAAATGGGTAAGTACACCTTTCAATTTCAGGAGGACTTGGACTGTGCTGTCCATTAAGTCGAATTGGGAGACTGGCTGGCTTTGGTAGAGATTTTTGGTGACCATCTTCTTTGTTTGCAAAGACAAGGAGGTTTTCAGAACTGGGACTAATTTGTCCATTCAGATGTTGTCTCCAGGTACTCTCTTTGTTTACTGGCTTGGCCAGTGTTACCTCAATGCTAGCTCCATCAATGCATTTCCCATTCATTACTGACATAGCAGCAACTGCATCATCTCGGTTGAAAAAATGAACAAAAGCATAATCTCGAAGTTTCTTTACACGCTCAACAGCTCCTGGTTTAAATTTGTTAAATTCAGCCTTAATTGTTTCTTCCGTAGTCGAGATCATCAAGTTTCTAACATATAATACTTTGACTCTCTGCATGGTTTCTTCATCAACCTCTTTTTCTGGGTCTGCCCAATCAACCTGAATAGTATGGCCCCACAACTGGAATGTTCCTATGAAAGAAAAATGAAATGAAAATGCATCAATTTTTAACATTTTCCATAGTTACCTAAGAATGTTCATCTACTTCTCCCTTCACCCCACAACCCCCAAAAGCCTTTCCAAATGGTTGATGGCTGTCATAAGCAATGTGGGATAGGGCATCATGGTTGATTTGCAGGGAACCAAATCAGAAGAGAGCCAAAAATCAACTCTCAGCTACACAGGAAAAACACAAATTTGCTTTATGTAAGAAGGCTCATTTGTCATTTCTTCATTTCTCACTTCAGTATGTTAGGGCTGAACTAGCTGTGATGGCAGAGCAGTATAATAAAAACCCAAATTGACTCTATCAGGTATGAAATGGTGGTTCAATTTTAAAAACAAGTGTGTGGGAGAAAAGGACTTGAACACAGGCTTCAAGGTAAACTGTAGCCGAGGGATAATTTAGCATTCCTCGCCTATGTGCTGCCCATTTTGTTCTTAATCAGATTCACCACTCCCTGCTTTCTACATGGCTAGGGAACAAGAACCTGCCACTATCTCATCAAGGTTAGCTCTTAGTGAAGTCCATTTCTAGGAATGAAGTGCTTGAAAAGAATGTGTTTACACTTTATATGAAAAACAAAGATTTACCAGGAATCAATTTTCTTCGTGCCATAGCTGCAGCTCTGTGGGATTCATATTCTACGAATGCAAAACCACGATTCTTTGTCTTGTCAGTTGCACTTGGATAAACAATAACATCTACTACACCTTCTGTAACTTTTTTCATTTCATCTAAGATCTCCTCTTTCTTCTTTTCTTTTGGGATAGCTCCAATAAATAGTCTGCAGTTATCCAAACTTACACAAACACCAATAAATTTTCCAGGACGGATCTCATAATTATTAAGGATCCTAATGGCAAGCTGAGCTTCTTCTTTGGTTGTATACATTACAAATGCATATCCACGATTCTCACCACTAAATTCCATCATCAGTCTAAATTCATAGATCTTCCCAGCTCTTTCAAAAACAGGAACTAGTTCATCTTCATACATATCACGGGGAATTTTCCCTACAAAAACTTCACAGCCTCGAGGTGGTGGTGGACCTTCCCAACCTTAAAAAAAATGTTCAGCACATTATTACAAATGCTATGAGACAAGATACATTGCCAATAAGAACTTTAACATACACGTCTTAACACATTAGGAAATTTCTAATTTGTTGTTTCCTGTATGATAGATAAATAGATGGGGTAAAATATCTGTTTTATTAATGGAGTTTGAAAATAGTTTAATAGCTCTATTCCCCTACCCCATCCTGCTAGTTAGTGATTTCAACTGAATTTACTGCAAAATATGGTCAGAATTACAGCCTAGTCTAACAAGCAGGAATAAACCAACTTGAATCCAGTTACTTTATCTTAAGCTGGGATAGGTCAAATTATAGAAAGTGTAGTTTCCTGTAACATTAAGCACAAAAAGGATCTGCGCTATTTGGAAAAACTAACTACAGAGTTCTCAGTCAATGTTAAATTGACCTACATTACACGTATTAATTCAAAATCTGTTCCCTCACTCCCACTCCAAAGCTTAACATTCTCAAAATACACAGGTTTGCTTTCTTACCCGGTGGAGGTCCACCAAATTTTCGTTGTCCATTTTCTTGAACCATGTTGTAGCCAGTCTTTTCCATAAGAGCCAATAAGGCAGCCTCATTCTGAGTACCAGTTCTGACTTTACTGCACCCATTCGTTACATCTGTGTGTTCTTCATTCATTGCTGTAACGTCTTCTGCAAACTGATAGAATGTTCATAGTGTTGCTTAAACAGAAAGCACAATTTCTTATTTCATGTTAAGATCTTATTATTGAAAAACCTTTATTGAAAAGCAGCTACATGTTTAAGTAGCCTGATATATTTCAAAGAAAATTCATGATATATCTATATATGCTTGCTAATTTCCAGGATCATGTTTTAAGTTACATATCAATTTTTAATGTAGATTTTAGTACATGCTGTATGGTTTTATTATGCAGTCTATTCCTGAACCCCAAAAAACTGTATGAATATAATATAAACTAGCAAAGTGAAACAAAATGTTTAAAGTGTTTACAGTGTTTTAGCTTTATTAGTGCATAAGCAGAATTACTTTAAATAAATGTGCATGTGCAATAAACTACAAGCTTCTGAAAATGCTTTTATAAACTGCTAAATGGACTCAGTAATTCTTGTTTATTTCAAACGTGATCCTCCCTCTTTCATCTAGAAGCTATTATCTGTAATGGGAAGAAGCTAAAATAACAAAACAGAACTGAAACACAGTTAACCATTTACAGGTGCTAATAACTATTTGATTAGCAATCAATTTCTGTTGTTAATGGAAATAACCATATTTTCTGGTAAGACAAAGTGTTGGGTTAAGTAGTCCCCTTCCCTTCTCATGTGGCAAGGAGTACTTGCTGAGCTTACTTTTTATTTCAAAAGATCTCTGCTCAAACTAACCAGCTTTGAAGTTGGCTTGTTTGCAACTAACCTTTTTGTTGTTGTTGTTATAAGCCAGGATTCCCAGTGCATACATATTGCTGAGTATAGATTCTCTGAAATTGTAGAGTTAGAAGGTACCCCGAAGGTCACCTAGTCCAACCCCCTACAATGTAGGAATCTCTACTAAAGCATCCATGACAGATGGCCATCTGACCTGTGCCAAAAACCTCTAATGAAGGAGAGTCCACCACCTCCCAAGAAAGTCTGTTCCATATTAAAACAGAGATTTAATATGCAGATTTTCAACAAGGATCCAATTTAGCATGTTTGTCTTACATTTATTATACATAATATCGCTCAATTCTGCATGCTATATAAAAACCTTTCCCCCAAAAGCAAGTCAATTAATGTCTCTTATTAGGAAGGGGGGAAATGCACATTGCAATTTAAAAAAATATATTCAAACTGATTCAAATGTTTACTTGAAAATTGTTTTTGTTGAAATACCTGTAAATATTGTAAAACATGACAACTCAGTAGCATGCACATTCCTTACTCTGTTTGAAGGAATACCGTAATTACGGCACTGAACAATTCATTTTATGAAACAGTGTATTTTATTGGTGCTCTCAGAGATCCAAACCTCATAGCCTTCCTAGAGATACTGGTGAGCCCCTTGTGCCAAGCACAGAAAATGGAGCATTTCCACGAGAAATATGCTGCACTAGAAATTTTTCTACCACCCCCCCCCCAATTTGCCGGATTTTAACAAAGAACGTCCTATCAAAGATTTCTAGACTCCTGGTGCACACATTCACAATTTTAGTAGTGCTTCTAACATGGGCATGGGGGAGTGTCAGGTCCTCAGTTACTTTTATTTATTTACTTGATAGGGGAGGAGCGCTAACCCCATGGCTTCTAATATGAAACTCAAGACCACCTTTTGACTTTTCTATAGAGGCGGCGTTTGTTTTCTTTTACTAGGAGGGCGCCCAAAGCCGCCTCTTTTGAACACAGTATTTTCAAGATTTGGGTGTGGTGGTTTCTCGGAGAGCCTCCACCGCTACCCAGGTCCCTGATGCTCCCGCGAACAGGACCTAATGCTGGCATCAACCCCAACAGAAACTCAAAAACCAGGCATTTCTGGGGCAAGATCCTAAAGCGGCCCACGTACCGCTGATAAGGCCAAATCGAGACTTCTGGGCTGCGCAAGTCTAAGTCTGCCAACGTGGAGCGGCAAAACTTCCGGGAAGTTTGGACCTCAGGCTTTCGGCCTACCGGCCGGCTCCCCCTACCCCGCTTCCCAATACCTTATGGGCAGGGGGACCAATCTTAACCAAGAACAGGGGTGCAAAGGATCAGACGCAGGGCCTACAGGCCGCATCCGCGGGTGAGAGGACGGCAAGGCCGGCTCGCCTGCCGTTCCCGTTTCTACGCCGCCTTTCCATTTTCTCCTCGGCTCTTTCTCGGGGTGGTTTGCTTTAAACCCCGGGGCTCCCTCTGTTCTGTTTCCGGAAAGGCGAGAAAATGGAGAAAGGCCGTTTCTACGGCCTGCTTTCGAAACTGTTCGAATTGAGCCCGTCGCCTCGCCCAGCTCGTGTGAACGTCTCCACTGGCCCTCGCCCTTCCCGCCCTTCTGTGGGCCCTTTTCCCAAGCCCTCACGAACGACCGCTTGCCCTTCCCTGGAGAAACCGAGACAGGGAGTGAGGAGGCAAAAGGGAAAGGAGCTCAGCGCCGACGGCGGCAGGGCAGGAATCACTTGCACCCCCTAACATTACCACCTTCCAACCTTGTCGCCCAGGCAGGTTCCTACCGCCTAGGACGGAGGTGGGTGGGGGGATATAAGGCTTCCTTCTCTTGTACAGAGGGGGGAAGAACACGAAGCCGCGCCACGCCTTCTCACCCGTGTGGCACACGCGCATCTGCCGCACTCGGCCGTCTGAGTTTGCGCCGGCTGCGTTTTTCGCGTGACGCCTCACAAAGATTGACGGCGGCCGCCTGCCAATGGGAGCCCTTGAACCCCGGCGGAGCGGCACGAGGACAGGTGGGAGGGGTCGCTTTCTTTAAACAGGTGCGTCGCGCGCGGTTTCCCGCAGGAGGGGAGACGGTTGTAAATCCCAACGGACGCACCTCCCCCGTCTAATAATTCTCGTCGATGACCAGGAGCAGCCAATGGGAAGGGAGCTGCCAGCTCATAGGCTGACTAAGGCACGTTTACTCGCAAGTAGGTTCCAGGGGGGGGGGCTTACTCCCAAGTAAGTGTGAGCAGGGTTGAAAGGAAACGGGAAAGATGCAACATAGCTACACACACTGGCCTGGTTCCCACAACACGGTAAGCCCAACTGTGGCTGATAGAGGAATAGGGAACCTTTGGTGCTCTGTATGCAATTGGGGTTTTTTGTGATACAAAACAAATAAATAAGCAAGGAAAGGTACATACATATAGGACTCTGACTCCCATCAGCCAGTATGACCAATGGCCAGGGATGGTGGGAAATGTAGTCTCAAAGGCCAAATGTTCCCTCACTCTGGCTTACATTGCCACTTTTTTGCTCCCACACCACTTGGCTAAACCCAGATTTGGCTGGTGGTTAAACTCTCTCCTCACTAACTGTGAACTGCAGTCAAGGTGGCACCAGGCTACCGTTTGGCCTCCAGGCATTCCTATGATCCACGAAGCAATTCAAAAACAGGCATTTTACAGCTTAGCATTATTCCCCACGTTACAGCTGAAAAGATATTAAAGAATATATTTTCCTTGCAGGTAACAATCAAACAGTTGCAATAAATGTTAATAGCTCCAGCCCCGGGGAAGTTAATGATGCCTGTGTGATTCTACTGAAATGAATCTCAGTTGCAGGCCTGCAGCCAACATTTTGGCTGGTAAAATATGGTGCAAAAAGCAAAACAAAAAGCCATCCCCACAGATTCTTTGCAGAGGCAGTGGGACACTCACATCACCAGAGCTGGGATGGAATGGTTGTTAGCCAAGAGACAGGCCAGCTGTTCAGCACAGCTCTCAGGTACTCCATAACAGCTCAGCCTGTTCTGAGCAGGAAATTAGTTTGAGCAGCCAAGCCCAAAGAAAGCAGCTATCAAAAGCTGCTCACAGCACTAAATTTTGCTGGTGTTGAAAGTTGCAGTACCTTATCTAGCCCTGTGTGGTGGTGGTGCAGCAGCAGAGATTAGCAGTTTTCTCTGCACAGAAGCTATCAAGTGAGACAGAGTTCCCTGCTCAAAATCCTCAGTGCCTTACCTTTGGCTGTGTCTCTGGCCTCACCTCATGCATCAGGGATGTGGAACTTCAGGCCTGTGGGCCAAATGCAGTCCTCCAGGTCTCTTTTGGGACTCTTCCCTGGCCACACACTCTATCCCCAAGCCAAAGCCCTCACCAGTCTTACCTCACCCCCTTCCTTGAGCATTTTTGCCTGGCTGGAATGTGATGTTGGATAATGCCTTTTTTGTGAAGAAACTAGCCTGCTGTACCAAAGTGAAATGTATATTCATTGCTCTGCCCACTTTTGCCTCTGGCCTGATATTACCATGAGGCTCCCAAAAGGGTATGCGTTCCTCAGGATGAAAAAGGATCCCCCCACCCACCCCTGCCTTATGGGTTTCTGTCAGTTGTCTCTTTCTTCCTCCTTCTCTGCTGTCCACTGAGTGTCCCACACACTTTACACCAGCTGACCTTGCCCTCTCCCCTATTCTGCACAGACTGTAGAAGGAGTGTGGCCATTTTCCGAGCTTCAGCAGAAAGGTGCTGGCAATCATCACCTTTGTTTTCCTTCTCTTCTTCCCTGGGCTTGCAGCCTGCAGTGTCTACCTTTCTTGGCTTGTTGCCATCTAGTCCTTACATACAATTCTAAAGCCAGCCTTATGCATGCTGCCCAGTGGAGACTGGTCTATAAAAATGAATGGGGCTTTGCACCATCTACTTCATTCTGCTCTCAGACAGTCCCCACCTGCCTGACATCTTGCTTACAAACACTTCAGGGGTTAGCACAACCTATCCACTTCATCTCAGCTCTCAGTGTTGACAATGTACAACTCGGCAGGGAGAAGAATGGGGACAAAACTATAATTATTTGTTCCGCCTACCCCCTGTCTTCTACCAGTGCCCACCTCTTTCTGAATTCCCATGAGAAGTTCCAAGTCTCACAGTATTGTGAGACGCCATTGTGATCACCAGGCTGCTCCTTCCTGTCTTGCTAGATATTGCAAAGCAGGACTATGATCTCGTTGCCATGGCAGTTGGGTCATTGTCTCTTTACACACCACACAATTGCACCTCTTCTCTCTCGCTGTGTCTCCTTTCTGTGAGAATGATCTGACCTCAGGAACTGCCCAGGATATTTTTGAGCCTGAGGAAGAAGGGAATGGAATAGCACCCCCCACCGCACTTGGGGCAGCAGACTAAGTTAGGGTCCCAGGTCAGGTTGTGTGGCATAAACAGCTCTGTCTTCCAACAGAGGGCAATGGCCAGTAACTCAGGAGCAACAGCTGACTGCTACCACCCAAGGTGGTCATGGCATTTTGCCTAAGGGTATGTCTGGCTCTGCTAGGCTAGCCTGCCCTTGCAATCTACCACTTTTGAGAGCACACACACACCACCTATCTCTGCTTTTCCAGATAAGCGCCCCAACTTCAGCTTGCGTGTTCCACTGTTTCTCTCTCGCCCATCATCGAATCTCACTTGCATTCAGCACCTTGTTTCAAACTCTTTTCTGTTTCTTTCAAGGTTAAAAGGGTACTACTGTAGGCAGCAGGGCTTCACTGCCACCAGTACAGTGCAATCAGTAATAAGTATTAATCCAGAAAAAACTAAGTTGTGATTGTGTGTTTTTTGTTGCTTCCACTTAGCTTTATCGGGTGCTTTACATTCTCTCTTTTTAAAACAACATTTACACACACATTATATATAATAAATACAGCGATATTAAAAACTCAATATCTTAAATGTTATTTGCAGAATTTTAAATACCGTTTTCATACACTGTAATTACAGTTTAACTTTCTGCCCACATTGTTTTCACAGTGGCATGTGATCCATCTCTAAGTCCTACGTTTATGTTCTAGTACTGTAAATTGCTGAGTCCCAATTTCTGAAAATTCTCTTGGGGGGGTTCTTAAAAATACAGTTAACCTAATTATTTCTGTTTAAATCCATATCTTGCATTTTAGTTTGGATTTTTATTTTTATTACTTCGACATGTTTTTGTAAAAAATATTCTGGATCTTGCAC
Source organism: Podarcis bocagei (assembly GCF_964188305.1). Classification (NCBI taxonomy): domain Eukaryota; kingdom Metazoa; phylum Chordata; class Lepidosauria; order Squamata; family Lacertidae; genus Podarcis; species Podarcis bocagei. The sequence continues at coordinate 39,046,413 of NC_138134.1, forward strand.
GGATGTATACAACTGGAATTTGCTTTTCTTATGGGATGGTTTTTAATTAGATCATTGGAATATTTCATTGATTAGCTCAAGCACTCTTACTACATACAGTAGAAGTGCCACCCTAATTTGCAGTCTCATCTACTTAAGGGAGTTCAGCATTTGTACAGACTTTTGCTGTAATAAGTTGTTGTTGGTGGTGGTGGTGGTGTTATAAAGTGCATTATGGCCTGCAAAATGAGGATAAGGTTCACAGCAGAAAGTGCAGAAGAACACGAGGCTGACAGAATCATATGTGTTTTTGTGTCGTGCTTTCAAGCTTCACTTCGATGAATACATCTCCCATGTGCACCTGTCACTTGACAAAGGTAGATCATTTTACCTTAATAATGGCAGATCATTGTCAGCTATCAGACTGAAACTTCAGACAGTTTAAGAAGATTGACTATATATTTTGTTAGCCTTAATACCAAGGAATAATAATGCTGTATCAGTGTTCAGTTCAACAGGAGGATGCCGCTAAGCAAGGGTTGAAGTGTGGCATGGGTGGCCTCAGTTCTTTGAATAATCACTTGCCTTAGATATTACAATTTTGGGCAGGGTTTCTCATTACAGCAGGGATGGGGAGCCTGAGGATCTCCAGATGTTGTTGGATCTCTGTTCCCATAAGCCTCAACCAGCACGGCCAATGATAAGGGAATGTCATACAACAGCATCTGAAGAGTCATGGGTCCCCCATCCCTGCATTCCAGCAAACATCCCTTAAGTCAGTGCAAATGATTAAAAGAACTGGAATCTTGATTCTCATGCACAGAAAAAAGCAAGATAAATTATTTCCCCTTCCCCATTAATCTTGTCTGTGCAAAACCTCAGACTTGGCTTCAGCTGCTGTGGTACAAACAGTACTTTGCAGCTTTGAAACTTCTGCTACTGAACAAGTGGGACAGAGAACATCACTACAGAATTGTACCAGTTGTTCCTGTTGTTCCATTGTAGATGAACAACTCACAGAATGCTGACCAAGACACAGGCAGTGCAGCCCAGGTGAACTGTGATTCATCACCAAAGAGAAGCAGATATGATCTAATTAGTCTCACACACAATAAATAAATTTTAAAAGGAACCTGGCATTAATGCTGTCCTCCATTTTTGCTCATGACCAACTACTGTACTGAAAAGCTGTGCCATAGAAGAAAGATATCAGTGGGTTATGTTGCACTGGAATTTGAGCCAGGATTGAGCAACAGTTAGTTTTTTTGGTTGTACTGACAGTTAATATTCAGAAGCCTTCTGAAGAGTCATGGGCTTCCCCATTAAAACACCAATACAAAACTCTTCAGATTCGTAGAAAGTATATATGGATAAGTACCGTAATTGTTCTAGGGTGGATATAACCAGGACCAGCCCTACCATTAGGTAGAGTGAGACAGAAGGGCAGGGAGTGTCATATGTCCTGTCAGATATACCCTAAGCTAGCCTGCTGTCTTCAGATGCAGTGAAGGATACTGTACCAGTGTTAAAGCAAGATTCAACTGCCATTTCAGCTGCTTTCTGTATATGAAATGGGAAGGGACACCATCTTGTTCTCGCCTCGGGCAGCAAAATGTCTTACCCTGAGTGCTTTCCGATTTAAAATAAGTCTGCAAATAATGGATGTTTGTTTCCTACAGCTCTTTCTTTTCATTGAGAGTATGAAGTGGCATGCATTGATTCTACCACATGCTGGGGGGGAGAGTAAATTATAAGGTTGGTGGCACTATCCTTGCTTGCTTGACAAATTCATTTTGATTTCCATTTGGTTGACAATTACCTGCTTGTCCTAAATAACTGGTCTCAATTCCATCATCTGGGAAAATGTAGGAAGCATGGCTGAGTTTTGTGGAGACAATAAACCATTATGCAAATAATCAAACCCTAGGGGCTGCTTTCAGAAAAGAGCACCTTGTAAGATCAGCAATACCCCCCCAGTTGGAGGCCAATATGTTTCAGGAGTCAAGCAAATAGCCAGCTTCTGTGAGGGCTGCAGAGGATGATTGATGGAGGCCATTTATCTTATCTAGAAGATGACAGGACTATACAATCTGGAAGAGAAGGGAGGGCCAAGCTCCTCTTTATTCTGAGGACTGCCTTCTTTCTCCCTGCTTCTGTCCTCATTGCACTTGCCCCCTGCTCCTGCCAGCAACTTCTGTTCATTTCACAAACCCTTCTGAATCGAAGGTTTTGTTTCACTGGGAGAGGGTCAAGCTTTGTCTCCTTGTGAGAACATGTCTGTGCCTCCCATTGCTATGACTTTCAGCTCATCCAAAGTTGCAGCTTCTCCCCCAGCTGGTTTGGTGTTGTAATGCTAAAGAGAAAGAGATGATCACGTGCAAGAAGTACCAATTGCCATGGTGTTTTACTGCAGCAGTTGCCTGTTTAGACTATGCCCCCAACCGCTCCTCACTCTAAGATCTGGACTACCAGAGATCAGCAGAGTTGCTGTATGGCTTGTGGGTATCAGGGATGCAGAGTCAGTGTTTTATTCCCTCCTACCAACCCCCTTTGCAGAAGGAAAAAAGGCTCCCATGCAAATGAAACTGACCACAGCAGGAAGTTTTTCAAATTTGCATCTCAAAAAGAGGAAATGGCATGGTTGGAAGGGCCCCACATTCACATTGTTTGGGTTCATGTGTGCTAGCGGTAGAGTTGGGATCACACCAGTCATTATGCATTGGCTGGGTGCTCTACTCCAGATAGTTCTATTGGAGCTATGAATCACAGCCCTAGACTTCTTCAACTAGTTTTCCATTTACAAGCCCCCACCATTAAGCTATCTCACTTTTTAAAACTGTCTTCATCTTACGCTCAGGCAGCTTGCTGCAAAGATAGTCAATGTGGTGTCATCCAAATGTTTTGTTTTACAACACTCTTCAGCCCCAGCCAGCATGGTGGCCAGGGATCGTGGGAGTTGATAGTCCGAAACGAGTCCAGACTATATTGCAGCTATTTTGGGGCAGTTTGAATTGGCCTGGCAAACTGTATATTACCTACTTGGGAACAGGTGCCCAGGTAGAAGTAACCTAAACATAAGGTACAGTGCAGTGACATCACCACCAGAAAACAATGGGTAACTCTGTGAGCCATTAGCAGCTGGTATGAATATGCACCCATGTGGTCTGAGTCCATTTCAACAACGCCCAGGAAACATTTAATTTTGATGGCTTTCCCTGGTATAGTCATAATTGGCTCCAACATTGAGTGTCTATTTACACAAGCAACTAACCACAGTTAGTAAGTTAGGTCTAAGACAGGTGGGGAGAAGATAAGCAGAACCCATTTTTCCAATGTATCTTCTCTCTTTTATAAAGGCATTGTTGGCCACCTGCAAACATTCCTTCAACATCTGCAAACCGGGTGATTTATAGTTATTTGAGCAATTACAAGCCCCTGCCGAGAAGATTATAGGAACTGTGTAAAACAGATATACAAATATATATGCAAGCCAGTTGAGTTTTAAAGGGGGAGGAAGTTATCCCATTGTTTTATCAGAGATTTAAAAAACTCTTAATACATCATAGACTGAGCACAAGGGAGGACTTTCATTGCAGAAAGCCTAGGTATCAACCATGCATCAATAAAGGGATGCATGGTTGTGATGTCAAGATGTGGGTTTTGGTACTGGTGAGAAAGAACATGACTATGTTAAGAAGCACTTCTGTTTTAAATACCAGATATTGAATTCTGAGGCTTCTTCTGTCCCACATGGAACAATCAGAAATGGCTTAAGACAGGTTAGGGGGCGGGGTAGAAATTCCAGCACACACACACTCCAGTGGTGCTGAAAACATAACAAATATGCCACCCAATTGTACAGTATTCATGTTTCCTCAGACATCTAACAGTAGCAGCCTCTAGCTTGCTAGGAATCAACAAGGGCAGAGGCCTCTTGTGCCTCCTGCCCTGCTTGTGGGGGGAGGTGCTCTGACCCCGCAAGCGATCTTTTTTGTTCTTAATAGCTCTGTGGTAGCTCCTACGTAAGTGTACTCAGCACTGCGGTCTAAGTAACTGACAATTTGCCACACTTTTTACAGCACCCTGAAATCTGCTGCCTGGCACAGGTTGTTTCACCCTTTCTAATGGCAGGTCTAGCCCTGGACACAATGATGACACATGCTTCCCACTTCCCAGTGCATTAGCTGTCATAAAGCAGCTTCATGATTTCCAACCCGATTGGTCTCATTGTCAAGAAAAGATTAAAGAGCAAGGCAGTCTCCTTTCATCTTCCCTCAAAACACAGCCTTTCTCTCTTTTTTTGCTTGCTTGTTAGCCACTTGTACCAGCCAAACTGTTTTAGTCTCTACACTTCAGAAACTTCTGGCATGATTTATAGCATTTAATAACAGGGACAGCTCTAGGAAGGTGCAGTTTTTTCACAGCCCTTAAATCCAGGCAGGAGGGTGGGAGGCAGTTTTGTAATTTAAATGGAGAGCCTCTTGGTGAATTAACTTCCCACTTTATAGAACTCACTGGCAGGACTTTGGGACAGAAGTCCAGGGCCCCTCTCAGCAGAATGAGCAGGAGGTTCCCCAAACGCAGCAGGGCTGGCTTTGAAGTAAGTGAAGTAATACACATTACTATCTAAAGAGGTGGTCCCTGTAAAGCCCAGAGTCTAAAATTAGAAATGTAAAAAAGCAGAGGTGAACCAGTCAGAAGTTGTTAAATATGCAACAATAAAAACACACATCTGGACTTATTTTATTCCCACTGCATTTGGTTTAGAAACAACAGACTTCAAAGTACAACTGGAAGAGATGCTGAATGTTAGTAGCTTGTTTTCATTCCCTATTTGTCCCCTCTCAACTAGCTAAGGACTCTTCACTGAAAGACACCTCTTCCCATATTACCCTTATTGTCCAAACCTATGCACATTTACTTGGGAGTTAGACCTATAAATTTCATTAGAATTCACTTTTGAGCTTAGGAATGCGGTTTAGGAATGCTTGCTTGGGAGTAAATCCCATGAACCCATTGCTAAATTTGCCTTCTAGAAAGATTTTCACAAAATCCAGTGGCTTACACAGTAAGCTATTACATATTCTGGCCAATGATGCATTTAAATCATTACACAACTGGATGCCACATTTTTCTTCTGTACACAATGTTGGAAAGGTGTTTGAGCTTTCATAAATACATTGTACATTCTATTTACAACTTCTAACAAGCTCTGTGGGTGCCTTTAACCCGCCATCCACAAAATGAATGGAATAATGATGGTAGGGAGGGTAGTAGAAGGTGCCAGACCCAGGCAGAGTATAGAAACCAGTCCCAGCAGTGCTGAAGCAAGAACACTCCTCTGGTCCCGAATAATCATCTTCACCGTTTCACAGAACTGCAAAAATCAGAGCAGAAATTTTTAGAATGCAAATTAAGGGCTGCTTCCAGTTGAGAAATAAACGCATGCATGGAATCATAGATTTAGCAATGACCTTAAAGCTCATGTAGTTCAACCTCCTGCTGATGCAGGGAATTGCTACTACAGCACACCAAAAAGTGACCAGCTAATCCTGGTTGAACAAAGGAGAGTCCACCACCTTCCAGGGAAGGAGGTTATATAGCAAACTGACTTACGTAGTATTTAATTTGTTTTAATGAAATTTAGCAGGGCTAGTCCAAAATGTTTTGCTGTTACAAGCAACTATGCCGCATGATCTAAGAGATGCACCCCAACATCCTCAGTGATATTACAAAGGATATTGAAGCACCCTTGTTTATTTGGGAAGTCTCATAGCTTTGTGGAAGAGCACACTATTTGCATGCAAAATGTCACAGGTTCAAAACTTCCAAGATCTCAAGGCAGCAGGGCAGGGAAACAGCTCTACCTGAGACCACAGAGAGACACAACAGGTTAAGAGTAGGTACCCCAGTGGTCAGGAACCCACTTCCCGTCCATCTGAATTTCTAATTCTCCAGTTGCTGTGCGTGTTTCTAAAACCATTTGGATAATTATGCTATGTACTGCATGATGATATTGGCTAGAATTTGGTTTCAGTTCTCTGCTAATTTTTACATGATGGTATTTCAGTGCTTTCTAGCAAGTCGGTTTTGATGGACTGAAAGTATATAATCCCTTGACTGCCACCCCCATCTCAACTACCCCATCATTCCTGTGGTTTCAGGACAAAACGTCAGCAGAACTGTGATACCTGCACATTTACTATTTACTGGAGTATTGAATTGGGATGAGATGGCAGGAGTGAAATGAACAGAAAGGGGGAAAGAATAGTCTTCAGAATGTGCCAATCCACCAGTGACATCCAAGTGAGGCGCAGAGAAGTGAATAGTTGGGGTTGGCTGTTGTTTTTAAAGTGTATTTAAAATGAACAAATGAAGGCTTCAGAACTAGCTGTCCTACTTCTTAAGGAAACACACCAATTTTATTTTTTTAAAAACCAAACCAGGCAGCCTTAAGGGTTTAAAAGTTGCAAGTTTTCTCCAGCCAAGCCATTTATTAGACTAATAAAGCACTATACAAAAACTCTGTTAGATTAACAGTGCTGAACAGTAACACCAATTAAAATCTGGTTTTGTCTGTCAGAAACCTGGCAAACCTAAATGACTTCATTGGCATTTCACACAGATTCAATATTTTTAAGAGAGAGAGAGAAATTAAAGCAAAATAGCCCTTGCTCTGTTCCTGCCTGCATTGGGCACAGAGAAGGTAATATGCGTTCCATTCTAATTAGCCACCCAGAAACACTGCCTCTACTACAAGAAATTATTTGCTTGGTACCTAAATAAATCTGACGTACTTCCTTTTGCAGACTTCATCAAGTTCAGCTTGTAAAAGCACGCCTCTGAGCTAACCTGGGGCTGCTGGTAATACTGCTCCTAGTCTCTGCACAATGTACCTTTATTTCTCTTGAATGGTGGAGGAGAGATCAGCTCTGCTCTTAGTACCACCATCCCCAGCTACAAAGGAGAATCATAACCTTGAATTTCAGGGCATCACATTTAGATGTTTGCTAAACCACACCAAAAATATCCTGTGTTTACCCTCTGATGGAAAGATGAACTTTTTTTTTTTACTTTTGCAATGCCAAACCCCTGCCTGTTGGAACAGTACACAGTGTACAACCTAAACCAGTGTTCATTTTCACTCCCTGTACCCAGCTGTCCCATATGAAGAGAGACCTATTTCCTTAACACTGTTAAGCTTGAGATGGAAGGTTCACATAGGGCCACCCTCAACAATATGAAATAAATGCTGACTAAAACATACATTCAGCAAAACGGGACTGAACTCAAGTTCTGCAGAGGATGTGCTGTGCTTCAGATGGCTGTTTTGCATGCTCTGCTTTTAGATAGCAGCCAATCCAATGAATCAGAAGTTTTCACACAGTAAAGATGAGTGTGGAAAAGGAAAGGACATACCTTAGCCCACACGTTTTCAACCCTTTTGAGTCTATGGCTCGCTTGACCAACTACATTCTTTCTGCGGCACGCCATTGGGGCTCAGGAGCCCAGTTAGGTCACCCCTTGCCTGCAGAGCTGGCAGCCTCTCACCCTTTTTCAAACACCCTCCTTTGTGGAGTGTTCCCTCAACCTCCTCTCCTCTCCTTCGGAGTCCTCCGGGCAGCTGCTGCCCCTGGTCTCTGAGCTGCCCCCCCACCCCAAAGAGAGGTGCCTCATCACACTGCCCCATGGGGGTGTGGGAAGTACCCCCTGGCCAGCCGCAGAGACACCATTCACCTGGGGAGCTTGTAGTCAGGGCTGCTGGAACGAACAGCTGTGCAAGCCTTTGGGAGGCAGAGACACAAGAGGGCATAAGAGAAAGGAGGGAAGGAAAGAGGGACAGAGGCCAGTGTTGCATGCGGCACCCCTTAGCCCTATCCATTTCTGCATGAGTATTAAAAAGCCAGAATCTGCAACAGCCTTGAACTGTAAGCCTTTCAGGGAATCACCATTTCATTAGGGGGGAAAGCGGGAGGAAATATATACACTATATAGCAATTCCTGCAACCAGCACCATTGTCACTAGGTAGAAAGTACTCAAAATACCAAATCTAGCATTCTGTCAGCAGTCTAAGGCTAAATTCTATTTAGATTAGTGGGCCCTTGCTAGAGGTCTGGGCTTGGATCTAAGAGAGGCAGGTGGAATGTTAAAACAATGACTTGCCCACTTTTGACTTGCAAGAAACAAAATTTAAAAGGACTGTAAGTGTAGTCAAATCCTGAGCTGAATAATAATGATAATAATAAATTTCATTCCTTAGGAGCAATGGGAAGATAAGCATTTCTCTTCAACAGAGAAGGCTCTAGTTAAAATCTTTTGGGAATTGAATAGCTCTCTGCCCAGGTTTGCTTTCAGACAGGAAAACTGAATAGCCAGTGCTACAGGAGGATCTCTATACTTCCTTGGCAGCATCAGCTCACACTGCCCTGTTCCCAGACGATGGAATGGCTGGACAGTTTTGTTTTTGTTTATTTGTTTATTCTGGCTCAGAGATACATTAAGTGTTTGGATAGCAGTCTTGTTGGGACAGGCAAGGAAAGCTTGGACTTGAATCTTACCACTAACATAAAAGGCACTATATAGCTTTTTATGGATTGTTAGAGATTTTGGAACACAGTTGGTTACTAATAGTTAAAGGCACAAGACTGAACCAAAAATGAAACACCCTCAACTCATGCAGCTTACTTTATGTTCTGGGGGAAGGAAAGTGCAAGTGAGAAATGCTTATAGAAATAGGTTATAAATGCACAACACGGCAGTCCCATACAGATAAGCCACTGTGCAATTGTCCCTTTGTGCTCTCAAAGCAAGGACTCAGAATCCTTTAGCCAGGTTGCTTGGCTAGATTTGTACAGTGGTAGTTTACCTTCTCAGTCTGGAAGCTGACTGGAGAGCCATATCTGCAGAAGGTCACAAAATGTTCACAGTTGTTCCACAGCAAGCTGTATTCAGTGGCACCCACCAGCTTTTCTGCTCTGCAGACCACCTCTTCATCACGAAGGACGTTGTTCTTGAAGAGTTTGTCCATGTGGTTTACCAGAATAGAGCCTCCATAGGCAAAGTCTTCCACTGTGTCCACACGGATCCTAGCCATTTTAGTGATGACACCAAAGATGAGTCTCTTGTTAGTCACCACCTTCTGGATCTGTTTCTGGTCGTTGGTGAGAGCAGGCAGGATATCTGGCATAAGGTGAGCCACCCGGTTATCCCCCAGGTAGATGCCAAAATGAATGAAGAGTGTTCGGGGCACCTCCAGCAAATCCCCCGGCTTGAAATAGGTGGTATCATAATAACAGCATCGTTTCTTCTTCTCTTCTTCCTCTGCACCAGAGCCCACACCGAGAAGTTTGAAGTTGGCAAGCAGCAGAAACTTCTCCAGTAGCAGGGATGCTATTTCATACATGGGGTTTTTCATGGTGCTGACCTTATTCTTATTCTGCGGCTGCAGCTGCTCCTGATTCATTCAGCTTCAGCATCTTGCCTTTTTATCATGGCAAGAGGGGCTGTCCCACAACCAGCATCAGTTTGGATTGGCAGATAGGCAAGTGGGTGGTTACTGTGGAGTGAAATAGACCTCTACTCAGAAAGTGACTCTTTCAGAAACATTTTACAAGAGTCCCAATTATGCATTCAGTATATAGAATGGGCAGACACACATACAAAATCACCTAGTCTAGACCATGTACTTATCAGAATGCAAGCACTTAGTGACTGAACAGCTTGAAAGCCTAGAATGATGTAAGTACCAATGCAATCATTAGGCATTTGATTCAGGTTGTGATAGATTATGACTAATGAGCCCATCCTGGGAGACTGAGACACAAAAGCTGCAACATACACTTATTTTGGAGTAAGTTGTCACTGAACTTGGTAAGACTTTCTTCCAAATATGCAGGGGTTTGGGTTACAAGGCTGCATACTTATGGTACCCTGAAATTATTTCCAAGTAAATATTAGAATTGCAGACTTTTAATTGTATAGATGCTTACATGAAAGTGAGCCCCACTGTGCTCAATGGGCTTTATTTCCTTGCACATGTGTTTGCAGTCTTATTTTCAAGTAATGGCCACTGCAACCAATAGGAATGGGTTTTCAAACCTTGCCATGTAGTCAGTGTTAGGAAAATGTTGATAAGTACATCTAAGTGAAAGGTTTTTTGTTGTATGCCATGCAAATTGGATCCGAGTTTATACATGTACTGATTGAAAGATACAGAGATCTGCTTACTGATGAAAGTGATTCATTTTTGACATATACATGAACTCAGCTTGGTACTTAACATTTAAAAATATATATCTGAATTTGCAAGATGGTGAGAGACCAAATGCCATGATGGAAGTTCATTTATTTGCATTTCCTATGTGACTGTTCAAAGCATACCTTTCCACATAGTTTCCAGGTAAGATAGCATCAAGTTCCAATGCAACATATAGGGCTTTTGTCAAGTGTGGTTTCTGCTTGGCAGAAGTTTGGGAAGTGGTTTGGTTTCCCCCAGAATTGTAATGTATCCTTATTTTATTTTAACTTTTAGAAAGGCAACAAGATCTGTACAGAATTGGGGAAGGTATACATTTCTGTTATGACAAAAAGCAAAAGCATGGGCAAACCCTTTCCACCACCCCATCCCCAGCTAATCTTTTCATGCACCCTGGAGGTACTTGCAGGGTTCTCAGAAGGAAGGTGCTAAAGAAACTGTAGTGATGGAGAAGCAGAGTGATGGGAGAAAAGCAAGTGATCCTTTAAAAGTCATTTCCCCCCTTTCAGAATGGGCCAGTATTTCTGCTCAAACGAAAAAATAAAATAACTGTTGGCTGGCTTTGGGGAAGGGGGATATTAATCTTGCACTTCACACATCTATTCATGTATGGATATCCCCGTTTTAACTTTCCGCATTTCCTTTCCCTCTGACGCCACTGTTTACACTGCCCTCCCCTACCGTGTGTGTGTGTGTGTTTGTGTGCGCGCGCGCGTACCTGCAAGTGAGGATAACTGATGACGTGGGCTTCGTTCCACGAAAGCATCTGGCACAACTGCGCCAGCCTCGAGGTGCCACGAGACTCTTCGGCGGCTTGTCTGCCTGCGGCAGGCTAGCTGGGCTGCCCCAGCCGGGGAAGCCAGAGAGACGCGCCGAAGGAGCCAGCCGTGCCTCGCGGTTAAGATTGATTCTCTGCTAATCCATTATGCGGAGGGGTCAAGCCCAGCAAACAAAAGCCTCAACTCAACACCCACCCCAAGCCCCTCAAGCTACTTCTCCCCTACACCCCCCCCCGGCCGCTGTCGAAGGCTACTGTGCTCGGTAGCCCAGCGGAATCTGCGAAGCATGATTGATGGGGGGCCATTCATCTTACCTGGAAGGCGACAAGGGCTTGACAGCCGGAGCGGGGGAGGCTACTCCCCCGCGCAACCCGCCATTCTCTTTTCTAGCGGCCCCTGCCAGACTCACTTTTTTGTGTGTGTGTTTCGCCCCCCGGCACTCCGGATCCGGAGAGGCAGAAAAGCGGCCGCTGGAAGGGGGAGAGGGCGGGGCCCCGGGAAAAGGGGGCGGATCTCTCTCGCCTTGCGCTTAGAAGAAGCGAGAGCTCCCCCTTTCCCCTTTTCTCTCAAAGCGCCGCTGGGACCGAACGGGAGAGAGGCGTGGAGCCGTTTCTCTTTTAGTCCCTTTGCCCAAACTATGCAACGGATCCCGATGGGCCCTGACAGGACGAGTTTCCTTCCCCGCCCGGGCAGGCAGCGCTGCCTAAGGACCTCCCTGGTGGCGCAGCAGGATCGGCGGGGGCGGAGAGGGAGGGAGAGAGGCGCACCTCAGGACCTCTGGCTTCCCTAACCAGAGTTACCAGGAAGGAACTCGCAGCCAGTGTCACAGAATCGTAGAGTTAGAAGGGGCATGAGGGTCATCTAGCCCAACCCCTCTGCAATGCAGGACTCTTTTGCCCAACGTGGGACTCGAACCCACGACCGTGAGATTAAGAGTCTCACGCTCTACCGACTGAATTGGACACACGCTTGGAACACCCCCAAGAGCACCTGGGGTGCGTTTCTTGGATGGAAGAGCGCTACACACCTGGCACTCTCCTCCGGGCTGTATGTTGCAAGAGATCTGACAGCGGTGGCAGAAGCTTGCCTGCTATTGTTAATCTTTTAATTGAGGAAGCATATTAAACTAACAAAGAAAATGAGCAAGACTTCTCCCTCCGTCCCCACCCATTCAAATTCCGGGGGCGGAGAATGCCGGGGGCATCAGTTGTGAAGGGAAAACAATGGGGGAAAGGGGTGCGGTGGGGGAATAGAGCCAAGCAGTGACGGCATGCTATATTCAGCATCAATGTTTGCAAAATGAGAATTCTCCCGCGCAATTGTTTCAGCTCGTTTTCATTGATAGTGGAGATAAGCAACAGAAGGGCTGCTCTTACATTCCTGTCCTGGTTATGAACTTCTCCACTTGATAGGCGCTTGGCTTACCTGTCCTTGGTCACACCACCACAACATACATTTAAAGCACATAGGCTGTAGCCCTTCCGAGATGTTCCCAGGTTACATTTTAGGATTGCCAATGCAACAGCTGAAGAGAAAGATTGTTTCATGTTTACCAAAAAGGGAGGGTGTTAGTTTTTCTTCCTGGGTGCAATCTGGAAACTGCAAAGCACCTAACAGACTCCTTTCAGCTGACTGTCAGCTGCCTCCTACATACCATCTTAAAGTTGTGCCTAAATGCAGACTCCATCTGTGGCTCCAGCATCTACCCTTATGTAGAGATCCCGGGAATTCACAAACTTGTGCACTATTTTGTAACATCTTGGTCGACCTAAGAAGGATGTTGCCCTAATGTGGATTTTGTAATTTAACAAATGCTATAATGCGAGCCTCAGGCCCTGAAGGGCTACTGTAGAAATCTATTTCAGATGATCCATGCGGAATTAAGAAGGAAATGGCCCAGATCCACAACTAGGAACCCTTACATGACACTTATCTTAAGTGAATCTTCTGCTTCTCTTTCTTTTAGATTTGTGGTTTTGAGAACTTGTTGCCTTTTAGTCTTGGCTGCATAGCTACTCTCTCTCTCTCTCTCTCTCTCTCTCTCTCTCTCTCTCTCTCTCTCTCTCTCTCTCACACACACACACACACACACACACACACACCCCTCAGATGAACTCACTGTAGTATTGCCAGTGGGAACTTGAGCTGGAAGTCAGGTGGAGAGAGAGCTAAGTGTTGGTTCTTAGTGTGCAAAAATATGTTTCCAGGATGTTTCACTCCTTGTTTAGACAGAGGCAGCCTTTGTTTTATTTTCCAGTGCCATTTAATCTTAATCCCCCCAAATGAAGGGGTACATTACAGATAAATCCAGAGAGGAAATGGCCCATGAAACCAGAGATGCTATTTAGGTTTCTGGCCAAAAGCCTTGATTGCTTGGGTGAATCTCAAAAGGAATGTATGAAAAAACTAGCGACCCTTTTCTTACTACTTCCACTAACAAGCTGGGGAAACAACAGTTTCACCTTACCTGGCTGCTCATTAGCAGGGATGGGGGGGGGGGAGTGTTGCATTTTCTTGAAAAGCTATGCATTGATCCCATGCTGACTGCAGCTCCAGAAAATTCAGCTGTATACTCAGCCACTCTCTTAAATTAACGCTTCACTGTCCTTATGCTGTTAGGAGCTTCAGATGCAGAAAGCAGCAGTAATTAGTTTAAATATATATTTCAAAATGGGGTGTGGGTGTGTGGAAACAAGCAGAGAACATTCACGGATGTTATAGAGGGCATACTATACACATCACCCTTTATCAAGGACCTTCTCTAACTTTCATAAAAGGCAAAAGAATTAAGTCATAGAATAGACCCATTGAAATTACAGAGTTTAAATTAATTTCAGTGATTTCCATGGGTCTAATCAATTACTTAGTTGGCTATCATTCACATACAACTAATTTCCTGTTAAAGGAAGGACAAAACTAAATACCTTTGAAACAAGTTGAGTAAACTTTAAATAACTATTTTCTACGGTACCCTTGGAAGCCATGAACAAAGGCGTTTTGAGACTGAACAATTAAGAATGACTTTGCTCCATATTCAGTAACTAGAATCAGTATAACAAAAGTATAACAAAATAGGAAAGTGTGTGTGTGTGTGTGTGTGTGTGTGTGTGTGTGTGTGTGTAGGTATTTCAGCTGTAGCAACAAATATGTTGCTACACATTATTTTTGAAAAGAAAAGCGTCATATGGACACAAATCTGTCAGAACTAAAATATAGCCTAAATTTGCATTACAGTTCTACAGTATGTAAATCTGAAATACTCATGCTAGGGATTAACATCACAGCTCAACCAGTGACTCACAAAGGCTGCAATCCACCCACCTAATGGTAAGCCCCATTGACCTCACTGCAATTTACTGCTGAGTAGTCATGTTTAGGATAGCACTGTAAGGATGCAATGTGCACTTACCTGCGAGCAGGCCCACACTAAAGTGGTCTTACTTTTGAGTAAACATAGGGTTGTATGAGTTATATCCACACAGTCTCAATACCATGCATTGCAAAATTTTCCTGGAACAGTGAATCAGAACCAGACTTTAAATACACTTTCTCCATTAAAATGTGCTATAGAAAATATAGACATGAGAGCACAGTGCCCAAAAAACACCTAAGATTGTGGCACCCAAAAATGCACGTTTTGGGGTACTGTGCTCTTGCATGGGTCACAGCTTATGCTATGGTCTTAACCCCTTCATGCATTAATTAGACTAAAGCATGCTGGTTATATGAGGCTGGCTACATTCCTTTCTTCCTTCCCCATAGTTTTATTTGCAAAAATAATTTTCTATTTTCAGGGAGTGGGGGGTTATTAAAAATACTTTGGAATTCACTTCAGGGTGTTCAGATAGAAAGGAGAGCAGGGTACCTGCACTTGACTTGCAAACTATGCTTGCTGAAATTCCCTCTTCTGCACTATTTTCACTTCACCATGTGTGAATTTTCTGCCAACTTCCTGACTAATCATCACCTTTGCTCAGTAACTTTTTGGAAAATCTGATTTAGAACTGACTGTCCTTACTAACTATGCTAAGGCTGCAATCCTAAACTCACTTGGAAAATCAAACTGAACTGAAACCACTCCTGGAAAGACATATAAAGGTAAAGAGACCCCTGACCATTAGGTCCAGTCGTGGCCGACTCTGGGGTTGCGGCGCTCATCTCGCTCTATTGGCCGAGGGAGCCAGCGTACAGCTTCCGGGTCATGTGGCCAGCATGACTAAGCCGCTTCTGGCAAACCAGAGCAGCGCACAGAAACGCCGTTTACCTTCCCGCCAGAGCGGTGCCTATTTATCTACTTGCACTTTGACGTGCTTTCAAACTGCTAGGTTGGCAGGAGCAGGGACCGAGCAATGGGAGCTCACCCCATTGCGGGGATTCGAACCGCCAACCTTCTGATCGGCAAGTCCTAGGCTCTGTGGTTTAACCCACAGCACCACCCACGCCCCTAAGGAAAGACATATAGGATCGCACTATAAAGGTCCAATGTATTTGACCCCTTATGCATGCTGCCGATAGCCACACACAGCTTTCCTACAAACTGGAGTCCTATTCACAGGAGAGCTGCTGGAAGGGAGGAATCATTTGGTGGCAGCACACCAGAGGCAGAACAGTCAGTTCATACACAAAAGGATACTACAGATGAAGAAGAAGAAGAGTTTGGATTTGATATCCCGCCTTTCACTCCCCTTCAGGAGTCTCAAAGCGGCTAACATTCTCCTTTCCCTTCCTCCCCCACAACAAACACTCTGTGAGGTGAGTGGGGCTGAGAGACTTCACAGAAGTGTGACTGGCCCAAGGTCACCCAGCAGCTGCAGGTGGAGGAGCGGAGACACGAACCCGGTTCCCCAGATTACGAGGCTACCGCTCTTAACCACTACACCACTGACTTTTTAAATATATACTTGACTAATGGACTTTAAATTAATGCAGCTAGCCACTTCCCATTCTCTGCACAAAATGAATTTCCCAGAGGTCTAGTCCTTGTTAAGATGGGTCACAAACAGAAATATTACACAGTATTAACTGTTTATCTGCTTTTTGGTGTGTGTGTGGTAGGGGACATGAGATATGATGTTTTGCAGAAGTCTTAGGGTTAAACTATTAATCATGTATAGTTTTGTGTATCTTTCCTCTATTTTTTAAAAAATGAAAAGAAACTTATGGAGACTGCTATTATGAGTGGAGAGGCAGCAAATAGGCAGGAGATGCACAACTCCTTCTAAGACAGTTCTTTTTCCACACAAAAGTGCCCGAAACCCAGCATGGCTTTTCCTTTTGCAGGGAAAAAAGATGCTAGTACTTCTACCTGAAGAGGGAAAGCAGCTGGGTGGAGTGTGATTTCAAGGAGAAAACAACTGGCAGGGTGAAGTTAAGCTCTGCTACACCTACTGGTTCTCCATACCAACCTCTAGCAGCTGTTTTTTTTTCCTTTTTCAGAAGCATCCACCTTGCCAGGTGGATCAATGCCTACTGAATAAAGTTGCCTGCCCCTGCTGATTTAACTATCAACCTTTATCCAGGTAAGAAAGTGAAAACAAAATTTAAATCATGTAGCAAGCTGAGTCTCTTTGCAACAGAAAATATCACAAAAGTCTGCCTCATCATTCAAGGCACAACTACATTTCTGTGATAGGGATGTGGGTGGCGCTGTGGGTTAAACCACAGAGCCTAGGGCTTGCTGATCAGAAGGTCAGCGGTTCGAATACCCGCCACTGAGTGAGCTCCCGTTGCTCCGTCCCTGCTCCTGCCAACCTAGCAGTTTGAAAGCACATCAAAGTGCATGTAGATACATAGGTACCGCTCCAGCGGGAAGGTAAATGGCGTTTCCGTGCACTGCTCTGGTTCGCCAGAAGAGGCTTAGTCATGCTGGCCACATGACCCGGAAGCTGTATGCTGGCTCCCTTGGCCAATAAAGTGAGATGAGCGGCGCAACCCCAGAGTCGTCCACGACTGGACCTAATGGTCAGGGGTACCGTTATCTTTACCTTTCTGTGACTATATAATGAGATGAAGTTGGAATACGTTAGATTGCTGCTTCTTGGGAAATCATTATATTACGATGAGCCTAGAGAAAGTCAACAGACGAGAAGAAAGATAGAAAGGGAGACACAACAAAACTGCTGATTCCATTTAACATTTATTTAACACTAAAATTATGTGTACCACTTTTCAGTAATGAAGATGGGACTACACCCAGGTGTACTCCCTACTTTTATTAGTTCTGTACAGAAGCCTCAATGTCAAGTCCAAAGTCCGATCAACATATTCAGATGTAATCTTGATAAACAGTGGCTTGTATGCTGTTCCAGAGGAACAAATGTGCAAAATCTGTGTACAGGTCTTGAATTTAATATGTGTCTACAAGGTTCTGGAAAAGTTAACATAGTCCAAACTAGTGTTATATATATAAAAAAAATTCAAGCACTTAACAGCTACAAATAATAATTCTAAAAATAAAATAAAAAAATTCAAAATAAAAAATTGTACTGTCATTTTCAGTGAAGCATGTACTGTATACCAATCTTCAGTGTACTACAGAATGAATGGATCAGGATTTCTGATGCCTGGACTCTTAACCAGCCCATGTCAACCTGTTGCTGATGGGAGTTGTAGTCCAAAACACCTACACTGCACCAGGTTAGCACAGACTACTCTAAGCTAATGGTTGGTCAATTCCAAATAAAGGTTAAGGCAGGGAAGGGAAACCTGTGGCCTTCCAGACATTACTGGACATCATCAGCCTCAGCCAGCATGGCCAACAGTTAGGCATAATAGGATATACAGTTCAGCAATACCAGGAGGCCCCACAGGTTCCCCATCCCTAGCTAAAGGCGATAGTTTGTACAAGTAGGATAAGCAACCACTTGCCAGTATTCAGGGTCTGTCCCCATATGGACTTATCTGGAGGTAGTATCTTTTTAACACATTGTACCAGCCATCAAATGCGACCTTCAAGTTCATTAGCCAACATCCAAAGAACCAAGCTACTAGTTCAACATGCCCAAGGAGTCCAAGGGCTTGCTTGTATTTATGGGTTTTTAGTTTCGTCCACCCACCCAACCTCGCCATGACAAAGCAAGGAAGGAGTTTCAAAAGCAGCTTGTGACATGGCATGGTGGTGTGCTTGCTTTAAATATCTAAAGGGCTGTCACACGAAAGATGCAGGCTAGGATCCAAACTAATGGCTTCAAGTTACAAGAAGGAGATTCCGATTGTACATCAGGAAGAACACTGTGGCAGTAAGAGCTGTTTGACAGTGGAGCAGACTTCTATGAGAGGTGGTGGACTCCTTCCTTGGAGGTTGGATGGCCAGCGTTCATGTATGATTTACTCGAGATTCCTGCATTGCAAAGGGTTGGACTAGATGACTCTTGGGGTCCCTTCCAACACTATGATTCTATTAAAGGGGGTGGGATACAAAATATCACCCAGCTTGCCCCCCATCTTTAAGTTGATCTAAATCAGTTCTTTGGCTCTTTGCCATTGTTAATAAAACTTACATTAAAGTGCATTCAGGGGGAGACTCCAGCTTCTACCTTGTCTCATGAAGTTTTAACTCCCAATGGATGTGCAATCACTGGAACTTCAAATTGCTCGTCTTGTCTGATTACCTTCCTTTCAACTGCCTCTTCCTGACCAACTGGGAAACCAATTCAAGAGTATGGAATGGCTCAACAGCATCTGGAGAAATCCAGAGTGGTTCTTCATTAGTTGTACAATGTATCATTTATCTTGCTGCACGTTGACTTAAAATACATACTACACCATTTACTGAATATACATACCCAACTGGTTGCACACTGAACACACTTTGAACCACTGATGCAACATTTTGAAGTCAATCCTTTTCCAGCCTGGTTCTTTCCAGATGTTTTGGATAAAAAAACCCATCCTCCCTGATCCATTTACCATGGAACTATGCTGGCTAAGGCCGATGAGAGCTGTAGTTCAAAACATCTGGAGGGAACCAGGTTGGGGAAGGCTGGGACACAACACAAGTTTTGTTTTTAAATCCAAATAGGAATTTGGAAGCCTCCAATGAAAGCAGTGCTAATCTAGAAGCTAAGTTTCAGTAACCATGAAAGACGAAAGAAGCAAACAAGACTGAGCAAGCATTAAAAATCATGTGTTTCTGAGTTGTTAGTATAATTAGACCTCCTGCAGACTGAGGCAATAACAATTCCTGGATTCCATAAAGTAGCATCTATCTGCAAACAAACAGCAATGATTTAATGGTAGCAAACTCTATATTACAGTGCTGCTAGAGCTACTGCTGTACCAGAAAGCAGTGAAGGACATGCATTTGGGGGGGGGGGGGACGACAGTGGTTATCTCTCAGAAAGATATTCCAAAATTTATTGCTTAATTATATTAACAGGAAATAAATAGGCTCTTCATCCAATGCACTAGACAGGAAATACCAGTCACTTTCAAAGCAACAAATCTGGCATTACTCAGAACATTTCCTTATCTGTGCATAGGCGTTAGCTGAACGTTTTAACTGATAATTGCCACCAAAACATTTCGGTGGTTTCTTGATTTTTGAATGAAGTATGTGCTTCTGGGTTGATATGTGTTTGACGTTGTTTGAAAACTGAATGAGGCCAAAGATTTGTTATTCTATCAAAGATTTTAAATCTGGAACATTTTTAATCTGGAAGTCCAACAGCATCTGCCCATACGCCTTGCCCTGTGAAAGCAAATAAATATATATCACTTTATGCAGCAACAAAGGTAATTTCTTATTCAAACAAGGGGGGACCCCAAATTTGTCTCCCTAGTGACCCTCCCCCTTTTGAACAGCAACTCCCTTCCTCATGCTGCAAACTATTTCAGTTTGGCACTTTCTATTCAATTACCTCATGGGCCCCAAACCTGTGTGATTTCTGCCTGAGAATGTATGTGCAGGATTGCACCATATGAGTCTCTATAGAAAGGGAAGCCAAGATACAAGAGAACATGAGGCTGTCCCCAGAAGCTGTTTGCAGAGGCCAACACAGAAATGGGGTAGAACATGACAAGTCACAGGGTAACTCTCTGAACTCCAGGGGTGGAATTCTACTAAGTATTCCTCGGAATAGACCCATTGAAATCAACAGTCCTAGCTTATTAAAGCTCATTAGTTTCAGCAGCTCCACTGTGAGTAGAACTTAGTTGAATACCATCTTAGAGCTAGAATTAACTTCAGGATATTAATATCTCAGCAGGTAATGGCTGGTTAATTTATCACAGTTTGTTAAAAGGAATGTAAGGGGGTGGGGAGGAAACAAATTGCTTGAGTTCTGTGTCTTATGCCCCCTTAAAGCCTAAGGCTGCAATCCTATATAACTTGGTAGGAAGCCACATTAAAGGGCTTACTTCTTAGTAGACATATATAGGTTTGCACTGTAACAGACATATTGTGGTATACATTTAATGAACCCCGCCTCCCCATCCCATTTACAATAAAGAGGGCTCTAATCCAGGGATGTTTATGCCACAATACATCTATCAATCTTGTAATGGGCAAAATACCCTTTTGATTTGCTGCAACAGACCAACTCAGTAACCCCTTTGGAAAAAGATACCTACTTGTGGGTCACTTCTCAGAGATGCAGTGCCACCGCCACCCAGGGCATTTTTCAGAACGAAGTTTAATCCATGTATTCCTGGCATTTCATATCTGGAAAAATAAAATATAGCTGTCTGCTTCACCAGCTTACAATTTAATCACACTTCTTAAGAAATCACACTGGGCCTGATCATGGATTACAAAACTTGGATTTAGAAACTAAACACATGAGTAAGTGAAATGATGCACATTTAATGAAGATGACTTCAAGGAGCTGACCTATTTTAACAAGTGTGTGCATAAGGCAGACCATTTCCTTTTATTGCTATGTTTATAAAACTAGCAGACTACAACAGTCTGGAAAGTTTATTTCCAATACAACAGTCTAAAAAGTTTATTTCCAATGTAAAAGCTAACATAATGTTTAGTACCCAAACTTCCTGAAATTCTTTGGCAAGTGATGACTGTTTGCTAGTCATACCCCAATTCTGGAGGGTTTCTTCCTTCTTCTCATGGACTTCTCATGGACCAACATGACTGTGCTTTTTTAGCTGCCTTAGGGAATATAGAAGGAAGCCATTCATGGCAGAAGCATCCATAAGAAACTACATTCCTACCACCTGAAGAGGAACTTCGCATTTTGAAGGTTACATCCTGTCCTACCACTAAGTTTACCACACAATTTGCTATAACTGATCTCCAGATTTGCTAACATACAGAATGCCATGCTTTTCTTTATTTCAGCTCTCTGACTAATCAGGAACCCAGGGTTAAGCCACTGAAGGCATGGGGCAGATCTGGGTTACTGTTGGACGATATAATTTTTAAAAATGGGTTCCAGGCATTGTTTCTTTATCCCAGCATAAATAATAAATATTATTATTTAATACCTGTAGCTCCTAACAGAGACTGATCAGAGACACTCTGTAATCTCCATCATGAAACTGAGGCAAAAGCGAGCAAAGAAACTAGTGTGAATTTTACCTTGTATAGTAGGTTAGTTTCTTTACAAATACCTCTCTATCCTCCATCAAGCAAGGAAGAAGCATTACCAGAATTCAAGGCTAGGCAAAACCAATCAAGTAGCACACAAAGCAGGGCTGGTGGGGTGTGTGGCTTGGGGAGAGCCCTGATGAGCATATTTGACCTGTCTGGCCAACATCCAGCATACTGTTGTTGTTGTTGTTGTTGTTCCTCTCCCCTTGTCACTATTTTGTGACATCTTGGTTGGTACCAATACAATTCCCTAAGTTTTTTAATGGAGCAAACTTTGCTTTTCTACATGTCCCGTCCCCCCATATATAATGAACTGTTATAATCTGGGTGAAAATATCAATTCCAAATATATGCTAAGATGAAATGTGAGTGGAATTTTGCCTGTAGAATGCAACTTTCCTACCTTCCCCATCTTGCTTGGGACAGCCCCCTGAACCACCTAAAAACAATGCTGAGGATCAGCTCCATGTACGGAGCAAAGTTTAGAGAAGTCTTCCCTCCAAAGAGCAGTTCCACTCTAGCTAGCAGGCTGCTCCCAAGCTTGACTAAGATGGGATGCAAGTCATAGCTGAAATGGGGCTCCTCTCATTTAAATGTGCTTTCAGACTTGGTGCCACTTATATAATAATAATAATTTATTAATTATTACCCGCCTATCTGGCTGGGTTTCACCAGCCACTCTGGGCAACTCCCAACCGAATATTAAAAACACAATACAGCATTAAACATTTAAAACTTCCCTAAATAGGGCTGCCTTCATATGTCTTTTAAAAGTCAAATAGATGCTTATTTCCTTGACATCTGATGGGAGGGCGCTCCACAGGGCGGGCGCCACTACCGAGAAGGCCCTCTGCCTGGCTCCCTGCAACCTCACTTCTCGCAGCGAGGGAACTGCCAGAAGGCCCTCGGCGCTGGACCTCAGCATCCGGGCTGAATGATGGGGTTGGAGATGCTCCTTCAGGGATACAGGACCGAGGTTGTTTAGGGCTTTAAAGGTCAGCACCAACACTCGGAATTGTGCTCATAAATATACTGGGAGCCAATGCAGATCTACCAGGACCAGTGTTATATGGTCTTGGCAGCCACTCCCAGCCACCAGCCTAGCTGCCGCATTCTGGATTAATTGCATTTTCCGAGTCACCTTCAAAGGTAGCCCCATGTAGAACACATTGCAGTAGTCCAAGTGGGAGATAACTAGAGCATGCACCACTCTGGCAAGACAGTCTGCGGGCAGGTAGGGTCTCAGCCTGCGTACCAGATGGAGCTGGTAGGCAGCTGCCCTGGATACAGATTTGACCTGTGCCTCCATGGACAGCTGTGAGTCCAAAATGACTCCCAGGCTGCGCACCTGGTCCTTCAGGGGCACAGTTACCCCATTCAGGACCAGGGAATCCTCCACACCTGCCTGCCTCCTGTCCCCCAAAGAACAGTACTTCTGTCCCGTCAGGATTCACCCTCAATCCATTAGCCACCATCCATCCTCCAACCACCTCCAGACACTCACACAGGACCTTCACTTGCCTCACTGGTTCTGATTAAAAGAGAGGTAGAGCTTCACTAACACTCTCAGTTAGGGTGTGATTAAGCTGCCTGGGGCAGTTGGAATGACTCTGACTCTGTATGAGGGGCTGCAATGAGCTTCCACAAACAATTCACTAATCATCAAAATACATGCAGAAGATGTGTATTGTACTGTTCTCTGGGAGTTCAGGGAAGATGACAATGTGTTGCTGTAAATCTGGGAGGTTAGTCTGGATGCCGCCTGAAGGATCCCCAGGTTGTGAGGCTGACATCTGGTAAGCAGATAGCTATGCTTTAGCAATCCTGCTAGATCCCATTACCTTGATGGCTCTGGCAGAGGGGTTGGTACACACCTACATTTGCCAAAGAGGTGTCTCTGAATGGAAGGGGAGAAGTTTTTGGAATCAGGGCTCAGCTCCCCCCCCCCAATTGTTGGAGGTGATGCCAGGAAGGTACCGTATTTTTTGCTCTATAAGACACACTTTTTCCCTCTTAAAAATCAAGCTGAAATGTGTGTGCGTCTTATGGAGCAAATGCAGGCTGCGTGGCTATCCCAGAAGCCAGAACAGTGAGAGGGATCGTGCACAGCACTCCCTCTCGCTGTTCTAGCTTCTGGCTTAGCCACGTGAAGCCTCTTCAGGGCACTCGGAGCCTTCATTCCACTGCCCTGAGGACGCTTCGCACGGCTATCCCTGGCTTTTGCGGGAGGTGGGGGAAGGGACAGAGGGCAGCCCCTCAGTCCCTTGCCCCACCTCCCAGAAAAGCCCGCAAGAGCCGCGCGGAGCGTGTGTGCAGCTCTTGGGGGCTTTTCCCTGAGGAGGGAGAAGCCTGCAAGTGCCGCACACACGCTCCACGCGGCTCGTGAAAGGGGGCGCTGAGCAGAGCCTGGGATGCATACAGACTCTGCTCAGCGCTCCCTTTAAAGACTTTTTTTTTCTTGTATTCCCCCTCTAAAAACTAGGTGCATCTTATGGTCAGGTGCGTCTTATGGTGCGAAAAATACGGTATGTGTCTGTGAAAGGGAGCAACAGCATGGCAGTCTTCTGTTGGAGCTGGAAACACACAGGGATTTGTGTTCTTTGAGAATTCAGAGTGGCTTGGGTGTTCCTCCACTAAAAAAAATACCAAATGGGGGAACAAGATCTGTTGGGGGGTGTTAAATAAAAATAAGCTATATATAATTTTTAATGTAAAAGATAAAATAACTAGCTAGCTATATACGAGTATTATCAAGTTAACTCTCATTTAAGTTATATTTTAACTGGGCAATTCTAGGCAATCTCTGCTCAGAAGTATGGACCACTGGAGTTCATTATGCTTACTCCCAGGTAAGTGAGTACAGAATTGCAGCGTTAAATCTTTCTGTCTGAAGTCCTCAATGGCACAAAAACAGAAAGTTAAATTTTGTAATGATTTCTACAGATTTCTACAGAACTGTACTCACTGTACACAACTGTACTCATCTGAAGTCCTCACTGGAACAGAAACAGGAAGTTACATTTTGTAGTAATTTCTACAGAAATGGCATCATAACAATTGTGCTCATTTGTCAGATAGTATACAAAAGAGAAATAGAGCTATTAAAATGCAAGAATATGGTTTTCCTTCTCAAATTGCTATTCAAAATTATGTGTTATTTTCTTTTCAATGGAAAGCTTGTTTGCTTTTGTTCCCATAGGCAAACAAATTTTGCCAGTCCAGTAAGAAGCCTTCAGATCAAAAGCATGTGAGTATAATTCCTTCTAATCCTCCTCAAGGGCAACACAAAAGTGTTCTTTCTTCTCACTGGTCGCTTTTCACCCTGTGTTCACATTATTCTGTTATCACATCCTTAAAAATACACAGCAAACTAAATGCCTATGATTTGATTAATCAAAGAAATTTGATTAAGCCAAAAACTTCAATTGTGGCCTGAGCACACGTTTTCACGAAGCAAATATCTGTTCACAATGCAAAAATAGCACAGTTAGCTCATGGTCCATAGCATTGCTCAGTGAATAAGATAACTATTCTCTAGCCTTCAGAGAACACAAGTGCTATGAACTTAACCTTTGCAGAAGACCGCATAATCATGAAGATTTTAAGGTTGATAAAGAAATGTTGTTCTTCAGTTTGCCCCCGAAAGAAAAAAAAATGCGACAGAACAATCGAATCATTTCTTGGAAATCCCACAGCAAATTTCACAAGCTGGAAGGCCTTAATTAAAAGCCTTCCTAAGTTTCCTAGCAGTTCGAAAGCACGTCAAAGTGCAAGTAGAGAAACAGGTACCGCTCCGGCAGGAAGGTATACGGCGTTTCTGTGCGCTGCTCTGGTTTTGCCAGAAGCGGCTTGGTCATGCTGGCCACATGACCTGGAAAAACTGTCTGCGGACAAATGTTGGCTCCCTCGGCCAGTAAAGCGAGATGAGCACCGCAACCCCAGAGTCGTCCGCAACTGGACTTAACTGTCAGGGATCCTTTACTTTTACCTTTAAGTTAAGATCAGAGGACATTCCAGTGTCATTTCTCATCTTGCTTCCACTGTAAACAGCATTGTAACAACCATTTGAAGGACAATGACTTGGGAGTTTGGAAACAAAAATATTTAGGGTGGAATTCCAAGGCGATTATTCCATCAGTACAAGCATATTTGTCTGCCAGACAGAATGACCTCCCCTCTTCTCATCCTGCCAGCTGTTCTGGGGATTCTCTCGACCACCCCTAAACGCCTTTGGGGAGGGTACAGGGGTGCACAGTGGGAGAAAGGGGAAAGTCCCATTGTGCTAGTGCAGCTTGTCTTCCATTAGTACAATTTAGTTTAATCCAGATCCTTAGCATCTAATTTAAATATCAGTAAATAATAACTTATTTCTACAGGATCTTGAGGCATCACAATGGAAAACTTTGGTAGAATTTCTGTTACCTTATGGCCATTTACTCGCTGTGAATTATTGTTGTTTCCATTCCTAGTAAGAGGCTGGGTGGTTTTATATTTAACATCATAAATTATCTGATTTATGATGAGCCAAAGGAACAGAGATTGTTATCAATTCCTCTCTGAACTCAAGTAAAAAGTCACATTCTGCATACGTACAGGATTTGGTTCAACACAGAAATGAGCCCAAGGCAAGGGACAGATGAATCATTTATGCCAGCAGTATTAACAGAGTAGACACTGTAAGACTGAACTACCAGTACGACTAGTCCTATTACTATGATGATGAAACATTTGTTAGGTGTCATAGTGTGCTAGGTGCTGTGACAAGAAATCTTATAATTTAATTAAGATAGAAAGGTAAAGAGAAAGACCAGGGTTTAGATGAATGATCTTGCTCACTGGTTTGATCATGTGTCTCCTCCCTATCATTCTTGTCACTGTCCTCCAGATACATTATATACCAATGTTGCAGAGCTCCTTTTCATGGCTGTCAAGTCCCCTCTCTGGTCTGTTTCCTCCCATACCCATGCAGAAGATTTTCCCCATTCTGCTAAATAGCACTAGAGGACTGTTGGCCCCAAACCTGAGTACCATACAGCTGGAGGCAGGTTATGGGAGAGGCATCTCCTCAACTTCAATTCCTATCCCTCTTTTGGGATACTTACAATGAGCTGTCAAAGGCTTGAGTGGCCCAATTCACACTTTTTCCTCTGCCCTCCATCTTCCTTTCCTTTCCCTTTTTTCAGGATGGTGTTTGCTTTTAAATGACACAAATACTCTTTGTCTCAAACTGTTGTCAGACATACACTTGATCCTATCTTGGTTTATTAAGGCAAGATGTAAACAAACCTTTTGGTCATTCCCACAACCTCTTCTCAACTAGAGTAAACAAACCAGGAAGTTCTCTATTAATGATAGGTTTCCATTTCATCTGAACAGGAAACTTTATTTCACTGCTTTGGAGCAAACCAAGATATTAAGTCAACTTCAGGCATGCCTTAATATCTCAACCTCTTCCATACTTTCCCTGTTCAAATGAAGCAGCTCAGTGGAGCCCCAAAATCCATTTTTCTACTTGTGATATTGAATCAACCCTTCAGTGGGTACATTTATGTGTGTCCAATGTTCTTCGCTGGACTTTTGCCTAGAATAACATTTGAAGCCTATTTCAAATGTGAATATTTTCTAGTAATCTAAGAATATGACAAAACAGTTTCTTCAAGCCACACTGCAGGAATATTTTAATCTGAAAAAGCACATACCTTGTGACCGAGCTCTCTTCAGAGTGTTCCTTCTCTAAAAGATGTTGGAAATACCCTTCTATAGTCTGATCAGTTAGTGCTTTCTTGAGGTATGGATAGTACAGTGGATGTCGAGCTACTACACCTGTTGTTGCACACAAGAAGAACGCAACTGTTATGACCTCAGAGTCTATCCTCCAGCAAGACTAGGAGTCAGAGGCTGCAGTCTCTTCAGTTAAGGAGACAGACCAGATGCAGGGCTCTGAGTGTGCTGCTGGACAGCAGGAGACAACTGAGCCTGCATAACATAAGCCCCACCCCCAAAGAATCTCCCATATCTCAATGGCCAGAGCGGGGACTCTTAAAAGTAACTTTCCCCAGAACCATCCAATGCCTCCCTCACTAGTCCAGCATCACAGGGAGACACCAAGATGGAGGCTATGGAACAGGAAGTGCACATATTCAGGCCAGAGGCTTGGCCCTTTATGGTCCTGAAGGGGTGTACTTGCTTTAAAAGGCTTGGTCTGTTCTCAATCTTTGTCAGAGCAAGTGGCTCACTTGATGCTATCCATGGTTCTGTAACCTTTGACCTTCTCCATGAGATCCAGTACAGTTGTACCTTGGTTTTCGAACGCAATGCGTTCCGGAAGTCCATTCAACTTCTGAAACATTCAGAAACCAAGGTGCGGCTTCCGAGTGGCTCACGATTACACAGGCGTGCCGGAAACAATAGCGGAAGCCACATCAGACATTCAGCTTCCAAAAGAACGTTGGAAAACTGGAACACTCACTTCCAGGTTTCGATCGTTCAGGAGCCAAAATGTAAGAGTACCATGGTGTTCAACAACCAAGGTATGAGTGTATTGGGCCAGAAAACAACACCAGCCACGTATTGTTTTATGGCAAAACTATCATAAAAAACCCCCATTCCATTCCAAGTTTTTTCTCAAACCAACAGCCTTGCAGGGCTAAAAATAAATGCATTTTCTATGGGAGGTCTTTCTTCCTCTCAGCTGTTGTTTCATGTTTGATGATCTGCCCTTGCTGGTATAATAATGATAAAAAGTAAGGTAAAGGTGTAGTTGTTTTCTGCTGTATAATTTTTGAATCTGGTGACACATTTTTAAAATAAATTCAAATATTTATATCTCACCTTTTCCAAAACAGTCCCATGACAGCTTACAATAGAAGTACAAAGATGTGATAAGATAAAAAAAACCACAAACTATTAAAAAAACATGAACATGACAGCCAAACAAAGTAGGAAGTAAGAAAAAATTCCAAGTAAAGGATGTAGATGATACATCCATATAGCTTATTGGGGGAAGATCTAGATTTAAATATATTTGAGGTCCAGTTTTATATGAAATAAACTCAGTCTTAAGTTACTGTATATTGCTTCCTGCATCTCTTTCCACTGACTTGTGATAAATAAACAACATATACAAGGGTAAAATCCCCAAAGCTTAACAAAAATTCATTGATTGTGTTTCTCTTTGACAGATGGGAACTTAGTTGTATTGACAGTGATTTTAATAAGCTCTTCAAGTTTGAAACGCACATATACAAAGTGGGACAAAGGGGTGGAACACTGTCAAAGCATTATTTTGAATGCATGAAATGTTTAAAATTTTGTTCTACCGCTTCAGCATCAGTTATCCTTGCAAAAATGTATGAAGGTTAAGCATATTCTCAACGTGGTGTGAAACTTCTATTCATTAAAAAAACAGCTCACACATGTAACGATAAGAATTGAAGAATACCTATGTTTGCAGAATTGCCTTTGTCCCCACTTCTGGTATAGGCAAGTTCTTCCAGACGATATACATGCGGACCACTTGGTAGATCTATACATATGGAATGAAATAAAATTACTGCTTTCTCACCTGCAACAGGAAAGCTGTTGTTTTGTTTGTTTATACTCTCTAGTGTATTGCTGCTTGCAGACTTGACCAGGCTTCCTCAACCTCGGCCCTCCAGATGTTTTTGGCCTACAACTCCCATGATCCCTAGCTAGCAGGACCAGTGGTCAGGGATAATGGGAATTGTAGTCTCAAAACATCTGGAGGGCCGAGGTTGAGGAAGCCTGGACTTGACTCAATCTTCATGTATATATTCTTAAATGAAGCTAAGGTACGAATGATCTGTAACCCTTAGCAACCAAAAACAAAGTTAAGGGAAAATGTATTTTTTTAAAATATTGAATTTTTATTACAATAAAATATTCACCGCATATACAAACACTCCAATAATAAATATTATAATAATAAATCCTTAATAGGCCAACTTGTGTACAGTATATTTCAACATAAACCAAATGAGGTCAAGTTGGCTCACCCACCCACTTTATCCTCACAACCAACCTGTGATATAGGCTGGGAGAGAGAAAAACAGGCCCAATGTCCTCCCAGGTGGTTTATAACAGAGTGGGAATCTGAACCTCAGTCTTCTCAGTCTTAGTCTGGAACTCTAATTTCCATCATTTACCAGTAAATTTTGAAATTACTACTAGGATTGAGAAATGTCCAAAACAAGCCCCCAGATCCAACCATTTATGATACTGCTACAACACTATCACAAATCTGTCCTTCGTGCAATATCCTTAATCTGTTTTAGTAATTAAATAATCCGAAACTTTCGAATAAACCGTAAAGCAAAATTATGGCATGTGGTCTTTAAATAATTGTTTATTCTGTCAAAAACTGTAATTCTACCAATTTTCAGCACATGGCTATAAGGCTATAAGATTATGCCCAAGGCCTATTATATTTTATAATCTGCTATTTTTAGGATCTGCTACAAGAAATATACTTTGCACATTTGACTGAGAAGATTTCTCCAGATTTGAGAAACTACAATAGCATTTGATTTATTTCCAAGTGGACATGACTGTGTGCAAATAGAAGAAGACAGTACTGAAAAGCACACCCTGTATAAAGAAATGTCTATATGCAAAAAAATAAAAATAAAAATCTAGGTATGGAGCAATTTTAGTGGTAAACAATAGTACCTTTTAACTCTTCCTGAGTCATGGGCTCATCATGTGAAATTGCTGCATCTGAAGTGAATGAAAGATCCTCCTCATATGTTTCAACATGTAGCCCATTGATAAATATGTCAATCTGGGGGGGGATATTATTTAAACAGTTAAATAGGCTTGCCACATATACAAGACTAAAAGCCATGTAGGCAACATGTTAGATGTCAAATGGGTAAAACTGTTTGTGTTAGTGCTCCCATGCAACATCTAGCTTGTGCTTTCAATGAAATCTGTGTTGACACAACCTATCACACCAAGGCATCAGCTGACTGGACTATAATAGCTCCTGCTTACAGATATCTCACAAATCAGAAGTGTCTACTGCAACCTATAGACGCAGCCAGCCAGTCATGTCAATGGCCTTTCTCCAGCTTTTGATTTTTAAAAACTTCTGTGGTGGTCTACAACCATTTAGGTGCAAGTACAAGTTTTGCAAAAGATTCAAAACAAAGTGGAATGAGAAGCAAGCAAGCCTTCCTCATGTACATCCAGCATTGGTCAGCAGACATTGAAGACTAAGTGGAACTCAGGACAATAGGCACCATTCTTACTTTTAACAGATTGATAATTTGGGGGGACTTGGAGGGCAGAGGAAGACTTAATGAAAAATGTTGCAGCTGCTCCTCACTTTAAAAAAAATGCAAGGTTTTATCCCAACATTAGCCATACCCCCTGTACACCAATTGAAATGAACAGACATGACTTAACTTAGACCCATTAATTTTATTGGGCCTGTTCTAAGTATAAATTAGTTGTATATTACCCATACAATTGTATATTTTGAAATCAAAAGGTTTCTAACTTGTAAAGATACGAAACTGCACAAACACTGTTTTGAAGTTAAGTACAATTACATAAAAGCTGAAGGAAAAGCTCCACTGATCCTCATTCTTCACAAGAACAGAACAAAGCTCTGTTGCAAACCAAATAATAGAATCTTTGTATCAATGCAAGTCTTTGGAGATGGGGGGGGGGACCTTATGCAATAGGTTTTACTCTAGGTCAGACTTTAAAACAATATTTAAAACAGCACGCATTTATGCAACTACTGAAATCCAGGTCAAACTTTAAGCACAGGAAATGGTACAGTCTCTCCCATCCTGCATGGGCCAAGTTTGACACATGAGTGGGGACTCCCACCTGTCAGTCACAATGACCTCAGGTGACCTGTTTCTGCACAGCGCTATGCTAGCCTCCCAAATCAGCTGATTGTCAATGCTTGCATGGAAGCACCAATGATCAGAAAAATGTCAGTGCTGCTACAATAGGACTTAGCTACCATACATCTTTACCTGCATCAGGTGCAGAGCAGGTGGCATGGCTTGGCCAATAACAGCCTCATGGGCCGAGTGGTTAGGCCAATGGGCTGGAGGTTCCCACAGCTGCTGGAACTGCTACACTTTATTAATAAGGACATTACTGTTCTTCCCCAACTGGGCTAGAGAAACATAGAAGGAGCTATTTGGAGATAGAGGAGGGAGGGACAAAAGTTCAGAGTCAGAAGAAGCCTTGTGCTTCTCATTCTTAGGTCCTCAGAAGACATTTAGCCCCAGCTGGTTGCATGGATGAGAGTATATGGCAATGTGATTTCTCATTACATTGTAGACAAATGGGGAGGATTGTTCAAGCTTTGCTACTCTGGCCTCGCACGGGTTATTTGATTTAGGGGTGTGCTGCTCTGTTCTGCAGCCATACTGAAGCAAATTGGGGTGATTTTACTCTTCGCTGAGTCCAACCAGGGGCGTACGAAGTAGGGGGGCGGAGGGGGTGTTGTGCCCCAGGTGCCACTCTGGGGGGGTGTGACAAGATGGCCCCTGCCTCCCCCCAGCTGTAGAGTGGCCGAGGGCGTGCGCTCGCACAGCAACCATACAGGCTGCCACTCTCATGCGCCATCCATGAAGGCTGCCTCTCGCACAACGACCGTATGGGCTGCCACACATGCGCACTCTGTATGGACGTCGCGTGTGTGTCACCAGGCGGTTCTCCCCACCCCTCGGTGTCCTGCCCTGGGGGCCAGAGAGGGTTCCTCCGCCACTGAGACCAACCACAATGTAAACAAACCATCTCAAGTCAGAGCCAGGCCCTCACAAAGTTTCACGTCACACTGTTTTTCTGTGCTCTCTTCCTTTCTGTTCTCTCTGTTTTCTATGTCTCTGTCTTTCTCTGCTTTAAGTCAACAGATTTTGCAAGAGGTGTGACTGCCTAAATGCTGCTTGCAAAGCAGTAAAGAGCTGTGAATTGTTTTCTTTTTCTTTCTGGTAAAGAATAATGGAAGATCCTTTTTAAAAAAGATTTAACTTTTTAAAAAAAACACCCATACCTATACTTATGGGGCGGGGACATTTGGAGCTTCCCAACACTAACAAGCTAAATCAGCCACCATGAATCTAATGACTAAGAAGAATGTACAAGTAAGAACACACACCCTTCAAAATATAAAACCAATATGAATTTTGTGATTTTCTGCAGCAGCTACAAAGTGTATTTGGGACTGGTAATTAGAAAGCAGCTCCTACCTTGACATTCTTTTTTGGATAAAGAAAGAAAAATGGCTTCAGAACTGGCGATCTGGAAAAGAAGCCACACACAAAAAAGGCAAATTAAGTACAGGTGCCAAAAGAACACCTTTCAGTAGGTTTTTAAATGGTTCCTGAATACATCTCAACATCAACTATGGTCTTTAGACATTCAGTACATCTATTTAATTCAGGGGCGGTCCTTCATGACCACTGGCCATGATGGCTGGGGCTGATGGCAGTTGGGGTGCAAGACCTGTCTTTTAATTATCGGCAACACAGGATAATTTAAAACCATGCAGTGCAGTATCGCTGATAATCTGCTTCTGAGCCACTTTGTTACGACTAGAAATTTTCTAGAAATATAATGACCAATAAATATTTTCACTGTAGGCAAAGCCCTCCAAAACACAGCAGTGAGCACATTCCTGAGACTGACTAGAATATTTTAGGATTCTCAGCTAAGGGGGTATATAATTTGGCTGTCTATAAAACATAAAGTTAGCTAATCAATATGCTAAGTAACTGACAGTTAAGAAATGCACGAATTCCCTATCGGTTAAAAATAAAAGTATATATTCTTATAACCGCCTCTTAAAAACTTACACTTTTGGACGTCCTCCAACTATTGCAGTGAGACCAGGTGCTGAAAATGAAATATATTTTAAAGTTAAGATTCTAAAGATGATTAACAGAAAATCAGGGTTGAACCATTTTCTTTATTGAGATTTGGTTTTTCTCCAAAGCCCCCTCAGACAATGAGATAAAGTTTTAGGATGATGAGGACTTTTGCCTAAGCATGAAATACGTAACATCACTCCAATTCCTAATTAGACCCTGCAGAATTATAGAGAAGGAACAGTAGGATAAATGGGGTTTAAATAGGGGAAGGTCGGGAAAATCTGAAGGAAATAAAATGATTATCCTTCTGCTAGAAGACCTGCAACAGAAGCTAAGAAGATGGTGGGAGTTTGCGGCAAATCTAGGAATCTGAGTGAGTGAGTTTTCCACTGATAAATTATTTAGGATGCCTGTTTTAAGTAACTATACAGCTGTCCCCTTTAAAAAAGCTTTAGCTGATGGATGTAAATAAAATTAACTGAACTAATATGGGTCTAATCTAATATAACGCAAAATACTTTAAAAAAAATGCAGTTCAACTGTAACACCAATGCAAGTTAGAAAGCGGAATACATTTTCAGCTTTTATAGTGCCCTTCTTCTTTTTCTATCGTAATATCCACAAGCATTAGGAAGAGCTAGAACCTGGAACTAAATCAGGTTCAAGATTTTAGAAAGAATATTATTTTCGCTTCTCTAGCGTCCAGCCACAGCACTTATTACCAACTTGAACTTTTCAAACTCTAAAACAACAAGCATCTGAAATCAAGTGTCCTATAGTCATTATAATATTGCACATCATATACAAATAACTTTGCTTACAGAGGCCAATTAAAATTGCTATATACATTTCCTCTCAACCCAAAAAGATAAGATATCTTTCAGTATTATATATTCAAACATAAATGAGGACTGGCCAAGTTAATCTGTTAAACCTAGAAGCAACTTCCAACACACTTGTCATCAGTCATAATATTTACAAATACCCAGGCACTTTAAAATCTCAAGCTGCATTAAGCAGCTGTCATCGTGGTGTCAAGCTCCGGTCACTTAAGATGTGAAATAAGGGTCAGCACATTAGTTTTGTAGTTAGGAAGCTGCCTCAGAAGATTAAAAATGTGAACGTTCCTTGCCGACGCTGTTGAAAACTCCGAACATCAGTTTTGTTGTAGATATCTCAATAAGAAAATCAGAATGAGGGGCCAGTATGGGAATTTGGGTGACTTTAATACACGTTTCGAATCTGGATCCACTGGAGCCACTGGATACCCAACCCTGCCTTAGCCACACCCAGATTAGATTACAGCTGTACACTCCATATGGGTCTGCCCTTGAGAAGTGTTCGGAAATTGCACTGATCGTAATGGCATGTTTTCAGAGCATATGACAGGTTTTATTGTCTTAGTTCTGAACAGTCAATGCAACTTAAGACTTAAGCCCCTAAGAAACAGGGGCAATGCCATGCTATCAAATGGTCTAGCTCAGTGGTTTTCAACCAGCATGCCATGATACCCTGGAATAGTGGTCAGGTGTGCCGTGGGTGGCGCCGGCCTCCATCCTTCCTTCTCTCCATCCTCTGATGCCCTCTCACATCACTTCCAGAGGCCTGCGCAGCTGTTTGTTGCAGCGGGCCTGGCTGCAAGCTCCCAGGCGAATGAATGTTGGCTCTGGGGCCAGCCAGCAGGTGCTGGTTGCCAGGAGCTGAGGTTGCCTCAGAGTAAGCGAGCTAGTAGGCGAGGATTCCTGAGAGATTGTATATATGTGTAAATAAACCATATATCATAAAGACACCACAGTCTCTGCTGTGCTTCATATCTAAAAGCAAACACAAACCCTGGGTAAACACCTGGAACCCCTGAATTTTCGAACCGCTCAGAAATTGGGGTGTCATCCAACAGTACTTTTGACTTTCAGTATTAATTAAAGACTGCTTTTATTGACATTCACAAATGTTCTGAGGAATGGGATTTTACTACACAATGTTGTTGTTTTTGCAAATACGCTGTAAAAGGAAATACACTTTAAAGGTAAAAAAAATTCTTCCTGAAAGCAAATCTGATCAATAACAAGTGTCAAGATGGTTACATGTATCTTATCTTAGCAATATTTAATATCATATAGATAAGTGCTACTTTACTTTGCTCTGTTTGGTAGAACATAAATTTACCGCCAGTTACAGACTGTGACCATACACTGACCCTGCTTCTGTAAACAGAGGTTTAAATCAACAGTGTATTTATTCTGTTTCCAGGCCACTGCAGAAGCAATAAATGAACAGCTTATTCACATGGACCACATGGTTAATGTACTCCTAACATCCCAAGCAATGCAATTACTTAACTACAAAGGGAACTTAGTGCAAATGAATACCTTAAAAGCTGGTCTGTATTAAGGAAGGACCTTGCTCAGGAATTCAGAGTACCTTGCACATGATGTCATTGTAACATCACATGACTGACGTGGGCAGCCCTGCCCACCAACCAAATTTGGCCTTAAAGGCTGTCTGGGGAAGTCAAAATGGTTCCCCACTCCTGTTCTAGACTAACTAAAAACCAAAGAAGTGCTCATTTTTGGTCAAATGACAACCAATTTTATACAGTTTAATAACCAAGTTTGGTTATAAACCACAACAGCAGAAAAACAACCAGATACCGAGAGAGAAAAGATTCAAAATGTACCCATTCCTGTTCCAGCTGGAGCAATCTCTCTGGAAAAGATTTCCACTGCCTTTTTCTGCTTATGAAGTACTGCAAGCCAAATAACAACTTCCCGGGGACCCTGTTTTCAGATATTAGAAAAGAGAAAGGTAACAATTATAAACCACATTGAAAGACTAACAATTCTATGGTAAAAAAAAACCTCCACAGAATTTAGAAGCGGAAGCGTAAATCAAAAGACACAACTCCTACTGCAAATGGTTTGAAATTTAACTTTGAAGTTTCTGTTTATTTCCATAATTTATTAAAATTACCAAATGTGCACGTGAAATTAAGACAATAGTTTTAGTTTTCAGCAAACCATATATAGCATATATAGCAAATAACTGTAGAATGCTAAGCATTAAAAATGTGACTGACACATTTTAACTTGCAAGCAAGCCTTCTAAGAATAGTCCAAAGTTTAAAACATTTCCCTAGTATAAACTTCCCTAGTAAAAAACTGCTGTTCTTGTCAGTAACAGGGTCAGTATGCTAACTTTCAAATGGCACCGTTCAGAGTCTGGATGATATGTTCTGTACAGAAGCAAATTTGATCATGAGAACATTATATTTTGCAACAGAAAGCACAATATCAAGAGACATATTTTCTTGCAGGAACAGAATGTTGTATTTCTAAAAAAAGAGATATTCCATACATGACTTTTTAAATTAAATTTTAAATAAATCAGAATAATTCCAGCCATGTGTACAGATTTAGATACTGAAAACAGCCTGGACTAGAGGGACAAGTATTGACAGTTTAAAGGTTGCATGAAGCTTCATACTTACTTGGAAGGGGATCCTAATGAGATAAGTTATTTTAAACATTTTTATCCCGCTCCTACCACAACAAGAGGGGGTTTACAAACAAAATATATAAAATATAAATAGCAACCATAAATTATTAGTAATAATGCCACCTAATAAATCCAGTAACTAAACCCAGTAGCACTACAGCATCCTTGCCCACCAAAGGCCTGGCTTCAGAATGCCTCCTAAATCACTGTAAAAGGGCATTAATGACCTGCCTTGTCCTGTAACAGAGCCTCAGTTTTATGAAGAGAAAACCCAGCTCCTTCCCATTTTCAGCCTGATCATTCTAAATAATGCCATTCTGAGCAGTAGCTGAATAATGGTATTTATGAAAACTACCTCAGTTATTTTCAAATTGATAATATATATGTATATTCATGGCAACTAGGAACTTCTCCTTAACACAAATGGTAACTTTTACCAAAAAAAATCACAACTGCACAGTGAAGCAATATTTGGGGGAAGCATTGGCAATGTCCCCTTTACAATAATGCCCCCCTCCAATCCCACAGCTGCAATTAATTTACAGAAAAGAAGAGACATAGCTGCTCACTAAGCAATATGTATTTTAATTCTTAGCCTCCATTCCTTCCCAGTCGGTGGAAGAATATAAACAGGAAGAAAGTGATAAGACTGGTAAAATGAATGAGAGGAACGATCTTCTTCTCAATCTGGTGTTCTCTGTTTCTATTCATCTTCCCACCTAGGCACCGAAACCAGAACACAAAAACAAAAATATCCTCTGCAAATAACGTCATATGCTCCATTTCATTCTCCTTTCCTTCAGGGCTAAGTAAACGATAAAACGGTGAAAATGAAGAGTAAACGGAAATGCAAAGGGAAAGAAATACTTCTCTTGGCTGCACAATCAAGAAGAGTGCTTGTGAGTCCACCTTCTCACTTACATCGTCTGTGCTCCTTTTGGCGTGCGGTCCGTACGTTTCTTCTGAACCTAAAATCTGTAGGTTAATTTTGCTGTAGTCCTCATATCCCAGCTGATCAAACATCATGCGTGTCCTGAAACAGGTCAAATATATTCAATAGGCTGCTGCTAAAGAAACTTTTGCTACACCTAAGGTTTGTTTGTAGAACGCAAGTCCCGTTTGCAGACTCTCTCTGGACATGTGGTTGGCCAGTGTGATCTACTAGGTATACCTTTGGCATGATCTAGCAGGGATTTACTTATGATCCCCATTCTGAGATTCAAACTCTACATGAGGCAACAGTAGACAAAGTCTTCTAATGGGTTTTCTGCCTTTGTGTGTGAAGTGGATGCAGATGTGAGTGTGTTATACGCAAGTGACATATACGTATATTTTTCCACCCCTGCCCACTTGTGGCTTACCTCTGGCTTAGCCAGTGATTTTTCTCTTCAACTGAGCTCTGGCATCAGCTCAGCTGGGAGAAAAGCTCTTGGGATGTTTTGGCCCACCCCCACCCCCCATTCACGTGCCCTTTAAATTGTATCATCGTCCCCACTTTATACCAGCAGTTCACAACAGTGTTTAAAGATGCAACTCTACCACCTTCACACGGGGTTTGGGTCAGAGAGCAAAGCTTCCTATTGGGCAAGTGTTAGCATAGCTATAAGCTCAGAAACCGGTGAAAGATGGGAGCCTCTCTTTCCCCCCCAAAAAAACCCCCTTATTATCATAGCTCTCATAATAAGAAAATGTAAAAGAATCAAGAAAATTCTAAATCCTCATAAATGAAGTCTGAAACATTTTTCAAAGAATGTATTTGAATTTCTCCCCAAGCTATTCTATTCATTCCTGGTACACGCTGAACGATTGGGGGTTTTTTTTTTTAAAGGGGGGGTAAGAATGAGTGTGGAAATCAAATGATCTCTTGCCCCAGCCAATCTTTTTTCAAGGGAAATGCCATTTACCTTCCCGCCAGAGCGGTACCTGTTTATCTACTTGCACAGGTGTGCTTTTGAACTGCTAGGTTGGCAGGAGCTAGGACAGAGCAACAGGAGCTCACTCCGTCACGGGGATTTGAACCACTGACCTTCCGATCGGCAAGGCTAAGAGGCTCAGTGGTTCAGACCACAGCGCCACCTGTGTCCCTCTTCTGGAAACACACTTTCTCATTTGACAGTATTCATATATTGCAATACGCAACTCCAGGCTTAATTTGCAAATATGGCCACAGGCAGTAATGCTTCTGAATGTCAGCTGCTTGAAACTGCAGGAGGGGAGATCCCTCTTGCACTTGGGTCCTTCCTGAAGGTTTCCTGCAGGCATCTGGGGGGCCATTGTTAGAACAGGATGCTAGACTGGATAGGCCATTGGTTTAATCCAGCAGCTTCTTCTTAGGTTCTTATACATAATGAGCACCTGATAATACGCTGTTGGAAATATTAAGTGTATATTACATTGCTCTTAATTTAAGATAGTGACATTTTAAGTTGCGGATGAAGTGGCATGGCTACTTTTCAACCAACGGGGCACTGTGAGATGATTATACAATTAGGGGAGCTGTTCTGCAGTAAATTCCAACCTTTCCAAAATACTTTCAGCAGTTCTTCTTGCTTTTTCTATTGCCTTTGGTCCTCCTACTGGGCAGCAAGCTGTAGCTCTGAATCCATCAAGGTACGTAGCATTTACCTGGAAAAACAGAAAAGATGTGAATAAATTATTAATGGTTCATTCTCATTATTCATTCTCATATTTTGTTTAAAATGGAAGAGCTATCCTTGCAGCAACAAGGAGTATCAAAAAAGCTGTATATTTTATGCAAGGGGTTTACTGAATGAAGAGCGCTCATAGCTGATAGTTGAAGCAAGTGCCATTAGAAAACTGGATTGTATTGATTATATTTGCAATTAAGATCCATGCTCAAAACACCCAGGGCACTTGTTATTCAAATAAACCCTTTGACAGTGCCTTGTGGCTTTGTTCGTCTGTGACCACTCTTCAGTTTCATTAGCTATGCAGACTAATGTTTAACCATCTATTTAAAAGAATCCTTTACTCTTATTTAATCATATTCAGATAATTAGAGAGGGATAGATTAAAGTTCTGTCTCATTTTAGAAATAAATTAAGATAATAGAGGAGGATTGTGATTTTCAAATACTGTGAGAAGTTGGAAGATAAATCTTTATACTTGCTAAATAGTGTATCTGTGGTAAAGGACTAGCAAGAAAATGTTTTAATATGTATACATTTAAATGTGCAAATTTCTGTTAGATACAGAAAGAGACAGTGGTATAGTACAAAAACCCCCACTGAACCAATGCAAGATAAAGTAAATTCAAATCTCAGCCTAGAAATGGTTATGTGAGATGCCAGCAGACAAGTCACCCTCTTCAAATCCCCAGATTCAATGCACAGAACACTACACAAATTTGCATCTGCACTATCCAAAAGTTTTTTTTAAAAAAAAAATTCTGTTCGTATGGTCTTTCAGACTCCTTTTTCTGAACAACATGTTCAAACAGTTTGGATAGTTTAATTTCAGACTGTTTACCACAGAAAGGACTGCAAAACCTTCTAAAACTAAATACATAAAGTGAAAATAAATAAATGCTATGCAAAAAACAGACTTGCCAAGAATTTCTTGAAAGACTCATCGTTTCAGTTCAATGACGTTTGCAAAGTGTCTATATTCTTTTCATTAGACATAGGAAAACACATGTTTCACACCATGGCAATACTATCTTTTCTTCAGGCTTATACTACCATTATCATTATTGAAACAATAATTAGAACCTTGTAAAATGCTGATGGAGGAAATCCTTTTGCTCCCTGAACTTTCACTGCACCACCTTCAATACCTGAAAAAGGATATTGAAAAGATTGGAATTACTTATAACCAAACCATTATTAATAAGCATTTATGAGCTACTGCACTCCAAAATGTATAGGACTGACAACAACACTATTAAATGAAGACAAAAT
Organism: Podarcis bocagei; assembly: GCF_964188305.1. Lineage (NCBI taxonomy): Eukaryota > Metazoa > Chordata > Lepidosauria > Squamata > Lacertidae > Podarcis > Podarcis bocagei. Next base: position 39,087,243 of record NC_138134.1, read on the forward strand.
CAGAACTGTCAAAATATGTTTCCCTGGATACATGTAAAAGCAATGGCTTCAAAATGAAATTAGACCAGTGCGTGGCAGAAAAGTATTTCAGTGGATTTTAGCCACAACAGATAAATGGAACTGTGCAGTTGAGAAGTGGAATTCCTCTGAACATCTGTTGCTGGGGTGGGGACAGGTGTTGTGTCCAGGCTGCATTCAATGGTGTCAGCCAGGTGGCAGAAAGATTTCTGGCAACAGAACAGGAAATAAATTCTCGTCTTTTCCAGTCGCCTGCGCCACCTCTGAATCTGCTATGATGGTTCCCCCAAAATGCTCTGAAGCAGACTTTGGAGAGGGAAAGGTAGCACAGGGGAAAGGGAATTGCTGGAAATTGCTTCCCTCTCCATTCTGCATGCAGAGACCCTGCTGTCAGCTGAGCAGTACTGTTGGATACAACCTCAAGACAGCAGACCCTGCTGAACGAATTAGGCTGTGAGAGTGTAGGTACCTTGCACTAGTAGAGCTTCAGTTTGAATAATATGTTCATGCCCAATCATCAGGGATCCCCGCTTGCCCTGGACAACAGTCTACCCAATTCAGCAGATCTTCCAACCTTCAACAGAGCATATCTGAGGGGCTTGGAGGAAGGAGCAGGCAAGCCAGCTATAGCCATTTAATTTAAACTAGCTCACTATCTAGTAAAAGACAGGCATTTTTTGCCCACAAAATGGTTAATCGTTATATTATCACAGCGACCCAAAGATGGCTCAGCCTGCAAACAGGATCAGCCAGGATCATGCTGATATTTTGTACTCAGGACAATTCTTCTGGATGACTGTTTCCAGGTGCTGAGGAGGAATTTTAACCAGCGGTGCGAAACCTGTGCTCCTCCATATGTTGTTAGACTCCAGCTCCTAACAGTCACAGCCAGCAGGGCCAATGGGGTCAGGGATGATGTGACTGGGGAGTCCAGCAACATCTGGAATGGTACAACAGGTCCCCCACCCCTGATTTCAACCCTGTTGTCGCCATCACAGTATATCAGATTGGTTTATTTATATCTAGCCATCAGACCATCACAAAGCAAGCGTTTAGCAAACGTAATTCCATATTTGTATAAAAGTCACATGCATTAACATAAATAAATAGACACAGACCTAAATAAAACTATATACAATATAAAATGAAAAGTTCTGAATCTCCAGGACAAATCACAGCAGTGCCCCCCTTTAAAAAAAAAAACCCTTTCTTTTAACACAGATCAAAATTAAGAAAATCTAAACAAATCTGAATAAAATTATATAAAACCTAAATAAAAGATAAGAATAAATGTATGGCATGGTGCTGGTATTGCTACACTAAAATCTGCTTCAACAGAATTACCACTGGTGTTCTAGTACATGATCCTCCCATTTTATTTGCTCCAGTTCCCCTTCACAAAATCACATAATTGTAGAATTTGAATTGATGCCAATGATCATCTAGTCTAACTCCCTGCAATTCAGGAATCTTTTTGCCCAACTTGGGGCTCAAACCCACAACCCCGAGATGAAGAGTTTCATGCTCTACGAACTGAGCTATCGCAGGTTCTAACCAGGGAGGTTTAAACTGATAAAGAGAGATGATAGTTACAACAATAACTCTGTAAATTATTCCACAGCTAAAACAAAACAAGCTCTGGAGAAACAAGCCATAGTTTGTTTGCCTGCCTGCGAAATGATTTACAGTTTGTGGAACACACTGTGCTGAAAACAAGCCATGGCTTAGTGTTATGTTCAACTGCAGCCTAGAATGTATGATGCACTCCTTAGTAATAATGAGTAAAAACAACGTCTTTGAAAACAGCTCAGCAAAGAAATCTTATCTGACTGAATGGTTGGCCCACCTAGTCATGTATCTAACTGACTCACTCTGGGTTTGTCAGTGTTAGTAAGTAAGTAAGTAAGTAAGTAAGTAAGTAAGTAAGGAAAAGGGTTCTGACCTCCCTTTGTCTCCTCAGCCTGGTCCTCAGACTCTTGTCGGCATAAAAGAGTCCACAAGAATATCCTTGCAGAGTGCTTTCTGCTTTTATTCTTAAAAGTCTTTGTGCAAAAGCGACTGACCAACTGTACACACCAACACTACCAGCTTTCACTAACCAACCAAGCAACCAACCCCAACCACCAAACTAACATTTCTTACTCTATATATACAACCTGGTGCAGGCCGCTGACTCATGCTGACCCAGCTTTATTCGCATTAAAGAAACAGCGGCCATTTTAGCCGTGACAGGGTTTCCATGTCGGACATGTCAGCCCTTGATGCTTGCAAGTATATCAACGATTGATGATTGCACACAGGACGATTTTAAAGCCTGGGCAGGATGATATGGGAGTAGACAGTCCCCTGAAGCAACTAGGCCTTGAGCAATTTAGGAAATTAAAGATGAGCTTGCTAAATTGAACCTGGAAACACACAGGTAGCTAAAGTAACTGGAATACTAAGTCCCAGTTATCAGACTTAAGTTCTGAATGCCATTTTCAGTCCTACGGATGAAGTTTCCAAGCTGTTTGTGAAGGCAGCTCCACACAGAAAGCACTGGAATACTTTAGCTCTGAAATAACTAGAGCCAAGACCATTTTGTCTTAACTGAGGCCAAGTCCGTCTTTTCTTAAAAGAGGCTTCAGCTGGAGAATCACCAAAGTCGATAGGCTTGACTTGTACACAGAGGAGGTCATGGTTTTCTCCTCCATCTCAGCAGAGCTAAATGGCAGACTACTCTGCTGATTTCAGTGGTGCAGGACTTCAAACTATTTCAAAGAATCATAGAATTGTAGAGTTGGAAGGGACCCCAAGGGTTGTCCAGTCCAACCCCCTGCAATATAGGAATATGCAGCTGTCTCGTACGGAGATTGAACCTGCAACCTTGGCGTTATCAGGCCACACTTATCAGCTGAGCATGTGATTAGTACATGAACGAACAGATCTATGCAATAATATTAAATATTTTTCTTCATAAATAACCCATCACTAAAAGAACATCGTAAGCCAAATGGTACCAGGACAATGCAATTTATCATTACTTTTGAAATGGCTTTACTCCTTAAAATGTTCTTAAATCTAAACAAACATAACTTCCTGCCGCTCGATTCATTATAGCTCATGAGTTCTGTTAGAACTTTTATAATAAGAAAAATACATTTTAAAATCACAAAATTAGCAGAGCTCTTACACCAATTATGTTTTTTAAAACCCTTCATATTCCCCACTGAAATAATAAAAAGAGCATCTCTAGTTCAACCAACTAGTTTATCTAATCCTGCCATACAAAATATTTAGTAAAGTAAACAATTAAAGTAGATAGGCCTGGAGTCCTTTTTCTGGTGTACGTGTCAAAACAATTATATCTAAAGATATTTGAGAAATCTGCCTATTTCCCATCTGTTATATTTCTACTAGAATAACTGAAAGTTCATGTGAAAGTTCATTTGGAGTTCAAATGTGTCATGTTGGGCCATTTACGAACTAAAAGTTCATTTGAAGGTTAGGTGTATTTTTAATTATTTTTAAAAGGGTTCCTTTAAGCTTAGAGCTATTGCTTTTTTGATTCCAATGTTTGTGAAGCTTCATGTATCTGTTTTCGGGGTTTTTTTGTTTATCAAATATATATGTGTGCGCACAATCTTTCTAGATTAATATTGCATTGTATTTTCATTGTATAATTTCATTAAAAATTCCTTAACACTAACGGCATGATGCTATACATTTTTACTTGTTTGGCAGTAAGCCCTATTGAATTCATGGATCTTAAAGGTAAAGGTAAAGGACCCCTGACAGTTTAGTCCAGTCACAAACGACTCTGGGGTTGCGGCGCTCATCTCGCTTTATTGGCCGAGGGAGCCGGCGTACAGCTTCCAGGTCATGTGGCCAGCATGACTAAGCTGCTTCTGATGACACCAGAGCAGCACACGGAACCACCGTTTACCTTCCCACTGGAGCGGTACCTATTTATCTACTTGCACTTTGATGTGCTTTCGAACTGCTAGGTGGGCAGGAGCAGGGACCGAGCAACGGGAGCTCACCCTGCTGCGGGGATTCGAACCGCCGACCTTCTGATTGGCAAGCCCAAGAGGCTCTGAGGTTTAGACCACAGCGCCACCCGCATGGATATTACTGTAGTCTAAAACAAAGAGCAAAAATGAATGAGGATACAAAAGTAATGATTTATTTTCCTATTCTCCACAGTCACAAATCCTTGACCTCGTAACCAAGGATGCCAATTTTTCTAAGTAGGAAGGAGATCTCATTTATTTCGAAGGAACTAAGTTTGAGTAAAACCCAGCAAAGCCAGCCAAATTTGTTTTATTCTTTAAAGGCAGTACACTTGGAGGAAAGAAATAATATGGACATGGAAGAAAGTGCTTAAACAAATAAACCCCAGTATCATCCTCTGTCCAGCACAGGCTAACAGCAACAAAGAGTTTTCTTGTTTTATCTACCACTCTGAGAATGCCCCTTTCCTGAGTGGGAGTGGTCAGAATTCTTTCCTTTGGTTACTTATCAACAGTGATTAAATTCCTTAGCAAAGGTGCTGCTTGCCCAGTGCCGAAGCCTTCCAGTACTGTACCTCCACAGTTTGCTTTCTAACTTTCTATAGAAATATCCAATTGACCCACTTAAAATTGAAAACTAAGTCTAGGGTCCATGGCCGGTGCAAATGTACTTCCTTGATACCAGCCCTGTACTTAAATTAGATTAATTTAGATTTCCATGAGCCTGGAATTTAGAACCTAGGAAGGTGGTACATTTCTCCACATAGCCATGTGCAAGTAGCCACATACAAGTTTAACTCTGGTCTTTGATAGGGATCAGCTCCCCCTGGCACTTCTTGGTTCCTCGGCTTCATGGCACACAGCTCCATCTTTGGTCACACCAGGGGTTGTCAACCTGGTCACTACTGCCCACTAATGGGTGTTTCAGGATTCTAGGTGGGTGGCAGGGGGGACAACAGCACAAGCTGAATCCTTCCATTGAGCACTGGTGGGCGGTAAGGAAATTTTACCATCAAGAAAGATGCATTAGTGGGCAGTAGGGATAAAAAGGTTGACTACCCCTGGGTCACACTGTTCTTGCTATGATTCCTTATCCTCTCTACCTGTTTCTTCAACCCATAATCCTGTGTTTATGCATGTCTGTACACACCCTCTGCAGACACTAACCTGGGATTTCAGCAAGGGAAACTTGAGAGAAGTCACATGTGACATCTGGCAGGAGATATTCCTTAGGATTACCAATTTCATATACCAACTGTTCTGCCACCGTGCCAAAAGACAAGAGGCCTCCTGTGTTAGGTGGTTTGGATACAATAAAACTTCCATCAGAAGAACATTCTACTATGGGGAAACCGATGTTATGCCTAAAGGGTTGAAAACATTGAATACTTTATTGATTCGGAAAATATATAAGCATCCAAATAACAGGCAATACATGGCAATGGTTAGGGGGGCACAAAAATATATCTACTTCCAAAACATATACCAGGAGCTTTAAAGGGTATAGAACACACACACAGTTTTCAAAGCTCTTGAAGAGTCAAATGACCAGCTGCATTATGGTAAATAAGGAAAAATAACTGGGGAATTAAATGTTTGTGCACCAAAATCAGAGATGGGGACAAATAAACAGAAGGCAAGCTAAAAAATTAAAACTTAAGAACTTTGAGAAAATTAAAGGCAGATTGACAGGCTGGCTACAATACTATCAATTGCATGAGGTTTTTAGGAGAGATAAAAAGAAAGGCTTTGCAACAGAATTTTTGAGATTTGAAAAGGAGGTGATCTATAATGAGGAGAAAATGCTTTCAAAATTGTACAAAATTCTGCTAGATTGGTCAGTAAAGGAAGAGGAGGTTAAGTGAATCATGATAAAATGGGCTATGGATATAGGTCATAACATCCAACTTTCAGCATGGGAAAAATCTCAAATTCATGGCATGCTACACTCTTAAAGAAAATTATATGCAGATTTTTTACCATGGTATTTAATACCCAAAAAATTGACAATGATGTATAAAAATAACTCAAATCTGTGTTGGAAGTGTAATAAAGCAGTAGGAACAATATATCATGAATGGTGGATGTCAGGGAACTGCCATCGGAGCTAGAGGCGGAGGGAAGGCTCCAGAGGGATGCCGGAGAGGGTCCCAGTAGGGAGAGGGGCAGCCCATTTGCTGGGGAAGGAAATCAGCGTAACACCAGTGGAGAAGGGGGGCAGATGGGGGAATCGGAGAGGAGGCGCCAAGACTCCTCACTGGAGACTAGCGGAGAGAGTACGGGTCCTCCGCTGCCCACACCCTCCCTGCGCAGAAGGCTTCCGCGCAGGGAGACTAGGCGGAGACTAGGCGTCAAAGAATTTTTGTGCTGGAAGAAGTTCAAGAAACGCCCACTGACGGATTCTGCCAGCGACTGAGACAGTCAAGATGCTAGAGGCTGTTCAGTCAGAAAGGGTTCAACCAGGTAACCTAGCCAGGAGTGGCGGCAACTTACGCACGAGCAACCCCTAAACCCATTACAGTGGAGATGTTAAAAAATGGGATAATTCTGGGATATAATTTACAGTGAGTTAAAAATATGTTTAAATTACACTGGTCAACAACAAATTTGTTGTCTGCGTTTTTTCAGTTGATTTAGGACGAATCTGATGCACTGAATCCAAAAATCACTTTGGTTTTGCTCAATCAGGTCAAGTTTTTGAGCTATGGCCACATGTCTTTTTTTACGTTTTTGTTCACATGTACGCTTGTGTGGAGCATTTTAGAAGAAGCTGGTGGGGGTAAAATGCCATGTCGAATAATTGTTTTGATTGGAAATGATTATTTTAATGACAAGAAGTATTCAGGTCCGATAGTTCTGGGTGATTATGTCGAAAAGGGATCAGTCTGAAGTCATAAAACCTCGAAATCTTCCATAAATTGTAAGCGTGCTTACCACGCTTATTTTGGTATTAAACTTGGTGACCAGGATAAAGCTTGGGCGCCACACATGGTGTGCAAGGCATGCACCGAAGCTCTACGTGGGTGGACCAATGGCAAGAGGAGTCTGAATTTGGAATTCCCATGGTTTGGAGGGAGCCGACAAACCATGTCACTGACTGCTACTTCTGCGCTGTTGATGTGACTGGGATCAACAGAAAGAACCGGAGCAGCCTCAAGTATCCTGATCTTCAATCAGCACGTCGTCCTTTAGCTCATTGTGATGAAATTCCAGTGCCTGTCTTCGGAGAACTTCCTGACATTAGTGACAAAGATGCCTCCAGTGTTGAAGGACATGAAGAAGAAGAAGAAGTGGTTCTTGAAGATGATGCTCCACATCCATTTTCCCAAAAGGAGTTGAATGATCTAGTTCACGACCTCAGCTTGTCAAAGGACTCTGCCGAACTGTTGGCATCCAGATTGAAGGGAAAAAAACCTCCTCTCTGACAGTGCTTGCATCAGCTTCTTCCGCAACAGGCATCAAGAGTACCTCCATTTTTTCTCGGAAGAGAAGGACTTGGTGTACTGTGCAGATATTTCGCAGCTTCGGCTCAAGCTTGGAGTGCCACAGTACGAACCCAAAGATTGGAGACTGTTCATTGACAGCAGCAAACAATCACTGAAATGTGTTCTGCTACACAACGGCAACCAGTTTGCCTCTATACTCCTGGCTCACTCGACTACACTGAAGGAGAACTATGAAGCGGTGAAGTATGTGCTGGAGAAAATTGGTTATGATCAGCATAAGTGGTTTATTTGTGTTGACCTGAAGATGGTGAACTTTTTGTTGGGACAACAGTCTGGCTTCACCAAGTACCCATGTTTTCTGTGCATGTGGGATAGTAGTGACCGTGCTCAGCATTACACGAAGAAGGACTGGCCTGTGCGGGAGGAATTGGTGCCTTGCAAAGAAAGGAACGTCATCAACGACCCTCTGGTGGACAGAGACAGAATACTCTTCCCACCGCTGCACATCAAGCTCGGCTTAATCAAGCAGTTCACCAAGGCTCTGGACAAGGATGGTGACTGCTTCACTTACTTGTGCCAGGCTTTTCCAGGATTGACCATGGAGAAGTTGAAACCTGGCATCTTTGACGGTCCTCAGATCCGTCAGCTCATCAGAGATCCAGAGTTTGGAAACTCAATGAACGAAGTGGAACTGGAAGCGTGGAAGGCATTTGTTCTGGTAGTGAAGAACTTTCTTGGCAACAGTAAGGCCAGAAACTACGCAGAACTTGTCAACAACATGCTGACTGCTTTCAGAAACCTGGGCTGCAACATGAGCATCAAGATGCACTACCTATTTTCACATATGGACTGGTTTCCTGAGAACCTGGGTTCAATGAGTGACGAGCAGGGGGAGAGATTCCATCAGGACATGAAAGAGATGGAGACCAGGTATCAGGGTCGCTGGGACGCAGTCATGACGGCTGACAACTGATGGACTCTGAAGAGAGACCTCCCTGCCACTGAGCATTCCAGGAGTTCCAAGAAACGGAAGTTCAAGCCCTGAAGTTTGAAAAATGGTGAAGCAACATGCAATTTACGTGTACTTACCTTTATCAATGCCCACCATTCAGTTTACAGTAATCAATGTTTCTATCAGGCAATCAATATATGTTGTTGGAAAAACATTTTTTTCTCTTAAAAACATATTTAGGATGATATGTGTTGACAAAAATCAGCTGATAATGCCACAAAAATGTAATCGATTTTGTCACAAGATCTGATTTTTTTCAAATCAACATAGCACAAAAACCTGACCTGATGGAGAGAAACGGATGCCATTTCCTGATTCAGCAGTGCAAAAATACCCTAAATCAATTGTAGAAATCTAGACAACATTCAAAAAGTAAAAAATTGTTGCCCAGTGTTATCATTTCCCAAAAAGCCAGAAGCTTTCTTTTTAGGAATCATGGGGAATGAGATCCCCAAAGATCTGAATAAGTTGTTCATGCAACCACGGCAGCGAAAGTATTGTTAGCACAAAACTGGAAAGGAGCCCAAATTCAAATGAAGAGAACTGGTAAGTGAAGTTGATGGAATACGCAGAGATGGACAAGCTGACAGGGTAGTTAAGAGACCAAGAGTACCAAAAATTCAACAACAATTGTAGTAAATTAAAAAAAATCTGGGAGATTACTGTGGCAATTAAAAAATTTTAACTGGGCTAGAATGACTCTTGTAAAGATAACTAGTAGAAACAGCGGGAATGATGGTAAATAGAATATTAGATACAACTGGAAAGGCATATAACATAGAATTCCATTGACCCAAGTAAGAGGTGGAAGGAAGTCCGGTGCAAACAAAGTAACAACAAAATAAGTAGATAAGTAACATAATATTTATTTTCTCTTTACTTTATGCATAAATGTTAAACGTTGGAATGTTCATTGTGCCCAATTGTTTATTGTGAATATTGACGTGTATGAAAAGGATGGCTGTAAACTAACTGAAAACCAATAAAGATGTCATGGAAAAAAAGAAAAAAGAAGGCAAGCTAAAAAAAGGGATGACAGTGTGGAGAACAGAACACTCTGTATTCAATGGTTCTAAAGAATCTGTGGTAGGTTGGAGCTAACTAGGTTACAGTGAGGCAAAGAATGCACAGTATAATTAAAACGGCTGAAATTAAGGTAAAATTGCATTCAGATGTTTAAGCCTGGCCTGGCTAGGCCTCCAAAAACACAGAGAAAAGCAAAGGGGCATAGTAATTTCTAAAATGGGATTCATATATTTTGAGAGTTTGGGTTTTTGTTTTTACACGCAAGCTGTATATAAATTTTATGAAATAAATTTGATAAAATAATTTAGACTGTCCACATATACTGATACACATTGTCCTAATATTGATACATATTGTCCTAAAAAGTTTGAGAGAAAAAACTGACAAAATAAGCATAAGGAAAAGCGATAAATCGCCTTAAGGTGTCCCCGTTTCATTTTCACCACATAAACCAAATCAAACTATCAAAATAGAATCAACATACCAGTCTGGTACCCTATGCCAATCAGTAAATATTCCGCCTGTACATTGAGCACCACATTCAATCAGATGGCCTGCAAGACTGAAAACCGAGAGTCGTAATATACATTTTAGTTCAATGGCAGAAACTTTAGTTTACAGTCATTCAGATTCAACTTTAATCTTTCAGAAGGAAAAGAAAGCTAACCTAAAAATATCCCTTTCATATGACACATGGTTAGATGGTCAAATTGACCTTAAGGGATCCCACATAATAGATAAAAGTTTCAAAACTTAATGGATCAACTGGCAGTTTCTATAATCTTTAGCGTATCTTGGAACAGAGTGCTTCTTTGGCCTCTTCCATCTGTTTGATAGTCAGAGAACACATTACTACCATGTAATTAGTCCTCCTGCTTAAATCGACTATGGAATATCAGCAACTAATTTATACTTCTGGTTCATTAACTTCAGAGACTTTGACCTAAGGCCATTTTCCTAGTAAGTGCAAATGAAATCAGTGAATCTTAGTGACATCAGTATTCATATAGCTCTGAAGAGATAGTTGATGCTAATTACTAATAGGCCTAATTGCATCAATTGCCTTTTTGGATGGGTGACAGTCCTTCAACCCCTTCCCCCTTCCCATTCTCCCTCAATAGGAAAAGAGTGAAACAGGAAAGCAAAATCTAGTCTGACACACACAGAGTCCAAAGATAAATTTAGCACTGGGGAAGCTCGCAAATGTTACAGTCTATCAATCCAGAGTTCCTACTCCACTGTCAGGAACCACAAATACAGTAGATCCAGCACCAAAAACTATGCATGCAACATACTTTGTTTGTACATAATTTGCAATTTAGCACAGGGGATTTCTATGCAGAAGCCTGCATCAACTTAATTGGATCCAGATATGCTTCCTGAAGCCATGACACTTCTGCACTGGAACTCAAAATAATTTGATATACGGTATTCATAATTAAATGTGAAAGCAAACATTGCATTCATGTTTTTCAAAGTAATGTTTCCATTAGAAGTATGCAGAACATAATTGATGTTCATACAGCATTACATTTTAACAGCATTTATCATTTTTTAAAGTCAAATCGTTTACCTTCCAGATGCTAAAAGGCCAAACTCATCTCTCTTCCAGCCAAACTACAAAAGAAATAAAAGGTTTAAAGTTTTAAACATAAAGGGACCCCTGACCGTTAAGTCCAGTCACGGACAACTCTGGGGTTGTGCGCTCATCTCGCTCTATAGGCTGAGGGAGTCGGTGTTTGTCCACAAACAGCTTCTGGGTCATGTGGCTAGCATGACTAAGCCACTTCTGGCGAACCAGAGCAGTGCATGGAAACACTGTTTACCTTCCTGCCGGTACCTATTTATCTACAGTGGTACCCCGCAAGACGAATGCCTCGCAAGACGGAAAACCCGCAAGACGAAAGGGTTTTCTGTTTCGGAGGCACTTCGCAAGACGAATTTCCCTATGGGCTTGCTTCGCAAGACGAAAGCCCATAGGGAAATCTCCGGGGACCTGTTTTAAATTGCTGGCGGTCGGGAGCAAAGACTTTCGCCCACAGCCGGACTTCAGAAGAGGTCCTGGACCTCTTCTGAAGGCCGGCGGGGGGCAAAAGTCTTTGCTCCCCCGCCTGCCTTCCCGGGACAGCGGAGAAGTCCCGCCCCGCTCGGGATGGCGGCGCAGAGCTGTCTGCCATGCCGGGATCAGCGCGGGCTCTGCACGGCCATCGGGAGCCGGGGGAGAAGCCCGCCCCGCTCCAGATGGCCGCGCAAAGCTGTCTGCCGTCAGGGGACGGCAGGCACATCTGCGCTGCCATCCCAAGCGGGGCGCTAAGTCCCGCCCCGCTCGGGATGGCGGCGCAGAGCTGTCTGCTGTCCTGGGACTGCAGGCAGATCTGCGCCACCATCCCGAGCGGGGCGCTAAGTCCCGCCCCGCTCGGGATGGCGGCGCAGAGCTGTCTGCCGTGCCGGGATCAGCGCGGGCTCTGCACGGCCATCGGGAGCCGGGGGAGAAGCCCGCCCCGCTCCAGATGGCCGCGCAAAGCTGTCTGCCGTCAGGGGACGGCAGGCACATCTGCGCCGCTCCGCTCGGGATGGCGGCGCAGAGCTGTCTGCCGTCCTGGGACTGCAGGCAGATCTGCGCCACCATCCCGAGCGGGGCGCTAAGTCCCGCCCCGCTCGGGATGGCGGCGCAGAGCTGTCTGCCCTGCCGGGACTGCCATCCCGAGCGGGGCAGGAGCCTCCATAGGCGCGCGTCACCTCTCCAGCCGGGAGAGGGTCGCAGGGGGCTGCTTTAGCCCCGCGCGCGCTCTCCCAGCTGGAGAGGTGACGTGCGCCTATGGAGGCTCCTGCCATAGGCGCGTGTCACCTCTCCAGCCGGGGGTGGGTCGCAGGGGGCTGCTTTAGCCCCGCACGCGCTCTCCCAGCTGGAGAGGTGACGTGCGCCTATGGAGGCTCCTGCCATAGGCGCGTGTCACCTCTCCAGCCGGGGGAGGGTCGCAGGGGGCTGGGGGGAGATAGCGATCTCCCTGCAGCCCCTTGCTGCAAAAGACGTCGGGGGAAGCGGGGAAGCGAAGCGCTTCGCTTCCCGCTGCTCCCGGACCTCTTCTGAAGCAAGGGGTTGCGGGGAGATAGCGATCTCCCTGCAGCCCCTTGCTGCAAAAGACCGGGGGAAGCGGGGAAGCGAAGCGCTTCGCTTCCCGCTGCCCCCGGACCTCTTCTGAAGCAAGGGGCTGCGGGGAGATAGCGATCTCCCCGCAGCCCCTTGCTGCAAAAGACGTCCGGGGGAAGCGGGGAAGCGAAGCGCTTCGCTTCCCGCTGCCCCCGGACCTCTTCTGAAGCAAGGGGCTGCGGGGAGATAGCGATCTCCCCGCAGCCCCTTGCTGCAAAAGACGTCGGGGGGAAGCAGGGAAGCGAAGCGCTTCGCTTCCCGCTGCCCCCAGGACCTCTTCTGAAGGCTGGCGGGGGGCAAAAGTCTTTGTCCCCCCTGCCTGCCTTCCCAGGGGCTTTTAAATCGCCCCGGACAGCGGAGAAGTCCTCCGCTGTCCGGGGCGATTTTAAAATGCCGCCCGCCAGCATTTTAAGATCGCCCCGGACAGCGGAGAAGTCCTCCGCTGTCCCAGGGTTTTTTAAAATGCTGGGGGTGGGAAGAAAAGCCCTTGTCCCCCCCCCCAGCCTTCAGAAGAGGTCCGGGGACAGACTGTCCCCGGACCTGGTCTGAAGGCGGTTTCCCTAGGAACGCATTAATTGATTTTCAATGCATTCCTATGGGAAACCGTGCATCGCAAGACGAAAAAACCGCAAGACGAAGAGAATTGCGGGACGAATTAATTTCGTCTTGCGAGGCACCACTGTACTTGCATTTTGACGTGCTTTCGAACTGCTAGGTGGGCAGGAGCTGGGACTGAACAATGGGAGCTCACCTTGTTGCGGCGATTCGAACCGCCGACCTTCTGATCGGCAAGCCCTAGGCTCTGTGGTTTAGACCACAGCGCCACCTGTGTCCCATTTAAAGTGTTACGTGAAGTACATTTAAGTGGTGCACTGAAAATTAAAATGCAAAGAACAGTTCATCACAACCTACCCTAGAGGTAGGTTGAGCCCAATTTTCCCACTGCTTGTATGCACACACAAATATGCTATCAGGAAAAGAAGGCCATTGGGTGAGGACTACGTGATGCCTAGGTACACGTTCTATCCTTCCCCTTGGGGCAGATAACTTGCATGGATGCATGGCAAGGGAAAGAGCCTGTAATCAACTGAATTGTGCCCTGAAGATTAAATAGACATCAATAAACAATGGAAGAACATTTTACAGATATAAAGAGGAGTATTCTCAATATCTGCAAACCAGGACACAATGTAGCCAGCTTTCAAAATTCATTTGGTAAATATCAAACTTGTATAGGTAAGGATCTGCAGTATAAATAGCAAAACCTCTGGAGGCACGGCTTTCGATGCAAAGGACATGATTTATAAACAAAATCAAAAACTGACATCTGGTGACTTTTTCTACACCGATTATGTTAAAGATGCTGTGCATCAGCTCAGCTACATACTTGTAGGAATTTGTTTTAGCCTAACCAGACATTTAGATAAAAAATTGCTAACCCATGAAAAAAAAATCACATGTTTAAAGTTGACCTTTTGTGCCACCTTGTGGCAAGCGAAATCATTTTCATGTTGTAAATATTTTTGTTCTGTAAAAACTACAAATGAGAGAAAGGTAGTTAAATAATGATGAAAGATTTATCAGAGGAAGTTCATTAACATGGATGACATTTTTTTCCTAAAAAGTAACTAGGTTGGCTTGTTAACATGAGGATTTGCTTGTCTCCATAGTTCTTTTAGAACTTCAACAAACTACTAGAACCCTCAACCTAGGTTTTAGAGAGAAATATACAGATTTCATCCATTTATTAAAAAAAGAGTTTGAAAAAGACAGGTAGGGGGTTGCAAAGCTAAGTTAGTTCTTGATCTCTTGATCACTGTCTAACTACTTTCTAAATAAGCATATTTCATCAAGTTGGTTGCCTCTGAAATAATCAAAACTAATGAAAATACAATTGTACTTTACTTCAAGGGCGTATAATTTAAATAACAAAAACTGTAAACCTGTTCAATATTCATACGGATGACTCCTAAAGGAAGAAACTGTTTTGGAAGCATTGATTCACACTTACAGAATGAATTAGTGGTCCCAATACAAGGCTACTGTCAACACATCTTCCTGTCACCACAATGTCTGCTCCTAAGTCAAGAGCTCTGCTTATTGGCCTTGCACTGAAGAAACAGAAGTATTGATCATTAAAACACTAGATTTACTCATTCACCTTTCAAAATAATTGAACATTCGATCTTAAAGATTTAAAATTAAATCCAGCACAGGGTTCTTAAACGAACAACCCCTCAATTCAATGAGGGGTAAGAGAAAAGATCTTGCAGCCAGAATCATTGATTATATTCTCAATATTAAACACAACAAAATATTACTAGGCAGAGAGCAACAACATGATGAATGAGGGATCTTGTGCCCCAGAGTTTATAATGCCCCAGACACACGCTCAGTAGGCAGCCTTACACAAGCCACCACCTCTCAGGTTCAGATTCCCATCTGTAAAAAAATAAAATGATACAAAAATGCCTTAAAAGGTTAGGATAGGTTTGGCTGGGTTGATAAAATATTGCTGTCTAACCTTGAACCTTAAAAATGCAATCCTAACCCCTCGATCTACAGGTTGAAAATGGTTTGGATAGGAGAGGAACTCCACCAGCAGGGTGGCTATTTCTACCACAGAATCCTCTGCTATACCTGAAGAAAACTGTTCAGGAATAGATCTGTCACAGGCAATGTTTCCACTATCTTTAGTAGCTAATGTTTGGCCATGTGAAGAAGCATTCCAGCGATGAGATAAAGGTGGGGGTGAATCGCCTTCATTCCCACAGGAGACCCCAAGATCAGGCATATAACTTCCTTCCCATTGGCTATGTTGTGCAACAGTATGCACATATCTAAAATGCCTTCCTCAAACTACAGCGGTACCTCAGAAATTGAAGGGAATCCATTCCGGAAGTCCGTTCGACTTCCAAAACGTTCGGAAATCAAGGCGTGGTTTCCAATTGGCTGCAGGAAGCTCCTGCAGGCAATCGGAAGCCGCGGAAGCCATGTTGGACGTTCGGGTTCCAAAGAACGTTCGCAAACCGGAACACTCACTTCCGGGTTTGCAGCGTTTGGGAGCCAAAACGTTTGACTCGCAAGGCGTTCGGGATCCAAGGTACGAATGTACTATAGAAAGAAGCCGTAACTCTTCAGCTAAGGCAGGCATAGGCAAACTCAGCCCTCCAGATGTTTTGGGACTACAAATCCCATCATCCCTAGCTAACAGGACCAGCGGTCAGGGATGATGGGAGGTGTAGTCCCAAAACTTCTGGAGGTCCAAGTTTGCCTATGCCTGAGCTAAGGCATCACACTTCCTGTCCCTGCAAATTGACACTAGAGGTGGGAGTGGCGAGGTGTGGAGAACAAGGCATGGTAGAAGAGCCAATCCAAGACTTGTGCTGCTGTACTCATACCGTGCCTCACCCCTCCCCTTCTCAGGAACCAGCAGTGATACTCAGGTGTTCAGAAGGTAGGTGATCAATGCTGCCCCCAGCCCACAGACTGCTACTGCTATTGTCGTGCTCTAAAAAGCAGCTCCCCGTATAACTTTTTTTTAAAAAAAAACACAAGATGAATTTCTTAAAGATCTTACCCAAGGTATACATTCATGCTGTGAATGTTTTCTGGAAACGGCTTCCCATTCTCCTCTTTTGAGGCAGATTCTTTGATGCTGTTTAACTGTAAAATACCCAAATGTATGTATGTGATATAAAAATACTTACAATTCTAATTTCTAGGACGGGAAAATAAGTAATGTTTCTGTTATAATGCTAGATAAAATTTATCAATTGCAAGAGGTAAATTAAGTTAGGGGATACTAAATAGGTTTGTTTTCAGAAGAGTGTTCAACATTTAATCAAGAAATTGTGGCTAAATGATTTGGGGAATTGGAAGCAAATAACAGGGTCAAGAGCTTCCCCTCTCCTTGTTTTCTTTCAAAACTTAATTAAATACTTCCTGATTTTCTAAAACAATAATTTGCCATGATGACCAAATTAACAAACAATGATTTGAACAATCTCTACAGAGCAGCACTGCAGAGCCTGGGGGAGGGGAAGCACTCAAGCACATTTAGAAGACTAGAATTCTGACATCTGAAGGCCACCCGCTGCTTTTATACCAGGAACCTGTGGCTGAAAGCAAGCCCCATTATTTTCACTTGATCTTGCTTGAAAGTAAGTGCTAACAGATCACATCATTGTGTAAGGTTCTCTTATCCTTATCCAAAAATATCTGATAGGAAATAATTAACAAATATATATGTTTGCTTAGGGTTGTGAAATGAGTACAGTACCGTGTTTATCAAAACAGAACTACAGTGGTACCTTGGGTTAAGTACTTAATTCGTTCCAGAGGTCTGTACTTAACCTGAAACTGTTCTTAACCTGAAGCAGCACTTTAGCTAATGGGGCCTCCTGCTGCCGCCGCGCCGCCAGAGCACGATTTCTGTTCTCATCCTGAAGCAAAGTTCTTAACCTGAGGTAATATTTCTGGGTTAGTGGAGTCTGTAACCTGAAGCATATGTAACCTGAAGCGTATGTAACCCAAGGTACCACTGTACTGGCAAAATTCCCACGATTTTAATGAATATGCGCTATTGTTTTGAATATTCACATTGTTATGCAGTTTACCAATATTAGCCCAAGGAATTTTTTTCATAAATAGCAGCCATCACTTTATCAAATAGTAAAATTATTACATGCTAGTATAGCCCATGCAAAATTTGTATCATAATAACTGCTGAAGTGAGGTAGTAGTCAACAGGCTACCAATAACTTTTGTTCATCTCAACAGAGGTGGCAGAAAACGGGGTGTGGGGAGCAGTGTTAGAAACTGAGATATGAAAGCTAGGAGCTAAATGGCCCCTTAAACCTAGGTTATGGACGCAACAATGGAATGTCTAGGCGTGCTTTTGTATAACAAGAATACAAAGCTGAAAATGAATGAACTGCAGCTAAAATATTATAGATTCAGGTAGGTAGCCGTGTTGGTCTGACGCAGTTGAAATATATATATAAAAATTGTCCAGTAGCACCTTAGAGACCAACTAAGTTTGTTTTTGGTATAAGCCTCTGAAGAAGTGTGCATGCACACAAAACCTTATACCAAGAACAAACTTAGTTGGTCTCTAAGGTGCTACTAGACATTTTTTTTAATTTTTTTATCTATTTTGACTAAAATATTATGTTCATTTTTCCCATAGTCTAGTCCTTCCCCTGCCCGCCCCTCTAATATTGTTAAGAGGGTCTCTTCTCCAGTCTTCAGAGAGTAGCTGGAAGAGGGGAGGCAGAAAAAGGTCCTCCTTTCCTTCCACTCTGCTCTTTTAATCTGAAATCTTAGGTGCAGTATTGCGCCCAGAGCTCAGAAACTGCTTGAGCTAATGAAATTATCTTGTCACAAAATGCACCTAGAAACAGAATGGGAGTTTTGAACACTGGTGGTGTCAGGGACTGGACTGAGGAGGAATAGTGGGGACCCCCCTCCCTTCTCCTGAACCTCCCCGAGGACAGGAGGACAGCATAGATTTAGAACAGTGGTTTGCAGAAGGGCATAGTTCAGAGGCTGCAGAGGGGAGAAGCTGGGAGATACTGGAAGAGGAACAGCAGGAAGAGGAAACACCAAGGGAGACACAGCTGACAGACTCAAGTGCTTTTGGAAAGCATTCCTGACCTCCCCTCTCCTAAGACTAGGCAGGCATTGAGGCTAATAGAACAGAAAGCTCAGCAGCAGAAAGCTCAGATTAGCCGACGTAGGGGTGACGTAGAATATTAGAGATGGAGGGGATGGGACTTTACTTGGAGCAATGCCATTTCTAGAGAGAGACCGCATTCCTTTGTCTCTTGCTGTGATTATTGAAAAAACTAATTGATAAGAACTCTTCTTTTATCTGCTTCTTTGCTGCCATCGGAGAGGGACCTGATTCCCCGAATCCTCACCGGTGGGGAGGAAGAATAAGGACAAAGGAGACCTCACTGTCTCCTAACTCCATGGATTATCTACTGTATTTGTGTAATGTTGGTGACATTTGTTTAATGGACACTCTAAGGATCTGACCAGACTTCAGGCTTCTACGACAAACATATATGCGGTTTTAAAAACTGTACAAAAAGTACCAAACTTCCTATTAAATTTTTTTAAGGAAATAAAATATCCAAATACCTCTCCCATTAAATCATCACCAGTAATAGCAGCAATCTTCAAGTCGACACCAGCTTTTCTGGCCACTTCTTGGAGTGCAGAAGCACAGACAAGAGGATTCATTCCACCAGCATTGCTTACAACACGAACACCTAAGCAAGGCAAAAAAAAAATTAGGATTATGAACAATGTATATACACTGCTCATGTATGTACGCACACGTGTAAATTGATTTCTCTGTTGTTTGTTTCTACTCAGATGGTTACTTAAAGTTAGCTACAAATTACAGCTGGCTGCACTAATCCATACCTCTGACTGGAATAAAACAGACCTCTAAACAGTCACTTGGGAGTCAGTAAGGAATTGCTCCAGGGTGAGCAGGCAAGTGGAGTTTTTGTAAACTGGAGGTGAATTTGGCTCAGTTCTAATCAATCAAGGTTTTACAAGCCAAGGTTTAAAACAAGCACATGGGTCAAGTACCCTCCTCCCCCCCACACACACATTGCAAATAATTTAAAATTATTACAGCATTATAAAATACAAAATCATACCTTTCCTGTGTATGTCCTTTATATATGGAGCCATTGCAGTTAATACAAAATCAGGAGTATATCCTAAATCCTAAAAGAAATGAAAATTAAATTGCGAATGTTTTTATTAGAAGAAATATGTTTTTAATTTTTGCTTCAGAAGAATTACTCACTGGAGATCTAGCTTTGGCAGTAGCTAGTAGAGACATTGTAATTTCAGAAAGGTAATCAAAAACCAGGAAATCCAGTTTCCCTCCATAGAGTAGTTGAGGAACTAATACAAAGAAATAAAACTGTCTTTAGTAAGAACACAAACACACTCACATTACAAAAACATCTAATGCAAAACAGTTCAGGAATATGGGCTTTGCAGCAAACAAACCTATGGGTTAATAATAATTCTTAAAGTCAAATCCCAAGACCACAGTTCATGACTAACCTGAAAAATTTGGCCTTTAATTCCAAGGACGGCTATGATAGCATATTACACTAACAACAGATTTTGGCTCAAAAGGGACATTTCGGTGGACGTTTACATTGGAATGGTGAACTGAAACTAGTTTATAACCCAGCCCTATGCATTTTTATTCACATTAAATCTGAGGGAATTAAGCTGAGATTACTCTGTAATAAAAGTGTCTTACAGGGCAAGTACCTATGCAAACTGCCCAGAAGTGACAACTCCTTTTTACACTAAAAAGTTTAGGATCACACTATACAGTCACAGAGAAAGGTATAAAATTGTTGTGGAAAAATATCAAAGGAAGTGAAATGGGTAAAAAGCTAAGATCAACTAAAAGGAAGTTTAAGTGTCAAATACTGAGAGTAATAATGTTCTAACTAAAAAGTGTCTACAGTAAGTAAAAGGTGACCATTAAGTTGGTTGTCAAAACTGAGGAATGCCATATGGAAATTATTTTAATAGTACACCATTCATAGCTACATATGTTGCAGCTCTCCAAATCAGTTCCCACATGACATTTATTATATTGGACTATGCCTTTTCACTTTGGACTCATTTATCCAGAATAGCTCCTCCCTAGTCCCGCCCTCCAGTCACATTGAAAACCAAACCCTTCGCACAGTTACTGAGAAGTTAAGTTCCAGTGAGCCCCTTGGGATTGCCAATCAGAAGGTTGGCAGTTTGAATCCCTGCGACAGGGTGAGCTGCCGTTGCTGTGTCCCAGCTTCTGCCAACCTAGCAGTTCGAAAGCACGCCAGTGCAAGTAGATAAATAAGTACTGCTTTTTATTCCTTTTCTATTCCGTCATGGTGTTCTGTTGCACCAGAAGCAGTTTAGTCATGTTGACCACATGACCCGGAAAGCTGTCTGTGGACAAACGCTGGCTTCCTCGGCCTGAAGCAAGATGAGCGTCACAACCCCATAGTCGCCTTTGACTGGACTTAACCGTCCAGGGGTCCTTTACCTTTTTTTTAACCTTTTTTACAGGATTTACTCCCATGTGTTTAGAACCGCAGCCTCAGAGTCATGTTCACAGCATGCATTTACAGACGAAACTATATGTACTCATTTTCATCATGCCAAACTGTGTTTACACAGTTGCTAGGCGATCAGAAGTTTTGGGTACTCCCAAGGCTGCAGTCCTATACAGTACACGCTGACCTGTAAATCCCACGAAAATAGATGCTCCTTAGTCCTGAGGTTCGATTGCATCGTTGCATGTAGTAATCTGAGAGGTTGCAGCGAGTAAACAAACAACGCAAGCTTGCAGCAACTTCAGCGCCATCTGCTGTTTTATCTTTTGGCCCGATTTCACCCCCAAACTTCCAATGAATCAAGCCAAGAAGGAACGGGGTGAGCCTGTGCGGAACCTAAATCCAAGCAACTGAACACTGTTAGGGCAAGTGAGTGCAAAGGTATGTTCAGACGGCATGATCAGGGACAGCAAGCCGGGCGAGAGAGTCTGCGAGGAAGCGCGCAAAAACTGCAGCGAAGGCTAACGGGGCGAGAAGCGAGTCAGGAACTTAATAATGGAGATCGAGAATCTGTGCACGCCGGTTTGGGCATATTCGAGGCATGCAAAGCATCTCGCGCCATTGCATTCAACGGTGCCCACACTCCCACATAAGCGTGGCAAGAGAAGTGCAGCCCAACAGCGCGATCGGCTCAGAAGGGAACTCCGCGGAGTGGAGCGGAGCAGATACCCGGGGAAAGCGCGGAGGGAGTTTTTCTTTTTCCCGCCTCCACGTCCGAGGGGTTTCCCGGCGGGCAACCAGCAGGAGGAGCTGCTGCCCGGTGCAGGCGCGCAAGGCCGCGGCTCCCTGCGTAATACCTGAGGCCGCCGTGTCTCCCCAGAAGCCCGAGGCGCAGCCGACCCGCACCGGGCTCGCCTGAGGGGCGCACGGCTCGCTGCTCCAACAGCGGCGGCTGCTGGTCCACCGCGAGAGGCGCGGGGCGGCGGCGGCCGCCGGGAGCCTCAGCAGCAGCGCGGCGCTGCTCATGGTGCTTCTTCCTGGGCGAGAGGCGAGGCCTGGGCGGGCTCGGCCGAGGAAGTGGCGCGGAGAAGGAGGGCCGCCGGGCGCCGCCAGTCAGCGCCCGGGATCCTCGCCCGGACTCTGGCGCCCTCGGCTCTGCCGCCGCCGCCGCCGTGTCGTTCCGCGTTCCCGCAGCTTTCCCGGTTCTTCAAGGCGGCCTCTGCCGTTCTCCCCCATGTGGGTGGCAGGCAGAAATCCGGCTGGTGAAGCCGGCCGCCGCCATTCCCTCTCCAGAGTTGCGGTTGTCGTTTTTCCCCTTGTAGAGTTTCTGTACTTATGTTTAAAAAGTTTCCGACCGTGGAAGCTGCAGCACCTTTTTGGAAATGCTAACCTCCTGGAGTTGTTAAAAATCCAGGAATCTTAAACAGCGTCAGGCAGCTGATGAAGGTGCAAGAGCTCTCAGGCAAAATGCGGCAGCGATCCTTTGACCCTGACCAGGATTTAACAACTGTTCATTTGGCCAAGAGGAGCCGAAGCCTTTCACTATAAGAGTGTTTGCTGCTTACATCAGAAGCTGCCTTATACCAGGTCATTTAGACCGATATTGTCCACAACAGCAGTCAAGGACCTCGACAGCTTCCACCTAACGAATATTCTGAGACTGGAACCCAAGACCAGCCACATGCAAGACATGTGCTCCTCCACTGACTTCCCTCCCCAAATGCACACCTTTGCTGCTGGTTGAGTTAAATAAATTAAATATAGAAGGAAAGGGCGTACCAGCGATGAAACGCCCTTTCCAATACTAGACTTACATGGTTGTCATTTTCCCCAATACATTTTGCTGCCAGAAACAAAAGATCGGATGCCCCATCCTGTTTCATATACAGAAGCTGAATGGACCAACAGCAGAATATTGTAATTCACACTGGTCTGGAGACAGGGTCCTCCTTCGCACCTGAAGGCAGCAGGCTAGCTTAGGGATCGCAAACCACGGGGTCCGTACATTCTGTTCTCTTAAACTACCCTGCTGCTCAGGGGCGCCGACTTATAAAAAATATTGGGGGGGCCCATACCGGGGTCCTGCCGCTGGTTCGCTCGGGTAGCCGGGAGAACGCAGTTCGAGGTGGCGGTGTTGGGGAGAGACCCTCGCTCAGGGCGCCACTAGACTTGGCGGCCGGCGGCCTATCTGGGGGGTTTTGGAGCGTATTTCGGCGGAGCGATTGGGGAGGAGGGGGCTTGTTGCCGGATTCTTCAGCTGAGCCGGAGATCCGCTGCTGGGGGTCCCTGGGCCAAGTTGTGAGCACGGCCTGCTGAAGGGAGATCCAGCCGATTGCGCGACGGGGACGGCCGGGGCTCTCCGGCTAGGGCGCGCGGCTGGCTGGCTGGCAAGGGAGCAGGTGGGGAGGAGGCAGGGGTCCTCACTCTCTTAGGAAACGCACCCGCGCGCCCGATTGCCACGAAGTCCGAAGGGTGCGTGTGTGGAATTAAAAAGCAAAAACGAGATACGGGCAGGGCAGGCAAAGAGTTTTCTGCAAGAGGATGGAGGGCAGGTTGAAGAGAAAATCACTCAGGATGAGACAGTCAAATCAGCCATGATAAAATGGGCTCAGGATATTGGGTATAACATCATGTTTGAGGACTGGGAAAGGTTATGGACCACCGGAATGAAATTCACGGCATGTAATGCCTTGAAGGAAAATATTATGAAAATGATTTATAGGTGGTACATGACCCCAGTCAAGCTTGCAAAAATATATCACCTGTCTGATAATAAATGTTGGAAATGTAAGGAGGCTGAAGGGACATTCTTTCACCTCTGGTGGACTTGTCCAAAAGTGAAGGCCTTCTGGGAAATGATCTATAATGAGTTAAAAAAGGTATTTAAGTATACCTTTCCCAAGAAACCAGAGGCCTTCCTCTTGGGCATTGTTGGCCAGAAAGTGTTAAAGAAGTATAGAACTTTCTTTATGTATGCAACTACAGCAGCAAGAATACTTATCGCAAAATATTGGAAGACACAAGATTTGCCCACACTGGAAGAGTGGCAGACGCAATTGATGGACTACATGGAACTGGCTGAAATGGCTGGCAGAATCCGAGATTTGGGAGAAGAAACAACGGAAGAGGACTGGAAAAAATTTAAGGACTATTTACAAAAACAATATAAGTTGTATGAATGTTAAAAATTTACACGATTCGGAAACTATAGCTTCAGCAATTAGATTTGGGAAACAGGAAATTATATTTTAAGTAAGAAAAGGTCAAAATCTAAGGTATACTATGTTTAATTTAAGATATAAGTAACTGATGAAAAGTATGTTAAATTTAGAGGTATAGTATTTGAAAAGTACAAAATAAGGTACGAAACAAGGTAATAATTTGCTGATATCTTTATTATAAAGAATGCAGGGTAAGGGAGATGCGAGGAAGTCCAGTTAGTTATATAAAAAATGTGTTGAATGGTTGGTTTTCTTTTCTTCTTTTTCTTTTTTTCTTTTTCTTGTTCTTTTACTTTTTTCTTCAGTGTATGTTTCTAACTTTGTATTTGAAAACTTAATAAAATATTTATAAAAAAAAAAGAAGAGAAAATCCTTTCGCTTTTCTGGGGCGCAGGGAAGTCTCAGAGCCGGAGGTTGGGGAAGGGACCCCCTTTGCTCTGCCCTCTTCTCCCGTCTTAGATTTGCATGGGGGTCCCCGCCCAAGCTTGCCTGGCCACCGGGCCACACAAGGGCCGCGCTCTACGCGGCGCGCCTTGCTAGCCGCGCAGCTGTCCTCCGCGGCTGCGGAGCGGCCCTGCGCCGGTGCCCAGCCCCTCTGGGCGCCCGCTGCGCTGCCAATGACAAGCGGGCGACGTCGCGGGCGGGGAAGGCGTCGCTTTCTTTCCCGATCCTGCATCCTCCCAGTCTTCCAGCCCTTTTTTGGGTTGGAAGCTCGTCTCGTTCGCCCTTCTCCTTTCTTCACCCTGCGCGCAATTTTCCTCCCTCGTCTCCCTCCCCATTTCTCCTTCCTTCCTGACTGACTGACTGACGGGCTCGGGCTTCGGGTCGGGCTCGGGCAGCCACAGCGTCGGCGGTGTTGGCGATCGGCGGCGCGGGGGGATGGCCCTCCCGGGGGAGCCGGCGCTGCTCAATGGGGTTGCCAAGGAGACAGGCCGGCCGCCCCCCCTCCCCCGGCCCGGCGCCCCCCGCCGCGCCGGTGCCCGTTATCGAGCTGGTGCGCGCCGGGCGCCCTATAAAAGCCGCGGACGCGCCCACCGCTGCCCGAGATTATTGGGGGGGCTGAGCCCCCCCAAACGAATTTTTGAGGGGGCTCGGGCCCCCTCAGGCCCCATTGAGTCGGCGCCTATGCTGCTGCTTCCCCAGCATCTGCTGCCTGGGAGGGTTCTCACTAGCTATAGGAGCAGAATATAACAGATAATAAAAAGAAATTAAAATTGCTATACAGCATGTCAAAGGAAGCAAAAGTTCCATCTGAGAGAAAAAGTGACATAACACACATTTTGGGAGTTTTTATTTAGGGTTCCAGTCACTACCCCCCGTTTTTCAATTTTCGGAGAAAAAGATCTGTCTGAATTCTGTGCTCAATAAAAACAAATTTAAAAACATAATTGGAAGGTAGGCTTGAACATTACCATCCATGTAATGTTCCTGTTCCTACATTTTACTTGACTAAATACAGTGGTGCCTCAGGTTAAGAACTTAATTCGTTCTTTAGGTCTGTTCTTAACCTGAAACTGTTCTTAACCTGAAGCACCACTTTAGCTAATGGGGCCTCCTGCTGCCGCCGCGCCGCCGGAGCATTATTTCTGTTCTCATCCTGAAGCAAAGTTCTTAACCCAAGGTAATAATTCTGGGTTAGCGGAGTCTGTAACCTGAAGCGTATGTAAACTGAAGCGTATGTAACCCGAGGTACCACTGTAGTGCTTAAAACTACGCTTATTAATAGTTGGGGAAGAAACACCATACTTTCGGTAAACATGAACTGTTGGTGTGCCAAGCATTTTTAAACCTTTTCTGGCAAAAATCCAACAAGTTCAAACATACACAATTGCGATATTTTAACAACCTTAATTGAAAGCACCATCAGAAAACCTGGTCATTGTGAGATGCTTAACTTAAAAATTCCTTAGGATTATACTCTGACCAGCAGGAGGCTGTGTTGCACCACCATCAACAGTGGCCAAATCTTGACAATAATGATACCGGTATAAAAAGAGCAGGAATCAATTTAAGCAATGCTATTTTTAGTTTAATGGGATGCGGGTGGCGCTGTGGGTAAAACCTCAGTGCCTAGGACTTGCCGATCGCATGGTCGGCGATTCGAATCCCCGCGGCGGGGTGCGCTCCCGTCGTTCGGTCCCAGCACCTGCCAACCTAGTAGTTCGAAAGCACCCCCGGGTGCAAGTAGATAAATAGGGACCGCTTACCAGCGGGAAGGTAAATGGCGTTCCGTGTGCTATGCTGGCTCGCCAGATGCAGCTTGTCACACTGGCCACGTGACCCAGAAGTGTCTGCGGACAGCGCTGGCTCCCGGCCTATAGAGTGAGATGAGCGCACAACCCTAGAGTCTGGCAAGACTGGCCCGTACCTTTACCTTTACCTATTTTTAGTTTATCAATGTGCCAACTATCAGTCACTGAAAAGTTTATAAGCAGAGACTAGTTTTGCATGATGCAACTCACTACTGTACTTTAGGAATTGTTGTTGTTGTTCTTTAGTCGTTTAGTCGTGTCCGACTCTTCGTGACCCCATGGACCAGAGCACGCCACGCACTCCTGTCTTCCACTGCCTCCCACAGTTTGGTCAAGCTCATGCTGGTAGCTTTGAGAACACTGTCCAACCATCTCGTCCTCTGTTGTCCCATTCTCCTTGTGCCCTCCATCTTTTCCAGGGAGTCTTCTCTTCTCATGAGGTGGCCAAAGTATTGGAGTCTCAGCTTCAGGATCTGTCCTTCCAGTGAGCACTTAGGGCTGATTTCCTTAAGAATGGATAGGTTTGATCTTCTTGCAGTCCACGGGACTTAGTCGCAATCAAATTCAGATGGAATAGCCGTAGTATAGCTAAAAATAACACTGCATGGCAGCCATATTAACTTGCCTTTTGGTTATAAAAAACATTAATTTGGATTTCTTGTGCTTTTCTCAGTGAAAAGGCATTTCTGATGCATACTATAGTTTTGCATTTTGTTTCCTTTTTCAATCAGTACACAAACCCAAAGGAACTCTAATGCTACCATAAAAAGACAGCAGGTGGCAGTCTATAGTAATACATGGATACTTAATACAGTGGTACCTCGGGTTAAGTACTTAATTTGTTCCTGAAACTTAATTTGAACCTGAAACTGTTCTTAACCTGAAGCACCACTTTAGTTAATGGGGCCTCCTGCTGCTGCCACACAGCCAGAGCACAATTTCTGTTTTCATCCTGAAGCAAAGTTCTTAACCTGAGGTACTATTTCTGGGTTGGCGAAGTCTGTAACCTGAAGCGTATGTAACCTGAGGTACCACTGTATTCTTTTTTTGTTTAGTACATGTTCACAAAAGGGTTGGTGTTTCAAAACTATTTACTGGCCTATTAATCTAACTAAAAATAAGTTGGCAATGCTGTTGTCTGTGCAGCCTGCTCTACTCCCTATTGACTTTATGGACCCATATGGGGCTCGTGTAAACTTGAAACAACTTTTGGAGTAGAAAAGCAACTAATCTTTAATTGTTGTGTTATTGGGTAAGGTTGATCTCATCCCCCACCCCCACCTTGTTTTCAATGTAGATCTTCATTCACCCCTTCTTCCCTGGTGGGGAGGAGGAGGATGCTATTTTGTGGTTTGCCTCAGATGCCAAAATGTCTTGGGCCAGAGTTGCATTGTTCAGATGCAAATCTATCTCTGGATGAAACTCATTAGCTTTGGGAAGTGATTTCACTTTCTGTATTGAGACAAGTGAGGTTATACAACAACTAATCAGATATGGAACTATATTTAGTGCTGCAGCCAAGGATAGGAGCACGATAAAGAAACACCAAGCAGGGCCGCCAGCCAGTGGCTAAGGGTGGGTGGGACACACATCTCCTGGCCCCAAGCCAGCAAGGAGCCCAGATTCATTTCCATTTTTAAAAAAGCGAAGTCAAAGAGGTTTGGAAAGCAAAACGTGGAGACAATGTTCTAAGGCTGCAGATACAACTGTTTCTGCTAAGGTCCCTTCATTACTTTTGCTAAGCATATCAGGAAGGAACGCTGACCACATGGGAATAGGTTGCAGGGGGGGGGGAGTGAGAAGCATGTCTGTGCTGCTAGCCTGATGCTGGATGAAGGAGGAAAGTCTGCCTATGTACTGGGATATGTTTGTTTAAGCACTTTCTTCCGTGACCACATTCATTCATACACTCCCCAAGTGCATTGCCTTTACACTGTAAAACACAACTGGCTAGCTTTGGTATGTTCTACATGACTGTAACTCATGAAATAAATGAGGTTTCCTTCCCAGTAAGGAAAAAATTGTGATATTGCAGAGGGTGGGCCTGTTTATCATGTCTCCCAACAACCAGTACAGTACTCATCTGTTTGTCATCACTTGTATATTTTTTTATTAATATACAGTAACCATCAAACTAAAATATAAAATGCAAGGTGAAGCAACAAATACAACCATAAAATCACAGCTGCAGCAAGTTGAAATTATGTAGACTGTAATCCAAAGATACTTCTTTCGTTTATCATAGTTGGCAAAATGTGTGTGTGTTTTGCTGAGAGTTGTGAAACTACACATGCTTAGAGTGTGTGCTGCTTCTTTTTGTATACAGTGCTACCTCGGGTTAAGTACTTAATTTGTTCCGGAGATCCGTTCTTAACCTGAAACTGTTCTTAACCTGAAGCACCACTTTAGCTAATGGGGCCTCCTGCTGCTGCCGTGCCACGGGAGCACGATTTCTGTTCTTATCCTGAAGCAAAGTTCTTAACCCGAGGTACTATTTCTGGGTTAGCAGAGTCTGTAACCTGAAGCATCTGTAACCTGAAGCGTATGTAACCCGAGGTACCACTGTACAGGCAATCCACATTTTGTGCAGAAGTTACAGTCTGGACCCATGCGTGCCTTGACAGAGCACACTCAAAGCATTCTGCCCCATATCACTCCTACCCCACCACTTTCAGTGGTGGTTTGGAGTCACTTCCCAGTTCAGCACCATGTGTGCACACTCACACATCAATTGGACATGCATAAATTGGTTGTTGCCTGTAACTGTATCTTGCTTTTGCTCCCAGGAGCTAAAGGCTGTCTTCCCCTTCCCCTCTTTTTATTTTTACAACAGCTTTGTGAGGTAGGCTAGACATGTATTGTCAATAGATTGTTTGGGGAAGGGAGCAGAAATCAGACGGCCCAATTCACATGCAGTGTACCAGTCGCAGGAAATCTGGTTGGCACCCGTAGATTTCAGCCTCAATTATGTCTGGGGGTTGGGGAAACAACCTTACACGGTGTCCCATTTGCTAAAGAACTCATGAAGGGCATTTTATTTTACTGAGGACAAATGATGATGCACCTTTTGGCCATTTCACAATTAATGTTACATTTCCGGTTGCCAGTAACATTGCTTATTGTATACGATGTTCTGCAAACACATAAAGCTGTATCCCATCCAGAAAATTTGTTTGATTTGTCAGTCTTTTCCTGAGACTACTTCATCAAACAGCATTACTCACAAACAGCTGAGTTTGTTGTAGACTCTGTCCTCACCTACTTGCAGAGTATTCTGCAAATATTTGAGCTGATTATTTATCTCCCCCTTGCACATTAGTGCATTAGACCTTTGTTGAGCAAATGGAGTTCACTGTCTTCTGCTCAAGGTAAAACATACACTGCAATCTTTGAATAAAGAACTTAAAGCTAACCTTTTATAAATGAGCCGAAGTCCTTCAAATATCTGTAGATCAGTCAAATGAAATCGGGCAGTGTTGTGTTCCGGAAGCTGGGGCACGAACTAACCAAAGAATATTAAAATATGATGTTGGCAAATGCTTCCAAATCTTGTTCTTTGTATGAGTGCTCAGTAGGTAGGCTCAAGCCCCTCGTTGGGCAAAAGAAAACTGCATTATTGAGGGTTAGACTAGATGACCCTCATGGTCCCTACCAACTATGCAATTCTATGATTCTATGAATGCAACCACATCTTAAAAACTCTGGAAGACATAGAAACAACAGCAGAAAAAAATACTATTGTATTTCTAATGCTATTATCAAATTGTCTCCTTTATAATCTAAGATGCAGTTTAATCTTCAGTCAGACATGTTAAATAAAACTCATGTGATTCTTATATTTTCCCTCCTCTGAATTTGGTTTGAATGTTGCACTACTGTATGTGTAGTCAAGCAATATTTTGTTGTCTCTATTGCCAGGAGAAGCATATACAGTAGCAGCAAAATGAGTATTTTCAAAATAAAATTGGTAATGAATATTTTCTGTGTTATGTGGAAGCAAGAGACTTGCAGGTGGGCCGAGACGCAGAGCACATCCCAAACAATGGCTCTGCCAGCCAGAAAGAAAGCCAAGGAGGGTGAGTAAGTGAGGGTGGCAAAACACTGCGAGCAGCCATGCAAGCTCTCTCCCCCCCCCCCCGGCTCCATCATGCTCTTTTTGCGTTGTTTTGGCACTGTTTCTTGGTTATTATTCATTTATATGTTGCCCATCTGACTGCATTGCCCCTGCCACTCTGAGCAGCTTACAACAAATTATAAAGCATCAAACATTAAAAACTTCCCTATACAGGGCTGCCTATACATGGTTCAAATCATGTATTTATTTATTTCACAGTGATGCGCATAATGGGGGTGGGGGTGGTTGGTTGCCTGTGGAAATTCTGATTCCATTTTAAAGCAGGAGTTCTAAACTTCAATCTTCACGTTAACACAACGTACAGCTTCCATCCCATCATTGCTGTGGTGCACAAATGTAAACAAAGTGGCTATGTACGTTCTTGCTGTGTCCTAACCTATTGCCCAAGTTTCTGAACTGCCTTATAAACAGATATTTCCATTCCATGGACTTCCCGTTTCGCTTTTTAAAAAAACAAACCTAAAAGTTAATCTTAACAGGAATGTTCAGGATAACTTTCCAATGTCCCTTTGAAAGAAAAGGCTAACAAAGACCGGCTCAAACCTCTATGTACACAACCAATGGGATTTATAAAGTTTGACCTAAAAACTAACCAAATACCATTTTTACCTTTCTTATCAGTTTGAGAAAGGTACATGAGTATCTAGGCTTAAGAAATCTGCCTTCCATCTCCATCTGCATTAATCATTCAGGAGCTGCTTGAGAAATCCGTCAATAAACCACAAAAGGCTCAAAATTGCTCAATTCAGTACACAAAGGGCTTTACTTTGGCCTCTAAAAATGAATTGCCCATTCTTCTATTCATTTTCTAAAGA
Organism: Podarcis bocagei; assembly: GCF_964188305.1. NCBI lineage: Eukaryota > Metazoa > Chordata > Lepidosauria > Squamata > Lacertidae > Podarcis > Podarcis bocagei. Next base: position 39,118,404 of record NC_138134.1, read on the forward strand.
TTTGTCTCTATAAGGACACCTTAGCAAAACCAAAAGCACTTAGAATGGCAAAGTAAATGCTGCCAGGGTCTTGATTAAATGTAGCAAATTACCTCTCTTCTCACTCATGTGTTTCTTTTGGATCAACACAACAATTCTATGAAAAAGCGTAAGGAGCATCTTGGTTTGTGCCAAAATTTTATCAAGAGATTTTAAGGATCAGCGTTATTTCACAGGTTTGTTGCCCATAGCAACAACACTGTATTTACTTACTTACTTACTTACTTACTTACTTACTTACTTACTTACTTAATTGTTAAGAAAAGAAAACAACCCTCTAAGCGGTTTACAAAATTTAGAAATCTTTTTTCAGGATAACTAACTTGAGCTTTTTTCAGCCAAAGGACTTCATTCCCTCATAGGCAACTTTCTGTGGCGCTGAATGGCAGTGGCTGGCGGGTCCACGGGCAAAAGTGTGTGAAGCAAAGATGGGACTCTTCCCTTTGTACACTAGGCTACATGCTAACCGTGCAAATGCCACGTACATCAAGATGCATTATTTCAGTCCAAGCACAGGCAAAAGCACTTGAGAAGGGTACAGAGCAGGGCAAGTGAGGGATGTTGCTAGATGAGGATGTGTAGCCTTGGTGCAAAGAGAGAGAGAGGCCCCAAAGCCTCAGGTTCCCCACCTCAGATGTCTCCAGCTTTGTAGAGTAGCTCATTCTTCCCAGGTGTGGGATCTTCTTGAAGGGATACCACTCAGAAAGAATGTGGCACTCTGCAAACCCTGCCTGGAGCCTCCACAGCCCCAGATGACATTTATCAGATGGTTTGGCCTTGTGTGGTGGACTTTTAAAGAAACAAATAGTCAGTGCAGGGGAGTCCAAGTAATATTGGGTCTGTGGCGTAGGGAGAGGGGACCTTTCTTGCTTAGAATCAGATCACATTGATGTTAGTGGGAGCTTTCCACCCACAGCAAATAACCTAGAGGGGTTCATGCGCAGGAGCTCCAGCTCAGGGGAACCACACACAAGCTATTTCTTTTTTTGAGCCTTGGCCACACAGAAACACTTTCCATGCTGCTACATCCCCAACACTCATACTTTCCAAATTTTCCCAAACCTTTAAAGTTTATACCAATATAGTGGTACCTCAGGTTAAGAACTTAATTCGTTCTGGAGGTTCATTCTTAACCTGAAACTGTTCTTAACCTGAGGTACCACTTTAGCTAATGGGGTCTCCCGCTGCCATCACACGATTTCTGTTCTCATCCTGAAGCAAAGTTCTTAACCCGAGGTACTATTTCTGGGTTAATGGAGTCTATAACCTGAAGCGTCTGTAACCCGAGGTACCACTGTAATTTTTAAAGGCCACACGGGGGTCCAAGAGCACGGCATAAGCCATTTTACAAAATAACACATTCACTTGGAGCTGTTTGAACTTTGTGGGGGCGGACATAGACTCTTCTTGCTATCTTTCCTATCTCTGATCATCAGACCCTTCAGAGAGACAGGTCAGGCTTAGTGCAAGTGGTTCCTGGAAGCGATTGCTCCATAGGGCAACTTGTCCATCTTCTACAACCTTTTTTCTTTTTGTTGTTGTTGTTCCCTGCCAAGGAGGACTTGTAGATGTGTGTGCTAAGTGAACTGGTGCTAAAAATGGGAAGAACAGGCAACGGATCCCGGAAACACCCCCGCAAGGTCAGGAAGAGGCTGCCCTGCCTCCCCACTCTGTCCCCGCCTATTTACAATACTGTGTCCACCCACTTTGTCCCACCTGATCCCTTAAGCTGCTGCTGTGCAGTCCGGAGAGCAATATCAGGTCCCTGACACTTGCAAAGCCGCACCGATAAAGCACTGCCTCTTCAGTGCTTGGGAAGTGACAGAGCCACAGGCACAATGAAACCCAGGTTCAACATTTGGCTGCCTCTCCTCTCCTTCCTTTTTTCAACTTGCAGCACAGTAAGTGTAGCAGGGCAGGGTAGCAACCTCTTAAAGAAATGGCTGGAATAGCTCCCATAGTAGCAAAATCACTGAAAGTCTCATTTTATTTTATTTATTATTTCACATAGTATGATGTTCCTGTGACCCGTGATAACTGCTGCATCTTGGATGACCGATTTGTAAGTCAATATCTCTTGTTATTCTTGCGCTTCTTACTAATATGGTTACTACTGGCATGTTGGTATGTGTATTCCTTTGTGAAGCGGTTGTTAAAATGTGTGGCTGCTTTTAACGTTGGCTACAGATTGCATGCAATATTTTAAAATAAGCTCATTTATCATTGTGTTTTAAGCTCTCCTTTTGTCTAGCCTACAAGGGGGTGATTAATATTCATCAGGTTCTGCATGTGTAGGGGATGAAAAATTATAGAGTCAGACTGTTAAACATTTATTCTTCTGCAGTGTGATTTAAAAGTTTTCTTTTCCTTTAGGGTAGCTTTTGCCCCACCACATGCGGCATTGCAGATTTCTTGAATACATATCAGCCTACAGTGGATCGAGATCTCCGGATACTTGAACAAATCCTGGAACAGATCTCTAATTCTTCAAGTTTAACGGACCAACTGATATCTCAGATTCGTCAGGCGCACATGGGATCCCCTCAAACTCAGCCAAGTGAGAATGCAAAGGCCACTACAGTGCAGTGGAAACATTCCTTTATTTCCCAGTTCATTTAGCAGCACATCACTAATATTTTGCATGCTTTTGTTCCTGTTCTGCAGATGTGATTCCAGGTTATGCTCAAAAGTCCAGAGAAATCATTGATGAAATCATCAGATATGAAAACATCGTTGTGGCCCATGAAAATACAATACAGTATGTATCTTCTGTTACTGCAGCTTTGAGGACTTTACTTAATCTCACTGCTTCGCTTCCTCAGTGAAGTTCTGCTGATGTGTTAAAGAAAATGTGTGTGTTCTTATAACTTAATCTGTGTAAATAGACAAGTTGTTTGCTTAGTTGAGGTTTATCACCTAATCAAGCTATTTACTTGTTTAAAGTTATAATCCAACCAAGAGAATTAAGCTATCTGTGTAGCTGCAGCTCCTATACCTGTTTACTTGGAAGCAAGCCTCACTTACTACATTGGGGCTAACTTCTGAATAAACCTGTTTAATCAGACTACAGCAGATGCTTCTTACACATCTAAAGAACACAGATACAGCCATCTATTATTCCTCCAATGAGCTCAAGGCAGCAGACATGGAGGCATGCAGTACAATTATTCTATTAGGTCATATTAGTGCAGGAAAAAAAACCACTTGCTCCTAGTATACTGACTGCATCGAGGGGAGAGTGGGGTCTCTCACTGGACCTGCACCAAGCTCTGTGCCTTCAGTGGACAGTTTGCTGGACATGCAGAGAGCGAGGTAACTTGAGATAAGACATGATTCTCTGCCCCCCGACCACCTCCTCACAGTCTAAATGAATTCAGCTTCAACTATTGTTCCAATAAACCTGTCCTGTATTGGGTTTTTCAATTGCTAGGCAACTGACAGACTTGCTGATTTTGAACAATAACAATATTCAACATTTGAAGCAGAAGACTGCTCAGCTTGAGGCACAATGCCAACAGCCGTGCAAAGACACTGTCCAGATACAGGAATTAACTGGAAGAGGTAAGAGTGAGAGCCTAGTACCTTTTTGATGAATTGTGTGCCATCACTCCCATCTTACTGAGGTGGCTAATAGCTCTTTTAAAAAATTTAATCTGTTTCTGATCATGAAGTCCACTCAATTCAAATATATACAGAAATTAATGGGAAGTTGCAGTGACAGGATAATGCCAGTTTATTGTGTACTAACATTTTATGGAAAGGCACTGCATTTGGCTAATTGGCCACTTTATAAACTTATTTCATTCTTGAGCATGAAGCCCAGCCATTTGAAAGCATATTTTTTAAATCTGAAAGAACTGGATGTGGGTACAAAGACTGTGGGGTTGAGATCAATAGAAATAACTCTTCATTTGACAGTTGTCACTATAAAATGGTTTCATCACTAAAGCATGGAAACAAACAACTTAGTTCTAGTGACTTCAAAAGATCCAGATGGGCTTAAGTCCAGGCTAACATCTATGGGCTGTCATTCTGTTCTCACCTCAAGTCTAAGCACAATTATTCAGTTTTCATTGATGTCTGCGGCATATGCTCACAAATAAGTATATTTAAAAGTGGAGCCTTGAGGTCGACATGTTTACTGCATTATATCTACTTGTGTCCTTCCACTGATGGAATCCTTTTTGAATGCAGCACAGACTTCCATCAGCTTAAGGTAGTTTTTGCAAAACTTCCCTTTCACCTGAAGTTCCCACTTCACCTACCAAACTGTTCCAAAATGTCCCCCACCCCAACATAACATTTGGAGCAGTTGCAAGAGGCCTCATCTTTTTCCCATTACTGGAAGTCCCGGCTGGACCAATGAGTGGAGAGAGACAACTTGTGGTATTTTCTGAAGTTTCAAAAGCTTTGCTTGACCTATAAAATTATCAAAATCTCTGTCTATATAAGTAAAGAGGAGGAGGGCCATAGCTCAGTTGTAGGTTAATACAGTTCCAAGAAAACCACATTTCGGTGCAGACAAATAGGAATGTATCTCGTTAACTTCTGCAGACTTGTGATGAATAATGTAGGTACATCTCAGTGTCCAAAGTGTTTTGTTAACAGTCTTTAAATTATGTACTCCAGAACAGTTTCCACGTAGAGCAGAACCAGTGGTTTGAGGGGTGTGGGGTTGGTCTTAGGCCAGGGAGTTCAAATCTCTGTTCAGCCTAAACTACTTTATGTGATTATTGAGAGAATAAACTGTGTATATTGCCCTGAGTTCTTTGGGTAAAGCACTGGAGAAGAATGCAAATTATAACGATTGAGGTATGTGGTGTATTTAGTCTTGTTTAGTTAAAATGTGAATACAATAGACAGCAGTTTCACTAATGTATGTTGCTCCTGTTTCTTCATTATAGATTGTCAAGACATTGCAAATAAAGGTGCCAGGCAGAGCGGTCTCTACTTCATCAAACCTCTCAAAGCCAAGGAGCAGTTCCTGGTCTATTGTGAAATGGATACACTAGGAAACGGGTGGACGATTTTCCAGAGGGTATGTGATCTGCAAAGCGAATGCGTGGCATGCGTAACATACTGTATAAGATAAGTAGTATAAAATGAATACTAATCCTGTTCATTTCCCTTTCCTACCTTTCCAATTCCTTATCAGAGGCTTGATGGGAGTGAAGATTTTAATAAAAACTGGATTCAGTACAAAGAAGGCTTTGGACACCTGTCACCAAACGACCAGACTGAATTCTGGCTTGGAAATGAGAAGATTCATCTGATAACCACTCAGTCTGCTATTCCATATGCCTTGCGAATAGAGCTGGAGGACTGGAGTGGCCAAAAAAGGTATTCCTCCAGGAGGATTTCTTCAGTAGTTCATGACTCCTATGCTGGTGGTGGTCTAAAGGTAAAGGGACCCCTGACCATTAGGTCCAGTCGTGGCCGACTCTGGAGTTGCGGTGCTCATCTCGCTTTATTGGCCGAGGGAGCCGGCATACAGCTTCCGGGTTATGTGGCCAGCATGACTAAGCCGCTTCTGGCGAACCAGAGCAGCACACGGAAACGCCGTTTACCTTCCCGCTGGAGTGGTACCTATTTATCTACTTGCACTTTGACATGCTTTCGAACTGCTAGGTTGGCAGGAGTACTAACCTCTCCCATCGAAGTACTAACCAGGCCTGACCATGCTTAGCTTCCAAAATCAGACAAGATTGGGCGTGTTCAGGGTAGTATGGCCATAGATGGTGGTGGTCTAACATTGGCTTATTAACTACATGCTCCTTCCAGGAGGAACAATGGGGATTTCCCCTTCCCAAACTTCACATTTTCTTCCCATGAGAACTTTGTACCTGCTGGTAACACTGCATTTGGCTCAGAAGGTTAAGAGGAAATAGTGCAATAAAAGCAGGAACACACATGAGGCCTCCCCAGGGAGTAAAAGAGGGGTGAGTGGGGTCTGACCAGAGGCCAGGAGGGGAAAGTAAAGCAATGGTTGTCTGGAGAGAGGTACAATGGTGCCAATGGAAGCAGGGAAGGAAGCCTTTGTGGGGGAAGGAAGAAGAGGTAGATACAGGATCTGTGTATGAGCATTGCTGGGGTAGAGGAACTGTAATAGCAAAGGCTTGGGGACTTGTGACTTGTTGGGGTCTGGTAAGTGCAGCAGAAAGGACTATGTTCTACCTGGTTCTTTGTCACAGGACATCATTGCTCTTAGACTTTGGAACTCTGGCTATCCAAAGTTTGCACTGTACAGCTGCCAAATTCTAAGGTATAAACTAGATCATTCTGCTGTCCTCTTCACCCATCCATGCCCCCACTCCAGGTCTGTGGGCCAAAGTCCGCAAAGAGGGCTCTTGCTTTGTCAACACCTGGCAAGCCTGTTATGCTGTGCCATCATCTTTCTGCCCATTTGCTACCAGCCAATACAAGTCTTAAGGCTATTGTTGGTTTCTCTGGGTTCTACTGCTTCCTGCAACATGTGATCCAGGCTCCTTCCCAGCAGCCAATCTGACACTGATATGTGTTCCAGCCATTAGGCCACAGCACTAATGAAAGACCACTGGGCTGTCCTCAATATTCCACTGAAGAGCATAAAAAGCACAATTATATTTGTTTAAAATAGCAAATTTTTAATTATAGAAGCAGGTAAAGTTAGTGTACCATGTTATGACCCAGGGATGGTTTGCACCTCATCTCTCAAACAAGCCCTAGTTTACTCCCACAGTAACTGTAATAGCAGAAAACTGCTTTACTATGGTGCCCAGAACAGAGGAGTGCGATCAAGTCCTCTATGTTTATAGACCTGTTAAGAAGATGCTGTGGGTTAAGCCACAGAGCCTAGGACTTGCTGATCAGAAGGTCGGCGGTTCAAATCCCTGTGACAGGGTGAGCTCCCGTTGCTCGGTCCTTGCTCCTGCCAACCTAGCAGTTCGAAAGCACGTTAAAGTGCAAGTAGATAAATAGGTACCACTCCGGCAGGAAGGTAAACAGTGTTTCTGTCTGCTGCTCTGGTTCGCCAGAAGCGGCTTAGTCATGCTGACCACATGACCCGGAAGCTGTACGCCAGCTCCCTCGGCCAATAAAGCAAGATGAGCGCTGCAACCCCAGAGTTGGCCATGACTGGACCTAATGGTCAGGGGTCCCTTTACCTTTACCTGTAAGATGAAGTACTCAGCAAGCAGTTGTTTTACACAGTTTCTGCACAAATGCCCCCATTTTGTACCCTTGAAATGCCTGCACCACGTAATATAATTAACAGACATGTCTGAGGAATCAAAAGTAAAAGACACTTAACACTAGTAAAATTTGGAACGTTTAACTTTCTCCTTTCTACAGCTATGCAGATTACGCCCACTTCAAAGTGGGAACTGAAGCAGACAAGTATCGCCTGACTTATGCCTTCTTTTCTGGCGGTGAGGCTGGTGATGCTTTTGATGGCTTTGATTTTGGAGATGATCCAAGTGACAAATTCTTCACATCCCACAATGGAATGCAGTTCAGCACACCTGACAACGACAATGATAAATTTGATGGCAACTGTGCTGAACAGGACAGATCTGGGTGGTGGATGAACAGATGTCATGCTGCTCACCTCAATGGCAAATATTATCAAGGTAACGCTGTGAGCTTTCTGCATGCTCCGAGTCCTCTCTCCCCTCCCCTCCAAACTTTTGAAGGCGGACAGGTAACAGGGGCCTGACTCATCTGATCTCAGGTTTCAGAAAGAGATGGGCAAACATAGACACCTCCTCACATAATCTGAAAATAGTTCCACTTATTCTGAGCCAATCAAAGTTAAAATTGACTAAATCGACGGGTGTTTGATAGGACTGATCTCTTCTCCCTCCAGTCCTATACTGTACATTCAGGGTAGGATCCAACAAAAGTGAATCCTAGACTCACTGAATATAGGGCAACTTAGAGTTAACATGCATAGGTTGCTCCTTTAAGCACTTTTCTGTCCCATTGATTTCAATGAGAGAGAAATCAATTCAACTTTGATATGCTAGCCTTTGGCTACAGCAAGTCTGCAGACGCTTCAGATTTTCCAGGATCAAGTGCTGTGGATCTGGACGGCCGGGTACCAGTATATGCATTTTCCTGTGGTGTAAACCATTTATGATTTTGAGATATCTTGAAATAGGAGACTTTAATACTGAAATGGTGCCATTAGCTGATCACACATGTGCAATTAAGAATTGTAATTACAAAGTATGTCCCCTTCATCTCACTTCAGGTGCTTACTCTGAATAAGCTTGAGACGGAACCATTTACTTGTCAATTGACATTTTACATATCACATATTTATTGTGTGTATAACTAAGTGCAGTCCTTTTTTTCTGCAAAAATGTTTAGGGCTACTCTCATTTTCCTACTCATATTGAAATACTGCCCCTCAATGAGGCCAAACTTATGGTAGATTCACAAAATGTTTAGGGGTATGTGTACCCCTGCGTCCCTCCAGAAAAAAAGCACTGACTAAGTGTTCTTATTATGAAATGGCCCATTCAACTCAGTGGAACTGACTTCTGAATAAACAAGTTTAGAAACTTGCTGCAGAATTGCTGGGGGCACAGAGAAGGGTAAAATTAAGTGCAGCTTAACTTCTCATTCTGTAAAAATAATCTTACCATCCACTTAACATGATATTATGTTGCTGCTTGTATTTTAGGTGGTTCTTACACAGAGAAAGATGCCGGTCCAAATGGTTATGACAATGGCATCATTTGGGCAACCTGGCGAAGTCGGTGGTATTCCATGAAGAAAACAACTATGAAGATCATTCCATTCTCCAGGCTTTCAGTAGTAACAGGAGGGCAAGCCGGAGGAGTAAAAGAGGTTATTATTATTATTATTTAGTTGCTTTGCCTTGCCAAAGCAACCGAAAGTGACTTTCAACCAAACACCGAACAAACGAACAAGAAACCAAACATAAATACATTCAAATCAGGGTGATGGGGGTGGTGTGGTTGTACTTTACAAACATCCCACCCACTTATAAAAGCCATACATTGTTAAAGGCCAAAGGTCTGTGTATAGAGAAAAATGGCCCGGCACCTAAAGATAATATGCAGTGAAGGTGCCAGAGGAGCCTCCCTGGAGAGAGCATTCCAAAAGTGGGGAGCCACCACAGAAAAGGCCCGTTGTCATGTTGCCACCCTCCAGACGTCTCGTGGAGGAGGCACATGAAGAAGGGCCTCCGATGATGATTGCAGGGTCCAGCTAAGTTTATATGGGGAGAGACTCTTTGGGGAGAGGTTCATAAGGGGAGAGGCTGGATTAGGAAGCCGAGGAGACATTTAGGAAGAAAACAAAGTCAATTGAAAATTGAATTAATGGAAGCATTGCACCTGAACACTGTTAACAGCATTTTACTGGCATCTTATGGAAAATATTCTCAGAGCTATTTCATTCTGAATGCTGTTTTATCACATTAAAATCAAAATGGCATATAGATGTGTATAATGGACACATGGTACCTGATGCCATGTGATGTGGTGTTGGAACTCTAGCAGAGAATGGCTTTAAAATAGGACTAGACAAATTTCCTGGTGGATCATTCTATTGAAACTATCATTTAGCCATGATAACTAAACAGAACCTCCATGTTCAAAATAAGTGTATCTTTGAATCCCAAACTGGAGCGGAGATTGTTGTCTGCTATGGTCTTCCAAAGATTCTTAATTAGTAATGTCTTTGGTTGGAGATTGCAGGGCTCTTTTGTTTCTGTCTTCACAAAATCCTCTTTATAGATGTATGTTATTCAGTCTTTTCTCAGGAGAAAAATGACAGTTGTTCCTTTTTCTTTCTTTCTTGTAGGTTGGAGATGTTTAAAAGAACATTTTTAACAAAGATTTAACTGGTCAAGTTAACAAACTTTTATAAAATGCTACTCTGAAGTTCACAAAGCATCCAAAATGTAGTCTCTGGAACTAGAAGCAAATAATTAAATGTTCATTTCCACCCTCCAATATAAGACATTCATTGCTCACATTTTCCGCTGCATATTCACAGTTGCACAATTTTGCACAAGGTTGTGGAAAACTGAATAGCTCACAAGTTTAAAAGCCTGAATCCTGAAGTTCTCCAGATTGTGTCTGTATCCAACAATGGTATAGCAAAATCCACATGCAAGAAAATATCATTCAACACAGGCAAAAACTGTTCTAGATTAGAACCACTATTTGTAGTTATTGTTCAATATTTCTTCTCCGTATATATTTGAATAAATATTAATAAATGAAAATGTACTATTAATTGCTTCTAACTGCCACAATAATTGAAAGGAATTTGGCAAATGTTCAGAATCATCTTCAAAAGATTGTTTATAGATCTGTAAATGCTCTCCTAGCTTTATTCATCAGCACCCTAAAGGTAAAGGTAAAGGGACCCCTGACCATTAGGTCCAGTCGTGACCGATTCTGGAGTTGCACTATTTATCTAATTGCACTTTGACATGCTTTCGAACTGCTAGGTTGGCAGGAGCATGGACCGAGCAACGGGAGCTCACCCCGTTGCGGGGATTCGAACCGCCGACCTGATCAGCAAGCCCTAGGCTCTGTGGTTTAACCCACAGCGCCACCTGCGTCCCTTCATCAGCATCCTATATTGTTCAGTAAGAAACAATACCATACAAAGCCCAATCTATTACATATAGTTGACTGCCCTTTATTTAATGTCACCTATGTTTTATTTGAGATGGACCACTGATGCAAATTGATTTTGCGAATAAAAGCACCAAATTACCAGATTTGGCAATTTCATAACCAAACTCATTTCATTGACTTCCTTATTGTTAGGTAAAGGTGTTTGTGTAGTTAATGATACCCCATCCATTCACATTTAAAACAAATTATTCTTCCCTTGTTATTTATTCATATTCCAGAAATTACTTGAGTTTATTTTAAGGGAATAGGAACAGTGCTTTACGAACCACACTGTTTTAATTAGGAATAAAATATACTTGCACCAAACACTTTGTGGCTGAAATTAACCACTAGTATAACAACAACAACAACAACAACAACAACAACAACAACAACAATTTATTATTTATATACAATTTCCCAGCCCCTCTGGGCAGGGAAATTGTTAAAAACAATACAGCATTAAAAATTAAAAACTTCCCTAGATCTGACAGATACACAGAACTGGCTCACTAAAGCTCATTCTTCAAGAAGCATCAACATAATAAGGCTAAGACTCAAGCTGCCACTATTTAAGGCAAAATTAAATTGAGATAGTCAGCTATGATACCTTGATACCAGTTGTATCCGTGTTACTTCTAGTTTGCTTTGGCACAAACATCATACAGTGGTACCCCGCAAGACGAACGCCTCGCAAGACGGAAAACCCGCTAGACGAAAGGGTTTTCCGTTTTGGAGGCGCTTCGCAAAACGAATTTCCCTATGGGCTTGCTTCGCAAGACGAAAGCCCATAGGGAAATCTCCGGGGACCTCTTTTAAATGCTAGCGGTGGGGAGCAAAGCCTTTCCCCCCCCTCCGGCCTTCAGAAGAGGTCCAGGAAGGCTGGCGGGGCCCGAAAGGCTTTGCTCCCCAGCGCCAGCATTTTAAAAGCAGTCCGGGATAGCAGGGAAGCGCTTCCCGCTATCCCGGACGGCTTTTGAAGGCAGGAGAGGTCCGCGAAGCCTGGGCGCGCTGCGCGCAGGCTTCGGCATGCCGGCAAGTCTCCGCCAGCAGCGGCAGCGCTGCCGCTGCTGGCGGAGAGGTCCAGGACCTCTTCTGAAGGCTGGCGGGGGGCAAAAGTCTTTGTCCCCCCTGCCTGCCTTCCCAGGGGCTTTTAAATCGCCCCGACAGTGGAGAAGTCCTCCGCTGTCCCGGGGTGATTTTAAAATGCTGGGGGTGGGAAGAAAAGCCCTTGTCCCCCCCCCAGCCTTCAGAAGAGGTCGGGGGACAGACTGTCCCCGGACCTGGTCTGAAGTCGGTTTCCCTAGGAACGCATTAATTGATTTTCAATGCATTCCTATGGGAAACCGTGCATCGCAAGACGAAAAACTCGCAAGAAGAAAAAACTTGCGGAACGAATTAATTTCGTCTTGCGAGGCACCACTGTACTACCTTCCCAGATATGTTGCTAAATCTATTATATGGAAATATGGTGTTAAAATAAGAAGAGTTTGCATTGCTCTGAATATAGCGTGGACAGGCGGAGTCCCCCAAACCTTGGGCAGCCCCCGTGTGGAATAACGACTCAAGACAATGTGCTATGGGATTAAAATTGGCCACAACTTTATTATGTTTCAGATGTGGGTAGACCTTGGCTCAGGCATTGGGCATTTATCCCTCCCAGTCCCCCACCAGGGATCTGGGGAACATCAGGGTTATCCAGTGGGGGGGGGGAATGGGCTGCCTCTGGAGAACACATGTTCAAGTAGAGAGCGCCCACACCCATTACGCCGCTGTTGCAGGGGAGAGCAATGACAACCTCTAGGCGTACGGCCAAAGCCTCCCCTCAAACAACCCCTTTAACGGGGAACCCTGGTATCACCGCTGCAAAGAGGAGGGGGCGTGGGTCACCGCTGCACGCCCTCCCCCATTTAGGGAAGATAGACTAAAGGATTCTGCCCAAGGCCTGATACTGCCAAAGTTGTGACGTTTTGCTATGGGAAAGGCAAACCTGCCAATGCAGGAGAATTCCTTTCCGGCCCTTCAACAGCGACCTTGATGTAGCAGCCCCCACGTTCCTGTAGAGAAAAGGTTAACCTGCAAAAGAAGTCTTAACTGAGGGTGGGTAGGGTGGGAGAAGCCCTGGAGCCAACTGATGATTCCCAGGTAAGACCCCCCCCTATTGTGTGGGCAGGTGTTCCCTCCCCCTACCTGGCCTGATCACCTGGGCAACGCCTCCCCAGGCGGGATTGGGCAACTGGCTGAGGTAGGCGGAGACCTCCAGGTATCCCACCTGGGGAAGGCGAAGCCAAGCCTGTGTTAATGGTGCTGCATAGGGTCCAGGGGGCTGCACACAACCATACAAAAGTGCCCCCCATTTAATGTGGGGAGCAGTCATTGTGATATAGCATTAACTATACATCAGGTATCACACCAGATAAGGATAGTTGGAATTAATGGGTTGGATCCATATCTGCCATTCTGCAAATAGAAGGGGTGTTGAGAGACAGCACTGAGATCTAGAAGAGGCTCTTGCTGGAGGAAGAAGGTGATGTTGGGTGATTTTGCCAGTTCCTCCTCCTTCTAGCAGTGCTACTTCCCACACTATTCTGGAGGGTCCCACAACTTTATACATCTTTTTTTTAAAAATAATTTTTATTGGTTTTTCAACTTTTATGAATACATAACATACACAGAAAAGACAAAAGACGAAAACATGTATAATTTCAGAAAATCCCACTTTCTTAACCTTGTTCCTTAACTTCCCCCCACCCCCCTTCATGCATCCCAATTCCCATAATTATGTCAGCAAATTGGTATTTCTCCTCTTATCCATCTTAATATTACCTCTTTTTTTTAAAAAAAAATCTAAGTTGGACTCAAATTCCCTTCCATCGATTTCCCATTTTGTCTTAAGTAACAGTCAAATTAACTAAACCCAAAAGTCCTGAGTGTTTTTAACATTCTATTCTTCCCCCCCTCCCATCCCCGGTTTTTGTCCCTTCCCCAGTACATGTCCAAAATAACAGTTCTTAGCCTGGATTCCTCACGTCCGAGGCTTTCAAGTCTCTTTCAGTCCCTCTCCACCGGTCTTGTTGGTAGTCCTTTATATTGGTCGTCGAATCTCGAAGGAGTTCTGTCCCCATCAATAATAATAATAATAATAATAATTTATTATTTATACCCCGCCCATCTGGCCGGGCCTCCCCAGCCACTCTGGGCGGCTTCCATAAAAACCAAAAATACAGTAAAATGTCACACGTTAAAAACTTCCCTGAACAGGGCTGCCTTAAGATGTCTCCTGAATGTCAGATAGTTGTTTATCGCTTTGACATCTGCTGGAAGGGTGTTCCACAGGGCGGGCGCCACTACCGAGAAGGCCCTCTGCCTGGTTCCCTGTAGCTTTGCTTCTCGCAGTGAGGGAACCGCCAGAAGGCCCTCGGCGCTGGACCTCAGCGTCCGGGCAGACTGATGGGGGTGGAGACGCTCCTTCAGGTATACTGGACCGAGGCCGTTTAGGGCTTTAAAGGTCAGCACCAACACTTTGAATTGTGCTCGGAAACGTACTGGGAGCCAATGCAGGTCTTTCAAGACCGGTGTTATATGGTCTCGGCGGCCGCTCCCAGTCACCAGTCTAGCTGCCGCATTCTGGATTAGTTGTAGTTTCCGCGTCACCTTCAAAGGTAGCCCCACGTAGAGCGCATTGCAGTAGTCCAAGCGGGAGATAACCAGAGCATGCACCACTCTGGCGAGACAGTCCGCAGGCAGATAGGGTCTCAGCCTACGTACCAGATGGAGCTGGTAAACAGCTGCCCTGGACACAGATTTGACCTGTGCCTCCATGGACAGCCGTGAGTCCAAAATGACTCCCAGGCTGCGCACCTGGTCCTTCAGGGGCACAGTTACCCCATTCAGGACCAGGGAATCCTCCACACCTGCCCGCCTCCTGTCCCCCAAAAACAGTACTTCTGTCTTGTCAGGATTCAACCTCAATCTGTTAGCCGCCATCCATCCTCCAACCGCCTCCAGACACTCACACAGGACCTTCACCGCCTTCACTGGTTCTGATTTAAAAGAGAGGTAGAGCTGGGTGTCATCCGCATACTGATGAACACCCAGCCCAAACCTCCTGATGATCTCTCCCAGCGGCTTCATATAGATGTTAAAAAGCATGGGGGAGAGGACAGAACCCTGAGGCACCCCACAAGTGAGGGCCCAAGGGTCTGAACTCTCATCCCCCACCACCACTTTCTGAACACGGCCCAGGAGGAAGGAGCGGAACCACTGTATAACAGTGCCCCCAGCTCCCAGCCCCTCAAGACGGTCCAGAAGGATGCTATGGTCGATGGTATCAAACGCCGCTGAGAGATCCAGCAGAACTAGGAAACAGCTCTCACCTTTGTCCCTAGCCCGCCGGAGATCATCAACCAGTGCGACCAAGGCAGTTTCAGTCCCATGATGAGGCCTGAACCCCGACTGGAAGGGATCCAAATGGTCCGCTTCTTCCAGGCGTGCCTGGAGTTGTTCAGCAACCACTCGCTCAATCACCTTGCCCAGGAATGGAAGATTTGAGACTGGGCGATAGTTGGCCATCGTGGCCGCATCTAAAGATGGTTTTTTAAGAAGCGGTTTAATAACCGCCTCTTTCAGCGGGTCTGGGAAGGCTCCCTCACGGAGGGAAGCATTCACCACCCCACGAAGCCCATCGCCCAGTCCTTCCCGGCTAGCTTTTATAAGCCAGGATGGGCAAGGATCCAGGAGACAGGTGGTTGGTTTCACTCGTCCAAGCAGCCTGTCCACATCCTCGGAGGTAACAGATTGAAATTGATCCCACTCAACTTGACTAGACAGAACTCTAGCACTCTCCCGCCCCGGCCCTGCTCCCACGGTGGAGTCTACTTCTTCCCGAATCTGGGCGATTTTATCTGCAAAAAACTTTGCAAAATCATTGCAGGAGAACATGTGGCCCGTACTGGGCCCCGATGTTGCAGGTGGTTCCGCTAAATTGTGAACCACCTGAAAAAGTCTCCTGCTGCTGTTTTCTGCAGATGCAATAGAGGCGGTGAAGAAATTCTTCTTCGCCGTCGCTATCGCCACTTGGTAGGCTCGACGTTGAGCTCTAACCTGTGTCCGGTCAGATTCGGAATGAGTTATCCGCCACCGGCGCTCTAGCCGTCTCAACGATTGTTTCATTGCCCTCAGATCCGTGGAAAACCACGGGGCTGTCCGGGCTCCATGCAATCGGAGAGGGCGCTTCGGAGCCAAACAGTCAATAGCCCTGGTTAACTCCACATTCCAGCGGGCCACCAGGGAATCGGCTGAAAGGCCATCAACATGGGATAAAGCATCCCCTACCACTCTCTGGAAACCATTTGGATCCATTAAGTGGCGGGGGCGGACCATCCGAATTGGTCCCACCTCCCTGCAGAGGGGATGGGTCGCAGAGAAGTCCAGTTGCACCAGGAAGTGATCTGACCATGGCACTTCTTTCATTTCGCTTTTACTTAGTGTCAGATCACCAACATCCATAGAGGTAAACACCAGGTCCAAGGCATGTCCACGGCAATGGGTTGGGCCAGACTTATTCAGGGACAGCCCCATGGAGGCCATGCTTTCCACGAAGTCCCGAGCGGCCCCTTGTAAGGTCGTGTCGGCATGGATGTTAAAATCCCCTAGGACGACCAGGCTAGGTGTCTCCAGGAGAACATCCGCCACGACCTGGAGCAGCTCGGGCAGGGAATCCTTGGTGCAGCGGGGAGGTCGGTACACCAAAAGGAATCCTGTACTGCCCCTATTGCCCAACTTCCAGAACATGCACTCAGAAAACTGGGTCTTCCCAATAGGACGCCTGGTGCAAACTAATGACTTCCTAAAAATCACTGCAACCCCCCCTCCCCGCCCACGTGACCTGGGTTGCTGTGCGTAAGAGAAACCTGGTGGACAAGCAGCGGCAAGGACAGGCCCATCTGCTTCATCCAACCAAGTCTCTGTTACACATGCCAGGTCAAATCCTCCATCCATGATCAAGTCATGGATGGCAGTGGTCTTACGAATCATTGACCTGGCATTGCACAGCAGCACCTTCAGGTCACGTGGGTATCCCTTGCTGATTCTAGTATCCATCCGGACAGGACCAGACCCGGAGGCAGGGATAGTCCTCAGACAACGACTAAACCTGCCTCCTCTGTAATGACATGGTCTGGTCTTAGCGTAACTCCTCCTCCTCCCCGTGATCACTGAGATCGGTTGTCCCAGTGCATCCCCCCCTGTGGAACATGCCCCAGCCATTTTGTGGGCTGGGGCCCACTCCCCGGCAGCCCTGAACCCTCCCCCTAAAAACAAAATAACACCTTAAACAAACAAACAAGACCAATAAAACAATACAAACAAAAAAATGTAAAAATTACAGAAACATCAAAATAAAAAAAATAATAATTCCCCAAGCCCAACCAAACATCCATCCCACCCCCACCCCCCACATACAAAAAATCCAAAGAAAATTTTTAAAAAACATTTTAAAAACACTCTGTGCCTCTCCGGCAGTAACAACTGTCCTAGTGAGGCCTGTCAGGCCCCGCCCCGGGCCAGGTGGTAAGTGGCAGGGAGGAGCAGGGCCCTCAGGCACTCACTCAGGGGACTCCTCCTGGGCAGCAGGCAGCAAGCAGCACGCAGTCCTTGTGAGGCTTCAGGCCCCGCCCCAGGCCAGATGGTAAGTGGCAAAAGCAGGGCCCACAAGCACTCACTCAGGGAGTCTTCCTGGGCAGCAGGCAGCAAGCAGCACGCAGTCCTTGTGAGGTTTCAGGCCCCGCCCCAAGCCAGATGGTAAGTGGCAAAAGCAGGGCCCACAAGCACTCACTCAGGGAGTCTTCCTGGGCAGCAGGCCGCAAGCAGCACGCAGTCCTTGTGAGGTTTCAGGCCCCGCCCCAAGCCAGATGGTAAGTGGCCAAAGCAGGGCCCACAAGCACTCACTCAGGGAGTCTTCCTGGGCAGCAGGCCGCAAGCAGCACGCAGTCCTTATGAGGCCCCAGGCCCCGCCCCAAGCCAGATGGTAAGTGGCCAAAGCAGGGCCCACAAGCACTCACTCAGGGAGTCTTCCTGGGCAGCAGGCCGCAGTCCTTATGAGGCCCCAGGCCCCGCCCCAAGCCAGATGGTAAGTGGCAAAAGCAGGGCCCACAAGCACTCACTCAGGGAGTCTTCCTGGGCAGCAGGCCGCAAGCAGCACGCAGTCCTTATGAGGCCCCAGGCCCCGCCCCAAGCCAGATGGTAAGTGGCAAAAGCAGGGCCCACAAGCACTCACTCAGGGAGTCTTCCTGGGCAGCAGGCCGCAAGCAGCACACAGTCCTTATGAGGCCCCAGGCCCCGCCCCAGGCCAGATGGTAAGTGGCAAGAGCAGGGCCCTCAGGCACTCACTCAGGTTCTCTTCCCACAAGGACATTTAAAAACAACTGCTGCAAAAGTTCCTCAGGCCATGCATCTTCAGAGTCAGAGTGAAGGCCCCAATCATATTTATTCTTTATTTTGAGTTCCTGTATTCCATATACTCCCGGGGCCTCCTCCTTCGTCTTTTGCATTTTTCGCAGATTTGTAGTCAATGTAATCCAAAAGTCTCCTTGTGTGATGGCCTGGGATTCCGATTTGGAGGATGAAACAGAGGAATCCCAGCCTGCACAGGAGTCCCCGCCTCCAGGGCCGGCTGAACTGGGGCAAGGCCTAGAGGCTGAAGAGCCTGCACCTGTGGCAGTGCAGCAGGAGCTGGCCCCAGGTGAAGTCCTCCTGGCCCCAGAGGAGCCTGATGACTCAGTGGCCACAGGTGAGCCTCCTCCAGGGCCCAGTAACCCTTCGGCCTCTCCTGATCTGCAGAGGCTTAGGGCAGAGAGGCGAAGGGAACTAGTTGCCCCCAGGAGGAGTGCTCGCCTTAAGGCCAGAGTAGGCGGGGCTCCTGGGGGTCGGGACCGCCCCTGACCTCAGAAGAGGATAAAAGCCCACTCATCCCGGCCCCAGGTTGCGGGAGCAACGTCGTTGTAGGCTTCGGACCTTCCTGTGATCCTGATCCTTGCTCGGCCTCCTGTTCCTGACTAACCGGTACTCCTGTTCCCTGATCGGCTTCCTGTTCCTGACTATTCAGTACTCCCGTACCCTGCTCGGCCTCCTGTTCCCGACCATCCGGTGTTCCTGTTACCTGCTCAGCCTTCTGTTCCAGCGTTCCTGTTCCCCGCCCGTCTCTCTGCATCGGACCTCGCCCCGCTTCGTGTGGACTCTGCTACTCTCACGGTACCTTACCCCCGGGACCAGCACACCTTGCTTATATTCCACTGGTGTAAGCTTCTGGTTGGTACTTTCCATCTTTGCTTTCAGTTCTCCTTGTTTAGTCTCCTCCACTTCTTGAGTTATCATTTCTGATTCAGCTGCAGATTCTTTCTCATTCAGGTCCTCAATACATTCAGCAGAGCTGCTTGTTCCAGAAGTCAAGGTCATAAGTTGTTTATTCATAGCCAGACTCTGCTCTTGTAAGATTCCCACCAAATGAAACATTCTTTCGATTTCCACTAGTAACTTTCCATCCACAGCCATTGTAATGTCACAGAGTTCCCCCTAGAGGGAATCTGGTTACTTAATAATCTTTCTCCAATAATCCTCTAACTTGTTGTTGTTACTTTGTTTCCAACAATTTTAGTTCAATTTTAACTGGTTTTAATCCAGAGGGATCTTAGATGACAAATTTTTCAACTTTAAACTGACCGTTTGACAGCTTTGACAGCTGTCAAACTCCGCATTCCTCTTCCACAAGCTCCAATACAGGACGCTCCCGGGCCAGGGAGGGGGGGTTGCATACAACAGAAAAAAGGCTTCTAAAATTCCACTCTTTCACTCCAGCTCAAAATTTCTTTTTGCCAAATCTTGGAAATTAAAGTCTTTTTTACTCACCCCACAAAGGGTAGGCTCTCCAGCTTAGTTCTTCTATCGTTGCTTTAGATCGTCTGCAAGAAGGGGGGTGCGGACTTCCTTTTAGCACCCCCCCCGGTCATCTCGAATTCACAGGAAAATATTCTTAAAGTCCAATTTCATCTTACTCACGGGTTATTCTTTTTCAGTCCGAATTTCAAGGAAGGAAGTCAGCGCTCTCCAGTCATGGCTCGCGGCTCCGCTCAACCGAGGTAGCGATCGGCTCTCAGCGCCACACCACCCTCCGTACCCTCTCCGCAGCCTTTAAAAAGGCTCTTCGTGGGTCGGGGGGCGCTTAAGGCACCCACCGAGTCTTCTAGTCCGCAGGCTTCAGCGCCTGCGGTTTCTAAGGGTCCCCGCGTCGCCGGCGCGGCAAGACCCGTCCTCAGTTGAGCCGATTCCCTCCGCAGCTCGGAGGGAATCCGCCATTTCCAGATCGCGCCAACCCGGAAGTCCCCACAACTTTATACATCTGTTGTGCTGATTTGAACAAATCCAACTCAATCCTCGACAGACGTAGAAAAGCGGAAAACTGATGATAGCCCATGAACAGGATATAGTCAAGAAAGGTTACACAGAAATATCAGGTATTAGTTGCAACACAAATGTTATGCAAATTGTTATGTACTGAGTTGAATAGGATATTTCACAAATCTCTATCCACTTTTTGGGTAATGCATTTCCTTTTTGTATGTAATGTATAACAGGCAACCTTAGATCAGGTAGGCCTTTCGTCTTATATTCATAAGAATTCTGTTGAAGTAGATGGGGTGACAGAGGCAACTACTGCCAAATGTGGTGGATGTGCCTGAAAAGTGTAATCATTTCGGGACCCGGTGGTTTGTGAAATATGCAAGATTTTACCCACTAACACATTACAAGATCCCAGAAGCTGCCTTATTGAACTTATATATGAACAAAAACAGGATTTGACTGATAAACCTTTACTTTGATACTGACTCTTTACAGCACACCTGGTTATTGCCATCATGTTCTTTCTGCTTGTAGGCTTCTCGGAGCAATCAGGTGACTCCACTGTGGGAAATAAGATGCTACTTTAGATGGATTTTTGGTCTGTTCTATCATGCTCCTAAGATCCTTCCAAGGACATGCAAAACCTGTTAAAACATTTTGAATAGCTTGTCTACCATGTATATTTAAATATGCATTGCCTTCCTAACATGATAAATTGAAACTAGAAGATTGAACCAATAGAGCAGAGCTTCCTAAACTGCTCCATGACCATCAGTTTCATTCCAGAGACCTGTAGGGTCTCAGTGGACTTGTGGTTAACCATGGGAGATGGCACATCCAACACACTTAATATTCATTATGACATTTAATTATACAGTGGTACCTCTGGTTACGTACTTAATTCGTTCTGGAGGTCCGTTCTTAACCTGAAAGTGTTCTTAACCTGAAGCACCACTTTAGCTAATGGGGCCTCCCGCTGCTGCTGCACTGCCGCCGCGCGATTTATGTTCTCATCCTGGAGCAAAGTTCTTAACCCAAGGTAATATTTCTGGGTTAGCGGAGTCTGTAACCTGAAGTGTATGTAACCTGAAGTGTATGTAACCTGAAGCGTATGTAACCCAAGGTACCACTGTATGTTTATTGCTACTGTATTTTACTGTATTACAATTTGAATTCTACAGATTTACAATTGCTACAATAAGAGGGCCCTCAGCAATTTTCAGGTGGAAATGTCTGCAATAGACCATTAAAGCATTGGAAAGATTGGCAGTTGCATGATAAAATTGTTTTATGAAATAAAAGAAACAAACCATAGCCACTCTTTTAAAGGAAGCCACTTTCCAGAAGCATGTCACTTCTATCAATAAAAAGTTAGAAATTGGAATCTTGTACAAAAAATACCAAAGCCCTTGAAAAATAATATTCCTGATTCATAGTAACCTTTTCTTCTTTCTTTTTTGCACCAAGCACATTGACAAAAATATCATTGGGAAAGACTGAAGTCCCACTGATGTTATAACCACCATGATAGTTGAATGTGTGGCTCATTCAAATAGCCACCTGTCCATAGTCTTGTAACTCTGCAACTCTCCCATTATCATGCTTTATCTTTGGACTGAGCCTATCATTCATTTACTGAGAGCGTTTTCAAAATGTGTCCCATATCAAAAGCATGCAGCCTCGGTCCTACACAGATTGGGCATAATTGAGCAAATGTTAGTCACAACTAAGAGCAGCAGTTTGATGCAAATTCTTACTGTGTAATTGGTGGGGTACACCTCTCTCAGAAGGGGCATGATCTGTCCTTGGGGGGGATCTACTGCAAGGCCTGCAGTCCACATTTTGGAGTAATGGTTAAGCTGAGAAATGACAAGTTAGGCTGGCTCTGTCTTGCAGCAGGCACAACGTGGGTGGGGAAAAGAAGGTAAAGACAGCGCATGTTCCCAGTGGTGAGCACTCTGAGGCATCACCCTGGTGAAGGGACGTTTACCCAAGACAGTTCCGCAAAGCTTCCCAACTTGAAAGAAACAGGGATAGGAGCCAACCTTGGGCAACTGGAGATTCACTGATCCTAAAATCTGATGGTTTGGGACTCATGATAAATCAACAACCTCCTCAGCACCAGCCATAAAGATAGCTAATGCTCTGACCTAGGGTGAGGTCACCTGATGGAGGTAGATAGCAGAATGAGGAATCCTCATTCTAGCCTCAGAGGCAAGTACGCCACCCCATCCTCTTTGGAAAGTAGGAGATTAGGTTATTCCATTAACTGTTTCATCAGCCTCTGTTTTGTGGGAGGAATTTAAGTGCATTCTCTAAATTTAGTTTTGCACAATTAAAGCAAGTTATAGTTTCTGTCACCATAGTACAAAAAATCAACTTTAAAAATAATCAGACTTTTTGCAGTTTGGAAAGTGATGGGGAAATTCATAGAAAAGTGTGGGGTGAACAAAGGAAGACATATAAAAGCCTCACAAGCAAATCAGGATGAAATCAGCACAAATTATACTTATCATATAACTGCCCCACAAACAAAACAAATGCTCAGTAAAGACCAGATATAATCTATTTGTGTGTGTGTAAACTTTGTACAAGCAAATGAGGATGAATGCTCAATGAACAGGTAATCTGGAGGAGCCAATTGTTTAAAGGAAGTTGCAGCCCTTTATTTAAATCCATCCATGTTTTCATTCCTAATGTTGGAAATGAGGCATTTCCCCCACGGCTGGCTCTTTCTTCTGGATCCAAACAATAATAGCACAGCACAAAATGGCCATTGTAACCATGTGTTTCCTGTAATGTACTAAGCAGTGACACTCCATCAATGTTAGAAAATGCCAGCTCTAGATCGTTGACATTTGTCAGCGCTGTGTTCTCCCCTATGTGTTCTATCTATCAATGATTCATTTCAAACTTTAGGTCCTCCTTTCCTGGAATAGGGTTGGATTATCCACCCACGTCTGTGTTCCGTGTTTGCTGGAATTGTGCAAACGGACTTCTAGCAAACAAACCAAGGAATTTGTGCAACAGACCCCTGGGTCAGCAAACTCAGATGTTGCACTGTGACTCTGCAAACAAAAGGGAAACTAATGATTAATTGTGGGGGGAGATGGATAGTTTAAATTCAAGGTTTAAATTCAACCAAAAATACCGAAGTGGAACACATCCCTTTCTGTCAGATCCACAGCTTTCTGAAGATGTTGCAGTTGAGAGTCTTCTGTGCCCTGCTGTGCTTCAGCATCACTTGGGTATGAGTTCATTTTATCTGATTCTCCTGTTAGCTTACCAGCTATGTTGTTTTTTGTTCTATTGGTCACTTGCTTGCTTAGAAAGTAATATATTTCAGCCCAAATAAGCCTCTTACTACCAGATGAACAGTGAAATGGAAGTGAAATCTGGGGGTTTCTCCTTTCAAATGCTTGAATTCGGGAGAGGCAATTCTTGGGTGCATCATCTGGCTGCATCTCCATCTATACAATCTGTACTTGTTTCTATATACAAGAAAAAAAGTAACGTGTAACTGGTTGCATATAAAAGTGGCCCCAGATAAGGGAATATGCTTTCTTAACCAGCTCCAGAGATTGCATCTCAGTGGGACCCTGATGAGGGTTTTGATGTGGATGCACATCCAGCTAGGTCTCTGCATTGTCATCGGTATGTGTTAGCCTATCTCTGTGCATGCATCTTCCTTGCTGGACTGGGGCAAATGAGTGCTTTATAGGCATGTGTTCATAATAGGAGCCTTTTTAATATATATTATCTTTGAATTCTTCGTATGAAACCTAGTCAATGAAAGTTGTAATTGTATACAACAACAAAACTTAACTGAGCTCTCAGTTATATTACAAAAAAGACCCCAAAATTAATTAAATTATGATGTGATAACTCCCCAAACCAAAGCAAACCCAAGGATAAATGCATTACCTTCATATGAAATCTAGCAGCGTTTCAGCATTTCATGAAATTTGTAACTGTATAAAGCAGAAATCATTCTGACAATCTATACTGCTGAGTTGCTGTTTTTAAGATTGAGTCTACAATTAAGTCACAATAAAACTGAATGAATCACACGAGGGCATGGCAGCTCTCAAAACTGAAACAGAATGCTTCAAGCAAAGATTATTGTGATGTATGAGTCTAACAAAACCAAACGTTTCCTATGGAACAGATTCAGATAAGCCTCTCTCTAGCTTCTAAGCTAAGAAGCCAAGCCAACGGAACACCCATATATAGCCTATTAAATTATGATTGATCCAATCCATTTGCTATTTTAGCCAGCTGTATTGATGAAAGAGGCATACAAAACTTTGTGTCAAAACATACTGATTTTAACTGAGGAGGACTGCAGCCTACATGAGTGATAAATTCCTCTTTAGTTACTATACCTTTCATATACCTCAATTGTAACAGCAGTTACTTACTAATATTTGCTTGGTGATTTACTTGGCTTATTACTTTCCAGTTGCTTGGTACTTGACAGCATATCAATTGCATGAAGTTGTCCTTTGCGCCAGAAACATACTTCCAGCAAATTCACTCATGACTCACAGCAGTTTTGCTTGCCATTATATTCCACCTATATAGCAACATTTACTTTTAAAGACAGAGCTTGAAAATAAACAACATTGTTTCTCTTCTGTGATGCTAGTGAAACAAGTGCAAGAGTTTCTAGCTACTAGACTTCATTATTAGGGGCATCTGGGTATATTTTGGGTTGTTTTGGTAACTCAGTGAATTATTATTAAAGAGAGAGTGTGGTGTAGTGGTTAGAATGTCAGACTAGGACCTGAGAGACCAGGGTTCAAATTTCCATTCCGCCATGAAGGGTGACCTTGGGCCAGTTGCCAATTCTCAGCCTAACCTATCTCAGGGTTGTTGTGATGATAATATGGAGAGGGTGAGAACCATGCATGCCACTTTGGGAAGGAAACAGAAAGAGATACATAACAATAAATTAGATTAAATAAGTTATAATGTTGTTTTGATGTTTTTCCTCTCCTGTGACAGGCAGCAGAAGGTGATGCCTCCTTTACAGAGCTCGGAGGAGGAGTACGGGGCCCAAGAATAGTGGAGCATAAAGCCCAGGCTGACTGCAAATCTGAAAAGAATTGGCCAGTATGCTCTGATGACGAATGGGTAAGAGCGAACAAACCTGAAGCACATTCATCACACTTTTTGCTGTGTACAAAATCACGGTCATGGCACAATAGACCCTAATGACATAGATGTACAATGATACAACAGCATGCCTGCAATTCAGAAATTGCTACAAAGGGTTTCTTCAAATTTCTAGATTAACTGAAAATCAAGGATGAAAAACTATGTATTGTTTAGTAATTAAAAAGCTTTCATTGATTATTAATAAAGTCAATTCAGACTACACATATAACCCACTGAATTCAGTCAGACATCACAGCAGGAGCAAACATGTACAGAATCTAGCTGTTGAGCACCCTGTGTGCTAGATTTTAGGCACACAAATCTTAGAAAAAATACACAGCACTGGGTTTCCTAAAAATATATTCACATGTGACAAAGTTGCTATTAATACAGAACAATGTTATTATTGCTAGGAAGTCAAATTAAACCAGCCTCTCCATGTAGCATTTCTGCATAAACAATATGGCATGACAAGCAAACATGGTTGAAACTGGGCATGTGATTATAATTAAATCTCATGTGATAATTAAATTACATGTGATTATAATTAAATCTCTATTAGCAGTAATAATAAAATAATGAACCTTGAGGACCAAATAAGTGACATGGCAGATGTTTCATCTGTAATTTTATTTTATTTGCTATTTCCTCATTTCAGGGCACTAAATGTCCTTCAGGATGCCGGATGCAGGGACTGATAGACGAAACAGACCAGGATTTTGCTGACAGGATAAACAAAATTAAGAAACTGCTTGCGGATAATCAAAACAGCTACAAGACATCAAACATTATTAAACAGGAAATCAATGGCTATCTGGATAGAAATTTGGCCAGTGAGCAACGTGAGTATCATCCACACAAGTGTATGGTCATCTGACTTCTCTAACAATTGCCAAATACAAACAATTGCTTGTTGCATCCTTATTATATAAGACCAAGTGGACTCAAGTAACAGTCACAGAATCATAGAAGGGATCTCGAGGGTCATTTACTCCAGCCCCCTGCAGTGCAAGAATCTCAACTAGCTCATACATGACAGACTAGAATTGTAGGTGTTATAATTACCCATCAAGAGCAACAAAAACTTTCACAACACACTTGCTTTGTATGATTCCACTGTCAAAATAATCTCCTTTCACAAGCTACCTCCATGCATAATCATACAAAGAGGGGAGCAGGATCACACCAGCTGGCGGCACCCCTGGGCCCCTGCACTCAGAGCCAAAGCTCTGTAGAAGGGCACCCACTTCTAGGTGCATGTGCCTACTGGGTCTATATCATGAGAAAGGCTGTAGGCATAGGATTCTTGAACACACGGTGTCAACCTGCATACCCACTGTGACATCAGTTACAGCAGGCCTTTAACAACTGTCTGAGACAATTGGGAGAGAAGCACCCTTAGCCAAAGCCTAATCAGCAGCCTCCCAATTTACAATTATCACATCATCTTCATTAATTACTTTGCTTTTAACCAGGCATGGCTATCTGTTTTGGCGTCAAGAACCACATGGACCCATGGCCAATCCTCCAAGTTGAAACATTATGGCAAATGTGGGCTTGGTCCAGATCTCGCTTCTGAAAGCAGACCATGTGATATACTTTCAAATAATGTTCTAAAATAATTCTGAGGATTTATCAGAGACCCTGTTTCAACAGTGAAAGCTTCATTCTTCAAGGATGAATATTCACTTATTGTCTTAGTATCTACAGTGTAACGACAACAAAAAATGTTTTATTCCTAGATGTGTTGTTGAAGCTGAGCTTAACTAGAGATGTTATGGGTTGAACTGGGGCCTTTTGCATGTAAAGGATGTGCCCTCCCAGTAAGTTGGGCCCCCGATATTCTTCCTGAATATTTATGGCCTAGATATGAGCAGAATTCATGGCTCATTATTACTTTCTTCCAACATTTCTTTAACAAATTCAGATCTAACATGAATGGAATACACAGAAAGGGGGAAATAAAAAAAGCTAGGATTCAAATGGCTACAAAAGAGAGTGCCAGTTCATGCAGCGAGGTTTTTCAGCACCTCTCTCTAAGAGGTGAATTTTGTGGGTTCCAGTGCAGAACTGAAGGTTGGAAGATTAAGTAATAGGGATGCATAATTCAGGCATACATGGATGCATGCGTCCTTGAGCCTAGCAAAAGAGTTGACAGTACCCAAGTGCTTTTATCTATAAATGGCACCCACAGGGCACCTTGATCTATGCTGGGATCATGACAGGGGTGGGTGTGTCTTCAGGAGTGTTTTTCAATGGGAAAGCAGCATGAGGAGGAAAGGTAAACCCTCCCTCACAGATACTGCTGTCCCGATCTGGAGAAAAATACAGTATCATCAAGAGTCACTAAGGTTTGGCCCTACAAGAGCCATTTGCTAATTTCCTCCTACCTAGTGCCCTTATACAGTATAATGTGTTGTTATTATCATTGTAATTCAATTTGTACCTTGAAATAGCTATTGCGGGGAAAGACTAAGCTATTGCGGCTTCTTTTGCTTCAGAAATTGATGATAACTATGGTCAAATATCTGACGATCTGAGAAGGAGACTTGTGACGCTGAAGCAGAGAGTCGCTGACCAAGTTAGCCGGATTAAAGTGCTGCAGAACACCATCCGGAACCAAGTTGTAGAGATGAAGCGTTTAGAGGTAGGCTGCAACTATTTTTTTAAAAAAAATAAAAATAAATTCTTGTTCTGGGCTGAATTCCACCCACTCGCCCTTTCTCAAGGGCATCCATCTTCTGTGAAAGTACAGTACAAGAGGCATTCTTCTCAACTTCTGGTGGAATTGGACAAATTCTAATTCTTTTCTGTTGAGCAATGCCTTACTGGTATAGATGAGGATTTGGCTTCTTTATTTTACAACAAAACCTTTTGGGGTCACTTCAAGCAGTGATGAAACTGCCATCAGCAATAAATACTTAATAAATACTTAATAAATAACTAGCCCAATAAATACTTAAGGATACAACAGCTTCGGCAGACTTAGGAATCAAAGCATGCACATTTATACTGAGGTTGTGGTTTTGTATCTTATACATTGCATTTTGTCTTAATACTTAATACCATAATACTGTAAACATTTGCCAGACTGACACACTTCTCTTCTTCTCCCATTTGTATTTTCACCTTTCCATCTCTGCCTAGGTGGACATTGATATTAAGGTGCGTTCCTGCAAAGGGTCCTGCTCTCGAGCTGTCAGCTACAATGTGGACACCGATAGCTATGACAAGATACAGAAGCTGCTTTTACAGGCCAGTTCCATCAACTTGCAGCCGGCATATCAAGCTGCTCCCTTGAGGGTACTGAAAATGAGACCCCTGAAGGATTCCACTGTCCCTAGCCATTTTAAAACGGCTCCTCTGTCGGAACAAGAAGCAGGCATCATTAATCGTATCAAACTGGTTGAAGTCGTATTGGAAGATTCAGAGGCTGCTGGACAACCACATACTAGCAAGTTAGTCACTCCTGCTTTTGGAGGGGATATCTCTGGCAGAGGCGATACCTCTAGTAGTTTGAAAATAGTCGGGCCTTCTGAGTCTCGTCTCTCCCGTACATGCGTCAAAACCATCACTAGAAAAGTGACCAGAGGTCCTGAAGGTCCCAGAGAAGAGGTTGTTGAAGAGTATAAAACATCTGATGGTTTAGACTGTTTCCCTTCTAAAGATTTAGCCAGAGAAGCAGGAGGCACCACCCACACGAGAGTGACCATTGGGACTGGTGGAAGTGGCTCATCTGACTTTTCTACCCTGCCTCTGAATGCAAAAGAGTTTTTCACCTCAGGTTCTGGTGGCAGAATCCATAGCACAGGGACTGGCAGCCACACATCAACCTTTGAAGGACGCGACGTATTCTCTGACCTTGGCGAGGGAGAAACCGACGACTTCTCCATCTTTGACCAGCCCTCCCCCGACTTCCATTCTCATACAAGTGGCAGCACATCCCATTCCAGGACGGTTGTGTCCAGCAGCAGCAGCAGCAGCAGTTCTAGTGGCTTCAACAAAGGGGGCTCCACTTTCGAAACCAAGTCAATAAAAATCCCATCAGTTGAGCTGCAACATGACGAGAGTGGAGAAGACAGACCTGATTTTCATGCACGCAGCTTGAGTGCAGGAGGAGTGAAGCAGGGAGAAAGCTACACCGGGACAGGTACCCACCCACTGCATGGAAAATAATTATTGAGGGAGCAGCAGTGAAGTGTGCAACCAAACTGACACACAGGTTAAGCGAGTGCAATCCATGCCATTGTTTAAATAATAAGAGCAATGTGTCTGTTGGTTGCCATTTTGGAAAGGTGGGGGACATGGTTTCTCGCCATGAGTAATTGGAGAACAAGGCAGTTGTGTACCTAACGTCATGGGTAATGAAAATGTGCATGTAAGCAATCAGTTTGGGATGGGGGGAGAGTACAAGGATTCGTTCCACTGCAGCCCCAAATTAAGTGTAGCCAGTTGACTTGAGCATGATTACTGTTTGGATTCCTGTGACCTTGTAATAAAGCTTAACCGAAAACTTCTGTCAACCAGATCAACTTTGTTTTTTTAGACTGTGAGGATATCCACCAGAAACACACTTCTGGTGCCCAAAGTGGCATTTTCAGAATCAAGCCAGCAGGAACCACTAAGGTTTTTTCAGTTTATTGCGACCAAGAGACCACTTTGGGAGGATGGCTTCTGATCCAACAGAGATTGGATGGGGCGCTGAATTTTAACCGGACCTGGGAAGACTACAAGAATGGTTTTGGCAGCGTGGATGGGAAAGGAGAGTTCTGGTTGGGCAATGAAAATCTCCATCTCCTGACCCAGAGGGACACTGTCCTTCGAGTCGAAGTAGAGGACTGGGAGGGCAATAAAGGTTATGCAGAATATAACATACACATAAGCTCTGAAGAAGAAGGCTATAGGCTCAGTGTCTCTGATTATGAGGGGACAGCAGGCGATGCTCTTATCAGGGGTTCAGAGGAAGATGGGGTTGAATACACCACTCACAATAACATGAAATTTAGTACTTTTGATAGAGACAACGACCAATGGGAGGAGAACTGTGCTGAGATATATGGAGGTGGCTGGTGGTACAATAATTGCCAAGCTGCTAATCTCAATGGAATTTACTACTCAGGAGGTCAGTATGACCCAAGGAACAATGCTCCCTATGAGATTGAAAATGGGGTGGTCTGGGTGCCCTTCAAGCCCTCTGATTACTCTCTCAAAGTTGTTAGATTGAAAATTCGGCCTATAGAGACACTCTAGATATCAAAGCAGCAACAACAAGAACTTCCAAAATTATATATACCTCAACATTATGTAGTGTATGTCTGATTGTGTGTGCGTTTTTTTTTTTATTATCCAAAACAACTGAATGCAACTGCCTATAAAATAAATGGGTTCACTCAAAAATACATTTCTGGTGTGTTTAAGTTATTTACAAACAACAGCACAAATAAATATTATAAAATGTATGTTGGGGATGTCTTCCTCAGTTAAGCCATTTGTATCTTTAAAGTTCTATGACAAATGTAGTATTAAACAACGCACATTACACACTGAGATCAAATTCAGAACCATTCCTTTGAAAAACCAGTGCTGGCTGAGCAAAGAAAGATACTGTAATCTCCAGTATTTAAGTCAGAAATGGAGAACCCTTTTTCAGCCTGAGGATTTCATTCCCTCATCGCCAACTTTCCAAGGTCCTCGCATGCCAGTGGTGGGTGGGCCCAAAACAAAAGTGGGCATGGTCAAAGCAAGCAAGGACAAAGTAGGCACACATATTGGGGTGACCCTATTATTCAAGAGACTGAGGCAGCAGTCTCAGTCAGCAGATGCTCATGAGTGCACTCTGCACCCACTTAGCTAGCCTGCTTCCCTCAGGTGTTGTTGAAGATGCTGTCCCATCATCAGGATGCCAGTCTGGTTGGCTTTTGAAAATGGAATGGGGTGGAGGGGCACCATCTTGTCCTTTGCCTCAAGCAGCAAAGTGTCTTCATCAATACAACAATCAATAAAACCAGTGTGTGCACAGGCATATCTGTAAATTTCCCCTTTCTCACACAGCTTTTTTCAAGCTTAGTTGCTGGAGAGGTGGTGGTCTTAATGGAGATCACAGCTGAGGAGGGGAGGGTTAACCATCTCCATAAATATTGCCCCCCACTCCACTCTCCATGCAACAACAACAACAACAACAACAACAAATTTATTATTTATACCCCACCCATCTGGCTGAGTTTCCCCAACCACTCTGGGTGGCTCCCAATCAAGTGTTAAAAACAGTACAGCGTTAAATATTAAAAACTTCCCTGAACAGGGCTGCCTTAAGATGTCTTCTGAATGTCAGGTAGTTGTTTATCTCTTTGACATCTGATGGGAGGGTGTTCCACAGGGCGGGCGCCACTACTGAGAAGGCCCTCTGTCTGGTTCCCTGTAGCCTCAATTCTCACAATGAGGGAACCACCAGAAGGCCCTCGGCGCTGGATCTCAGTGTCCGGGCTGAACGATGGGGGTGGAGACGCTCCTTCAAGTATACAGGACCGAGGCCGTTTAGGGCTTTAAAGGTCAGCACCAACACTTTGAATCATGCTCAGAAACATATTGGGAGCCAATGCAGATCTCTCAGAACCGGTGTTATGTGGTCTCGGCAGCCACTCCCAGTCACCAGTCTAGCTGCCACATTCTGGATTAATTGCAGTTTCCGGGTCTCCTTCAAAGGTAGCCCCACATAGAGCGCGTTGCAGTAGTCCAAGCGGGAGATAACTAGAGCATGCACCACTCTGGCAAGACAGTCCGCGGGCAGGTAGGGTCTTAGCCTGCGTACCAGGTGGAGCTGGTAGACAGCTGCCCTGGATACAGAATTGACCTGCGCCTCCATGGATAGCTGTGAGTCCAAAATGACTCCCAGGCTGCGCACCTGGTCCTTCAGGGGCACAGTTACCCCATTCAGGACCAGGGAATCCCCCACACCCACCCGCTTCCTGTCCCCCCAAAACAGTACTTCTATCTTGTCAGGATTCAACCTCAATCTGTTAGCCGCCATCCATCCTCCAACCGCCTGAAAACAACAATTTGCCATTTGCCATGCATTGCCTAGTCAGTTATTTTACTAATAACAGAGTAACTTTCAAAGGTGGATTTGTTTTGGACTATATAAATTATAAATTAGTTCGGTGAAAGCAAGGCTGAGGCGATCAAAACAGAATTAAAAGCAGCTGTAGAACAAATGGGGTTGATCCCTCCTCTCTAAATGTTGGAAGAGAAGCCTTTTAAGGAACAAACTAGATGTTACTTTAATTGCCCCGTCACCAGCCATGTCTGGTTTTTATTATTTACCACCAGCCATGGAGGCCCCTGGTTTTTATTGGGACTGCAGCATGTGGGGATGAATAACCCTCCCCTGAAAAATTCACCCAATGCCCTGCAAATAGCATTAGTAAAAAGGCTCCCATTAGTGATATCCCATGCTTGCTAGCCAGACAATTATAGGAGCATCTATGTTGATCCACCAATACACTTAAATAGAAAAAAATTCTCCGGAATCTCTTATCAGTTAAAAATGAAGGTGGGAGAATCAAATAGCTCAATACTCCCCGACATCAGAAACTCTCTGTATTTAGAAAGTTAACATGTGAGGGGAGATATGCAGGGTGTGTGAGAGAGAGAATGGGGAGGTCTCTGCATGCGTATGATCTCTGTGAGAGAGGTGCACTTGAGCAGAGAGAGCGAGGAAAGATGCTTATGTGAAGTGGGTGTCTGGTCTGTGTGTGGCGAGTGCTTTTGCATACTGTGTGTGTAAGCGAGGAAGTGTGGCGTGGTCACCTTGCATATTTTTTCTGGTACTGGGGAATGATCCTTGATGTTGTTAAATGGCAACAGCATCTGGGTATATATGGATGTGAAATCAATATTGTGTGATCCCCCTGTTCACACAGGGCATCAGGAGGATGTGGCTGACTTCTCAAGATAAGCATGAGGTTTCCGGGATGGCATGGTGGGAACAACGATGACTGTCTCTCTCTAATTTTGTGTTATGCCATCCTCCGATGGCAGCCATTTTGTATTCTGCCATGCCTTCCATGGCAGCCATTTTGTGTTATGCCACACCCCATGGCAGTTATTTTGTGATTGACATCCATAGCACTTGCTCAATATTCAAAATGTGCCGCTGTACCAAAAAAGCTGGTGACCTCTCTTAGTACAACTACCGGTGACAAGGATAAACACGTCTGCAAGTTCTTAGCCTGGGGTAGCCAATGTGGCACCCTTCAGGTGTTGTTTGACTACAATTCCCAACATCCCTGACCATTGGCTATCTGGAGGGCCCCACATAGCTAGAGGGCAAGGACATACTGAACAGGGGGCTGTGAACTAAAGAGACTCTTGTTCTGTAGTCAACCAGAGAAAGCATTGATATCCCAGTATCAATTGTTTCTTGTTAGTTGCATTGCATAATTATAGCCACAGCCGTTTTGTCAGGAAAGGCAGACTTCTGCAGGGAAATGTATAACCGGACAAAGGTTAACTGTTTGGTGACAATACACTTCAGCGAGGTCACATTCAAAATGTCCTGGTGTGCATTAGACATTTTTAGTGCAAATTGTGCAAGAGTGGTTCTGGTCTCAGGTGATTGAAAGGAAGTTGGGTAAAAAGAAGCTTGAAGAAAAAAGAATAAAATTATAGAAAAGCCAATTATTGGAATAATTTTTGTTACTATCATTTATTAAATTTATATACTGCCCTTCGTCAAGAGACCACAGGGCAGTTTACACACCCGTGTTCAGAGACAGCATACCTCTGTCGCCAAACACAGAAACATAATAGGATCTCTGCTGGATCAGGTCAGTGGCCCATCTAGCCCCGTATGCTGTTATCAGAGTGGTCATCAGGTGCCTATGAGACGTCTGCAAGCAGGGAGACCCAACTGAAGAAGCATCAAGGTGAGTTCAGCACCCATTTATTTATTTATTTAATTAACACAGCAGCTCGGTTTGCTTCCCAGAAGCCTCTGGCTCGCCACTTCTGGGGAAAGAATGCTGGACTCAAGGGAACCCTGAACAAATCCAGAAGGACCTCTTACGTTCAGGGGCGCGGACTTATAAAAAATATTGGGGGGGCCCGGGAAAGCTCATGAATAATAAATAAGCTCATGAATATGCAGATAAAGTGGCGCCGCCTCCTTGTGAGCGAATAGGGGAGAGCGTGCTGGGCCTATTAATCAGCTCCGAAGGAAATTGGGTGGAGCTTTTGCTCGGGAGGGAGGGCAGGAGGCATGCAGCCCGACCCTGTGCATTTTGGGCTGGGGGAGGGGCGGCGGTGGCGCTCTGCTGGAGGGGCACCCGAGATTATTGGGGGGGCAGAGCCCCCCCAAGCGAATTTTTGAGGGGGCTCGGGCCCCCTCAGGCCCCATGGAGTCGGCGCCTATGCTTACATTGTGAAGCTTTTCCCACAGAATTTGAGACAAGAACTCATTTCCTCACTCTGAATCTACTTTTGAATGGGCAGGTTGTGGAATTCCCTCCACACAAAGATGCGGCTGGCTTCTTTACGGTACAGCTTTTGTCGCAGCTCATTACCCTGGCCTTTGACAGCTGTGAGGTGTGATTTAAATTGTATAATACTTAAAATTGTATTAGATTTTCATGTAAATTCTTTTATCTGATTTTAAACCGTGTGACGGTATTGCAACTTGCCCTGGGACCTTAAGGTCAAGGGTGTGTGTAAGAAATCCTGTATTAAAGAAATGAAGATAGTGGAGCAGAAAATGTCAATACCATAGAGGAAATATGAGGTATTCAAAAGGTTTTTGTGTTGCCTATCTGTCATAAATGTATCACATGATGTTTTCAAACTATTTCAATGAGGTTAATCCAAGCCAGAAGCTCCTGGAACTACCACCCCTGCAAGGTGGAGGGTTTCTTACTTGGCTTAGGGAAGCTTGTGCAAAGGTTCTGGCAGTGTCCCCAAGCTCTCCTGCAAATTCCCAAAGCTTGGCACCTTCGGGTAAGGGAAATAAATGGAGAGTGGGTTTTCTTCCCCTCTCCCTTTATTTATTTCCCTCCCATCCCCATCTGCACAAAGCTGTGATCACATAAGTAAAATAAGTGTAAGATGTGACTTGCCTGTATAACACTTCTGCTTTTATTCACAGTGCATTTAACCAACATAAACATGGCAGAGTGTGTGTGTTTGCCGGTTAATGTTTTAATGCAGTTAGGCTCAAATATATCATGAAACAGATATGAGCACAAAAAAATTGCCACTGTTTATTTAAATAACCATCACTATTCTTGGATGATTGGTCTAATCTTCATGCTGGCTTTCTTCAGTGAATGCCAGGACCCTTTCCAATTCATCCATACCATGCCATCATCTGTTCCGTGTTTTGCCATTTCTGAGGTATAATGCCCACCCCAGTAGTATCTGCCATTTGGATTGGCGGAATGGCAACGATTGTACCACCAACCACCACCGTCTTCTTTGGAACACTGTTTCTTTGGGTCTGGATTTGGCCTGCGGGGTGAAATATACAAAAGGTGTATTTTACATGCAGCAATAAAAAAGCAAATGCATAATCTTCAAAACCAACATATATTAATTTATGTTATTAACTGTTTTCAGTTCTGAATTTTAAAGTGCCCTGGTGAAGGGTGGGTAATACATTTAAATTAATAATAGTAATGATAATTACAACCATAATAAATGTACTTGTGCACCCAGTAATAGCTGTATTTTCCTTGGACAAAGTAATCTCTATTAATCAACCAGGAGATCATCCCATGGTTCTCCGAATGATGACTTATATAAATTACAGTGGTACCTTGGGTTAAGAACTTAATTCGTTCTGGAGGTCTGTTCTTAACCTGAAACTGTTCTTAACCTGAAGCACCACTTTAGCTAATGGGGCCTCCTGCTGCCGCTGTGCCGCCGGAGCATGATTTCTGTTCTCATCCTGAAGCAAAGTTCTTAACCCGAGGGACTATTTCTGGGTTAGCGGAGTCTGTAACCTGAAGCGTACGTAACCTGAAGCGTATGTAACCCAAGGTACCACTGTATATAGCTTATAACTCTTAACACTAGGGTATTTTTTATAATCTGTTCCAGCCTGACAGCATGATCCTATACATGTCTAATCAAAAGTAGCTCTCCCTGAATTAGAAACACCCCCCCAAAAGCCTGACAGGTGTATCTGTGTGCCCATCAGCCATCGGTGTTCATTTATTGCAATGGTAATAAACTATGCCAGCCTAACAGGTTGCAGCCGTGCAACATTAAGAGTTGCAAAGGAAGCAAGTCATCTCTGGTCATACCCAAATGTGTGTGCCCGAGTACAGTAGCAAACCAAGTGCAAATGCATACGCATACCAGCCATCATTGTCTCTGTCGAAAGTGCTGAAGAACATGCTATTGTGGATTGTCATTGTTCGGTTTTCGCCATACAGCTGCGACGCTCCTTCTAACAAGGCGTTTCCAGCTGTGCCCCTGTAGTTACTAACTGAGAGCTGATACTTGTTTGCTTCCCCCTGAATGCTGAATCCTCCATAGTGTGCTTTAACCTTATCACCATTCCAGTCTTCCAGTTCGATTAAAAGCTCAGTGGGTCCCGTTTTGGTAAGCTGGCTGATTTTGTCATTTCCGAGCCA
Organism: Podarcis bocagei; assembly: GCF_964188305.1. Classification (NCBI taxonomy): domain Eukaryota; kingdom Metazoa; phylum Chordata; class Lepidosauria; order Squamata; family Lacertidae; genus Podarcis; species Podarcis bocagei. The sequence goes on from NC_138134.1 coordinate 39,155,266, forward strand.
ATATTCACCTGTGGTATAATGAAAACACATTGGCTAAAGCAATCTTCAGAAGGGGTTTTAAGAAATTTATTCTTTGTCCTAAATCTGTAAAACCTGAACCAAACTAGGCAGTTCCAAGAATTATGAGAACACCTAGCTGGACAGTGAGTTAAAACCATATGTCATTTTTTTTTAACAACAGAAACAAAGAAATCTTGCTTGTCCCTGCTCTTCTAATCTCCCCAATGCAACCAACAGTCTTTTATTGATTTATGTAAAAGGAAAGTTCAGAGACTGTTAAGACAGCTACAGAAAACACTTCTTGACACTGTTTTGCTGTGCAAACTTTATGCATCGATACAAAAAGGAAGCAAAGGTAGTCAAAAGTGGCAGGCATTAAGGCGGCAGTGTTTATCAAACCTGGGTCTCCAGTTGTTGTTGGACTACAACTCCCATCATCCCTGACCACTGGTCCTGCTAGCTAGGGATGATGGGAGTTGTAGTCCAATAACAGCTGGAGACTCAACTTTGAGAAATGTTGTAATGATGAAGGCATTCATTAACACAGCCACTTGATCCATGTGGCTGCAAGTACAGAGGAAGATACATTATATCGAGTGGAACTATTGACCCACTTTGCTCAGTGCTGTCTACACTGACTGGCAGCATCTGTCCAGGGTTTTTGGCAGGGGACTCCCCCAACCCTACCCAGAGAAGCTGGAGAATGAACTTGAAACCTTTCACATACAAAGCAGATGGTCTACCACTAAGAAATGATGCAACTCCCAAGTTGCAGTATGTCTTCTCACATTCTTCACCAGCCAAAGCAGCTGATAATAGTTCATTAATAAGAGGCTGCTCAGAGTCAAGATTCTTACCAGGGGTGTCACAATAGTTCTTTCCACCACTGGATGCAACATTTCCAAACCCTTTTTTATAGGAATCCCATGTTCTTCCAAAGTTAACACTGCCATCTTGGCGGTTTTGAATAAGAAGCCAGCCTGGAAAATGTAAAAGGATGCAAAAATCACCAGTCATTAACCAAAACGAAGGAAATAATAAGAAGAAATATGCTGGCACAGGTCATTTTTGTGTATCATCAATATGGCCTCAGTAATTTCTGTCTCAGTGTGTCTGAATGTACTCATATATAGAGGACTTCAGTAAAATAAATAGCTGCACATTTGTCTAAAGAACATGCACAGTCTATTTGGACATTCTCATATCATTTCAATAGCAGAACTTGTCAGTGGATCATTGCTTGTGTAACAGAATGATATCTGCTAGAAATAATGAGATTTTAGCAACTGATTTCTCATGGGGTCAGATGCCCACTCTCTGGATTATAACCTGAGATTTTTACCTTGCCCATCTCGAGATGGGCAGGATATTTAATACCAAAATATGCAACTATGCTCTAAAAATATATCATCACATCAAGGGTGGCACATGAGATTTCAAAGTGCTAAACTTTGATGTGATAGTATCCATAACACATAAGCTACTGGGGGTGAGGTAGGGAATCTTCTCAGAATTGAATTCCGGCCGTCGTTTGAGAGAATGTGCATCATGCTTAACTACCAAATACTTTATTTCAAAGTTAAGTTGACAGGCTGCAACTGTTTTCTTGTTAACGCAAAAGCTGCAGGTGCAATACAGTTGGTGCAAATTTCTTTGCCACTCTTTCGGTTCTCTTTGCTCAACACAGTAGCAGCTTCAAATGGGCAGCTTCAGTGAGTCTTCTCCCTGAATAGCCTCCCCTCTCTCCTTGCCACTGTCACTTGGATTTGTTCTCTCCCTCTGGGACCAATCCACACCACTGCCTCCTTCACCTTGCTCTTATCTCTGTTTGCATCCTGGAAGGGGCAGATGATCAGGCAGGAACAGCACAGGTGGGGAGGGGCAAGGGGTCCTGGAAATCAGCAAGGAACTCCTGTGAGGCACTGGCCCAACTCACCTCCATTGTCTGTTTTCATGTCGCAATAAACTCTGTATGGTTTGAAAAAAGGATCCGGTTGGACGAGATACATCTCAGATGTTTCACCTCCTTTTCGAATTATGTCTTCGCACTCTGCAATCAGAAAGCCATGATATATATTGCTGAGCAAGCTACAAAAATCTTTCCCTCCCCCAATAGCTTGGTATTAGTAGAACCAATTACATACAAGCATAAAATTGTTTACTGCCTCCCACTTACTTTCTAAAGGATGAATTAAATCGAGAGGATGAAAGGAAGGAAATAATACTGTACCTGTACTGTCCCACTCACATCCCTTTGTGTTTAGGGTCCACACCCAATACTTTTGGGGATCCTACTGATGTGAAAAGTCTTTCCTCCACCCGTTTTGTTAAAATACAAGGTTCCCTCAGTAGAATGAGGTAATAAGAGATTTTCATTAGCTTAAGCCAGCATGTCAGTGAACCAATTACCATGAGGGCCATCAACCATTTGGGAAGAAAGGAGAGGAGAACAGCAGGCAAGTTGGCCTTAGGCCAAGAATGTGGAACCTGATGCTCTCCAGACATTGCTGGACTACAACTTCCATCATCCCTGACCATGCTGGTCAGGGATGGTGGGAACTGAGAATCCAACAACAACTGTAGGACCACACATTCCCTGTCACTGTCATAGATCTTGGGATGAAGTTACAGGGCTGCTGTAGCCAGACCATCACCAGCCACAATGGACACAGAACCTGTAGCTGGGGGTCAGATTGCCCTGCTCTTTATTTGGTGGTCACAAGAGATGCCTCATTGGAGATGACAGCGCGGTGTAAGGGTCTCTGTGAATGTGCCGGTGGCACGCTCAAGGCTGCCTGTGCATCTGTCAAACTGCGGAGCAAGACAAGTCAGGGAAGAGAGAGATTACCTTTGCCCGACACCACAGGTATATTGCATGAAACTGTACAGGGAGTGCGACAGTCTTGCAACTGAGAAGTGACAGTTTTTTGCAGCTCTTGTATTTTCTTTTGCAAACTATCCACAACTGAACGAAGAAGTCGCAGGTTAGTTGGGATGTTGCTGTCTAGGTTATCTTTGATGAAAGTGTAGTGCTCCTCAACCTCCTTGTTGTATTGAGAAATTACATTCTGGTTATCTGAAAAAAAACCAAATTCATGTATACGTTTTTTAAAAAAAACTGCTAACAGAATAAAAGAGCATTTATTGTGTCAGTACATAGACCATAGTAGACTTTTTTCACCCAATAGGCTAGTAATCCGACACTGACTCCCACTGCCCTCGCATTCCTCTGCTGCATCCTTTGTGTATTTCTTTAGATTGGAAGCACCTTGAGGCAGAGAACTGACCTCTCATTCTTTGTAAAACAGCATCAGTGTTAATAACACATCCTACTCAGAGTAGACCCACTGAAGTTAATGGACATGACTAATTTAGGTTCATTAATTTCAATGGATCTACTCTGAGTGGGACTTAAAGGTAAAAGGACCCTTGACAGTTAAGTCCAGTCACAGACGACTCTGGGGTTGCGGCGCTCATCTTGCTTTATTGGCCAAGGGAGCCGGCGGACAGCTTCCGGGTCATGTAGCCAGCATGACTAAACCGCTTCTGGTGAACCAGAGCAGTACATGGAAACGTCGTTTACCTTCCCGACGGAGCGGTACCTATTTATCTGCTTGCACTTTGACGTGCTTTCGAACTGCTAGGTAGGCAGGAGGAGTAGGACTTAGCCGCATATATATGGAGGGTACAATAGAAATAATAAATACTAATATGTTATAAGCCATGATCAAGATTTGACTTCTGCTTTATCTCCTGGACAAGCACTTCAGATGTTTGTAGATGACATCTGCCTATCTGGTCCAGCATGCAAGTCAGGAATTATTACCCTGATTGGAGATTAATGGCTGGCTGATATGATCAAACTGCCATACTGCTAAATGTGTCATTTTCACACATGGTTCGTACATTCCAATCCCAAAATAAGTCTATTCAAAATAGACAGCAGTGTTTACGTTTAAGAGGGAAGCTTTTAATGTTTAATAAGTTATTGTATTTTAGTGTTCTGTTGGAAGCTGCCCAGAGTGGCATCATCATCATCATCATCATCATCATCATCATTATTATTATTATTAGCTATTTTTATGTCTGATTTTAATGTCTCTGCTTTTTTCTATTTTTGTTGTGTAAGTCACCTTGAGACACCCAATTACAAAAATACAACTAATACATAAAGGTAGGAACTAAAACATTTTTAAGTGTGGTCATGAATGTGCCCTCTGGTGGTCTTTATTATCATTCATCCTTCTCAAGAAGCCTTTCAGGATACCCAGAGCGAGGCAGTTTTGCCTATGTATTGATTTGCAGCACGTGATAAATGACAATAGCAGGGTTTACCTAGTACTTGTTTCTGTTTCTTTGCTAGCCTCTCATCCAGCAGATGGGTATAAGAATATATAGTTGAAGTGGACTGCTCTAGCTTCTGCACTTTGTCTGTTAGATCCTGCACAGTTGGCTTCACCGTCCTTTCCTGTTTCAGCAGCGCAGTCCGCAGCTCACATCCAGTTGGGCATAAGACTCCCTTTAAAAAGTGCGCGCACACAAACACAATGCAGCTGAAGGCAGTAGGTTAGAGTTAACAGGACATTAAGTACATTTTTTTAAATTCAATGTGCATGCTTTTTAAAAAAATTATGCAAGTAACGATGCCATCCCATAGTGCTTGGGTGTGCATGGAGTTCTGAATGGGTAAAAAAGAGAGAGACACATAATTGGCCCTGTCTATCTGATTGCTTAATTCATACATGACCATGAGTGATATGGAATTGAATCACAAGAAGGGTAAAGGTAAAGTTAAAGGTAAAGGGACCCCTGACCATTAGGTCCAGTCGTGGCCGATTCTGGGGTTGCAGCACTCATCTCGCTTTATTGGCTGAGGGAGCCGACGTACAGCTTCTAGGTCATGTGGCCAGCATAACTAAGCCGCTTCTGGCGAACCAGAGCAGCGCACAGAAACACCATTTACCTTCCCACCGGAGTGGTACCTATTTATCTACTTGCACTTTGACATGCTTTTGAACTGCTAGGTTGGCAGGAGCAGGGACTGAGCAACGGGAGCTCACCCTGTTGCGGGGATTCGAACCGCCGACCTACTGATCAGCTAGTCCTAGGCTCTGTGGTTTAACCCACAGCACCACCCGCGTCCCTTCAAGAAGGTTACCTCCACAGAATTTAAAGCATATACAGATCGTGCATACAAAGTAGGTGCTAACAAATCAATTAATTGGCTAGCCACACATTTGTAGCTGGTTTTGTCATAACAGATGGCTAGTAATTGGGAGAGATAAAGAATAGTATGTCTGTGTTATGATGTGTAAACAAGATGAGTTCTTAAGCCATTAAAATAGCTATTGTTTAAAAGCAGCTGCCATATAAATACCTGATGGCCACACAGATGTTTCACTACAGACCCGGCAAAGTAGCTCTGATGCAAGCTCCCCAGCAGTGCATGTTTGTAATTTTTGAAATATCAGGATTACAGCCCAAAGCAAACCAACAAGAAATGGACTGATAAGCACATATACTTTCCCACCAAAGTGCTTCCAAGAGGTAGCCTTATCAAACAGGATGAAACCTACTACTTGCTCTTAATCATTATTGTCCCACCACAGTAGTAATGCACATAAACCTACCAGCTCTTCCGACATATGTTTGCAGCCTCCATGGTCAGGGAATGCAACCTGCTGTCTTTTTCGGCCAGCCGCAGGTGGTTTGGTTGGACGAGCCCGATATCTAAAGCCACTACTGGGAGGAAGAGGAGCTGGACGGAGAGTTGGATATGGCTCCCGTTTTTTGTTCAGTGGCCTGTGACCTCGTGCATCTACTCCATCACCGTCAACCTGTTCACCGACGGCAGTGGGAGGATAAATAATCCTGTTACTGTTATAATCTGCAAACAATTTACATTATAAAAAGAATACATCATGCATCTAACAAAGTATTTATTCCTCCACAGTTTTGTTCATTTTCCAGCTGCTCTCTCCTGTATAGTTTGGGGTGGGGCCGGGGCTGCGTATTTTTAAGGTTTTTACAGATGTTCTTAATGGTTTAAAATGTTTTCATCTATTTTACTTATTTTTCTTTAACCTGTACTGTTATGCTGCTTTGTCGTGTTCCATCTGGGCTCCTTTGGCAGGAATGGCAGGATGGAAATTGAATAAATAAAGCTGGTAGGTTCACATGTAACGCTAAGTCATAGTTAAAACAAACTAAGGTTTGTAAGCCAACAACAAGCCATGGTTTTAGATTGTGGTTTGTTGGCAGCGAATAAAGCACAGTTAAGCACTGGGCAGGGTTTATGTGTAATACTAAGTCCTGGTTTAATAAACCATGGGTTGGTATTATGAACAAACCAGGCCTACTTTAGTATTTTGGACTGGAGCAGGGGGCACAGGGGTCATCAAGGAAGCTCAGAATAAAACTGTATGCAGAAATCTGTGGTTGGAGGCAAGTAAATTCTTCAATATATTTGACATTCTTTTGAAACCCATTAGGGGATGGGGAAATCACTTAGCATGTGATCTGGAGAATAACAGCAGATAGAGAAATGCCTGCCTATTTATTATTTGCTTGCAAATGCATCCTTCCCAGCATATTTTTAAACTAAAAAAAATTGCATTGAAATGTGCAGTTTGGTCCTAACAATTATGAGTTTTTGTGCTTAAAAATACATAAAGATGCATAAGGAATAGGGCTAATGTTCCTTAGATATTCCTAACCTAACATCCCAATGAAATGAACAAAACCTGAGAAAAAATAAATCCAAAAGCAATGGAAGGCAAAAATCAATTTTAAGATAAAATGAGATAATATATTACAATACAAATAATTACCCATTGAACTTCATTCAAAAGATTAACTGAATTCACAAAAGGTGACAGTGTTCCCATAGACAAAGTTCATATGCTATTGAATTGTCATGTTAGAGAAATTTTCTTCCCCCTGATGGTATCATGTCCTTTTCAGTATCTTACGTGGAAACAGTCAAACTATACCTGAATAATCCCATGAGGACCAGCAGGCTTTCCTCACCCCACCCGCCAGCTTTATTTCAAGAAATGAATGATAAATGTCTCTGGAATGGCAATATTAAATAAATTCTTAAATTGGAGGTAAGTGCATTTTTTTCACACACACAATTATTTGACAGCAAATTATAAGCAAATATATAAGTTTCTGGAACGGAATCCATAATTGTAACCATTATGTGGTTTGTTTTTCTTTAATTAAGAAGAAAACTCGGTCTTACCGGAGCTGCGGTTGTGGTTACCTATATAAAGGAAAAGGGAAGAAAGAAGGGAAAAGGATCAGCATTAATTACACATAACTCAAGAATTCAACCCTTCTTTCTTACATGTTTAATTTGCAAATTATTATTTCCTTAATGCAAATAAAATGGTATTCGGTTTTGCCTCTATTTTCTGAAATCTAAACCAAAAATGCGAACACATTATTATTATTATTTTTTAAAAAAACCTTTATATTCTAACCTCCTCTTCATCATCATAGTCAACAGCAGCCTGGGATTTAACGACGACGACAACAGAAAGGAGAAACAGCAACAGTAGTTTCATGATTTTGGATTGCGTGAGCATCTTAGCAGCTTTCCTCCCCTCTGTAAAATCAGAGAAAGCAAGTCAGTGATCATATATAAATGAATCAACCTGAAGTATCTTAGCCGGTTAACGATAGGTCTGCCGTCCCACACACTGTTAATATTTAACCTAAATGTTCAGTTTGTGCCTGGACAAAGTCTCCAGTTGAGCAACATCTTCTGCTATGTACCGTCTTCAATGGAGGACAAATAGGTGTCATTTAAATATAGCCCTGTTCATTTGCGGAAATTAAAAATGTTGTAGTCGTAAGAAATTGGGTAAAGAAAACAGACTAGCAGTGTTTGCAACTGTAATCAGGGTCTTGATAGTCTTGTTCCTTCGTCTCCTTTTCGCTCTTCAGGTCTCAGCAACCCTGACCCAAAGCTATGTATAACTACATTGTCTCAGATCTAAAGAAAGTTAAATGTCATCCTTTAAGTCCCGTTGAAATCAATAGGGAGAGTTATTTGTTGTGACTATGCCCCATTAATTCCTATGTAGTTGGTCTTTCCTTTACTCGCGTGTAGTTTCAAGTCTGTTACTGTAATTTTACATACCCTTACTGTGGTTTTTCATACTTTGAAATGCTAACCTGGTCTTCAAATGGCATTGCATGCTGCCCATCCTAAGCCACATCATCTCCATTTTAAAAAGTGCAATTTATCCTTCAACCTTAAGTCTCACTGTGCAACAGATCAGCAGCTTTGAATGCTTACACAATGAGAAGAGCTTGTGCAAATCTTTAAGCCAACACAAATCTTTAATCTCCAGCCAACACAGGAGATACGTGTGTGACTTATTTCCTTTTTTCCTGACATGGCTCTACTTGGAGAATGGCCATAGCTCAATGGTATAGCATCGGCCTTGCATGGTGAAGATCCTAGTATCTCCAGGAAAGGGTGGGAAATACTCCTGCCTTAAACCTTGGAGAGCCATTGCCAGGCAGTGCAGATGAGCCAGATGTACTGATGGTCTGACTCTGCATGTGGTAGCTTCTATGTAAGTTATGCCAGCTTCAGGAAGTCTGATCCTGGGGTCCAACAAACATACAGAGATGGTCTCTGTCCTACCAGTGGACATACTTTGGGGCCTAATATTGACTACTATTAGTGAAAGAACTGCCAGCGGTAACTCTAAGCCCACAGAAATATCCATGAGCATAGTCGTACCTTGGAAGTTGAACGGAATCCGTTCCGAAGTCCGTTCAATTTCCAAAGCATTCGGAAACCAAGGCGCGGCTTCTGATTGGCTGCAGAAAGCCCCTGCAGCCAACCAGAAGCTGTGTCGGACATTCGGGTTCCAAAGAACAAACCGGAATACTCACTTCCTGGTTTGTGGCGTTCTGGAGCCAAAACGTTTGACTCACAAGGCGTTCAGGATCCAAGGTACAACTGTAGTTGCTAGAATACCAGTTGATAGAATAACAGCTGTGGGGAACTTCAGAAGAGTGCTCTTGAGCTCAAATCCTGTTTGCAAGCTTCCCAAAGGCATCTAGTTGGCCTGTGTGAGAACAGAATGCTGGACTAGATGGGTCATTGGTCTGCTCCAGCAGGCTCTTCTTATGTCATAATGTCATGTAAATACCGCTTCCCAGAACAGCAGTTGGAGCACACAGGATAAAAACAGAAGTGTGTATATAGCCGAAAACTTGACTATCTGGAGATATTTAACACTATTTAGCAAATGTATAGACATACAAAATTGTGCTATTCTTGGAACTCTCACTGAGAGTTCAGTGGGACTTACTCCCAGGACCAGAGTTGTTGAAGCTCAGACTTTGGGACACCCATTCCTGAACATATTTATCTATTATTTATTGGCTTGTCTCAGCCTAGGAGTATGTGGAAATGGAGCAGTGAATACAAATGTCCCACAAATCCACCTAACCCCGCTCCCACTAAGGCAAATAAAAACCACCACCATTAACTCTGGCTATAGCCATTAAAAGCCAGAACAAATAAAAATGTCTCCCAGCACTTCTTGAAAATGATTATGTTCAAGCCTTGAATATCCATGGGATGGAAATTACACAATTTTAGGGCAACACCAAGAACCTCTCTTTGCATGTCCTTGTTGTTCAAATATGGCAAATAGGTGACACAGTATGTTCATTTCCTTGAATTGTTATGAAGTACGTTGCTTTTTCTTTTTTTGATGAGGCAGGAAAACCATCTTAGCAATTATTGGAAGGTACAGTAATTCATTCTACTGAGAGAGAATGTGTAGCAGATTCTTCTAGCTCAAGAGGTGGAGGTAAAGAGTTTTTTTAAAAACAAGAAAATGTTGGCTGACATTTTCCTTTTCCTAGGCTTTCCTCTTGTTTACCTATATATTTGGACAGTGGAGAACAGAGACCCTAAACTGCATCGTCTGCCTTGTTGGTTTGTTCAGTCATGGTGCAATGCCCTGCTTTGACTGATAAGCCAAGGCCACTAGTTAGTGACTCTCAGATCAAATGATATGTCTGTGTGCAGCTCTGCAGAATTCTATGAGTAGGCCACAGATAAGCCACTGTGTTTGTGCAAGAGGGGGCTCTTTACTGGTTGTTAACTTATTTAGAAATGTCCTTTCCCCCCAAGCAGGGTTGCAAACCTACTCTGTCTTTTAAAACAGCAGTGCAAACATGAAATCTCTCTCTGACCCACTCAAAGTGTAGTCTGAAGGCAACAAATATTTGTAGTAGTTTCTCGTAAGTGAGAATACATCATGACAATATGCTGGAAGCAAGCAAGCACCCACACACCCACTTTTAAAGATTAATGTGTGGGATGCTTCCTGTTTATTTTCATCAGCTGAGTTAACCCGGTTGTGAAATTTAGCATGGAACTTGAACGAAACAATTAAAAAAAGCTCTGAAAGCTCTCCAGAAAAGTGGGACTCATCAAACAAATAAACAAACAATTTAAAAGACTTCTGTCCATATCCAAAATAGTTAGCTTTAAAAATATTTGGAAGAAACTATAATCTGATACGATCTGGGATTTGTTTGTTTTTTGAAACTTCTTGGAAGGAATTTGAATCTTGGCTATCTCTAGCTCTAAGGGCAAGCAAGGATCTTTTTTAGAAACAGTGCAGCTGCATTTCTACACATACCGGTACATGCCTGGCAGCATGCATATTTGCTCAGAAGTAAACCACATTGAGCTCATTGGGGCTTACTCACAGATAAGAATGTATAATATCAGAGCCAAGCAAATCTTGCCAGATTTCTAATGTTAAGAAAACAGAATCTTTTTCTTGAGGTCAATGAAAAGCTAACTCATGCACTCTTCTGTTCAGAATCTGTAACTACACTTAGTGCCCTCTGAGGTACAAAACATAACTGAAGCCATCCGATTAAACTTGTCCACAGATGTAGTGGAACTCAGTTTTACAATAATTATTACACAATGCTGTACACACGCACGCACAAACATTCCAAAGCCACTTTTGAAATTCATTATATTCAGTGTATCTTGGCGGTATGGGTGCTGCCTTGAGCACAATATTCACATTTTTATTTTCACAAATTTGCTTTAAGCATTATTCAGTAGCAGCGTCAGAAAAAACTTGGTGGGCAAGAATAGAGTTGCCACCATTTCTGCAGAGCAAGCAGCAATGCTAACAAGGTATGACCTCTCAGAACTTAATTTATTTACTACACAAAGGTAGAAACAAATGATTTAAAAAAGCAAAAATAAGTAAAAATCCACAAACAATAAATTACTGCAGTGACCCAGGGAAAATTAAAATATGTTACTATACCAGTAGTGAATGCAGCCCTCAATATGAAAAAGGTTCCTCACCCATGATATAAATAAAGGTGGCATTTGAACTGCTGTAGTGCATTACGGTAGTTTCAGCACAGGGATAGTCATACCTCGGATTATATACGCTTCAGGTTACATACGCTTCAGGCTACAGACTCCGCTAACCCAGAAATAGTGCTTCAGGTTAAGAACTTTGCTTCAGGATGGGAACAGAAATTGGGCTCCGGCGGCACAGCGGCAGCAGGAGGCCCCATTAGCTAAAATGGTGCTTCAGGTTAAGAACAGTTTCAGGTTAAGAATGGACCTCCAGAACGAGTTAAGTTCTTAACCCGAGGTACCACTGTATAGCATTCATAGGAAGCTGTGTTATGCCAAGTCAGACCATTGGTTCACCTGGGTCAGTACCATCTGCACTGATTGGCAACTGCTTTCCACGGGTTTTATCCGTCTATCCAATGAGTACCTTTTGCATGCTAAGGATGTGATAATTGCTGAACCACAGCTCTTCCTGGTTACTTCCCAACACTGCCAGAGTTTAATGCCTTTGGAAAACTATCCAGCATCACTGATGTACATGGATTGGAGCAGCCTTATTCCCACTAAGTTTAAAGGGATTATTCCAAAGGACTGCAGCTTCAGTTCATCAGGTAACACAGGAAAATCCAATCTGATACCTTACCCTGGCACTCCGGTCATGTTCTGCAGCCTTACTCAAACGGAATTGATTCCTGGATCACACCAAAATATGTTTCAGATGAGTAAATAACAACAATGATAAAATGTGTGTTTGAGTGGGAGGGGGTGTTATTCTTGTTTTTATTACGTATTTTGTCTTTTTCATTTTGTCTTTTTATTTTACTCTGTATTTTACTTTGTATTTTACTCTGAAATCTATGGATAAAGGGCGATATACAAATTTAATTAAATAAATAAATAATAATAATAATAATAATAATAATAATAATAATAATAATAATAATAATGTTAGCAATGGTCCTATGGCTCTGTGGCTTTCAGTTTCAGAGCTCCTGATTATAAAATCACTGAAAGGCGTGACGTCCCGTAGGTGTTTCTATGAGAATGGCTAATGGGAAGAGAAACAGAAACATGGGGGTTTGAAGCGCATCCTTCTCACGCGCTTCCCTGCAAGTCCTACGGGGACTCGCTCTCTAGCCAGGCGCAGATGGCATACGGCAAGGGCATGAGGCTGCCGCCACACTGACTTGAGCCATCAATTCATCTCTCTCCGGTTCTCAGCCCCCTTTGCCACGTGCGGGGTTCCCGTTTCGAGCGGGCAGCCCTCCAGTGACGCCATCAAGCGAGCGCCAGGCACTGGGTGGAACCGAAGAGGTTCCGCCCTAAACGCTACCCCGCGCAGGCGCGGCAGAGGGAACAGCGCGTCAGTTCCGGCGCGGCGAAGGCAAAGCACCGGAAGTGGCGCCTTCTTGCTAACGGGCCTGCGTCCGGCGTCGGTTTTGCCGCGGTTTTCGCTGAATGACCAGGTGGTTGTAACTGAGGAGGCTGGCACCATGGTGGAGGTAAGAGGGCGGGGGGGGACTGCCGAGGCTCGTGGCGCGACGAGTTGAGGGCCGTTTCGCTCCTTCGCGCCGCTTTTTTTTTGGGGGGGGGGGCTCAGCTGCGCGAAAATTAGACCCTTTGAAATCAGCTGGATGAGGCAGTTGCTTGTCTTCGGTTTGGGTCTGCCTTCCTCCAACGCCGGCTGTGCCTTAGAAAGGGTCGAACCGGAGCTTGTGTGTGCCGGCGAGAGTGAGGAGCTTGGAGAGTTGCGTTCAAAAGCCTTCCCGATGTTGGCTTGGAGGAGGGTTTTCACACATTCAGGGTGTCTTACAGGCAGTCATATAGTAAGCGTGAAACGTGAAGGTAGTCATGGAAAAGATCAATAACGAGTGTTGACTTGTGGAAATGGCAAAAATTTAACTGGGAAGGTCAGAAATCGAGACGACAAGAATGGGAAAAGTTTATAGTTTATTTACAAGACCACTGTAAGCAGGTTAAAACATTGGCAAAACTGTAATCACACTTGTCAAGTAACAGAAAGTGGATAATTTAGGACAAAAATTTGGGTAAATATTGATACACAGTTGTAAATATAATCATTAGGACCCATGGAAGGGATGGGGGAAGTCAGGAGATTCAGAGTAATCTCAGTACTGTATTTGGATTTGGAATTGTTTTTTGTTACGTGTACCTTTTAAAAATCAAATATATATTTTTAATAAAAAAATGAGTGTTGAGTAGACTTAATCACACTTCAGAAATAACACTTCATGGATTCCATCAGTACACGAACTAGCCCATCTTTCTGGCATTCAAACATGCCAGTGAACGTCCATCAGCGATAGTAGGTAGCTAAAAGGGCTCTCAGGTGGTTCTGGATTTAGGAATGATGCAGGAATGTTTGGTTGCTGCTGCTTTACCTTCATCTCGTGATAAAGACTGAAGAATTTTATATATCTTCTGAGTAAGAAAAAATTGTTCATTTGAAGAGTGTATGCCTTGTATGCAGAAGGCCTCCCAGACCTAAAAAGCATCTTTGGTAACAGGACTAGGAAACCAGAAAGATCTGAGACCATGGAGAGTTACATCCATAATAAGCAGTGCTGACAGTACAGGCTATATGCATAGTGTTAATGTTTTTCCATTTCCTCGGATACTGAGTTTTTTTTTACCCTCAAAGGTGTTTTTCTACACCCAAAAATAAATAACACTTGGTGAACTTTTGTTTGCTTACTCATGGAAAGTGACAGGAAAACTGCATTTTCTTTTTTAAAACTGGGGCAGTAACGTTGGGAAATCCTTGTGCCTGGTCTGAGCTTTATTGATGTGCTGTGCTTACATGCTCATAATCTTTTTTAAAAAGCTGCAATTATTTCCAGATCTATTTCCTTGTAAAATAAGCTGTCTGTAAGGCACACACATACTGCCCAAGTGCTGTTCTTTTTTTATTCCTCAAATACCTGACTGAAAACACAGGTCAGGCAATAAGAAGTGGAACACTGTTGTATCCATCTTGCCTGTACACATGCATAGAGGGATGCTGCTATTACATGCTGGGTTATGCTTGTATGGGGCCCATGTGAGATAATTATCCCATGATAAACCATGTTTGTGGATGAATTAACTGAACAAAGAGTTCTAGAATATTTAGCTTTTCTGCATTTTGCTACCACTCAGACAAAAGTGAAGAGCAGGGGAAGAAGTTTGTGTTATAACTAAGTTACTATTTATCCAGATCACCGCCAGCTTCTAGGTTTCAGACCCTTCTTTCCAAGTACTAAAGGTACTGGTCTGGTCTCATTCACATGTCAAGTTAAGCCAAATTGTGGCTTAGGATGCCAACTAAGTGGCCCTGCATTAATACAGGAATGCTAGTCTCCATCTTGCAACAGTGCAGCCAGAGGTCTTAACTTTACATGGGTGCAAAAGCTGTGGGTGTAGTACTGTGCAGGGTCTTGCACAAATTGGGTTTGATGGCAGAGGGACAGTGCACCTGACAGCTGTCCATTTATGTCAGATTTGGTATCTCATTTTGCAGCCCTGAAAAGTTTGAAAGCTTGTCTTGAAGCACAAACTCTAACCAATACAGAGCCTTGTAGGATAAACAGCATAATGCACCTTTCACCAAAGTGGCAAGAATATGAATGACACGTCTCACAGACATGCAGCCTCTACATCCACAATTTCTCTGTGTGTTAGAACATGGGAGTCATTCCCAAACAACATGGGCCAGCAAAGAGATTTGGGGAGCACAAAGTGCATACAGAACATTAGTGTTAAGGGAGAAGAGAGAATGAAGGATAGGATAAGTAAATGCAAGTGCCCATTTTCCTAGCTGGAGAGTAAAATCAGGTTGGCAAAATTGCTGTTAAGATGTTTAAAAGAGGCAGAGATTTTATTTATGGTGTAATGGAGTATGGAAGCAAAACAGTTTCATCTGCATGGTGAACGGCTATTGAAGTAATGACTGCATGATACTGAATAACATTCTTTGTTATTAAAAGTAGTTGGGGTTTCATGTGTGAACCCAAATACTTCCATGCATCCATATATGATTTTGGGTGCGAATGGGTTTAGTAGGTGCTTTTGTTAAGGAATAACTGACTGGGACAAATGTGTACACCCCACTTCCACTGCATTCGAGCATGCATCAGTTCCTTGGTCTTTTATTCATCATTTGTTGGTCATAGCTGCTTTGTCACATAAACAAGGTAGGAAATTCCAGCACCACCAATGTAATTGACATTGGCTTCCCAGTGTAGGATAATAGTAAAAAGCAGTTTAATGTGGCCTCTGTATTAACATTAGCATGCTAGCCTGATCAACCAAGCAAGTAATAGTTGATTGGAGCCAACAAAAAATGAGAAACAGTTCTCTGACTGGACGTGCAGAAAGCTAATGGATCATGTTTAATGTTCTGTAAATAATGTCCTCACTCTGTTTGTTTTTATCCAGTTTTACAATGACAATAAATTTAGGGGAACTCTGGCCTCTAAATGTATATGAAAGGTGACTTGCCAGAAAGGAAGTGCAGAGCTTTTATGTTTGGATTTACACCCAGTTCACCCTAGGATGGAAAACAGACTTTTGACCAAAGCATTAGTCTAATGTCTTTGATCTTGACACTCCGGAAAGGAAGAAAGTTAACTTAATACTTCATTTGGAAAGTTCAGTCATAGTTTTTAGCACTTAGCAGATTCTGTTGCAGAGTAAACAGGTACTTATTAGGATGGGGGCAAGAGCTATGCTCCCTTTTCTCATTTGTTTTTGGTACTTTGCCTTCTTTTTGAATGGGGGTAGGGAAAATGAGCTACACTTGTTCTAAAGGAGAACAAAATAAAGTCAAGCTAGCCATGTATGCATAAGTACTGTTAGTCTAATACCCTTTATTGGACTCAATTAGAACATCACAATACTAGTGAAAGTAACATTTATGGGTTATATTTTTCTAAGCACACATACTACTGCAAACTATTTTGAAAAACATTGTACATTTTAGTCGCTGTTGTACTTCTGTTTATTTCTAGGACACATTTCTTTTATATACTGTAAATTAAAACAAAACTAGAATTGCATAACAATGTTAACAAGCAGCTAAAAATACATACCAAAGAAGTTCACCAAAACAAAGTATTTAGTAAACATTATTATTTAGTAAAGATGTATTAAGTACATACATACTTACCGTAGATAGTTAAACACAGTGAATTGTATCCAACTCAATTATGCTCAAAATAGTCCCATTGAAATTTTAATGATACAAATACAATGCTCAGGTCGATCACGATCTACTGGTAGATCCCCGCGAGGTTTTGCTAGATCGGGGTCAATCTCTGGTCCCCTTTCCTTAGCATCGCTAAAACTGACTCCTGCCCCGCACCCTCGTCCCGCCCTCCATTGTTGTTTGATCTCTGGAAGGTAAGACGGAGCTTTCTTTGTGTTGCTGTTTTCATTCATAGCGCTCTTTTTGTGAATGACTTTACCCCTTTGTCCCTTGTCTTTAACCCCCCAAAAAACGGAAGTCCCCCCAAAAGCTATATTTTTAACCCATAAAAACTTTGAGCTGAACCCCCCAAAAACGGGGGTAGATCACCGCCAGTTTTTAATTCTGAAAGTAGATCACAGTTTCTTGAGAGTTGGCCACCCCTGCTTTAGGTGAAGGAAAGGTCTCTCATGTCATCATGCTGAACTTCAGACCTGAAAGAAGTATTTTGTGTTTTCTTCTGTCTACTCCCAAACTTGGCAAGTTATGAAGACTCTCACCATTTGCCTCTTCTGACTTGGGAGAGAGAAGGCTGATTTCTCATATAGTGTTTATGTTTGAATCAGATAGAAGGGTATGAGATTTCTGTCTACTCTAGAGATCAGGAGAAATGAGAACCTTCCTTGAGTTATCTGACATGTGCAAAGGACTTGAGGAATAGACATGGTGTGTGTGTGTGTGTGTGTGTCAGTGCTCGTCAATGTTTGTTGAGCATTTTTAATGAAATACGTGTTGCTAAAGATGTGTCTGAAACTTTTCTCTCCTTTAGGAAGTACAAAAGCACTCTGTGCATACCCTTGTTTTCCGATCTTTGAAAAGAACTCATGACATGTTTGTGGCTGACAATGCAAAACCAGTATCATTGGATGATAGGAGGTAAGGAGGATTGCCAGTAAGCTATTGGTACTTTTGAAGCTACGAACCAGTCTAGAATCTTAATCCATTACTCAGCAACCCTATTCCATATTATCACAGTTTCTATTTTGAAACGAACTAGTTCTTGAGGGCTTAGAATCAACATTGGATTGTGTTTACAGTGATGGAGGAGGAAGTTAAAACTCGGCTGTGTACCCAACTAATCCTGTGTTTGTATCACCAGCTGAGTTTATGCTGAAGTTTCAAAAAAGATTTGGTGGGATATGCATAGTCAAAAATGCACCGTCAAAAAACAACAACAAAAACAGAAGGGGCAGATTTGCTTAAAATTTGTATACTGTATGCCAGTTCAGGTGTACAGATGCAAACTTAGAAACTGAACTGCGTCCTCCTGGCAGTGGAACAGATATCATTGGTGCAGAACTATCCCCCTTCTGCAGCCTTCTGGAACCCCCAAAACCTGTTCTGGAAGTTTGTGGACCCTCTGTAGCACATCTGGGCAGTGTGTGGAAGCTGTAGGGGGTAGGAGAGGAAGGGAAGTTATGTCTCAGAAGCATGGCACTGTATTAAGTACAATACAGTACTTAATCTCACTATAGTACAGTACAATCTCACTATAGTGGGAATAACTGTGACCAGGTGATCTGTGTGCCTGTTCAGCCTGTAGTCCAGGTACTAACTGTTGAAGGGGGAGGCCCTAGCTCTCCGTTTTTAGAATTATTTATCCTTAACCTGGATTTTGACTGGGCAGCCCATTAAATAGAGGGCTTTCCTTTATAAACTAGACCCTTTGAACACCTAGGGTGTAGTAAAATCTAGAAAATTGTAACATTCCTGTTTGCTGGAATATTTATCTAAATACTTAGCATACTGCATCCCAATATAACTCCACAAGAACATCAGAACTGTTATCAGAACTCCTAATTGTATATCTTACTTAAAGCATGAGTTTGTTATGATAATACAGTGCATCAAAAATATACATGTACTAAAGTGTTTTCTCACGCAGCCACAAAGTAAAGATGGCCGTTAAACTTCGTACAGAGTACGGTTCTGTGCTTCACATGCCTGTATTGAAAGAAAATGCTCGAGAGAAGGGTGCCCATGGTGTGATTGATTCTTATGGACATAAGCAGTATCTTCAGAATCAAGGTATGGCTACAGTTATAATTGTATAAACCTGAGTATAGACATTTGGGCCGCACTTGCAGTGAAAGAATTTTGCTGCACTTTCAGTTACAATGTGGTTACACAAATGAGGACCCTGGATTATTATTTTTTTATCTTTATTTCCTTTTCTTCTGTCATGGACCCAAGGCAGCCTACATGTGGTTGACAAAGACTTGGCATGTGCAAGTGCATATTAAATATTTATAGAACAACACGTCAGAAGACTTTGAAGTTTTTCTTCTTCTTTCACATAGAAAGTCTTTGTGTATCTGACAGTGGCATTGGCACATGGCCTGAGCTGTGACTTGCCATGATGTAGCAGCTGGTGATCTTTATCCTAAGTATAGCTTGCTAGTGCAGAACATGTTATTATTAATTATATTTATATCTGACTGTGTTTATTAATGGTTTATTGATATAGTAAGCAAGACATTTAATAATACTCAAATAAACAAAAATGGAAATAAATGCCACTGTGTCAGAAGAATGAGTGGGAAAATGTGAATTCCTAAGTTTCTTGTTAAGTGTATAAGCAGCTCATAATTCATGTGCTTACAAGGTAAACAGTACCAGCAGTTCTTGTTATGTGGAAATTATAATGAAAATTGTACAAAGGTGTGTTTAGGAATTCAAGTAATTATCTGTTTACTATAATATTTATTAAAGTAATAATCAACAAATCTCTTGCTCTTTAGGCGATGATGATGAATATTTGATAACAGGGACACATCCATATCCCCCTGGACCTGGTAAGATTTTGAACAAACTATTTGGGTGAAATTGAGTGCAATTTTAGTATATACTGTATTTTTCGTTCTATAAGACGCACCAGACCACAAGATGCACCTAGTTTTTGGAGGAGGAAAACAAGAAAAAAAATATTCTGAATCTCAGAAGCCAGAACAGCAAGAGGGATCACTGTGCAGTGAAAGCAGCAATCCCTTTTGCTGTTCTGGCTTCTGGGATAGCTGTGCAGCTTGCATTCGCTCCATAAGACGCACACACATTTCCCCTTACTTTTTAGGAGGGAAAAAGTGAGTCTTATAGAGCAAAAAATACGGTATATTTTCCCCAGGAAGATGCCACTAATGATGCAGTGCTTGATAGTCACTGTCTCTTAACGAAGCTAGAGGATACAATACCAAAAATAATTGGGTGCAACTTATACATGCAAGTTACACAAGTAATGTTTACTGAAGTGTGGTTTGCATCTACCTAATGAGTTCTTACATGTTATAGTGGAAGTGCACTGGGCAAATTTTGAAATCGTTAAGTATCTTTCATTATTCCATCACTACTTGAAATGAAGGAGATGCACTTGCTCTTAGACATTTGGTTATTAAATCTTTGGATATTGGCTAAGAGATAGGATGGTCCTGGAAAATTGGGGGATGTGTTCCCCCCATTTTTCCTGGGGGGGGGCGCCTCTGGGCCTTAACATATCTAGCTGTGCTGCTGTTTAGTGAAAATTAACAGGGAGTATTTCTCTCATGGAACACTTTGAACCTAATAATTTCATAATTTAAACTCAAATTTTTATATATATATATATATATATATATATATATATATATATATATATACATACATACACCCCCACACACACATTGGAGCTTAAGTTGTTGTTAAAGTATCTAAAGTGTCCAAAAGAGCATTACAAGTTGTCCAGTATACTTAGGTATCCAGAGTATCACGAGTTATATTTTTTTACCTGAATTATAGTTTCAACCTGCTCCAAAGAGAGAAAATGGACTCTTTGAATTTTAAAAGCCAGTTTAGTCCTGTTAAAGTCAGGTAAAATTAAATCAACTGAAATCCTTAGATCCGTAGAATTAAATACATATGATCAATAATGACTAGGTTTTGAGGGATGGCTTTTGTCAGCAAGAATAGATTGATCAGGATTTAGTTGGTAACAAAAAGTAATTAAGATTTATCTTAACTGTGTGTATTTTCTCTTTTAAAAGGAGTGGCTTTGACTGCAGACACTAAAATTCAGAGGATGCCTAGTGAATCAGCAGCTCAGTCATTAGCTGTGGCGTTGCCACCTTCTCAGTCCAAGTAATTACATTCCGTTAAAAGTAAAATTATTCTGTGTTTTAACCAATGATTAACTGTTTTTAACTGATGATTTTAGCTGATGAAGTTTTCATGGAAAATGCAGTGTAAAGAACAGCTATTTAAATCTGTATTAATGGAAACAGAATAATGTGTTCAGTCTGAAACTGAGCTTTTGGATTTTTTCATTGATATAGCTTCATTTGTTTTTCTAAATTGCTGAAATTTAAGAACTGAATGTTGTCTGATGAGATGGATCGGAATTACTGTGGGAGCCTTTTCCTTGTACAATTGATCAGCAATTTTTTGTTAGTTCTGATTACCTCTGTGTGGAGGTGAGATGAAAAAGGGAGCTTTGGATTAGGGAGTGATGTGAAGACAACGGCATATGTTCAGTTCTTTTCCATTTTTGAGTGAAGTCTTTGTGGGACCTTCTGGTAAAAGCTAGTTTGCAAGGATTTGAGCAGTGAGCCACAAAGTCCTGGTTCAGATTTCACCTGTACCCACTAACCATGCAGTTTACTAATCATGTTTACTTATAAGTGAGTCCCGTTCAATTCAGAAGGACTTCCTAGTAAGCGTGCTTAGGTTTGCAGCCTAAATGGCTGCCTCTTCAAAACCTCAGCCCTTCATCTGCAGTATGGAAGCAATAATTCTGACCAACCTTACAGGACTGTTTTAAGGACACTTTTTGTATTTTTTACATTTACATGCACAAGATTTTGTCAGTTACTTGAAAAGAAGCGACTGAAAAAACAAGCATCTGCTAACACTTTGTAGGATAATGTATCTTCACTTTCTCTGCCTCACATCCACTCCCCTTGCCTTTCCAGAATGGAATCAAATCGAACTGCTTCTAGCGTTGGTGATATATACAGACATGCTGGAATTCCTGAGCGCTCACAGCCTCCAGGTTTGACTCTGGTAAGCCCCGTTAATTGAAAGCCTCTGATGGAGATGCAGTAAATTTACCAAATTGGATTCTTAACAGTGACTTTGTCGGGAATAGGGTTGTGACAGAATGACACTGCATAACCATATAAGGATAGCAGAAACTTATTGGGGCGGGATGGAATATTTGTTGAGTGTAGTTTTGAAATGTCTGTTCCTTTTATAGGCTATGATGGAAGCTGGTGGGAACAAAAATTCTGCATTAATGGCAAAGAAGGCTCCGACAATGCCAAAACCACAATGGCATCCCCCATGGAAGCTGTACAGAGTAAGTAGGAAATAAGTTGCAAGGATGAATCTCAGGATAAATTGATTGCTAAGCACTGGCAGGCTCAAACTTTAGGTTCAAGCACCCCCACTTCTGCTCCAGGGCAGTCTGGAGCATGGGTCAGCAAAATAAGGCCAGATCAGGCCCAATTGCCCTCTGGATCTGGGACGGTCTTGGAATCGCCACTTGGATTGGCATGATCGTTCAGACTGCACCATTTTTTTGCCATTTCCCCCACACCGCGACGGCACCTCCTCCCTCCCTCCTCCTGGCTTCTCCCTGCCCTGTGGAGGAAGGGAGCTGGGCTTTGATTGGTGCGAGAAAATCCGAAGCCTCGCCACCCGCGCCATCCATCTTATTTTATAACAATCCATCTCATTTTGTAACAATTGCAGGTTATCAGTGGACACTTAGGTTGGGTGAGATGTATTGCAGTAGAACCAGGAAATCAGTGGTTTGTTACTGGCTCTGCTGACCGAACCATAAAGGTAAGAGATAGCAAAGAACTGAAAAATCACTGTCTGCTGCCATTGATGCTATTTTAAGTGTTTCATGACCAGCATAATTTATTGCCCATCTTTCTTTCTGTTACCTAGAATTTTAGTTGCACCAGTGTACCGGAACTGGAATTAAATAAAAAACTGAATTTTCAGACTTTATAATTCTGTTTAGAGATTAATTTTGTACGCTGCTTAGGTCTTTGAGATGTTGGACTCCATTGAATGAACAGTCTTTGATGTCTTAACTTTTGCAAGATCATCAAAACATTTGTTTCTCTTGCTTCAGATCTGGGACCTTGCTAGCGGCAAATTGAAACTATCTTTGACGGGGCATATTAGTACAGTTCGGGGTGTAATTGTGAGTGGACGGAGTCCATACCTTTTCTCTTGTGGAGAAGATAAACAGGTGAAATGCTGGGACCTTGAATATAATAAGGTAAGCGAAGCACATTGGCAGCAGCTGAAATCTTATTAGTAATTTAATTCATGGAGCATCCTGTTTTAACTGAAATATGTTTGATTTGTAGGTTATTAGGCATTACCATGGCCACCTGAGTGCTGTGTATGGCTTGGATTTGCATCCAACAATAGACGTGCTTGTGACATGTAGCAGAGATTCAACTGCACGTGTAAGTAAAACAGATAGATCTGTGATGTATTAGATCTGTCTCTTCTTACGTAAGATAATGCTTAAACAGGTTTCCTGTCTCTTGCCAATTTGGATTCCATTTCAAAAGGTACAAATCCTACTTGCCCTCCCTGGTTTAGGGTATGTGATTTGGTCAGATTTAAATCACGCAATGAAGACTGAAACTTGGCCTTTGAGCAGGAATGTGTGGCACTCCCTGTATCTTACATGGACATAGTCTCTGTTTAGGCAAAGTGGGGTATACCACCATATGTGATATATGCTGTGAATATATGTGTGCATACCTGCTTGTCAATAATGTGTTGCTACAGGAAAATACAATTCTGTGTTCTTCTGTCTTATTCCCATTAAAAATAAATACAAATAATGTCACAATGTAGGAAAAATGTCATGTGTGAATCAGCTCTTCAAGGCATATATGCCTCCTGCCTGCCTGCAGTTTAGTGAACATTTAATACTTGGCCGACAGCTTCAGTTTCCATCCTAGTTTATGTGTTTCATTATCTTCAGGGGCATTAGGGTGGGTTGTAACAGATACCTTTGTATGAGTTAAATTTTTTGAAGGCTTCCTGTGGCCTAAGAGTTACTGCTTTGGCTACAGTTCAGTAGCCATTGCGGAATACACAAATTATGAAATGATTTAGGGCAGTAATTCTTAAATGCTGGGCTCAAGTTCACAAGAAAATGAGGGAAGTTTGATGATAAAAGGCCAGGCTGCTAACAAGTAATACTGGAACTAATAGGTGAGCAGAGGAAGAGTTGGCCTTCCACATCAGGAGAGACCTGAGTGATACATACTTTTGTCATTGGTTTTGATGGTGGATGGTGCATTTATCTGTTCTAATTTGCTTCTAATCTCCCTAGATTTGGGATGTGAGGACAAAAGCGAGTGTGCATACATTGGCAGGACACACAAATGCTGTGGCGACAGTGAAGTGTCAAGCAGCAGAACCACAGATCATCACAGGTATTGTGGAAGCTGTTTACCAAATGCATACAGCATATCCAGCAATTCACTGTTACAGTCAGCTGGAGTATAGGGGAGGAAAACTGCCGTTCCAGTTCCCAGAATCCCTTTGGAAACATATTGAGAACCAGAAGGCAACTGATTTGCAGCGATGTTGTGAATTGAAGATGGTAGAATATGTAGCCCATTTTGCTGCTTGATTTTTACTGGAAACTAGCAGTGGGAGTTTTTACAATGTGTTGGTGGTAATTCACTAACCAATAGGAATCTATTTACTTACAAACGTGTATACAGCAGATAGAAGGCCTTTTCAGAAAAGAAGTACCTTGGCTCTTTGAAAGTTTGACTATTGGATAATCCTAAGTCCCCCCAAGACATTGAAATGCAATTTAAGGTAACATTGATGCATTTGATGATGCCTTCTCTGCAGGGATTCTCAGAAGTAGAGTTGTAATTGTGAAACTTGGAAGTATAACAAAATTGGAGCGTGTGATTCTTTAACATACAGGCAGTTCAGATACTTATCCTATCCACATGCCTTTCTACAATCTATTGTTGTTATTATTTTGTATTTACAGGAAGTCATGATACCACTATACGACTCTGGGACTTAGTGGGAGGAAAAACACGGGTCACTTTAACCAATCACAAGAAATCAGTAAGAGCAGTAGTACTGCACCCAAGACAGTAAGATTTTTTCAGGTTTTTTCCTGTCCTGTTAATGTAATGTAATACATATAATAATATTATATTATAACTACAACAACTGCAACAATGTATATTATTGAAGAAAGTGGTAAATTAAATTGTTAATCAGACATAGTAGTCTTTGGTTAACTGAACTTCCAATACTTGCTAACATACACCTTGTTACAGGTACACGTTTGCATCTGGGTCTCCGGATAACATCAAACAGTGGAAATTCCCTGATGGAAACTTTATCCAGAATCTTTCTGGTCATAGTGCTATTATCAATACACTAGCTGTGAATTCAGATGGAGTTCTGGTTTCTGGAGGTAAATGAGAATTTTAGAAGTAGCTTGAACAGGAACAATTCTTTCCCCCCCCCCATATTATTTACTGTAACATGCTATCTGCAGGGCTGACTTATGCAGACAGTTCTGAAACACTGAATAGCTCAGAGGTCACCAGTCCATTTTGATTGACTCCACAAATGTATAGCACTAGCATTGAAAGAGCTTTGGGTCTCAAAATACTGTTTTTAACAATTAGAGCAAAGCTTTCCAAATTGTATTTCGACACATTAGTGTGTTGGCGTCGCACGAATGCTCCCTGCTTCTCTCGTGGCTAGAAAGGGGTTAGTTAAACCACTGGTTTGCTAGTAAAACTGAATTACTGTGTCGTGAAATGATGCATGTCTAAAAAATGTGTCACCAAGAAAATTAGTTTGGAAAGCTTTGGTTTAGAGCAGGCACCCCCAACCTTCAGTCCTCCATATGTTTTGGCCTACAACTCCCATGATCCCTAGCTAACAGGACCAGTGGTCAGGGATGATGGGAATTGTAATCCAAAACATCTGGAGGGCCAAAGGTTGGGGATGCCTGGTTTAGAGCCATAAATGAACTTGGTCCAAGTATGTTGAGGGTGGTAACTGGAAGAATTCTTGTTCCAAATCCCAACTTTATCTGACATTTGATGGAGATGATGTGCAGGGCCTTTTAAATGGTGGCACCTGTGTTTTACTATAGACTGCAGATGGCAAGCACAATCTTAAGAAACATCCCCCATTTATCTTATGTAAGACGAAATGCCTCTTCTAAACTGATGCCAACTATGACATGTGCATGGGTCATCTGAAAGCACAGTATACTTGCTTCAGAACTACTTGCAAACCAACACAAGTTTAACTAATTGATGAACTGATATGCTGTCATTCTATGAATCTTTCCTGGGAGAATAAGCTCCATTGAACTCAGTGGGGTTTGCTTCTGAGTAAATGTGTATAGGATTGTGCTGATAGTGCTGTTGCGATTACATAGAGTAAGTGGGGGGGGTTATAATAAAAACATTAAAATGAATTTGGGCTGTATATTGAATTGTAAAGCATGTGTAACACTGATTTTGTTTTTCAGCTGACAATGGTACGATGCATCTTTGGGACTGGAGAACTGGGTATAACTTCCAGAGAGTACATGCGGCTGTACAGCCTGGATCATTGGACAGCGAATCTGGAATATTTGCATGTGCATTTGATCAGTCTGAAAGTAGGCTGCTTACTGCTGAAGCTGATAAAACCATTAAAGTCTACAGAGAGGATGATACTGCGGTATGGAGAATCGTATTCTTTTTCGCCACATATTTTATATATAAAACTAGGTTTTAAGATACTCTTAGGACAGAGATTCTGGAAGCATTATCCCTAAACGCTGCTTACTGCTAGAGTGATTACACATTAGCTCGTGCAGCCGGCCTACTTCAGCAGCAAACGCATCTCATGGGATGGGAAAATGTAATAAAAAAGCAGTCACTACAAATAGAGGGCAGTTAGGTTGCTTGCCTGTAACTTTCTAACAACAATGGAATAAAATGATTTCTAATTCCATTTTCAGCCTGAACAGGGTAGATTTTTAAAATTTGTTAAAAAGAAGAAAGTACTATGCATTTATTCAGAGCAGAAAATGCTTGATACTAGTTACACAAGATTACAAAAGGATGTATGGATTTGGAGATGGCTGCTGCATTTTAAAAGCAGACAAGTATTTCCTTAGCCACACTGATTATCTGCGACACTTAGAGCACAATCCTATGCATAGAAAAAAGTCCCACTGAATTCTTGTTACATGTGTGTAGGTTTGCAGCCTATTATCTGTTGTGCAGAGTTCTGCTGCATTACTTGCTCCAACTTAAGACTATCGTGGCAGCAGCCTTCTGTCCATTATTATTTCCCTGTACATCAAACTAGGCTTGTTTTACAGGGGAGAAAATCACTCTTGAATTTTTTATTGGGAACCTTTGATCAAAGGAAACTGTGAAATATTTTCTGTTGCTTTATTTTCTACTTTTAAACAAAAGCTTGTCACTGCATATCTTGATTGTATCGTGCATTTGAGCCACTTAAATAATTATAGTAGATCCAGTAAACAAATCTACTTGTGTCGTCATCTCCACACATTTGATGCATTGATCTATATTACACTCCAGCTGTGAAATGGGATTAGTGGCTTATTTTACCAGGGCTTTTAATTGATAAATTCTAATGCTTGTGTGCAGAAGTTGAAAGAAACACACAGTGGTTTCCAGTTCTGCTGCCTCCTCTGCCACCGGATACCACCCATAATAAACATTTATTGATATGGTTATGTATATTGAACCAAACTGATAACTTTTACCCTCCTGTTGATGGCAATATTTTTATATTGTTCTCTTAACTTCAGCTGGATCAATAAACTTAGTTCATCAAGAGTGTGATTTCATAGTAAAATTCAATGACACTGATCTTATTAAACATTCTGACTTTAACACAAGCCGGAATTCCAATATGTGTTTTTTTTTCTTTTAAAAAATATTTCTAGACTGAAGAAACTCATCCTGTCAGCTGGAAACCAGAAATCATCAAGCGAAAACGATTTTAATGAGAATCCACCTGAATAGCTGTGCCATAATCCTGACTCTGACTACAAAGCCTGAACTCTCCTCAAGTCATTGCTTTGTTTAGTTTGCAGTTTTTATATTATATATGGCTTCCCTCTTGGATATTATCCTCTCTGATCCCAGGAAATCAGCTGCAGATGTTACGCACATCTGAAGAAGTGAAAGTTTCTTTTAATAAAATGGTAATGTGCTGGTGATCATAGTCACCCAGTGTGTGCATGTCATTCTATGTGGGCAGAAGGTAGTGTGAATCCCACCTGCTCTTTTCTTGTATCCCTCTTCTTTCCCCCGAGGAAAAAAAACAAAACTCCTGTTTGGTACTTGATCCTACGGCACCAAATAGTAAAACTGTTGGGGGGGGGAAAGCCATTGTAAAAGTGATTTATGTCCTTAATACAATGTGCTACTTCATTGAGCTGTAATGCAATAAAATATAAATTTCTTTTCCAGTTTGTTCTTGGGCGTTAACAACTAAAATGCAGAACTGTGCTCTTGTATGTTGTACGTGTGGTTCTGTTTCAGAGCAATGGTTTTGACCATCTCGTGTCAGAATCCTACTTAAAAATTTAATGAAACAACCTCTTCAAAATGCTTTCTGATGAATGTCTATTATTTGATTCTCTGTAAAACTTTTAAAACACAAGTCTTTTTAACACTCTACAGACGAGGTAGAAGAGCAGCTCTGAAATGACACAAGCTTTTTGGCTGAGATCAAGAGAGTCTTCTGAGTGAGTGGAAATGCTTCCACTTAGAATGTGATGGTTTAGCAATTTTGCTTTCTGGCTAGGGCTGGGCGATATATCGATATATGGTCCAAAACCGATTTGAAGCTCACATCATGATAATTGTTTCATAATATTTGAGCAGGCAATATATCGCAAAGCATAATGTGTGTAAGGGCTAAGTGATACCTGGTTTTCACCATCACAATAACTCCAGCTAAAGGTTGCAGTGTACCACAATGTCTGAAATAAGGATGGAATTATACAGAGGTGAACAGGACAATGTCCAGGCAACTGATACTACTTAAGAGGTCTAAAACGGATAAATGACAGTATTATCAATCACCACACAGTCAGTTTCATCAGCAGGCAAGCCAAAATTCATCCCAATAGGACTTTTGGTTTGGGGCTTGGCTACCAAACAGTGGCATGTTGGGCAATCCAAAATACATCAATGAGTCATAATGAATGCAAATCTGGGACTGCCAGATTGCCAGCAGGCCTCCTAGGTGGCAAAAGTGGCAGCAGCCAGGAGGTGGCAGAATTAACAACAGCGGGGAAGGGGCAGAAGCAGTGGCAGCCTGGCACAATAATCTGCAGCCTGCGAAGCCTCGCCACAGCAGTAGGCAACAGCAGCAGGTCTTGTAGTAGGGGCAGTAGTGGCCTGCAAGGCCTTGTAGTGGCAAAAGCGGCAATGGCCTGCAAGGTCTTGTCATGGCGGTGGCAGTGACAGTCAGTGGCGTAGCGTGGGTTCTCAGCACCCGGGGCAAGGCAAGTAATTTGCGCCCCCTAACCTGGGGCAAGGCAAGTAATTTGCGCCCCCTAACCCGTGGATTTTAGCACTCGAGTCTCTTCCGCGCCCCCCCAGATGTTGCGCCAGGTGCAGCAGGCCCCCCTGCACCCCCCACGCTACGCCACTGCTCCCACCACAAGTCTTCAGGACAGCCTTCCGAAGGCTGGTGCAGGGAGAAGGTCTCTCCGCCCCACCGCCAGGCTTCAGAGGAGGTCCGAGGACAGTGGGGTTCCTGCTTCCTCGAGGAGGGCCGGCCAAACGCGCCCCCCCCAAATGTTGCGCCCGGTGCGGCCGGCACCCCTGGCACCCCCCACGCTACGCCACTGGTGACAGTGCCTTGTGAGGCCTTGCAGTGGTGGCAGGAGACAGTGGCAGAAGCAGAGGTGGTGTGCAAGGCCTCACTGAGGCAGGCTGCCAGCTTCTGCCACTTACTCCCGCTACCCTCAGGAGGACTTGCAGGCTGCCACCACTTCTTGCCACTGTGGCGAGGCCTCGCAAGCCCCACTGTTTGTGTGGCTATGAGGCCTCACAGGCTGCCACTACTATTGCCGTCACCATTGCCAGAATATTGCAATATTCTGTTACCGCCACAAGCCCCCCCCCCCCCCGGGCTAGGTCTCCACCACAAGGATTTGCAGGCCACTGTCTGGCACTTCTGCTGCCAAATCCTGTCACCACTGTGAGGCCTCACAGGCCAGTGCTGTTACTGCTGCCACTCTGGTAGCCAAGCCCAAAACCAAAAGTCCTGTTAGGATGTCTTTTGGCTTGCCTGCTGCTGAAAGTGACCATGAGGTGATTGATAATATAATTTATCAGTTTTAGCCCCTAAGTAGTAGCAGGTTGATGATGAGTAGCAGTTGCCAGGACATTGTCCTGTTCACCTCTGCATAGTTCATAGCTGTCAAGTGTCCCTTATTTGAAGGGACAGTCCCTTATTCCAGCGCCATGTCCCGCTGCTGTCCCTTATTGATGGATGTCCCTTAAATGATGTCCCTTAAATTTCAAAGGAAGCAGCTCTTCTCCCTCCCTCCCTGCCAGCCAGGGAGGAGGGAGGCTCCAACTGTGTTGCTTGGCTGTGTTGCTCACCCAATAAGAAGTCTAAGAACGACTGGGGAGTGGAGCTTGCATGCCTTGTGTGCGGCTAATTAATGCAAGCTGAGGGGGTTTTTAAATGCTGGATGCCATTTTGTTGCACGTGCTGCTGCAAACTTTGCAGTGCAAAGCCAGGCCGGGGAGCCATCTTAAGTTGAGGCTGCATAGGCCTTGTGGTGCATGTGATTCAGATTCTATTCAGTTGAACCTCTGGTTACAAAGTTGGTTGGACAGTGTTCTCGAAGCTACCAGCATGAGTTTGACCAGACTGCAGGAGGACAGGAAGACTGGAGTGCCTGGAACAGGTGAGGCTGCAGGGCCCTTATTTTGGCTGCTGGTCCCTTATTTTCAAGGCTGCTGGTCCCTTATTTTCAAATCTCTAAGTTGACAGCTATGGCGTAGTTCCTTATTTCAGATACTGTGATATATTGGTATATCACCATGTTTAGCTGGTTATATATTACAATATTGAAAACCAGCCCTATTTCTGACTGCAGTTCTGCACGCGTCATTGAGTCCTGCTTTGGGGTTCTTGTGACCTTTGCGCACAGCTTTTCAGAGGATGAAAGGGGCTGCATTGGAACAAATTGCTAGAAAAACCACTGTGTGCCAACATAACACTTCGGGTTTTGCCTTCAACTTGGAGAGCCCTCCTAAGGTATCATTTAGGTGCTTTGTTCTAGTCTTGCACACTTTTTGTAATGGGTTGGATATCTTCAACATCTTCACTTACACTGTTCCAATAGCATTTACAGGATTATATATGACACGTATTTGTGTACATAGAAATTTAATATTGCCAGTGAAATACTTGGTTTGTAATATTGGTTGTTATCAACTGAAGTCCCATAAAACCACAAGCTAGTGTTAACTTACACATGAATTGTCTATTTTGGAAAAAATGTTCTATTACAGTTAGGTATTGCAAGTGTGCGTTAATGTAGTTATGATGCAATTTAAACAAAAGTTTGACCCCGTGAAATAGCGTTTAATTTTCTCCCCATGATCTTCACAGTGGTGTAAGTGCCAACTCCCTGGGTTAATACAATTAAGGATGTTTAATGCCAAATAGACATATTTATGGTGTGGTGTGCAAGTTTCATTAAAACATATTAAACAGCTCCATGGCTGCACCCTAAGATCAGCCAGGGACTTAATTTGAAAAGCTGCTCAATTGGTTAGCTCCATTTGGATTCTCCTGTATGTGCACGATAACATCTGCTCATGGAAGAGCTATAGTACATTTCTCATCAGAGCATTATGTCAGGGAAAAACCAGAATAAAAATATATTCTACTGCGTGTGGAAACGTGCAGTATGCTCTAAGTTCCCGGTTTCATCATATGTGCACAACCTGTAGCACAAAGATTTGCAGAATAGTGCTAATGGCTATGCACATGGTTTCTCATATACTTTATGAAACAATTTCTTGTAATATGTTGAGCAATCTGATACCTAGTTTTTAACTAAAATTGGTTGTATTCCAGTTGGAAAGACTAGAGCATTCAACTAATTGCTGCTTGGCTTTTGTACTTTGTTGAACAAGTCAGTATATGGTAGTGTTTCAGAAAGTAACCACCTTTTACACACTGTTGGGACTCTGCTCCAGAAACAAGAGCCTGATCTGGTCCTTGGATCTCAGGCAAAATCTTTGTGCTTGGTTTTCCTAAAAGGCTCACTAAACAAGCCCCAGCAGTTAGTTAGTCTGCAACTGATCAACAAACACCACGGGTGAACTGAGATTAAAAGAAGATAGAAAAGTGCAGACCAGGAACTCAGTCTTGATGGTGAGCAGCCAATTAGTTCCTTGGGCAAATGTCAACATTTGCCAATACTTTGTAAACAGCTTTAATTATGAAACCTGTCAGATGTGAAAGATCAGGTGCACCATCATGGCACATTTTAATAAAACAATCTGATAACGTTTGTCAGGATCAGATTGTGAGTCATAACAACAAAGGCCTAGTATCAGAGAAATCTGCTCTGCCAGCACAGCAATTTATAGAATCAGCCAATTGTGTTTTGGAGGCTGGAGTAGAATTCTGGGCCATAGAAATTTGGAGTGATAGCAGTACCCAAGATTTCAGTGGGCTTTCTCTTTACTGTTTGGTTGGCTGTAGCAGATCGTAACAGAGCTCCCGTCGCAACAATTAGTGATGTCCCGTTGGCATATAATAGAAGAGCTGTTACCATTTATGAATTCAGCCTATAATACTTTAGAAAGAATAGGAGGTATAAAAATCTTGGGCAGCCTTGCTGTTCCATAAATTGTTCTTTGTCCTTCAGATTGAAAACGTGTTTTTTTAAACCAAGCCAGTATTAAAACAAGCTTCATATGGTCAAGATTACTGACTCCAGGGGTACATTCAATATTACAAGTCTGCACACATTTCATTAAGTTTTAGAAGCAGAAAAGCTTTTGGCCCTTGCAACACGACAAATAGGAAACTGCAAATAATATTCCTGCGTATTTTAATAATTTTATAAATGTCAGCAGTTGCTTTCACGAGGAACTGAGTGGCTCAAATATAGGCCTGAGGGAGGAAATGCAAAGAGCAGGTGTTGGAGAACAATGCTTACTTATTTGAACTTTTAATTAGTATTTTCAACAATCTTATTTACATTCACACTGTGGAAGGTGGTGATTAGAACAGTGATTTCCCCAGACAATAGTTTGGCACCACAGCCAGGAGAGCCATTATCGCTGCCAGCTAAGGATGCCTCTAGAAACACCTATGGCTGTAATCCTAAACACACCTAAGAAAATAAGCTCCATTAGATACAGCAGAAATTTTAAGTAAACATGAATAGGATAGCACTATATGGCAGAGGGAC
Organism: Podarcis bocagei; assembly: GCF_964188305.1. NCBI lineage: Eukaryota > Metazoa > Chordata > Lepidosauria > Squamata > Lacertidae > Podarcis > Podarcis bocagei. Next base: position 39,188,380 of record NC_138134.1, read on the forward strand.
TGCTAAGCCAGCAACAAATTTGGTACAATGACAAATCTTAGATGCCAAGATGCAAGTTTGGGGCAAGTACTCTGGTATCCCAGCAGAGATTTAAAATCACAATATGCAGCAAAGTAAAGTATGGAAATATAGGTTATTAGACCTTTGAAATATACCCTTTAAAGTGAGTTCCAAAAATGTTCCCTTAAAAGTTTGTTTCCAAAGTTTCCCTCTTCCTCCAGCATAGGGGGGAAAACCCACACTTTTGGTATGTTAAAAAATGGTTTACTTACAAACGGTTCAAAGGTCAGATTTGTGTGCTTCAGAAAAGTTGCACAGGCAGTAAAACTTAGTTCAGTTACAAAGTGACAAAAGTTCCTAAATTATTGGTCTAGAAACTTGAGCGGCTTGTAAAAGCCATGCAGCTATAGGCAGCAACTCAGAGCTCACACCCTGGATCCACATGTAGACTGAGGGTGAACAATAGACTTGATTACCTGTTTCCAGAATTCTAGATTAAGTCTGACAGGACTGTATGGTATTAACCCCTTCATGCAATTAATTAGATTTAAGAATGTTGGTTAGATCAGTGTTTCCCAACCTTTTTTGGGCAAAGGCACACTTGTTTGATGAAAAAAATCTCGCGGCACACCACCATTACAGCCCCGTGACATCAGCGCGCAGCGTCACGCCGGGAGGGACGCACGAAAGTGAAAGTTTTCAATTTTTTTCCCTCCCCCTTGCCGGGGAACCTCCAAGCTTTGGGGGTGGGGGTGGAGGAGGCAGCAAAGCGAGGGACTGAGGGACCCTAACCCTAACCCTAACCCTCACCGATCACCCGGGAAAGCATGCGAACGAGGAGCCCCCGTGTCCTGCTCCCGGCAGCGGACGGCACAAAGCGAGGAGGCCTGGACAAGGCAGCACGCTCCCCGCTCTCGCTGCATCGGGGCTTTTCTCCTCCAGGCCACTTTCGAAGTCCCCTTCTCCGCTCCCAAGAGCCGGAGCCGCTGCTTCCAGGCCCTGTCCGAGCCCCGACTTGTGGCCTCACTTCGAGGAGCGCCTGTTGCTGGGGACGGGGCTGCACCCCCCTCAGCCGCCGCCTCGCTTCCTTCCAGGAGACCCGACGGCTCCCCCTCTCCCGCTCGCCCTCCTGCACCCGCAGCAGACCGAGACCTCCCCACCCCCGCCCGGCTCAGCCCTACCTGGGCGCCTCCAAGCCCAGCCGGCTCCGCGTCGCGCTCCACGCCGGGCAGCTGCAGCGGGGGCGCGCGGCGGCCCGGCTGAGCGCGCCCCGGAGCCGCCGCGCCGTCGCTCGCGCGTCCCTCCGAGAGCCCTTGGGACTGACTCCGGAGTCGCGAGGCGGCGTGTCGCCCAGGGAAGGGGCGGCTTCCCACAAGTCCTCCGGGAAGCAAACGCCCTCACCTGCCTCCCTCCAGGCCGCCTCGCTTCCTTCCAGGAGACCCGACGGCTCCCCCTCTCCCGCTCGCCCTCCTGCGCCCGCAGCAGACCGAGACCTCCCCGCCCCCGCCCGGCTCGGCCCTACCTGGGCGCCTCCAAGCCCGGCCGGCTCCGCGTCGCGCTCCACGCCGGGCAGCTGCAGCGGGGGCGCACGGCGGCCCGGCTGAGCGCGCCCCGCAGCCGCCGCGTCGTCGCTCGCGAGTCCCTCCGAGAGCCCTCGGGACTGACTCCGGAGTCGCGAGGCGGCGTGTCGCCCAGGGAAGGGGCGGCTTCCCACAAGTCCTCCGGGAAGCAAACGCCCTCGCCCGCCTCCCTCCAGGCAACATCTCGCGGCACACCAGGCAACATCTCACGGCACACTAGTGTGCCGCGGAACACCGGTTGGGAAACACTGGGTTAGATGAAGCTGGTTATCCCATAGAAATAAGTGTTGGCACAGAACAATGCTGTTGGCTCTAATAATTTTTCTTGCCTGTTTTTGTGCTTAGCAGTTTCTGTCAGATAACAAATCTGGAATGCATTTTGTATGTTTTGCTCTTTTGTTAACTGATACAAATGTGGAAATTTAGAAAGCTCCATGTTACTTCAGAGTCAGAACTTGTTAAGTGTATTTCAAATTGGAATCAGAACTCCTACAATTTCCTCTTATCTGGTAGCATGTACTGTTCTAAGTGGGTAAAATTTCCTTTCCTACCAACATGACTTAAAAGGGTTTTGTTTTTAATATTGTACATAACTATAAGAAAGGAAAACAATTTCTTGTAACATAATTGCAAGTTTTATGTGACTGATTAGGATCATAAAGCTTCAAAACAGGATTCCGGTATATGAAAACATGCAGTGCGGATTAGAGTGGGGATGTTATCATTTGTTAATGGAAGATTGGGCAACAAAACTAAATATTTTGCGTGTTAAGTAAAATATGAATATTGTGTATTCTCTGCAACTTAATCACAAATAAAAATTTAATTACTGAAGCATGCGTGTGTTTCTCTTCAGAACTCAATCCAATTAATTTATTATGTTCATGTGCAGACCTATGTCATGGTTACATGTAAATAATGCAGGAAATGAGTTCACTCTCCGGAATATGAATTTTTTTTCCAGAAGGGGAAATGGGTTTTATGTTTCTTAAATAGATGTAAATATAGAAAGAGGCTTGGATCCATTCAACATATTTTACATGTCAAAAAGGGTCTTGGAGAAATAAAAGTTGAAACAGCGGCAACTGTACGGCATGGAAAACATACTTTGCAGACTTCTGCAACTTGTGATAATGGCTTAGGGTCTGCTGTTTAGATTCATCTACCTGAAACTCGTCCATGTCCCTGAACAATTACAGATTAGAACTGGATTGGCTGAGATTTCTCAGTGGTGGCATCTTGTTTAAAGAACAGCAGGGGTGGGGAACCATTTTGGCCCAGTGTGCCAGATTTTTATCATGTTGGCAGGCAACCTTTGACAAGGTGTGTGGAAACACCCACCTAACAAACCTGGGGTCTGCTGGGGTCCAGGGAACTACTGCGCAAAGCAGGATTGAATTCTCTGTGCATCAGTTTATAAGCGCTAGGCTCATTCCTGCTTTGTGCAAGGTTCAGGCATGCCAGACACTTCCCAGCTGAGACCTGGCTGGCATGCCCAAATTGAACTGGGTGGAATTCCCTGACTTCTGGTTTGTTACCTGGGGGAAAGAGCCAAAAGTAGAATTTCACATACAGTGGTACCTCAGGTTACATATGCTTCAGGTTATATACGCTTCAGGTTACAGACTCCTCTAACCCAGAAATAGTACCTCGGGTTAAGAACTTCGCTTCAGGATGAGAACAGAAATTGTGCTCTGGCGGCACGGCAGCAGCAGGAGGCCCCATTAGCTAAAGTGGTGCTTCAGGTTAAGAACAGTTTCAGGTTAAGAACGGACCTCCGGAACGAATTAAGTACTTAAACTGAGGTACCATTGTATAAGGAACTGACTAGGTCATAAAATATACATTTCTAGCTTCCGCAAACCACAAACTTTTCTCCTTTGGGATAAATTTATTCTGCACATCACGTTGATAGGAACAAAATTTGTATCTACTTTGAAGCAGCTGCTTTTAACAACAAAATCAACTCATTTTGGAAGATTAAATACCTGAGAACTAGAATGCAAGAGTAGAATTTTTGAGGTATAGATTGCCCAGTGAGCTGTTTATAAATTCTTTCCTTGTGCTCTCTTATTCCACCTTGTTAGCCTTTTAAATAACTATTATACAGGTCTGATCCAAGCTGTGTTGCTATTCCAGACTCTTATGCCTGGCATGGATTCCTCATACTGGATTATACTGACCCAAAGCCCTGTTAAATCACCATGCCAGTATTGGTGGCTCGACCAAATTTGAGAATGCACCCCTGCGTTCAAAGGATCAAGCAGGACTTATCACCAAACACAATAAGCAATATTTGCAGTTGGGACACAGTATTAGATAGAACTCATCCCAGCGCACTCTTGTTTATGCTGGTTAGCCAGCTGGAAAAGCACCTGTGCGACCAGCCATCATAAATTGCAACTGCTGACAGAGAAGAGCTTTGCTATCACTACCCTTTCTCTGTTGACACGCTCTGGTTGGCTAGAAGGGCCCTCTTGTCTAGCATAAACACCATGCACTGATAGAGAAGAGAAGGCAGCTTCCTCACTAGCCAGAGTAGAAATATAGTGTTTTCTGGGAGTATCAAGTAAGCACAGGGAGACAGCTGTGGGTACCACGCAGCTTGCCCTGCACGGCTGCACCCCCTAAGCCAGCCTGCTGCCCTCAAGTGTTGTGGTGGCCACTGGCTAAGGCTGAAGAAATAATTGAACTGCCAGCCTGGTTAGCTTCTGGACAGCCAGAAAAATATCTTGGCCCAGCCCTGGTTTGATGTCTTGCTTAGACCAGTGGTGCTGGCGTCTACTGGGGCTGATAGGGCAGAAGGCAAGGAGACCAACAATAGGGGGAGTAGGAGTAAATGATGTGCAAAGACAGCTCCTTCTGGTTTTGTTCTACAATGGGCAACACTGAGACTAAGGAAGAGGAGGAGCTAAGTACTTTGAGGAGGCAGGCAGGTGGGGGCAGTTTGCTGGCCAAATGAGGTTGGTGGGGCTGTGACCTGTTTGCCCTAATGCCACAACCTCTGCTGGCTTAGACTCTGCTTGGAGAAATGGAGGAAACCTCTTGGTTTATGCCAACAATTTGACTCAATTTCTTGTAAAATTCTTGCTTTGTTGTTTAACAGTAAATTGCATTAATTTTGAGAAGCTAAAAAAAAAAGTCCAGGTCATTATATATACCCAAAATTTCTCTGAATCCTGGTGCATAATAGTCAAATAAGTCTTTAAAATGTTTTGCAGTTGTCTTCTAATTAGACAAAAAAAAATCTGTTCTCTTGCTGATTAGGAAAATCCCCTTTTATGCTAAATTAGTATGTCCTTGCAGGGAAAAAATGAAAGAAAGTGACAATGGAAAATTTCACTTTAAACACTTTGCTAAGTACTAACTAAAGAATACTGTAGTTACAGAGTGATAAAGGAAAACACTTAATAGCAATTATTCAAATTAAATTATGCTTAGCAGACCAGAAGCTTCCCCATAAATGTAAACATAATTCGTTTGAAGTGAACTGAACCTGTACACAATGAAGAGAAGACATTTGCATAGCGTCAGAAGTGATTTGGGACACTGGTAAAAAAAACAAGAGAAAAAAAGGTGAGTATATTGGCAAGCTTTTGATATACACAGACAGGTCTTCAGGATGGCAGATGAAAGTGTGACTCTCCTGTGCATGCCTTCTGTGCAAGTTAACTGTTCATTAAAAAGGTCTAACTGGAATAATTTTATATACTCTTTCACATAGTTAAACTGTGGGGTTCAGTCCTACAAAGAAGGGATAGTCACAAACTTGGCTTTAAAAAAGATTAGATAAATTAGATAAATTCATGGAGGATGAGACTACCCATGGCTACCTGTCATGAGACCTCCACCATCAGAGACAGTATACTTCTGTGCAGTGCTGGTAGGGAGAACATGGCTGCACTCCGCTCCTGGTTGCAGGCTCTGACCCCTGGACGGTTAAGTCCAGTCAAAGGCGACTCTGGGGTTGTGGCGCTCATCTCGCTTTCAGGCCGAGGGAGCCAGCGTTTGTCTACATACAGCTTTCCGGGTCATGTGGCCAGCATGACTAAACCGCTTCTGACACAACAGAACACCGTGACGCACAGAAATGCCGTTTACCTTCCTGCCACAGCAGTAGCTATTTACCTGCTTGCACTGGCTTGCTTTTGAACTGCTAGGGTGGCAGAAGCTGGGACACAGCAATGGGAGCACACCCTATTGCAGACAGGAATTCGAACCACCGACCTACCGATTGGCAAGCCCAAGAGGCTCAGTGGTTTAGACCACAGCGCCACCCATGGGCCCTTGGTGTGATCCAGAAAGGTTTTTATTATGTTAACAGATTGTGTAGTTTGGCCCTGACTATCCTACTCATTTGGGTCACAAAGTAGGAAAAAGCTGAACAAGTCTCACAAGAAATGGAAGAGTTAAGGTTTGGTGATTTGAACAGGACATGTCAAACGTTACTAAAATCCCTACACACGGACAGACCTCTATGTGCACACAGGTTCTGTGCTGATATGTGTGTAACAGTCCCACATCCCCATCCTTCTCGTGTGTGTGCCGAGATGTTACGATTGTTGCCCAGCGTTTAAATAAGCCAAAGCTAAATTAGGATAAGCACTGAGGGTAATTTCTTTTCAAAGAGGTTACTTGAGAGCAATGTTTGCCTAAACCGATGAGCTATAATGCTGCAGTAATTTCCCCGCTCACCCCCATAGGCTGTAAAATGTATTTGTGATCAGTTTTAATGTCAAGTATAGACATTATGGCTTTCCTCCCTGCATTCTATTTTCAAACCTGCTTTTATGTGGTCTTTAAGTATGGAACTGCATGTTTCTCTAATGTTCTTTTGCAGGGGAAAGACAGCAAGCACCACAAGGGAGTGTTGACAAGATGATAATTTATCTATTTAATAAGGTTCAGGCATTTGAAAACGAAGACTAGTCACAGCAAAGTTTTCACTAAATTATGATGAATATTGGTGAAGATATCTCCTTCCAAGTACAGTTATTAGTATAATGAAGAGGATTAACTTTGCTTAAAACACTTGCTAGTTATTATCATGCAACTAGAGTACGGCAAAATCGACTCAATTCTCAAAGGGGCTTTTTCAAATAAGCGTTATGAAATAATGACTAGACTTTGGCTTTAGCAAATCTAGCTGCTTTTCCGTCTCTAGACAGACCCAGATTCTGCAAAGCTCTTTGTACAAAAGCTGGTCACCAGTGCCTTCATGGGGTTTCACAGGTCAAAGAATTACAAAGACCATTTTTTTTTTATCATTGTCAACATGCTGTGGCCTTTCCAAGTTCTTTCTGTAATATTAAATACTGCAATGTGTTTTGGCAATGTATCCAATACTGTGTGTGCAATTTCACTCAACTGGTGGTGAAGCTTCCATCAATAAAACAGGGAGGGAAGTAATTTTTGATGATTCTCACCCCCTTCTCCTGCAGTTCCCACTCCCTTAAATCTATTCCAGAGGTTTGGGGGACCACTCCCACCCCCCCAAGCACATCTAGGGCCATGTGGGGCTACAAGGGGGAGGAAAGGATTGTCAGAAATTGTATCAATCCTTGTTATGCTGAAGGAAGTCCTACTATCAGCTGAGCAACACCATAGAACATAAAGCCCTAGATAGATAAATAATAGATAGATAGATAAACATATAACATACAACAATAAGCCCACAATTCTTAAAACTCTTTTTCTTTTTCAATGAACAAAGGGTAAGTGATGGTTTCTCAACTTCTGCTGTTACAGAGTACAGTGGTACCTTGGGTTAAGAAATTAATGTGTTCTGGAGGTCCATTCTTAACCTGAAACTGTTCTTAACCTGAAGCACCACTTTAGCTAATGGGGCCTCCTGCTGCCGCCGCGCTGCCGGAGCACGATTTCTGTTCTTATCCTGAAGCAAAGTTCTTAATCTGAGGTACTATTTCTGGGTTAGCGGAGTCTGTAACCTGAAGCATCTGTAACCCGAAGCGTATGTAACCTGAGGTACTGTGGCATCTGAATATAGACTGCATTTTTTAATTAAGGCATATATTGGCTTATATCTTGATCAGGTTCCTAAATTAAATGGGCTTAGATTTTCAAATGTTATGCCAGGCAGAAGACCAACTGCCTAAGTACTTTGGCAAGATGTTTATCCTCCTGGACAAGGGGGCCCCCTTTGATTTATAGCAGAAAACAATTCTCAAAGTCATAAAAAGGCTGAGAAGCAGGTCACTGACCTTGCATGCTGTAGAGTACAACTAAGTTGTAAAAGTGGTAGGTAAACAGTAAAATAAAACCATGTGCCTTAAACTTGAGTCACAGGACAAAAGGCCAAGGGTACATGGAAAACAAAGGCAACTGGCTTGGCTGGGGAAAAAGAAGCTTCTTCCTATTTTATTTTGAGGCTGTAAACTGGTCCATCCTTTCCTTTGAGAAGGCTTATCCTTCTTAAAAGGCTACCTATGTTATGTACTAAATATTTGCTTAAATGTAATTATACAAAGGATCTAGAAAGAAAGAAATGTTAAATTCTTATTTCATAGAGTCATATTGCTGTAGGAGACCAGGGGGGCAGATGAGCCTAGCCCCCCCTGCCAGAAATGAGACGCCATCCAGATATATTAGTTGTCAGACATTTGTTTAGAAACCTTCAAATGAAGGAGATCTTTCAATGTTGATGTGAACCCAAGGTCTCTGACATATGTTTAAGATAAAAATTATTAACCATCTGTTTTGGAGGGCAAGGAGGGCAAGAGGTGAGCTGGTAATTAAGATTCTTTGTTGAGACACATGTAAGATATATTACTACTTATTTGTCATTTATAGATGTAACAATATATAGCTCTTTGTCTGCCATATAAGGACAGAAGGATATGGGTGTATCTTAAAAATTGGTTATAGCAATCAGCCAATAGGAAATTCAAGCAGGCTGATTGAACAGAGGCAGCCACAGGAGGAGCAAAGGGGGGTGGATTAAGGAAATATAAGGGCTGGCCATAATGGCAGGAGGCAGGCCAGAGCTTGGTAACCATATACCACTGTGCCTCTCATTTATTTGTCTGACAAATAAATTATTATTTTAATTTCTCTGTTGCTGCGTTGAATATTTCATTCCAGCTAAGCGTTAACCACAAGCAGGGTGCTACAGTACCACTGTAGTTCTAATAACCAAACACAGGGCTGGATTTGAAACACTAAGGCTGCAATCTAATGCACAGTAACCTGGGCCTAAATCCCATGGAACACAGTGTGACTTACTAGCAAGTAATATGTGCAGGTTTAGCCTGCATGGTTATATTTCTTTTCCATTCACACACACACAAACATCATTCCACCTACCAGTTGTTCTGATGGAACCTTTAAACTCCCTTGCTCCTCCTTATAGCTTATGTTAGGGAGTGCCTACAGCTGTCTGCTGCCCCTACCAAAATGATATAATATGGTTCCCTTTGCATATAGACAGCCTGCCTGCTGTGCTCTGGAGCCTTGAGCTGCCTGCTTCTCAACTGGAATTAATTTGCCTTGTGCAAAAGATTGAGCAAACCGACGTGCACATGTGTTTGGGGTCGCGCAGTGCTGTTAGCTATTCCCATTACGGGAAAGGAAAATTCTTCTGCGTCTTTGCTGTGACCGTATGAATTTGGCAGAGAGGCTCTCCTTTGAAATCGCCATTCTGCTGAGGAGAAGGGATAGGCTCACACACAGGGAGGCGGTTTTTGCTTGCCCCTTCCCTCTATCCAGTGAAGGAGCCACAAGCGAGTCTGGTATCTCTCGAGAGGCAGGAGTGGCTGTGGTAGACACCACAAGAAAAGCCCCACAACATCTCTAGCAACTGCCATCGATATCCTAATAAGTGTAGAATCTTAGGGCATTAAGTATAGCTGTTAAGATGCCCCAGATATTTTCCACAATAACTTTTAAATGTGGAACTGCAGTAAAATTCATAAGCTTTTTAAGGATTAGAACCATTCTCTAAATCCTCATTTGGAAGAAAGCACTATTGTTTCCTCCTATTAAATGTTTGTTAATCTAATCCACATCTAGTTATTTAAAACCAAAGGAATGCTGCAAATTGAGGTGCTTCTATGTCGGGGTCGTTGTAGCATCCTTTGGTATTTCAAATAATATGTCTGCATCTAGCTGCAGGCTTTGCTGAAAACAGACCAGGGGCTGGTGATTTGATTCTCTATAAGGGGTTGAGTGCTGGCACTGCGGTATTGGCTACAATGGAGAGAAGATCTTCAGTGGATCTGCGGCAACAGATCAAGTAAAAGCTCCTCGCCATGCAAAGAGGAAATAGAAGATTTTGAGGTCCGATTCCTCATCTTTAAACACACACGAACGCCTATAAACATACATAATAAGCACATGTTATTAAGTGTCTTTGCTATGTGTTAATGGGACTGTACTGGATGTAAATTTATCAACTGGCCCAGCACTAATGGCAGCTGCCCAGGAATGTACTGACTTTTCCTGGAGGTAGTTTGGAACTAAGAACAACTTGATGGCTTGGAGCCCCCTGTGGCATTGAAAGGGAGAGGATGGAACTGGCTCATTTATATAATGGGGTCCCCAACTTTTTGGGGGACCGGGGACACATCAAAGAAACTGTTCTGGGTAGCACAAAATACCCATTTTACGAATGTAAATTTTACCCATGTACGTTCTGTAGGGCCAGTGGTGTAATTAAAGCATTTTAGAGTTGATGCTCTTACCTGGGGAAGGGCTTCTTTAGATGATAATGTGCATTACTTCAAAATGTGGAAAGTGTGAGTTAACGTTGCTCCTCTTCTGTTGCCTGGGGCCATGGACTTCGGCCTCAAAGTTCTGCCCTGATGGCATCACTGAGCAGAACCTCATTAACAGATCTCTAATGTATGTATATGAGAGCCAGTCCAGCCTTTGAAAGTCACACATCAGTAACTAAAAAACCCAGAAAAGCTAAGCCATTTTGGACACACAAAGCATTAAACAGGTGGGGCAAAAAAACCCAAAAGAACCAAACAAACCGCACAATGCTTAATTCTATTTCCTTGCCTGTTGTCACAAGATGGCAGTGTTTCAGAATTCATTGCTGATCGCTCTGCTGATGTACAATATTACTTTCTTTAGGTATCAATATAGACATTTATCCTGGATTCATTTTTTAAAAAGTACTTTATCATTGCACTGGTTCCTGTTAGGCTACAGTTGTGGAATTAGTATATTCCTAAATATACTAGGAACATTTTGTGTATATTTTTCATTAAAAACCAGAAAATAATTGGACTGGACGACAGGAATCAGTGGAGCAACAGAAACCATAACTGCATCCCAGACCTTGTTTTTGGAAGTGTCTCTCTCCCCTTTGAGTCCAATGGGTGAAGGTAGCTGGGAAAGAGGTAAATGTAAGAACTAGTTAATTTTATCTGGGATATTGTAGATGGGAGAATTATCTCCAAGGGCACATTTAGCAGCATAAAATGGCTAATTTAGCTCATTAAAATGTAAATCTTCTCAAGTCATTAGTACACGTAAAAGGCAATCCGGGGAGACTAATAAGAATATATCTTAAAATCTCTCTCTCTCTAAAATATAATCCATGCCGGGAATTAAATAATTAAAATAGCTGTTTTAAATATGACAAATGAACATCTATTCTCAGAAGGTGGAAGAAGCAACAAGGGGGTCATCCCTCTTGGAACCTGGTCCTCATCAACAGGCAGGAAAGGTTCAATGAACTGGGAACCTTGGGAGGAAGTGATCATGTTTTTTAGGTTTCATTTTACAAAGGAAAGGGAAAACTAAGTGTGGTCAGACATGCACTCTGGACTTTAAGAAGTCTGATTTCAAAAAGCTTAAGGAAATATTGGGTGAGATCCCCTGATCAGAAATACTCAGAGAATGGATCCAAGATGGAGGTAAGTTTCTTAAAGGTGAAATATTGAAGGCACAAATACTGGAACTGCATTAAGATCACAGATTTTCCACACACAAATCCACTCCTGTTAGCCCACCACCCATATTTTTCCATTTCAGCAGTATAATTAAGGGGAGGGGGAGATTCGTTTTGTTGCCATTGTTAACAAATTATTTCAGATCTACACCCAAAGATTTAACACTTTACCCTTCTCTACCTGTTGCCTAACCATGCTTTAACCATCTAAAGTTTACTAAACCCCATCTAAAATTTACTAAACCTCAACCATACAAACATGGGCTACAGTATGTTCTTAGGAGTATGTTCTTAGGAGCTATCTATGATTGGGCTGGATGTGCACTGTGTGCCATTTTGGTATACTCTCCTGCAATTCTGTGTGACAAACAAGATATAATCAAAATAACTTCGTCAAGATCATAAAAAGATATAATAATAATAATAATAATAATAATAATAATAATAATAATAATAATAATAATATCATATTGAGTTGATGTCAGTGGCAGAAGCGCCAGAGGCAGCAGGCAGTTGTGGAGTTTTTGAACATTTTTACAAAGATGAATTCGCCATTTCCAAAAGTTTGCATTTTTTTTTAACCTGAAAGTTGGATGGATAGCGTAAGAGCCAATACCCTTTCTCAAGGCAATCCCTAGGGCATCTTCCAAGAGCATAGTTGCCTGTAATAAAAACAAAAGCAGTCAGGAGGAACACAACCAAAGGAGCGATAGTGGGAGTAGTAAATGATATATAGATCTCAAGAGAAAAGAAAATTGTTTTGTAGGAGAGTCTAAGCCTGCCTGGCTGAGATAACAGTGAAGTGTTCTGCTGAAAAGAAGACTAATCTCTTGCAAAGGAGATAATGTAATGTGGTATTTGTCCTGTTTGTTCACATTTTGTCCTGTTTTACATCAGTAGTATTACAAAAGAGCAAGGACATCAGAACTCAGCGGTGACTGATCATCATATTCAGCGTGGTGAAAACAGAACCTTGAAAGTCAGAGTTGTGTATACAGGCAGCCCTCCCTTTACACGGGGCTTACATCCCAAGGCACAGCACACGTTGGTGAGCTTGTGTATAACTGAAACCCAATGAAAAAGCCTGCAAACACCCTGCTCCACCCTAGCCCTTTTCATGATGTTTCTGTGACATCTTTATGACGTTTCTGGGTCACTTTAGGGTTCAGTGCGGTGCGCATATACATGGCCATGCACTTATTGAACAGGCACAAACAAGGGACTGCCTGCATACTAGAAAACTGGAGAATGTTAAAGCTCAGAAGTAATCTTATCACTCAAGATGGCCCCACCATTAATTGGGGTAAGGTAGTGCTGGAGCATCTACTTTGCACACTCGAGCAAAAATGTGGGCCATGTGTGCGTCTTCTGTGTTGCATGCTTCTTTCAGATGTCTGACCTGCCATGGCTACGATCTGGCCAGTGGGGCTGCAAAAGACTAAAGCCCCCTGTCCCCATGCTTATCAGGCTGAGGGGCTCCTGTGCTTTTAAAATAATGATGATGATAGTAAAACCTATGCAAGACAAACTATGTGACAAACTTCACGTCTGCTTTGGCTCTCTGAGAATTTAAAGTAGGGATGATTTTTTGCTTCAAAGACCAAGGTCAATTTTATCAACAATAATAACGAAATGCAAGTGCATTCGCATATCATTACATCTTCAGAAAACGGTTTCTGGCCCTCAACCCCGTGGTCCTTGAAAGTGTGTGAAATATATTTGGATCAGGAAAATAAATAAGCAGCCTAATTCTAAACACATTTGCTTGGATGCTAGTCCCACTAATTTCACTAGAACTCACTTCCAAGTATGCAAGGTTTGGACTGGAGCCCAAATCAAAGAGGCTTCCATTAGCTTCAGACATGAAGACGTCTAATAAGGCTCTGCATTGCGGGACACACCTGCAATTAAAAAGGGAATGGCTCCCATCAAAGCTCAGTAGACTTCAAAGCAGTCTGCAGGTTTGTTTGAATTAGAGGGGAGACAAATGTGCTGCTCAGAATTCCCCACTGCAAAAGATGAATATTCATTAGACATTATCAGAATATTTGGTATCCAGTGGTCTACTCTATGCTGTATACTATATGGAAAAAGATGGGGTGGTGTTTTCTCTCTTCTCCTTTCAGATTCAACATCTGGTTGTGATGTGTTACTTACACAATTCCAAAACGAGCAAAGCTGAGGTTATCTAATGCTTTGAAAAAGGCTAGAAATCCAATCTGATACAACTTCTTTACATTGGGAAATGTGTCTTTGTGCAGGAGAAGACACTGAATAAAATATATATATATAAAACTGAAATCTACTTTTTAAAACTATCTCCTTATTAGGAATTGACTGTACTTTAAAGCAAATTACTAAAACGACATGATTTTGAAGGACAGTCCATTAAAATCAGTGCAGCTCACTTCCAACAAATACGCAAGCCTATTATCCTCGCAAGCCAGTAATATAGTGATTACCAGATGTTGTCACTATGGTTTGGATCTGAAGACAAGTTAGCTTCATGAACTTCATGGACGGAATGCTGCCTGATCCTGCCTGCAGCCACTTGTACCTCCAGAAGACTGTCCACAGGGTTGGGGACCCTCCTGAACAATATAGGATGATGGTGGTGGGAGGATTATATGGAAAATATTCTTTCTGTGAATTTCCTTAACAGTGTAATCCAATTCCATGTCAGGCCACATTCACACCATACATTTAAAGCACTATGATACTAATACCACACCCAATGGTCATGGCTTCCCCTAAAGAATTATGGGAGCTATAGTTCGTTGAGGGTATTGAGAGTTGTTAAAAGGTAAAGGGACCTCTGACCATTAGGTCCAGTGGTGGCCGACTCTGGGGTTGCGGCGCTCATCTCGCTTTATTGGCCGAGGGAGCCGGCGTACAGCTTCCAGGTCAGGTGGCCAGCATAACTAAGCCGCTTCTGGAGAACCAGAGCAGCACACGGGAACACCATTTACCTTCCCACCAGAGCGGCACCTATTTATCTACTTGCATTTTGAAGTGCTTTCGAACTGCTAGGTAGGCAGGAGCAGGGACCGAGCAACGGGAGCTGACCCTGTTGCGGGGATTCGAACCGCTGACCTTCTGATTGGCAAATCCTAGGCTCTGTGGTTTAACCCACAGCGCCACCCGCATTAGGAGACCTCTATTCCTTTCACAGATGTTTCCAGTGAAGAGGGATTGATTATTAAACCACTCTACTCATCCCGACTTCTCCCCTTACCCCAGGGGCCTGCCAATTATTTATGAAAACATGTCTGTATCACCTTCCATCAAAAATCTTGATAATCCAGGCCAGTGTCAAATTTAGCATTATTTGCTGGAACTAAGCACTAGCAAATGTCTGGGAACACAAATTAGGCCACATATGATGAAAGTAGGCCAAGGACCACATCTGACCTCTGGATGTATCTCCGTCCTAGATTAGAATGCAGTCAAATTTGGAATGGGGAACTTGTGGCCCAAATTCAAATTCCGACTCAGCCATGAAGCTCAGTGGGTGATTTTGGGCCTGCCATTCTCTCAACCAGTAACCTCACAGGGGTGTTGTGAAGATGGAGCAATCTCAGCTATGTATGCTACCCTGAGTCCTTTGGTTAAAAATGTGATGAGTAATATTTGCAGTCTGGTTCCTGGCAAACCACAAAGGTGTCTGAGAACATGATGGGTCAGGATTCTAGGGTGGAATTATCAGCTAAGGCCATCACACAAGTTTCATACATGGTTCATACCGTTAAATCTACGTTCATCATCCTGCTTTTCCGGGAATCAATGCTTTGAGCAAGTCACAGTTTTCCACATTGACATGCAATGGCTAACTATGGTTTGTTGGGAAAGCAGAGGTTATTGAAGACCTTACTGTACCCAAGGGCAGGCGGACAGAGGCCTCCAACTTCTTATTTGCATGGAGTCAAGCTATGAAGAAGCAGTGACAAGGCCCCTCACGATTTGGTATTTCTTGAAAACAAAAAAGTCTCATGGATAAATAGTGTAGTAACTAGGATATCATTATAATATAGGTTCAGTTTTCCTTACCTACCAGGGGCTTGTGGAATATAAATACAGCTTTGAGGAAACATCCAGCTCCTTAAGAAATTCTGCGCACTAAATGGTTCCAGATACACAAGAGTGTGAGTAAAATTGAGATAAATCCTAATGGACCCAGAGATTATCCAGCTAACCCAGCCATTTTTGTGTATTTCCTCAGCAGTGACCCCTGTGTTTTGCACTGATTGAATAAAAATGCAGATGGTTACTATTGAGAGGCTCGCTGCACTTGCTTCCAGGAGGTTTAAGTTTAGTTCCGTAGTAACCACATCTCGATAAAAAACATGTTTCATTTATTTCCTTAATGATCATGGAATAAGCAGGATGTGGGGCTCCCCCCCCCCCAATGATGTTATGAACCAATATGATCCAGGTACTTTCCTGTCAAACATCTGCGACTTAGGGACAACGCGTGTCTGTATTAGTAAACCTGCCAAGGGCTTGTTTCCTGCTTAGGATTATAACAACATAGTTGCTCTCTGGGTCTGCACAACTAACAAAGCCAGACAAGAGAAGGGCTTCTTCTCTTTGAAACCTTCTTGTCTCTACAAAAAGAAGTATCCAGCTCTGAACACTGGGAGGGCAGGTACAATTTCTAGAACCTTGTGTACTTTTCTTCAAACTGTGCTACTAAGATGTTCACAAATGTGTCAGTGTTGCAATCATCGTTACTTTCTAAAAGCATGTCTGAGTACACGCTGACCCAGCTGTAACAAAAAAAACGTAGTTTTTCTCAGTCTGGAACCATTCCCGTTCGCCGTCAATGTGCTACTTTCAGTCTAGATTGGATTCTAGATCCTGTCATCCACAAGGATGGCTGCAGTTACTTGAAATGCATTTGAAAACACACCCCTGGCTAGGTGATGCACACCTTTTCCTGCCCAGGTGACTGAAGAAGAAAGTGGTGATTTTAATCTTGGTATACACCAGGCATAGGCAAACTCGGCCATCCACATGTTTTGGGACTACAGCTCCCATCATCCCTGACCACTGGTTCTGTTAGCTCGGGATGATGGGAGTTGTAGTCCCAAAACATCTGGAGGGCCGAGTTTGCCTATGCCTGGTATACACCCATTCACAATGTCCTTGTGGCTGCACCCACACTCATTTCTGGGACCACCCATATCTGTTTTCAAAAGGACACACTATATGGTAACACAGAATCAATCTGCAATGACCTTCTATTTTTGGAATGAAACCAGTTCCTGAATAAGCATCTCTCAGGGGCAAAAAAATATGCGACAGATCTGATTGTGTATACAGATATAGGTAGAAAAAAACAAGTATTCAGTCTACATGGATTATAGAAAACCGTTCCTCAAACAAAAAATATGCTTTGTGAGATTCAAATCCTGAAAGGGCTCAGAAAGATACTCTGGTCAGTCACTGCTATTCAATGTAGTCAGCACTGAATTGGACTAGCCAATAGCTTGACTCAGTATATGGCAGTTTTCTGTATTCCTAATTTAAATCACTGAACTCATCTTAACTTTGGATCCTGCCACTATATTTATTTATAGGTGCAACGGGCGTTCAATTGCATTGCATTTTAAAGATGGATCTCCACTCACAAGGCAATGGGAGCAAAACCAGAGAAAGGAGGAACGCTTTCACGCCAATGTGTGTGGCGTGTCTGGAAAGGATAATAAAGTATCTGGAACTAATGCGGCCATTTCTGAATGTGCTGTATATGTAGCACGTAGATGGGAAATTCGTAGCACATATATGTGGCACATAAATAGGAAATAATTCCCTAAATCAATGTTCTTAAAATTATATTTTGATATAAACAACAACTCACACAAGGCAATCATTTTTACTGAATCCTACCCAGGATTTGAAAACCAAAAAGCAATATGGAAGAAAAGGACTGTGTTAGTTATTGGATTTCACTTAATGTGGCTATTATTGCTAGTAAATGCTTCCATATAATGCTTTACAATGTCTACTGACCTTGGGAAAATATCAGGTTTAGCTGTACAAGAGACAAACCGGGAGAACTGAAGGAATATAATCTTCCATCACCTGGTGGTAGGATTTGTCTTGAGGGGAAAATATGTTCTTCAACTATAAAGTAATTTTTTTACTTATATTGACTCTGTACCATCTAAAACTGATTGCCCACCTTTCTAATATAAGGACTTTATTTGCAATGCCCTCTGCCTTACAAGCTACCCGTATCTTCTGATTAGAGTGAACCAAATAACCGCTTGCCGTTTAAAAGAGCGAGCAATCATTGCCCAGCATGCTATACTACAGTCTGTCAAAGTGTTTGTGTGCATCTACTCTCAGGAAGCTCTGACAGGAAAACAGGAGGCTAGTTCATTTAGCTCTGTATTGCCTGGACTGATTTGCAGCAGTTCTCCATTCATACATATCTTCTTTGGCACTTCCAGAAAGTTATCTCTGGTCAATGAAATGTGTAAGATAGATCACATTTCTTTTCAATTGTTCATGAAAATATGACAGATTTATGCAACACACAGCATGACACACAATATTGACAAGTTGCTACAATGGATTTGCACTACAGATGTCTGCATTTTATTTTTTTTCTAATTTTTTTTATTGGTTTTCACAATATTATAAACAAACAGACACATAAGACAGACAAACATAAATCATAGCCTTATTGAAAATTACACTTATTAACTTTGTTAAGTGACTTCCCCGCTTCCCCTTGGTTGAATTTCATTGCATATCCTTTTAACGGTTTCCCAAATCACAATTCTTATAAAATTTCACTTAAACATTAACATCCTTAAATCTTCACTTTATGAAATTAAACATATTAATTCATCACTTAACATAAATAAAATCCTAATCCAATTAAGTATCTGCAAGCTGTTTTCAGTTAATTTAACTTAACATATTTAACTAAATAATCATTAAATTTAATCCACTCTTCCCGATACTCCTCCTCCTGCATTTTAAATCCCGGCTGAACCAGGAACACTTTTCAATGACCACTTACCCCCTTGCCACCCAAACTTAAGCACATTCACTCAGCAGCAAGTCCTGCCAATGTTAACTGAATTTACTTCCCAGAAATGTGCAAAGGGCAGCAACTTTACCTCAGTTTCCCATCTCTAAAATGGGACTACAACCTATACTAGCAAGGCTGAATGAACTAATTACTGTAATGAAGCCTCATTCACACACTTAAAGACTACAGGGCTTGCAATGGCAGTCTAATATTACAGAATGCATAATTTTGCAATGGTGTGTTTGTACAAGTCAAGCAGAACCCTCCCTTAAACCCCCCCTCTCCTTTTAAAGTATTGTAATTTCCCAGCTGGGGAACATATATTCTCTTTATGTGGTTTGGACTATTATTTGGTTAACTATACTGTTATATCACACTTGCCTCAGTGTGCCGTTTCCGATGCTCAGCAGGAGTTTCTCTTTCTAGGGTTTTCATAAATAAACCATGCCAATATGGGCCACATTAATCACTTAAAAGGATGGACGAGATCTCAACTATGGGAGGGAGCTGCAGTTTGAGTCTTCTAATGGCTCTGTACAATGATTTAATAAAATTTGTAAAGTGCTTTGGCTTCGATGTGGTTGAGAGGTTATATTAAAAATGCAAGATTCTTATCGCTATGGACATGCTTAGTCTGGAGGATTAGAAATCACAGACCAACTACATCTCAATGAAACTGAGGTACCGGGGGGACGGGACGGGACAGGACTCAGAGATGGTTAGAAACCTTCACATAGCTAACACTAAGTGCAGCTTTTTCTCCAGCAGAATTAAGAGATGTGAGTTTAAAGCACAAATAGCCCAATCACAGGCTAAACATTTAACCTACATCTTGTTTTTTTCTTTTTATGAACTGATATTTAAAGCCCTAAATGGCCTCGGTCCAGTATACCTGAAGGAGTGTCTCCACCCCCATCGTTCTACCTGGACACTGAGGTCCAGCGCCGATGGCCTTCTGGCGGTTCCCTCACTGCAAGAAGCCAAATTACAGGGAACCAGGCAGAGGGCCTTCTTGGTAGTGGCACCCGCCCTGTGGAACGCCCTCCCACCAGATGTCAAAGAGAACTACTACTACCAAACTTTTAGAAGACATCTGAAGGCAGCCCTGTTTAGAGAAGCTTTTAATGTTTGATGTATTACTGTATTTTAATATTTGGTTGGAAGCCGCCCAGAGTGGCTGGGGAAGCCCAGCCAGGTGGGCCAGGTAGGTATAAACAAATTATTATTATTATTATTATTATTATTATTATTATTATTATTATTATACATAGTGGAAGTCCCTGATTCAAATGTCGCTTCTGGCATGAACTCACTAGGTGGCGCTAGGTGAGCCACTCTGTGAGCCTCAGTCTCCACATCCACAATATGGGGAATAATACTGTAGGGAGCTGCCTTACACCATCAGATCACAGGGCCCTCTAATGCAGGATGGTCAACAATGACTGGCTGCAGTTATTCAAGGTTTCAGGCAAAGAATATCCCCAGTCCTACCTGGGGATGCTAGAGATTGGACTTGAAACCTTCTGCATGCAAAACAGATGCTCTACCACTAAGCAGTGATACAACTCCCAAGATGTAATAGGACTTTTCACGTTCTTCACCAGCAAAAGCAGCTGAGAATAGTTCATTAATGGAAGCTGCTCAGAGCCAGATTCTTACCTGGGGCGTCACAATATTTCTTCCCACCACTGAATGCCATATTTCAAAAACCCCTTTTCTATGAATCCCACATATTCTCCCCAAGTCAACACTGCCATCTTGGCAACAGCTCATCCAGGTTTCAGGTCAGGTTGTCTTCTAGCCTTACCTGGAGGTGCCAGGGACTGGCCAACCTTGGGACCTTCTGCATAGAAGCAGATGTTCTGTTGCTCCACAGCAGCCCATCCCAAGTATTCAATCTTATAAGAATGTAAGTATAGCCCTCTCCTCTCCCTCCTCTATATTGGCTTACAGGGCTATTGTTAAGGCTGCTAACTAGCCAAGGCATCTAAAATGCTTTTAATCCTTGAAAGTGCTTTACAAATGTTAATAATAACGATGATTCAATAAACTGGTTGTGCACAGCAGATTCATGGAGTGTATGTACAGTGTGTGCAGAGAGGGTACATTCCTCCAGCCAGTGCGATGTACCTTCACATGCCATCATTTCCTATCTAATCCATAAGTTCCTAATGGGCTCAGGAATGACTACAAACCTACCGCTGCTTTGTTAGTATTCCACACCATTGCTTCGCAGAGAGATCTTTCCAGGGGAGATCCGGCTCACGTTTGCGTTGCTGTTATTATGAGCTGGGGTTTGCCTGCTCACGGGCTGGGCGCCTGCCCCCCCCCCCCCGCGCGTCACGCTGCTCCCGGCTGGGTAATTAGGGACAGCCCCCTGCTGCAAAGTGGCTGTCGCCGTTTCTCCCAGGCGCGGAGTTTGCCCTTGCCTGCTGTCACATGGGGAGGGGGTGTGTTAGCAGCTCAGAGACGCGGAGGGGAGCAGCCGGAGCAAGGCTGCTGCAGCAGCAGCAGCAGCAAGCAGAAGCCAGCAGCAGCAGCAGCCTGAGCAAAAAGGCAGGGAGCTGTCCTCTCTCCTGGCTGCCTCCGGCACTTGTTATTCCCAGCCTGAACTTTTATGGGTGTGCTGGAAAGGAGGGTGAGGAAGGAGGTTTCTTTCTAGCGGAGCAGAAGGGCTGCAGAGCACCTGATTGCAAACGATGAGGCCGGTCGAAGCTGGGCATGGCATAAGAAAAGCGGCCAGGGAGCAAAGGAGCGCCCGGCACCGGCTGTGGTCACTGTGACTTGGCTCAGCCACAGGCGCGCCTGCCTGCTGGGAAGAGGACTCGCTGCGCCCAGGAAGAAGCCACCCCCCGGGACGCTGGCTGGGTTTGCTGGTGAGACTGGCGGCGTGAGAGGAGCATGGAGCTCCGGCCACCTGCCCCCGGGGGCAGAAGGGGGGTCCGGAGGAGGGCCCGGGAGTGGCTGATCCCCCTCTGGCTCTGCGTGTGCGCGGCGGGGAGCTGCAGGGGGCAGGTGTATAAGCTCAGCCTGGCAGTGGACGAAGGGCTGCCCGCGGACACGCTGGTGGGGGACATCAGCGCAGGGCTGCCCCCCGGCGAAGGGCACCCCGGCGGCTTTTTTCTCTCGGAAGGCAGCGGCGAGTCGGCCGTGTTGGCGGATTTCCACGTGCACACGGACACGGGCATCATCCGCACGGCGCGGCTGCTGGACCGAGAGCGCCGGGCGCGCTACAGCTTCGTGGCGGCCACGCTGCGAGGGGAGATGGTGCAGGTGGAGATCACGGTCAGCGACGTGAACGACCACGCGCCGCGCTTCCCGCGGGACTGGGTGCGCCTCAACATCTCCGAGCTGAGCCCTCCCGGCAGCGCCTTCCGCTTGCCGGCTGCGCGCGATCCCGACGCCGACAGCTTCGGCACACAGGGCTACTCGCTGCTGCCGCTGGATCAGGACCAGGATCGGGAGAAAGGTCCGCTTTTCCAGCTGCGCTACGGGACCCCTCCGGATACCCTGGACCTGGTGCTGCTGCGCCGCCTGGACCGGGAGCGGGCGGAGACGCACCGCCTGCTGGTCGAGGCTTGGGACGGCGGAAGCCCCCGCCGGAGCGGCCGCCTGCGCGTGGAGATCCAGGTGGTGGACGAGAACGACAACGCGCCCGCCTTCGGGCAGAGCGAGTACCGCGCGCGCGTGCGGGAGGACGCGCCCGTGGGCAGCTCCGTGTGCCGCGTCTGGGCCAGCGACCCGGACCTGGGCGCCAACGGCGAGGTGCGCTACAGCCTGGCCCGCCGCCAGGGCGACCCTTCGGCCGCCTCCTTCTTCGAGGTGGACGAGCGCAGCGGGCTGCTGCGCCTGCGGCGGCCTCTGGACCGCGAGGCCCGCGCCCTCCACCGCCTGGCCGTGGAAGCCCGCGACGGCGGCGCCCAGCCCGAGCTGGCCACGGCCCTGGTGGCCGTCGAGGTGCTCGACGTGAACGACAACGCGCCCGCCATCCACCTGCTCTACCTGAGCGAGGGCGGCGCCAGCGTGTCCGAGGGGGCGCAGCCGGGAGACTACGTGGCCCGCGTGTCGGTCTCGGACCCGGACGAGCAGGCGCCGGCGGGCGGCGTGGCGCTGAGCCTGCAGGGCGCCAGCGGCGCCTTCTCGCTGCGGCCTTCGGGCGGCGACGGCGGCGTCTACTTCCTGTGCGTCGAGGGGCCCCTGGACCGCGAGAGGCGCGACGCCTACGAGCTCCGCCTGGTGGCCGTCGACTCGGGCGCGCCGCCCCTCTCCTCGCAGCGGGCGCTGCTCCTCCGCGTGGCCGACCTCAACGACCAGGCGCCCGCCTTCGCGCAGCCGCGCTACCGGGCCGCCGTCTCCGAGGCCGCCTCGCCGGGCACCGTGCTGCTGCGCCTCAGCGCCGCCGACGCCGACGAGCCGGGCTCGCGCAACGCCCAGGTGCGCTACGCGCTGGGCCCCGATCAGGCGCCCGCCGCGCTCTTCCAGCTCGACCCGCTCAGCGGCGCCCTCAGCGTCCGCGCGCCTCTGGACCACGAGCGCCAAGCGGTGCTGGAGCTGCTGGTGCTGGCCAGGGACCTGGGCGAGCCGCCGCTCTCCGCCTCGTGCGTCGTCAGCGTCGCCGTGGAGGACGCCAACGACAACGAGCCCGTCTTCCAGCACCAGGTCTACAACGCCAGCCTGGCCGAGCACGCCCCGGCCGGCCACTGCCTCCTGCAGGTAACGAGGCGCGCCAGCCCACGGGGAGAAAGGACGCGCATCCTTGGCTCCTTGGTTGTTTGGAGGGGAAGGGGGGGGGGGTTGCAAGGCCCTGAAGCCTGACAAGGTGCACCTGTTGAAATTCCTTCCTCTGCAAAGGAAGAGGACCTGCTGGTATAGGGCGATATGCAAATTTAATAAATAAATGACATAGAGGCCCTAAAAGTCTCCTCAGATGCTGTGGAGAGTCGAGGGCTAGAAGCCCTTCTCTCCATTGCATCTGAGAGGCCTTTGCAGGGTTGAACCCCACAAAGGAAATCTAGGGGGGGGGTTGTTCATAAGCAGCCAGTTGGGGCCTCAAGCAGCATGTGGTACCCAGTGCCAATGGAGTTATTTGGCAGCCCTGGAAGAAAATTCCTCAGGGGCCCTGGCAATACAAAAACCACAATAAACAAATAAAATGGTACCTCAGGTTACATACGCTTCAGGTTACAGACTCCAATAACCCAGAAATAGTACCTCGGGTTAAGAACTTTGCTTCAGGATGAGAACAGAAATCGTGCTCCGGCAGCGTGGCTGCAGCGGGAGGCCCCATTAGCTAAAGTGGTGCTTCAGGTTAAGAACAGTTTCAGGTTAAGAACAGGCCTTCGAAACGAATTAAGTACTTAACCTGAGGTACCACTGCAACTGTTTCTGGCCTTTTCATTACACTCCAAATCAGCCTCCTGAGGTGACGTTCTGCCTCAATCTCCCTCTTGGCAGGGCTGGCCCGCCCTTGTCATGTGCAGCATCCATTGCAGAGCAGATTGCCCCTTTTGCATAGCGGCCCAAACTTACTTTGTCTGTGCAGGGATATGTGCAAAGTGTGATCCCGTGTGTGGCAGCAGAGAAGCACAGCTGACTGGCATTTGTGTTGTGGACCTGTGCCCCCGAGGTACCTAGCAACACTCCTGGATGAATGGTTGCAGGCAGTGATGCAACAGTTTCAGCTGGATTCAAACAAAGAGGAGAAAAGGGTGACATCTCCAAGGGATGATTTGGTTTGGCATGATGACAGCCTCTTTGACACTGTATTTTTAAGCAAGTGAGATAGCAGTGACCATTTCCTGGAAAAAAGATTTTTCTCTCTAGGTAGTGATGATCTTGCTGTTGGACCATGGTCTGGCTAAATAGCTTTGCCTTTTAAGTTACACAGTGATTCCTTCACTACATCCTAGTTATTTGCATAATTTAATATTGAGTCTTCAAATAAAAAGATAATTGCTAAGGAAGAATAGTTTCCCCCGGTTATAGCTTCTGTGCTGTTCCTTTCCTTTGTAATTCCTGAATACCATTCTCTCTTGATAAATTGTCTGGCTAAGTTTGGTTATGGAGTGAGAATTGACATTCCTGCATTATCCAAAGAGCAGGTGACTTCATATTTGGGTAGGGTGGTCGCCACTTGCAGCTAATTTTATGTTATCAAAGTATCATGACTCCCTTTTCCATCTTCAAACTTTTGTAAGCTCCTCATGTGTTTCCGTGCGATGCTCTGGTTCGCCAGAAGCGGCTTAGTTATTCTGGCCACATGACCTGGAAGCTGTACGCTGGGTCCCTCAGCCAATAAAGCGAGATGAGCGCTGCAACCCCAGAGTCATCCACGACTGGACCTAATGGTCAGGGGTCCCTTTACCTTTACAAGCTGTGAGACCATCTTATTCTATTGACAAAACCAAAGTTTCAGGGCTAAATTCTGGCCTTGCTTGTAATGTGTGTTGTAGTGGACTTTTAAGTGTACAAAATGCTGAAACTGACTTAATTGCATATGAATAGCTCAGTCCCAGGGACTTGGACTGAATGAGTGAAGTTTAGTACTGTACTGGCGTTTACATTTCCCACCTCCTACAAGCTCAGGCAAACAATTTGCAAGAGATACATGCAAGTGTTAACTGTTCAGTTATGTGCTCTCAGATGATTCACTGATTCCTTAGTGCATCCCTGGGGAGTCCTGTGGCTGTCAAAATGGCCCAGTTTGTTCTGCTCATATGATGATTATGATGGTGACCTACTGTTGCCTCTCTTCATTCTTCTGTTATGCACTACAGTATCAGCACTGCTTACAATGTTTCGGTCCTAGCTTGTGGAAACCTCTGTTTATAAACGAAAAGTGTAGCCATCAGTTCAAGCTCAGCCTAAGCTCAATTAGGCTTTAAATGCAGTTTACAAACTGAAGTGGAGGTGTAGACCTCAGTTCCATTTAAAAGCTCAGTGTTTAGTTCAGTGTTAAAATCTAGGGTGTGAGTTTGAATAAGAGTACATTGAGTCAGATCCTTGCATTCACAGAGATGCTCTATGTAATTGCCATTCATTGTCCTCTGCTTTGATAAAAATCACTATCCCCACAGGACTCAGCTGACCTAAAGGCACCTTTAAATTTCTAATCACAGCTGTCAGCAGCTCAGTAGATCACACTCTTATTTTTAAACGAGGTCCTCTTAATCTAACTCGTGGTAAGCAGAGGTTGTGGGGAGGTATCCAGGGGTATAAAAGTAAGGCAAGCTTATGAGAGACTGTACTTCACTGTGCTTAAGGGAAGCCACAGCTGACAAAGTGTCAAGGTAAACAGTTTAGCAAATGGGCAAGTTAAGGCCCTTTCCAAGAAGAGGTAACCCATCTTACAGACCCCAACTTTGCACGTGAACAAGCCTAATAAACAAACAGTTGTGAAGGTAGAAAGCAAGCCCTGGGCACGAAGGCTATCCAGTGTACCTGTCTGGTGGACAAAAATTACAGGTGTGGGCTTGGTACAATGAGCTCCTGGTTCTCGGGGGACAAATTTGTTCCCTTAGATGGCCAGGTTGTTGGCCTGGAAAAAGTTTGTGGTGTCAATCTGAGGATGAGGAGAATTAGATCCCAGAAGGGCCCATTCACCAAGGGACGCACTGTTACCCTCCTGCACAGAGGATGTGTCATTGGTTTTCGGTGGCCACTAGGCATGTTATCCGAATGCTGTTTCCAGAATCAAAGGTAGCATGCCTCTGAATGTCAGTTGCTGGGGATCAACAGCAGGAGAGGGCAAATGCCCCTTTGTCTTGCTTACGGGTTTCTCAGAAGCATCTCATTGACCACCGTAGGGAATAGGATGCTGAATTAATAATAATAATAAATAAATTTTATTTATATCCCGCCCTCCCCAGCCGAAGCCGGGCTCAGGGTGGCTAACAACAATAAAATAGTACAAGATTCTAAAAACATTTCATTATAAAAATTAATTAAAATCAAATTGTTGGCAACCATTAAGCTAAAATTCTGTGGAGATTGCCAAAGGAGGGAGTCAGGCTGCGCCCTGACCAAAAGCCTGGTGGAACAGCTCTGTCTTACAGGCCCTGCGGAAAGATGTCAAGTCCCTCAGGGCCCTAGTCTCTTGTGACAGAGCGTTCCACCAGATTGGAGCCGCAGCCAAAAAAGCCCTGGCTCTAGTTGAGGCTTTGTCACAATGCCAGCAGCAGTGTGATCCTAGCAGGTAAGGAACTTGTTGGACAAGATCCACATTGCAGGTGTGCATTGGCCAAGAATGTGACTTATGCTATCGATTTCTTTTAAAATATTTTATTGAAGTTTTAAATACAGAGAAACAACTTGGGGTCTGAAGAAGCTAAGCACTTGTACAGGTGGTGTTACGGAACGTATTGCCATTTATTCTGCTATCGGTCTTCACTGCTTTGATGGTAATGATGCTGTTTGGTTGTGGAGGTCTTCCACAGACCTTCCTATTATTGGTCATCCCTTTGCATTGTATGCAAGTCCTATTGACTTACTCCTTGGTAAGCGTGTATAGGGTTGCTGACTTGGTCTCCCTTAATGTATGGCTGTCAGATTCGTCTTCGGAATTGCCCTTAAGCTTGTGGTTGGCAAGAGGTGTGCAGGGCACTGGATCAATAGAATGGAGTAGAAACTACATCAGCAACAGCATGAATGGAGCAGATATATGTGACTGGACAGGCTCCAAACCGAGTGGAGTTATTACCACAGCAGAAAGTCAGGCCAACAATGCACTCTAAAGGAAATATTTCATCAGTAGACGAACACATTACTTGCACAGGGAAAGTTTGAGTAATTTCTATAAGCACAGCCACATGCTAGTTGTTCTTACGCATTTTGAAAGATATTTTCCTTGTCTGTAATTAATGAGCACCATTTGGCAGAAAGGTGGGGTGCAAATTTAACAAATAACTGATATAAACAAATACAGATGTAGTAATTGAATAATTAGGCTCTGCTGTGAATTATGTAACAGTGTTCTCCTAATGTGTTAAGTTTGATAAGGTGGAGCACTGCTCTGAAGCAATCCAGACAAATGCGATAAGATTTTCAGATTTTGAAAGGTTTGTTGGGAGCCTCTGAATGTCATTTGAGCCTCATTTCCTTATCTTTTCAGGTGAACTGTATTGTTTGTTAGTGTGGATGTGGTGTCCTCCATGTATGGCTTCACCTACCTTAATGTAGGTCTGACGATCTTTTTAGCCTTTCCCTGAAAATCTACATATTTAGTTGCTATTGTCAGGAACTTTCTTAACATTCAACCCATATCTACCTGGCTGTTAACTTCAATCTTGCTTCTTGTGACATCAGTGAATCCAGCAATCAGTTGTTCTGTCTTCTAGTATGCTTTTAATTTTTCTATAAACCAGGGGTGGGGAACCTCAGGCCTGGAGGCCAAATGTGGCTTTGCAGGCATCTCTTGGGACCTTCTCTAGGCCAGTCCTGCTCCATGCCTTCCTTGAAAACTTTTGCCTGATTGTCATGTGGTTTTGAGCTGTAGTGATGCATCTTCCTTGTTTGGGTGGAGGTGTGTGTGTGTGTGTGTGTATAAACCTCAGATTCATATTGTACAAAGGTAAGCGTTACATCAATCGCTCCACCTACTTCTGCCTCTGGCTTCACCAACCAATGGCGTACAGTCCCTGGAAGGTTCCCCACAAAGGAATGTTGCCCTTGGATTGAAAGAAGTTCCCTGCTGCTGCCATAAGCTGTTAGCAAATTGTTAAATATTTTCTGTGCTTAACCCCAGGCAGATCCTTCAGCTTTTTGCTTTCAGAATCGCTTTGTAGATCTTTCATGACCCATAAAACTCTCTCTATGATTTAATGTACCAAGCACTTTATCCTGCTTTGTGTGAGCTGATAGAATCTTTCCTAAGTTCGCCAATGGATCTAGAGTGTTCTGTTGGTGATATGTAGATAATATGTTTGTTTTTATGAAGTGTGCTGCCATACAGAATTATAGGGCAGTGGTGGGGAGCCTTTTTCAGCCTGAGGGCATCTTTCTATGATGGGCAACTTTCAAGGGGCTGCATGCCAGCTGTTCCAGCTGTTGGAGTAGGGGGACAACGGTAAAAGTGGGTGAGGCCAGAGGTGAAAGATGGGAGGGGCAACAACTGTGAGTTTTTTTTTTTAAATACTAGGCCGCATTCCAGCTGGACAAAAGCCAGAGGTCTCTCTACCCCCCTCCCCATCTATCTGTGCTGTTACACAAGGCACATTGTCACAGGTTAAGGACACATTTCCAACCAGGCAAAAGCACTTGACGAGGATGCAAAACTGGACCAGTGAGGGGTTTAGTCCTGAGGGCTAAAAAGAGGGAGGCCCAGAAACTGAGGTTCCTCTCCCCTGCTTATAGGGAAACTGCTAGGAATAGGAAATTACACCATCCCCAGGTCTCTAAATGCTGGATTTAGATCTATGTGTGGAAACAAAAGAATTGATGTAGATTCCAGAGATCAATATCAGTGTTGTAGATCTGAGGAGTATTGAAGCCAGTTGCTAATTTATGGTATAAGCCAGAGTTTCGGTGACTTCAGATGCTGCTGCCCACATTCATTGTCCAAAGCCAAAGTGTTGTATTTCCATGGAGAGATGTGTGTGCTACAGATGTGGAAATGCTATAAGCACAGTCCTTTATGGGGGGAGACGGTCTCAGCTTGGGATAGCCTTAATAAGCGTGCAGAAAGGACAGTTCGCTCCTGCTCACTTTCACTTGTTTAGAACATCTGAAGCCACTCAGGCCAGCATTTCTTGTAAGCAGACCTTGAAATCTTGTTAAGATTCAGCTCTATAACTCTAGGAAAGGAGAAGCTGCTCTGGCATCCACCCTTGTTCCTCCTATAAGAATGGAACATTTGCAGTCTACTGAAAAAGAAGGCATGTCTTTCAGCATGAAGATAGTGTGAGGTTTTTACCAATAGGCAGCGCTCAAAGCTTCCAGCAGCACCAATGGAAATAATTTTCAAAATAAAATAAAATAAAAACATGCAAATTATGCATAGTGCTTGCTGTTGGTGAAACCTCTGATCAGAAAAGATTCCATCTGCATGCAATTTTGATATAATCTATTTTCATTTGGGTTCCATGGTGTAAGAGATTTAAAGTAATTTTTTTCTTCTTTAAAAGCAACTGGACAAACTTTAATTGTTGAAAGGCTGCAAATGTTCCAGACAAGAAGGCAGATGATTGTAGGTGGCCTGCGCTCAAGGTATTCCTAGTCTGTCAAAACCATTATGCCCAGGCGCAGCAGTACAGTGGTACCTCGGGTTACATATGCTTCAGGTTACATATGCTTCAGGTTACAGACTCCGCTAACCCAGAAATAGTACCTCGGGTTAAGAACTTTGCTTCAGGATGAGAACAGAAATCGTGCTCCGGCAGTGTGGCAACAGCCCCATTAGCTAAAGTGGTGCTTCAGGTTAAGAACAGTTTCATGTTAAGAATGGACCTCCGGAACGAATTAAATACTTAACCCGAGGTACCACTGTAAATGTATTTCATCACCCCTATTCCTAGTGATTGGACAACTGTCCAGAGCATCTTTGTGAGAGGCATAAGAAGCTGTTGAACCTCTAAGTGACAGACAGCATAGATACTTGTGCTTATTGCTCCTGTCATTATGTGTGTGTATGTATTGGAAAGGTTTCTGAATCTGGGAGACTCATGGAATATGAAATAGAGCCCTGGGTAACAGTTTTGTAGCCTCTTTGTGCCATGCCTTTGTGCAATAAGGTTTTAATTGTACCTCTTGAACAATAAGTAGGGGTTTCTTTTTGTTTGTAGATTTTCATAATTAAAAATTGAGCATTTTTGCTTTTGTAGTTTTTATACTTTAAAAAAACCAAGCCTTTTAGATGAATGGCAAATTTATTAATTTCCCCCCTGAGCATCTCAGAATTCCATTGAACTTGCTCCATGCTATTACTATTAGATTAATAACGTTAATCGGATTAATAATGAAATATCTGGGTGTTGTTGTTTTTTTGCCAAACTAATGCAAATACTTAAACAGGGAGAAATCATTGATTCCAATGGGTGTGGGGCAATGCTCTGCTCATTGCTCATTCTATGCTGTGTCACTTGGTACCCTAATTTACATTTTACTGAATTCCCTGGTCCATGACTTGAATTAAGGTTCAATCAATTGGCTGCGGCAATATGACCTTCCCAAGGTCATTCTGTTTTCTGCTTACAAGCCAATCTTTTCTTGTCACCGTAGTCTTGATAAACACACATTTTGAAGTGGAATTAAAAGACAGCCAAATATATCTCATTAGCATTCCCCCCCCCTGAAGTTAAATAAATCTTCCACGTCTGCATTAAATCTTTCTTGTGGTGCTTTTATACATGCACAGTGACATTTGACCCATTGTTTCAGCTTGGCATTAGCGACCATGTATTGAGGAAAAAGTGCTGAAGCTGATTCATTTTGTTTCAGGCAGTGTTCTTTTAAAAAATACAATAAATTTAATGGGAGTAGTTGTGATATGATTTCAGGTTCGTTGTTACAACTTCCAGAGGGGTAATTTGTTGCAGTAGAAACAATAAAGTCTTCTTGTACTTTAAATATTAATTACATTGCCCAGGACCCAATTTCCTATTGAGCCACCTTTTCCTGCATTAATCCACCTGTTGATTGAAATCCTGCTACCTAAGTATGGTGGGTGGTGACCAGGCAAGGAACCTTTCTCACTTTCAGAATGGCCTTCCATGAAGGCCCACCAAGCTTCCTCATTACTATCATTTAGATGCCAAGAGAACACATTTCTGTTTCCCCAGCTTTTTAAGTATGGCTAATGTTTGCATTTTTAACTGAGAGCAGCATTGATCTTTTACTATCAGTTTGAATGGACTGTTGCTATATAGTATGCTGTGTGTATTATTTGTTTAATTATTTGCTCTTTTTATGGTACTTCTGTTATATCTTACTACAGTGGTACCTCGGGTTACATACGCTTCAGGTTACATACTCTTCAGGTTACAGACTCTGCTAACCCAGAAATAGTACCTCAGGTTAAGAACTTTGCTTCATGATGAGAATAGAAATCGTGCTGCGGCGGCACGATGGCAGCGGGAGACCCCATTAGCTAAAGTGGTGCTTCAAGTTAAGAACAGTTTCAGGTTAAGAATGGACCTCCAGAACGAATAAAGTACTTAACCCGAGGTACCACTGTACTTTGTTAGCTGTGCTGGAAACCTACGTTTATATATTTAAGATTTATTTTTTTGCACTATAGTTCTGCTTCATCAGATGTAACCATACCATGTTATGGTTGGTTTAGAGCAGGGGTTCGTGGTCTGCAAGCCTCATGCTGGTGGTCTGTGGAGTGTCCGTGAAGAAAGGTGAGAGGATCAGCAACCCCACCATTCTGAGGTTTTACACTGTATGTTGTTGCAGGATAGAACTAGGTTTTCATCATCCCCACTGCAGTTGGCAGGGCGGTCTGCATTCCCCTTGTCTCATGCTGCCTTTTCTTTCTGAGTCTACTTCATTTTGGAGGCAGGAAAGATTACTGGACGTGGAAAGTCCCTGAGAGGAGCGAAAATGGTAGCAGTGTCCTTTGTCATCTAACCCTAGAAGGCAGGTGGCTGGCATTCAAGAAGGTTGTACTTACATGTTTTCTCCATGAGTGGCATCTGTTCTGGTGCTTCTGGTTCTGGTGGCTCTTCCTACTCTTCCTTTCAATGTTGGTGCACGTGTTCCAGGGGCCTGTCAGTCAGTCATTCAGACAAGCAAGGGCTTGAGAAACTGTGCTGTTAATTCCCAATTGCAACTGTGGTCGCTCCAATCTTATGTCGTACAAGTGTCCTCCCCCTTTAAGGTATTGTGGTTCTCCCCCTGCACTTCAAAGTGGAAATTTCCTTTCTTCCTCAAGAGTCTGGATGTTCTCAATGTGAATGGTATTGTCTACGTCAAGGGACTAAGATAACAAGGGATAAAACTAATGAGATGTTTCAGAGCTGCAAACCATGACGCTTGCAAGTAAGCACTATAGAACAACTATTAGGCTTCCTTTTGAGGAAAGGTGCATGGGATCAAGCTTCTAAGGCTGCAGTCCTATACACACCTACAACTGATCTTGGTGGAGCCTATTTCCAAGTAAATACTCATGGCATCAGTGTAACAGAATTCAGATTCTAATCCAACAAAATGCAATAGAAATAAAAGAGGCAATAAAAATTCAACTACAGCATTCAGCACAGTGCATTACAATTGCTACAATAGACAGAAAATTCATCAAGTGGTCTGCCAACAATTTTCAAGTGGTCCATGGGCGGTGAAGGAAATCACTGGTTTAGAGATATTACATCCTCGTCTCTAGTTTGGACTGTGGGCTAGTGAGGTCTGGGAGGCTTCAGGTTGGATTGTTGGCTGCTAGAGCTGGGTGTTGGCAAAAGGTATGACAGTTTCATTTCTTGGGATGCTCTTTAAAGCAGTATTTTTTGGCAATTACTGACAACAGAAGTTAGTCCAAATCTGCCTGTTTCCTGAAACTTCAGCTTTACACTATGTAAGCTTTGCCATTATTGTCACTCCTACCGTGGCAACAAATTCATGTTAAACGTTCTCTATTTCTAAGAGCAGTGATTTAAAAAAATTCAGCTTAGGGGAATGGGAAAGCTGAATAGGATTCAGGATTGATCTTCAGTTTAGTTGATACTATTTTTTTACCTCTCTTTCTCTCTCTGTTTTTCATGGGCAGTAATTACTACAGGGGTTTGCAACAGTATTATGCTGTGCTTCTGTTGATAAGCTATACAGGGCAGTCATGGCCGGAACAAAGACCTGTTTTCTTCCTAAAACTCCAAGCCCACCTTCTTAAGTCAGTGCAAATGAACTTGAGCTGATGCAAAATCATGGTTCAAGAGGCAGAGACAATTGTCCGCAGTACTCCATGAACCATAAACTAGGATGATCTGCACACACATGTAATAATAATTATTATTATAATAATAAATAATTTATTTGTACCCCACCTATCTGACTGGGTTGGCCCAGCCACTCTGGGTAGCTTCCAAAAGAAAAACATAATGGAATATTCAGTCAGCTGCTACTTGCGAAACCCGTCTTCTTCTAGGGCTGTTATGAAATCTGTCCTCCAGTTTCTTAGAAATTTTCTTCCTTGGCCAAAGGGGCTTCTATTTTCGTACCTCATTCTTGTGGCACTGAGTTTTGAACTTGCCTTAGTGATGTGAGGTGGGTAAAAGTGGTGTGTGTGTTTTCTTTCTTTCTAGTAAATACTTCTCTAGCACTCTGTAGCTTTCTTGGCTGTCCAGACTTCCTGAACTGAAAAAAAGAAGAAGAGTTTGGATTTGATATCCCACCTTTCACTCCCCTTCAGGAGTCTCAAAGCGGCTAACATTCTCCTTTCCCTTCCTCCCCTACAACAAACACTCTGTGAGGTGAGTGGGGCTGAGAGACTTCACAGAAGTGTGACTGGCCCAAGGTCACCCAGCAGCTGCATGTGGAGGAGCGGAGACACGAACCCGGTTCACCAGATTACGTGACTACCGCTCTTAACCACTACACCACACTGGCTCTGTGAGAGTAGTTAACTCATGATGTCTTCCCCTCCACTTTGATTGCCGTAGGGGCATCTGTGGAGGCTGCAGAGTAGTGGGATGAATTGTAAAATGAAATAAAGGATCCCCACAAATTCTCCACTCATGAGAAGTTCACTGAATTTCCCCCTCCTCTTTGATACTTTTAAAATGCAATTTATTTGTTTACTAACTGATGCAGAATGGTTGGTGGGGAGAATGCAGGAGACATTTTTGGCACAATGCTACCTTCATTAATCTCCAGTTATCTCTGTTTAATCTTTACTCCAGATTGGAGAGTTCACAGGCACACAGATGGTGGGCCTCTTTCCTCCCCTCAACTTTTTCTGAGTTGATTTCTGCCCCAGTTGATGACAAGCTCTGGCTTCGTTTGTCATAACCTGGGGAAAGAGAGAAGAGGCATGGGTAGATCTTTCTTTTTTTAAGTGTTTGTAGTCTGGACCATAGGTATTTGCTGGACTGGACTGATTAACAGTATGCTTCATTTAACAGAATCCAACCCTGGGTTCCTGAGCATCTTTTGTACACTGTTTATGTCCTCATTGCCTCAAGATTATTTACCTGATCCAAATCTGAGACAGGCATTCCACTTGAACATGTGTCCTTGCAACCTCTGCAAGCTTGTGTGTGAGAGGGAAGTACTTCATTTTTTCTTCTTCATGTGCCCGAAATAAGCTATGATAAACTTCATCCCTGAGGAAAGGAACTAAGAACTAATTAAACCCAGCACTTTAGAAGGTAAACAAACAGAAATAAAAAAGAGGAATTGGAAAAACAGCAATGGCACCAAATAATAAACAGAAATTGATGGTCTCTTGAACATTTCATGGTATGCACAGAAACAACAAATAAGACTTTATTAACAATTCTAATAAAGGCAGCTGATGTTCATAATGCTAATGTCAGCCAGGTCAGCATGGGTAATAAGTTTGCCTTTTATCTTAGAAATTTGTTCTAGATTGACAGCCTGAGCAGAAACCCAAAGCTATTATTCTTTCTAAATGAGGGCTACAGAACATTTGCTGTAGCTGTTCTGCAGCTGTGGAACAGAGTATATGATCAATAGGAAAACAATGTCCTTCTGGTGACATGTTTGATGAGCACCTAGACACATTGACTGACTCATTAAGTAAGTTTGACTCTGCATCTCACCTCTATTCCTAAAGCAGGAGTAGGGAAGTAGATCTGGCTGGTGGGCTGGATCCTTATCTTTCCCCATCTCCTGCAGGTCAAGTATGACAGGTGAGGGTGGCTACCTATCAATCACGTGAAGTCATAACGATATCACAAGTCGAGCATGTTAAACCAGCAACAAAGCCATAAAATTATTTTGCTTCATTTCTAAAACAAATTTAGTAAAATAGCAAAAATAAATGCTTTTTTTCTTTTTTAAAAAATGAGAAAATAAATAAATTTATTTATTTTCTAAATAGCTCATGCTCACAGGTCCCCCGCCTCCATTAAAAACCAGCATCTGGGAATCTTGTTCTTCCTCCATACTCCAAAATCCTGTATGGAGTAGTTTGGTAAAATGATGTTTACTATACATTTGTAAAGTAATTTATGTACAGGCTGTGATATACTTTCACTTCTGAATAGTCTTTGAAATGTTATGAGACACAGTAAAAAGTAACATGTTTTATCTTATGCCAATAACCACTCAGTCTAATGACGTATGTGGGGATGTGATAGCTTTTGTATGAAGGCAACCATAAAATGTATTGTATGACACATGGATTTTTAATACTGGTTTAGTTAATTTAAGGAATCATAAACTCCGTGATAGAATAGACGTATTATATAGGATCCAGCCCACAAAACTGTTAAAGCTGAACTATTAGCATGTGAGATCAGGACTGGAGAAATTGCCTATGAGCTGGTATAAAAATGTGATGGGGTCAGCTCTGCTCCAGAATCTGTTTTTGGTTTTTTTAAAAAAGGAAAATGTGTAGGCACCATCCCCGTCAAGAAAGCATTTAATTAATTAATTAATATATTTATATACCACTTTTCTCCCAAGTTGGGATTCAAGGTGCCTTGCAATGTGTAAAATACAAAGCAATAAAAACAAACTAGCTGAAAACAATAATTAAAATACATCAAAACGCACTTAAAATTAGCATTGTCTGACCTTAATTGCCGAAGGCCTGTCTGAATAAGAAAGTCTTAGGCTGCTGGAAGAAGGATAACCAAGAGGGAGCCAGTCTAACCTCTCTTGGGAGGGAATTCCATAATACGGGATGAGCCACAGAAGAGGCTCTCCCTTATGTCATCACCAGCCATGCTTCTGATGTTGATGAGAATGAGAGAATGTGCTCAACGGAGGATTTTAGCACCTCGGCAGGTTGGTATAGGGAGCGATTCTAGCAGTGATTCTCCGGGTTCTCTGGCAGCAGTTTTCCCCTGGCTTACCTGGAGGCACTAAGGAGTGAACCTGGGATCTTTTGCAACCAAAACATGTGCTTTACCACAGAGCTATGGCTCTTCCCCAGCCCCACCACTAGAATTTCTTCCACTGGTATATTTCTGAATCCAATCCATTCTTAAGTTTCAGGAAGACAGAGCAATTCTCCTCTATAATAAACCTAAGATTTTTATTATTTTGGTATGATTTTCTTTTGCTTATTGTGTTTAGAGTTTATATCAGGCATAAGAAGAAGAGTTTGGCTTTGATATCCCGCCTTTCACTCCCCTTCAGGAGTCTCAAAGCGGCTAACAATCTCCTTTCCCTTCCTCCCCCACAACAAACACCCTGTGAGGTGAGTGGGGCTGAGAGACTTTAAAGAAGTGTGACTGGCCCAAGGTCACCCAGCAGCTGCATGTGGAGGAGCGGGGAATCGAACCCGGTTCCCCAGATTACGAGACTACCGCTCTTAACCACTACACCACACTGGCTCTTAACCACTACACCACACTGCATAGGCAAACTTGGCCCTCCAGATGTTTTGGGACTACAACTCCCATCACCCCTAGCTAACAGGATCAGTGGTCAGGGATGATGGGAACTGTAGTCTCAAAACACCTGGAGAGCTGAGTTTGCCTATGCCTGGTTTATATTATACATAATTAAGGGTTTTTTTTATTGGTGGTGATAAAGCCTCTTGCTTAGCTTCCCTTGCACTATGGTGAAGGGAGCGGAAGGCACAAGTGCCTTTTCCCATCATTTGATGGTACTTTCACTGACCCTGGTTTATACATTTCTCCAATAGCCAGTCAGATCCTGCTGGAGGGCAGGGCAGTTATATGAGGATGAGGCTAGGAGAGCAGGGGGCAAAGAAAGCATTAGGCCAGGGCTGGGGAACCTATAGTCACCCAGTTGTTGTCTGCCAACATTACCAGTGGTCAGGAATGGCAGGAGTTGTGGCCCTTCAGTTGCTATTGGATTCCCAAGTTTCCAACCCCTGTTCTAGGCCATGGAAGGACTGCTTTATGCACAGTGAAGTTGTTGACATTAGCTGCTATTTTGAGGGTCCAGAAGCCCAAAAGGCCCAAAACGGTCGGGATACATTGATGTATTTCTCTCACTGTTCACATAGCCCTGTTAGGTTGCCATGTTTTTCAGTTCATGGTATATGATTTGTGACTTCTGTTATGTCTGCTCATGACATAAGCACAAGGTCACTGTGCAGCCCATGTCACATCATGTTTTGATGATGATGTGTTACCATTACTGTTGGCGTGCTTCTCACAAAGTAGCTTTCACACTGTTTCCCCTCTAATGCATTGGCATCTAGGACACTGTTATTTATATAAATATGCTGCAAATGTGTGCCCTACCAGAATGGATTCAGCAAAGTTCAGTTATTCATGAAATTAGAATGTTTTTAAAGAATTCTCTTCCTGAAAATGTAGACCCAAACCCAATATTCTTTGTACTCTTCTTCCTTATCACTTCTGCTGTGCTTCTGAGAGTGCAAAGTGCTTTATTTTTTTTTTTTAGCAATTAGACTCTTCAGACTTTTTGGAGATGAAGGAATTCTTGAACTCGTCATCATTATTATTTTTCTGCCCGCAGAAGCAAAGGACCGATAAAGCCTGAATTTGCAAAGCATATTCGTTTGTATTCCTAAGACGAAGGTTTTCAGTGTCCATTAAATATTTTGCTGACTTAGTGAATCTAGATTAATGGCTAAAAATAGAGTTTTGAGAGAAGTGGGCAGGAAAGGCTTTGATTAGGTGAAGAAGAGGAAATACGATGGATGATGAGTCTTCCACAGTTAGCGCTTAAAAAAGACAAATCTCCCTGGAGAATTCCACATTCTTTTAGTGTGCCATAAATGTCAGGCGCAGTCGAGACCACAGAAAATGGATAGTATGGAACGTTCCTAGTTTTGCCTTAAAGAAAGAAGGCTGAATTCTGTAACTGAGTAACAGTGATAATATTCTTTTCCTATATTTATATTTTCCCCAAGAGGCATAATAGGCAGTCAAAAGCTGTTGGGTTTTTTATTTATTTATATACATTTGTAATCTTTGAGCTGGAGGAGACTCTTGAGAGTCCCATGGACTGCAAGAAGACCAAACCTATCCATTCTGAAGGAAATCAGCCCTGAGTGCTCACTGGAAGGACAGATCCTGAAGCTGAGGCTCCAATACAGTGGTGCCTCGCAAGACGAAATTAATTCGTTCCGCAAGTCTCTTCGTCTTGCGAGCTTTTCGTCTTGCGATGCACGGTTTCCCATAGGATTGCATTGAAAATCAATTAATGCGTTCCTAGGGAAACCGCCTTCAGACCAGGTCCGGGGACAGTCTGTCCCTGGACCTCTACTGAAGGCTGGGGGGGGGACAAGGGCTTTTCTTCCCACCTCCAGCATTTTAAAAAACCCCGGGACAGTGGAGGACTTCTCCGCTGTCCGGGCGATCTTAAAATGCTGGCGGGCGGCATTTTAAAATCGCCCCGGACAGCGGAGGACTTCTCCGCTGTCCGGGGCGATTTAAAAGCCCCTGGGAAGGCAGGCAGGGGGGACAAATACTTTCGCCCCCTGCCCGCCTTCAGAAGGTGTTCCCACCCCCCCGCCCGGCTTCGCAGCAGCGCTACGAAGCCCGGCAGCTGGGGCAGGTGCTCCCGCCCCCCTCCCCCCTTCGGAACAGCGTTCCGAAGTGGGGCGGATGGGGCAGCTGTTCCCGCCCCCCTCCCCCCTTCGGAACAGCGTTCCGAAGTGGGGCGGATGGGGCAGCTGTTCCCGCCCCCTCCCCCCTTCGGAACAGCGTTCCGAAGTGGGGCGGATGGGGCAGCTGTTCCCGCCCCCCCTCCCCCCTTCGGAACAGCGTTCCGAAGTGGGGCGGATGGGGCAGCTGTTCCCGCCCCCCTCCCCCCTTCGGAACAGCGTTCCGAAGTGGGGCGGATGGGGCAGCTGTTCCCGCCCCCCCTCCCCCCTTCGGAACAGCGTTCCGAAGTGGGGCGGCTGGGGCAGCTGTTCCCTCCCCCCCTCCCCCCTTCGGAACAGCGTTCCGAAGGGGGGCGGCTGGGGCAGCTGTTCCCGCCCCCCCTCCCCCCTTCGGAACAGCGTTCCGAAGTGGGGTGGATGGGGCAGCTGTTCCCGCCCCCTCCCCCCTTCGGAACAGCGTTCCGAAGTGGGGCGGATGGGGCAGCTGTTCCCGCCCCCCCTCCCCCCTTCGGAACAGCGTTCCGAAGGGGGGCGGATGGGGCAGTTGTTCCCGCCCCCCCTCCCCCCTTCGGAACAGCGTTCCGAAGTGGGGCGGCTGGGGCAGCTGTTCCCGCCCCCCGCTTCGGAACAGCGTTTTAAAATGCTGGGGGTCGGCAGCGAACGCTCCCGACCCCCAGCATTTTAAAATCTCCCCGGGACAGGGGGAGATTTTAAAATGCTGGGGGTCGGCATCGCTTCGCTCCCGACTCCCAGCATTTTAAGATCTCCCCGGGACACGGGGAGATTTTAAAATGCTGGGGGTCGGCAGCGCTTCGCTCCCGCCCGCCAGCATTTTAAGATCGCCCGGGGCAGGCGGGGGGAAGGCAGGCGGGGGGGAGCAAAGACTTTTGCCCCCCGCCGGCCTTCAGAAGAGGTCCTCTTCTGAAGGCCGGCTGTGGGCGAAAGTCTTTGCTCCCGACCGCCAGCATTTCCCTATGGGCTTTCGTCTTGCGATGCAAGCCCATAGGGAAATTCGTCTTGCGAAGCGCCTCCAAAACAGAAAACCCTTTCGTCTTGCGGGTTTTCCGTCTTGCGAGGCATTCGTCTTGCGGGGTACCACTGTACTTTGGCCACCTCATGAGAAGAGAAGTCTCCCTGGAAAAGACCCTGGTGCTGGGAAAGACTGAGGGCATAAGGAGAAGGGGACGACAGAGGATGAGATGGTTGGACAGTGTTCTCGAAGCTACCAGCATGAGTTTGACCAAACTGCAGGAGGCAGTGGAAGACAGGCGTGCCTGGCGTGCACTGGTCCATGGGGTCACGAAGAGTCGGACACGACTAAACGACTAAACAACAAATCTTTGAGCTCTTAGCAACATGTACCTTAGAAGAGTTCAGGGGTGGATGAGTTCAGAGATTGTAGCAAGTATTTTCTTTCAGGGGGGGGGAATGGGAGTATTCAAGCCCATCTGGAGGTGCAAGTAGACTTTGTTAGGAAAAATACAGGGCTCCTTACATTAATGCTATGCTTTTAATTACCCTCCCCCCACCCATTTCCCATTAGCTCTGCCAGTGTGGGGTTTGGATCATTTGCTCAGCCTTTAAAGTCACTCTTCTCCAGCTCAGGAATTATCCCCCTTTAATTGCCTCTCACATTTCATGGACCGAGTCAGGTACTTGCTTTGATTTAGCAGAGAAGAGTATTGGATCTCTTAAGAATTCTAACAGCACTATTTCACACGCATTTGTGTTCAGGAGGTTGCTTCGGGATTTGGAATGAAGTGGTGCCATCAATATGCTGATTACATCCTATTTTGTTTCTCTTTTTCGCTGGATCCAGAGTTGAGAGCAATGGATATCCAATACAGTGGTGCCTCGCAAGACGAAATTAATTCGTTCCGCAAGTTTTTTCTTCTTGCGAGTTTTTCGTCTTGCGAAGCACCGTTTCCCATAGGAATGCATTGAAAATCAATTAATGCGTTCCTATGGAAACCGCTTGCCAGGCTGGCGGTGCGGAGAAGGGCTTTTCTCCCCACCGCAAGCCTTCAGGACAGGTAAGGGAACAGAGGGGAAGGGGCGCAGCGCTTCTCCTCTGTTCCCGGGGCTTGCGGTGGGAGGAGGGTTTTTCCTCCCCACCGCCAACATTCAGAACAGCATTCTGAATGTTGGCGGTGGAAAGGAAAACCCTCCTCCCACCGCAAGTCTTCAGGACAGCCTTCTGAAGGCTGGCGTGGGGAGAAGGTCTCTCCGCCCCACCACCAGCCTTCGGAGGAGCCTTCCGAAGGCTGGCGGCGGGAGGAGGTCTCTCTGCCCCACCGCCAGCCTTCGGAGGAGGTCCGAGGACAGTGGGGAAGACGTGCTGCAGTTCCCCGCTGTCCCGGAGATTTCCCTATGGGCTTTCGTCTTGCGAAGGAAGCCATAGGGAAATTCGTTTTGCGAAGTGCCTCCAAAATGGAAAACCCTTTCGTCTAGCGGGTTTTCCGTCTTGCGAGGCGTTCGTCTTGCGGGGCACCACTGTACAGGGATCAGTGGGTCAGGAGGATGCTGTTTAACCTGTGTTGGGTGGTGGTTATATGTGATCTGTTCTGAAAAATTAGAATCATCTTCCAGGTGCGATTTAGCATGTTAAGTATTAACCAAAAGCTCTAAATGGCCAAGACCTCAGATTATTTGAAGGACTGTCTGCTCCCTTTCAACCTGCCTGGTACTTAGGCCTTAAAAAATCAACAACACCCAAAGTAGTTCTGATCTTTTAACCTTTTACCACCAGCCTTTAGAAGGTAAGGCAGATGTTGACAGAAGAAACCTATAACTCACACACCCTAGGCATCTTGCCAAACAATGTTTAATTAAGGCAATGCTGCTATTATTTAATTATTTTAAAGAGTTTTTTTATTAATATTATTCGTTTAGACGTCAAGTGAATATGGTACAATTGCATCTTCACAATAGGGATGTGGGATTGGACATGTTTTGTTTCATTTAAAAAAGCTGTTTTAGAAATGCCATCTTATAGCTATTTTGCCTTGTAAAGATTATGGAATTATGAAATATGCTGACCAAAAATGATGAGTAAAAGGTAAAGGTAAAGGACCCCTGGACGGTTAAGTCCAGTCAAAGGCGACTCTGGGGTTGCAGGACTCATCTCACTTTCAGGCCGAGGGAGCTGGCGTTCGTCCACAGACAGCTTTCCGGGTCATGTGGCCAGCATGACTAAACCACTTCTGGTGCAACAGAACACTGTGACAGAAACCAGAGTGCACGAAAACACCGTTTACCTTTCTGCCACAACGGTACCTATTTATCTACTTGCACTGGCATACTTTCAAACTTCTAGGTTGGCAGGAGCTGGGACAGAGCAACAGGAGCTCACTCCGTCATGGGGATTCGAACCGCCAACCTCCCGATCGGCAAGCCCAAGAGGCTCAGTGGTTTAGACCACAGCACCACCCACTGCAATGATCAGTATAAAACAAAAGTATTTAATTCTACTGGTCTATGTACCCTGGACATATATGGTCCTTAGCACTGCAGTTTTGTCCTGGGAGATTTCTTTCCAATCTTACATTATCCTGCTATAGCAACCTTGGATTACCCCCCCTTTTTTTGTCCAGCCATGAAAATCCTTACATTGTTTTTCTTAGTTTTGTCTGCTGGAAACTTTGCCATGTAAACACCGTTGCTGGTAGGAAACCCTTTACTTTCTACATAGCTTTGAAGAACCATGGGTGCAACTAAATTAAGACCACTACTTTTGAAAACTACTTCCTCTTAAGAAAAAAAGATGTTTTTGAAAAATTGTCCCTTATCAAAGTTTGAAAATGGTTGTGGCCATTCATCTCTGGTTTTCTTGTCTCTTCCATTTCCTCTTTTGGGGCCAAACAAAACATTTAAAAAATGTAAACCAGACTTTGCTAATTCTTAAGATTTCTGTTGCTTACAATCCAAACTTTTCCATAAAGGTCAGAATATTTTTAGACCTGTGTACTTGAAATAGTCTCTTCACTTTGAAGTTTGGATTATTTTAAGCATGAAGCTGTTAATAGTATTGCAACTCCTTTTTTATATACAGAACAAGCAAATGTATGAATTTACAGACCTGACACATGTCTTAGTCTCCTGCGGTGACCTTGGAAGGCTTTTCTATCATGTTTTTCTTCCCCCCTTATGTAGAGAATTGGATTGTCATGCTTGTGTCTGCTTCACTTCCAGTGACGGTACTTACATCTGGTACTTGGAAAAGGGTGATGGGAAGGGCAGTTATTTAAACCTCCTAGACATGCTTGAGACAAACAACTTGTGTATGCTTTATTGTTCTTACCAATAAAAACAAATGCATATGGTTCAATGTAATTTCCAAAGTACTGGATGTACATTTCCACGCACAGAAACTATTTAAAGCTGTTGCACATTGAGTTGTTTTTTCTGTACATTCCATTTGTCCTTTGCTTTGAAAGTGCCGATAGACCTGAAAATAGCCGTCCAGAAATTATTCTAAATAGAATTGTCTATAGCATTCACTATCGTTATACCGAACTCGGAACCTGCAGTGAGTTTGGGTGATACGGTGCAAGACGTAGACGGATGCAAAAAGCTCTAATTCTGTGTTGGTGCACTTTAAATCTGATGACAGGATTGGACCTGCTTTGCTGTCACGGCATGTTTCGGTAGGTAGTGGTGTTGAGACAGGGAGACCTATAAGCACCTGGGATAGTTGCTTAGCAACAATCTCTTGTGCTCTTTGCTGCTTGCAAGATATCTGCAAGC
This sequence comes from Podarcis bocagei, assembly GCF_964188305.1. Lineage (NCBI taxonomy): Eukaryota > Metazoa > Chordata > Lepidosauria > Squamata > Lacertidae > Podarcis > Podarcis bocagei. Next base: position 39,232,335 of record NC_138134.1, read on the forward strand.
AGTAGGAGGAATGTGCAGGCCACGTTGTTAGGCAGTGGCCTCAAATAACTGCATCAGGTGAGTACATGGTAAGAAAGGGACACTTTTATCTAAAAGTCTCACTTTTTTTCAAGGGCCAGATAGCTTTCAAGCATACATTTTGTTGGGAAGGTGTGAAAAGGGTGAATGGATGGCACACACCATTTGTGGCAAATGCAGTGACGGGGAGTTTCATAAATTATTTGGTCTATCAAGTCCCAGTCCCCTGCTTTTTCATAATAGCCTGGATTCTGCTAGGCCTTATGGTATCTAAAAGACATTCTGCAAGGATAAACTCCCACCATCTACATCTCACTGCCCTTTCTACGTTTGAACACATGTCTTATAAATTCTCAATTAATTTTTTTTGGATACCTCTTTGGACAGATGGACTGCGTGTATTTATCTATACATTTAAATGTCTATATTTTCACGGGCATTGCTATTTTATGGCTATTCCCAAAGAAGAGTTTAGGGTTGACAGAGGCAGGTAATAATGTATTTAATCAGGAGCGGGCCTCAGATATCATTGTATAAGAAAAAGAATCATAAGGGTCCATTGCTGCAGTTCTGGTCTGAAACCTATAGAGGACTGATTTTCTCTAATTTTTGAGAATAATTGCTTGCTATTATCTTCATAGTGATGAATACAATATGTCCTATACAGTGGTCGCAGTTGGGGAGATGGGTTTCTTGCTTGAGGGGAGGCATGCACCAGACATGGAACAAGATCACGTACCATTGATAATAGTTTAGGAACCAGTATGCAAAATCAGGTCAATCTGAGGCTGAGTTGTAGCACGGCAAAGTCAAACAAGTCAGAGTCCATTGAACAGGAGCAGACAAAGCAGAGGTTAGATTCTAGTGAAGTCAATCAAACAAAAGCAGAGGTTAGGCCCAGATAAGCATAGCCAGGTAAAGAAGAGGTCAAAAATAAAAACAAAAAGGTGCATACATTTAAAGCATACAGCTTGCACTTGGGAATCCTGTTAAGGGTGCTGGGAATTATAGCTCTGTGAGGAGTGAACCATGGTTCCCAGGATTCTTGGGAGGAAGCAATGTGCTTTAAATATGTGGCATGCAACCCAAGTTAGCACCCTGGAGAGCTCCACGTGGTGTCTAAATTGGAAGTCTGAGAAGGCAGGTTTGCATGTTGCTCCAACAGCCAGCAAACCAGACTGCGCCTTAAATCGGATAGCAGCCTCCTCTGATAAGCTAGCCCTGGCCCTACTAAGTGAAGCCTCTGTTCTTAAAGGAGCTCAGCTTGTTTTAGCAGTGATTGACTCTGGTGGTGCAGCAGAGACTACAGTTCTATTATGGCCTCTAAGCGGAAGTCCTTTGAATCTGAGGAAGGCAATGCAAGCTCTTCTGGCCAGAGAAGTGCTGGCAGCCTCTGATCCTAGAACTCCCAAAGAAGTGGAGATATCAAAGGTTGGTTCTGAGGACAAATCACCCGTCTAGTCCAAGATGTCCTTTGCATTCATTCACTCTTCCTCTAAGGACGAAGAATTATCATCCTGGATCATGATACTTTCCTCCCCAGAAAGTTCTCTGGCTTTAAGGAGCCAGCGTGCTCTGCAACAGTCCTAGATGTGGACGGGGACATCAGTCTTATTGGGCTGCATGCCTCAGAAACAGGCTGCTTCTGCTTGAACTGACAGACCTCACCTGAACTCCACCAGTGAGAAGGCCTGGAAGATGTACCCCTCTGCAGCATTTCCCCCTAGACTTCTGGAAGCTGCAGAACAAAGCAGACACAACATTCCTTATTACCTGATCTCTGTCCTACGCCCTGCAGGTGACTTTTAGCCTTGCCTCTAGCTCCCATAAGAAGCTGTCCTAGATCCTTGTGTGAAAATAACACTGTATGCCCCTTGCTGTGTAACCTGCTGAACTCTGCAACCATGTAAGGGTTACTGAGTGGATTAACTTACATTGGTATGTAACTGGTAGGTAAGGCATCAATATTTCCCAGTTTGAGTAGTGTTAAGGCTATGTGCTGCTGGCACGGAACATGATGGTGAGGACTAATTTTGGGTTGGATGAGCATTATCTTGAATTGCTGCAGCATTCAGGAAACATTTATCTGATTGTATTAGGTTTAAACCATAGTCCGATGGAGGCAGGTCTGCAAGTCTGTAAGTGATGCACATTTGATTTCTAGTAGCATGGAAAGCAAAGTAGAAAAACGAAAAGGAATATAACCTGCCCCCCCCGCCCCAATATGTAGAAACACAATGTATGCATGGAAAAAAGGGCATGAGAGCGGAAAGAAGTTGTTTTCCTAAAAACTGCATAGGAGAACTAATTCATGCTGTGGTAACGTCTTTGGTCTCTTGGTTTGATTTTACACAGATAATTTCCTTCGAAGCTGTGTTTGAGCTTTTTTCGCAGTGGCTCAAAACCAAAACATTTATGCAAAACAAAAATATATTTGGTCAGTATTTTTGTTTGTTCCCTTTGATGACACTCGAGGCAAGGCTCCATTCTCCAGGATAACGTTTTTGTTTATTCGTTTTCTTTTTAAAGATGCCTTTGAAGTTCCAGCCTGCAGTATTGTTTTTGCGTCACTATAGCTCCAATAATGGTTTTATGCTGCTACTAGGCTGCTTGAGCATTCTGTTTTCATTTAGCAAGTCAAAAACAAGAGAGTGCTATGGATTTTCTAAATTAAAAACCATAGTTTCAAATGTGCATGTCATTAATGTGGTGTTGCCAGTGATCTCCCAATTTACATTGGTAGTTAAAAAGATTGCATATGGGGCGTTTTCACGCTAAATGGCTGCGACATGGAACTAAGCAACACGTGCTTCAATCTGATAAGCGGAACGCTAGGTTGCTACTCCCGCTACCTTCATGTGCTGATTTCAATGAAAGCTCCTTTTGTAGGGTCTTTTGCATGGTCAGCGAAAGCACCCAGGTAACTGGAGTCTACCTAGTGTGGGTCAGGTGGTGGCAAAAGTAACCCAGGCCAAATGTAGACCATCATCTCTGTATTTACATTCCATGTTCTGCTGGCTTCCACCTGCACTTGATAAGCTGTTCTAGTTGTGTGAAAGCAATCTGTCAAATGTGGAACTGTCTAAGCCTAGATTGGTTTCCTGAGTGCCTTTTCAGATGCTGGCGGATTTGAAACCAGGTCAAATTTTCTGGGGAGTTTTAATGATTCGCCCTGGGACAAAAACTCTCCAGAACAGACCTAGAATTTGCAGAACATCACAGATTTGAAGCTTTCGTTTCTGTGGCCGGTCTTGCTTGCACAGGTCTAGGTGATAAAAATGTTGAGCACTTACATGAAGTCTCTGCTACTCCTACAGCCAGCAAGTATACACAGAGTTTGTTACTGGAGCCAGGACACGGAAACTCCAAAATGGACTCTGGCATGCATTTCCAAGTTCAGCAGGATCTAGATGGGAAAATCCAGCTCTGCCAAGTTAATTCCATATTTATTACACTTAGAGGTGCCAGTCCTGTCCATGCCATCACCACTGCAAAACTAACTAGGCAAAAACTTTCCTCTATAACCAGGACTTTGGCTTTTAGCAACTATCTTTAGATTCAGGCAGGATGTTTTTAATGTATTTCTTTCTCTTCTTGGTTTTAATTTATCTGTGTGAGGTTTTCTGTCTGCCTGATTGGATGTAATTCCTGGGCAAGATAAAGCAACTAACAAATTCAATTAACAACAACAACAACAACAACCAGACAGAGGCTCGGTACATAAGGAAGTAGACAGTAGGTTTAAGGGGATCATTTCATATGATATGAACCTCTTGTTGCATGACTGAAAATTGATTACAGAAATGACTGGTACAGACTAAAACAGGGATTACCAACCTTTTTTGGGCCTGTTGACTCATTTGCAAATCAGAGAAACTGTTCTGGGCAGCACACACAAAGCATCCAAGCACACACTGCATGTGATTCTGTGGCCTGCAACAGAATGTTTATTTCAAGCCTTTTTTCAGCAGGGGGAGGGCAGCCTCTGTGTGCCAGAAAAGGCCTCTGTGGGTACATCTGCAATGCTGGGGACCATAGTTTCTGCTTCTGGTCTACAAGGCAATTTTGACCAGAACATGGTCATCAAAATACTGTTATTGCTTTCTCCCATAAATAATTCAACCTGTAAGGAAAAGGAACCATGATCAACAATTACCAAAATAATTTTATATATCCGAAGATTCGCTTACAGTAGCATTACTTTGCACTTTTTCTCAAAATCATGCCCACAGACATAGTGAATAATGAAGGCCTACATGAAACACTTATTGATCCTAGTTTACTGTAGCCTTTCGAAACACTAATAAGAGTTATTGATTGGATTCATGGAGCACACCATGCTTTCTCCCAGAATCTGGCATTCCGCCTGGGTATTGGCATAAGTAGAAACTTTTAGAAACTGACAAGCTGGAAACCTCCAGATAGTGACAGGTAAAAAGTTGAGGGAGAACAGATCTGCTTCTACAACTGGGAAGCTAAGTATTAATTTGGAGATCCAGAGAGTCATGTGTGTGAGTATGTGAGAGAGTTCTCCCAGTTCTTTTACAGGAGTTTTCCGAGCCACTTGACAAGCATCTCAGAAGTGCCAAAAGAGGTTTCTGATGCAACGTAAATGTGGGTTGTGGTGAGGTGGGTAGAGAGATATATGATGCCTCACATGCGCCCTCAGGTCTGTAAGTTTTTGTTGTTGAGCTTGTAAATGGAGGAATTAAATGATTGTTGTACCCTAATCCCTCACCTTTCCACCCTTCCCCATCTGTTGCAAAATATAGTTGAATTAAGGGTAATGCCTAACATGTGAAATGCATTGTGCTGTTGCTGGTGGGAACCACAGCATGTTTCTCCTTGGCTGCTCTTTGTCTGGTCAGTCTCTTCGTGATTTGCTTTTTGCGAGTTTCCCCAGGTCACACTGCAATTATAAACATCATAGGAGGTCATTTAAATCTGTAGGTAGGAAAGCTGTTCACTCCCTAACAAGCGAAAGGAACGGGAGCACTGGAAAAGCTTGCAGTGAAAATAATACATAAATGGATTTATTTGACTACATTATACCCAAACTGATAGTGGCCATTCTTTAGAACAGATTTTTTAAAAAAATAAATAAATAACCTGAATTAATTTATTTGCTTATTGATAGTATTTGATGAGGTTGTTATTATTAACATAGGCAATGAAGAGCCTTCTCAAGAAAGGTCTAAATTTGAATGTATATTGGTTCAATCAGCTGGGGGTTTTTTTTGCTTCACTGAATATATAATTAAATACATGCTGACAGTATTTAATATTCATAGCTGTAAACATTTTAAACTGGTGGGATTAAAAGGGAACTTTTGTAGCTGCCAAAAAAGTGTGGCAGTTTCCTAGAACAAGAAGATCATGTTTTCTTCTCCTTATGCAAATAATTTAGCATATAAGCAAACGAGAGAGAGAGAGAGAGAGAGAGAGAGAGAGAGAACCACTATCTGGGAAGCATATGTTATAATGTAAGACTTTATTTTGTTTAAATCACAACAAAATTACTGATTTCAAAGAACCAGTCATGAAGAAAAACAACCATTTGTCATAAAAACAACCCAACCACTTGTGTTGATATAAAACATTGCTGTACACATGCTGCTATAACCTAAAGCGCTTTGAGTAGTACCTAAGATATTGGTTCCAAAACCTATATGAAAGATATGAGGTGAGATGTGTAACATCTAAGAAGAAGCAAACAGGTGAGTTGATCTCACTTCTGATCTCTGAGTTTAATCTGGGATAAAAGTACTTCAAGAAATGAAGTGCTGTGAGGTAAGGTGGTGAGGATGCTTTCGCCCTCCTCATTTGTGTACTTCATTTCATATAAATTCAGTACTCCCTTTGTATATAAATAGTGAAAATGTGGACAAACAACAGCAGATGGAAAAATAGCAAAGGACAGGATCAGGAGGGGGAGGGGGAATGAATAAAAGCAGGTGACCAGCTAATATTGCCAGTGTAGCAGCGGAAAAATAGACCTATGCAAAACAAAGCATAAGTTTGCCAAAAGCCTAGCTAGAAAGTATGTCTTAATCTGACAGTGAGGTGAACTTTGGGTTGGGGCCAGACAGGCATCCAGGGGCCACAGCCCTCCACACTGTAGAAGGGGTAATCAACAAGGCCTCGGCACAAACCTTTCCTGACACCCACAAGGTCCCCTCCCCTCTCCTTCCTGGAAGTAGGTTTCCAAAGAGCATTCTGTTTTAGCCAGTAAATTAATGTGGTGTGTGCTTGGTTCTGGTATGAGTGTGGTGCCCACGACAGTTTATTTGGTTTGCAAATGCTCCCACAAGCCCCACATGGTTGGAGACTCCTGTTAATATGAAAAAGGCTCTGCCACTCAACCTTTGGATAGTGTGGCAGGGCAACCCGGAGGAGTGGGGAATTAAGCAGGAGAAGGCAATCCCTAAGGCAGGCCTGACCAAACTTGGCCCTCCAACTCCCATCATCCCTAGCTAACAGGACCAGTAGTCGGGGATGATGGGAATTGTAGTCCCATAACAGCTGGAGGGCCAAGTTTGGCCATGCCTGCCCTAAGGTAAGCAGCAGGGCCAAAGTCATTTAGGGCTTTAGATAGGTAAGAACTAGCTACCACAGTTGGAAGCAAATAGGCATCTAAGGAAGATGGAGGGGTACAGTAGGCTTTGTCTGGCCAGTTCTAGATAATTGTCTGCTGGCAGCATTATGACCAGAGATGGGGAATGGCTGGCTTGTTGGTGGAGACAACCTGGAGGGCTGCTGTACCTGGCCTTCCCCCTCCCTGCCTTGGTTCCATCTTGAGGCAATTAGACTTGCAGGATGTGTGTGGAGTCCTGTTTATATGAATTGCGTTGTGTGGAGAGGGGTGATTATTAGAAGGATGGCAACTGGGGTGGGGAGGTTTAACCTACATCTTCTCTAACACTCTAGTCTATACCCCAAAAGGCTCCTGCGGGATGTTTACGGATGCTTTTCAAGGACAACCCCATGTCAGTATTATAAATTAACCAGGCGCCAGGTGCTTTTTGCAACTAGCGCAGGTCCAGTTGTGACCACGTGGAGATCTCTGGATACCAGGTTGGTGACTGGGGAAAGCAAAATGTCACTTAGAGAAGGATCTGAAATATTTTCCTTGAAGCTTGAATTTGTTTTATTCTGGATTGTTTTATTTGATGTTTTCATGTGTTGTAAACCTTTTTGAGATTTGTTTTTTAAAAAAATACAAAGTGGTATAGAAACAACAACAACAACAACGACAACAACAAAAAACTCGACTGTAACCTAGGTTTAAGGTGCTATTTGGCAATTCTATATCTGAGGTTCTAGCACTGCTCCATGTGGAGTGGAACACACCACAACTTGCCCGGCCTGGAGGAGGTTCCTAGTTAAGTAATGATTGTGACAATGTCAGCCTATTCCAGGAATGGCTGCAGCTTGGTAGAACCCCCAAACTCTGAGCCACTCTCTCCACCAGGAACAGCTCTGGGTCTGGTACCACATGAGTGAGTTATCAGGATTTTAAAGTACATTTCTCTATGCCCACGTTTAGCAGACCCATAAGCTTTGGGGCAAAAAGGCTTTCCCGTCCCAGGAGAGCTGGTGGGGAAATGTGTGAATTAGGGAGGGATGGAGCAGCTGTCACCATGAGATTTTTCTGATAGTACAAAGTAAAACCTAGGCGACTGGAATATTCTGGTTTTTACTTCTGAGGAATGTGCTTTTAATAATGCAAATGGCCTCATCACACGCTTGAAATAAATATAATGGAATCATATGCAGAGGGAAAATAGAGGGTTTCGTTGGGCATAATGAATGTTAAAAAATAATAATGTTGAAAACAAAACAATGAAACCTGAAGATTTTCACCACACTAGAGAGATAATTTCAGTGGGAAATGGTTCAGTTGTTTATCTCCCAAAGATTTCTGTCCTGCTCCTGTGTATGTTATTGAAAGCTTCATGAAATTCAGAGAAAGCTCTGATTCATGTAGGTAGTTGTGCACTAATGTAGGATGATTTGAAATTTCTTTCACTTCTCAGTGAGGGATTGAGACAGCATCTGAAGCCTCCATACTGAGTGCACTTTAAAGTCATGTCTTCTTAATACACATCAAGAAACTAGGGAGCCTTTCTCTTGATGGCAGCAGCTGTGCCTCTCTACCAATCATTTGCACCTCTCTCTTCCTGTGTGTGCAGCAGCATTGTTGAAAATCCTGCAGGATGCTGTGCAAGGGGATGAGTTATTTCCCCACCATCCCTATGGCACCACAGTGCACGTCTCCTGAGGTTGCTTTACTAAGCCACTTTGGGGGTGTAGGACAACTGGCAGTGGAAGGTGTTGGCACAAGGTTAGTAGCCTGATTGTGTTTCAGGGGACTAGGGACTTCTGAGTTGACATGCATAGGATTCTAGTGTCAGTCTATCTTCTTTGTGTATGTGTGGTTGTTGTTGTTGTTGTTCTTATACAAATTAAAGGTTACATAAAGGTAAAGGAACCCCTGACTGTTAGGTCCAGTCGCAGATGGCTCTGGGGTTGCGGCGCTTACCTTGCTCTATAGGCTTAGGGAGCTGGCGTTTGTCCGCAGACATCTTCCTGGTCATGTGGCCATCATGACTAAGCCGCTTCTGGCGAACCAGAGCAGCGCACGGAAACACCATTTACCTTCCCACCAGAGCGGTACCTATTTATCTACTTGCACTTTTTGGTGTGCTTTTGAACTGCTAGGTGGGCAGGATCTGGGACCGAGCAACGGGAGCTCACCCCATCGTGGGGATTTGAACCGCCAGCCTTCTGACTGGCAAGCCCTAGGCTCTGTGGTTTAGACCACAGCGTCACCTGCATCCCAAAGGTTACATAAGCAATCTATAAATAAACAGTGAGTTGTCAGTTCTTCTAACAGCACAAGCCATATCCAATTTGAAATTTGTTTTATAAATTGTGAAAGATTAATCCAAAAAAATGACTAAATATTCAAAATTCCGTGCTTTTATAATGACAAATAAGTCAATTTCCCCCCCCTGAATTTGCCCTGTCATTTTTGTCTTCATTTTGTGCCACCACAGCAGCTCATAGGACTAGGGATGTTTGAACACACTGTGTTATTACATTGAGTGGGACTGTCTAAAGTTCTATCCAGAATGAATAAACTCACTTATGCAAAGTCAGTCTTTATGTCTTCTAAGAGCAGTCTTGATACTGGCACTTTTCTAATATATGAATTTCATATGCTTGTGTTACTTCAAACAAATATTTTAAACATTTAGAACTTTAAACTTTAGAATATATATTTTCAACTGGATTGCCTTTGATTTGACCTTTAAATCATAGCTATAATTTTGGGAAATAAAACTACGTATTTGGAGCACTGTTTCGAGCAGTGACAATGAGTGTGGCAGCATTCGTGCCATGCATTTCAGAGCACACTGTAGTTTGTTAAAGGTGCTGGGAATTGTAGCTCTGGAACTACAGTTCCCAGGATTCTTGTGGGAAGTCATGTGCTTGAAACATGTGGCGGCTATGCAGTCTGTGTGTATCATAAACCGCCACCTTTTACCCCAAACCAAATTTTAACAGCGCAAGAAGCAAAACTTGGAGCTGTGTTGTTGTGTTTCTTTTTTAGGACTTGAAGCATTGTAAAAATTTATTTTTGGCCCACAGTATAACTGCTACTCTTCTCTGCTTCCCATTCCTCTGTCTGTACGGTGCAGAAAGTGGTCAAAAGCCAACTGTGAAGGCTCATTGGGTAACACGTAAACGTAATGACTATGCAATCCCCCCAAATATAAAGTTCCACTTCAGACCCTTATGCCACCGAAGCAACCAAGGGCGGCGTTTTATTGCGGCATTCCATTCACTATCTTCCTGAGCACTGCAGCTGTAGCGTGTCCAACTGCTTTCATCTGGGAAGCTCCAAAACAAACAGTTCAGGTTCTGCAGTGAAAGAGGAAACCACACAACCACTTCCATCGTAAAACAGGATACCTCACTGTGAAATTGGGGCTTGGAAGAGTCTGAGAAATTCAGCAGCTGCTTTTCCGGCCCTAAGACATTTCCCATACCACCAGGGGACTTGCAGTCGTTGGTTTTGCATGCGGAGTGGCTTGGTCATAAGATCAAAATGCCATACTCTCTTGTTTTGGTCTCTCCATGAGATAACCAGTTACTGCATATTGTGGAAAAGATAGCCTAATAAGCACTGTATTCATAAGCAATGTTATCTTTGTTGTCCACATTACAAAAGTGAACATTTTTCTTAATTCATGGAAAACCCGCCCCTGCTTTACTGTGCAAATGATTTTTTTTGTTCATTGTTGCGATTAGGAGCATGGCAGAAATAATTACAGTATATGACAGAATTCTGTATATATATATTTTTTAAGCACAAAAGCCGTTAGTGTTGGCAAATTCTTGAGACAGCGTGTGTCTGACCTGCATATTGTAGCAAGTGCTTTCGTAGGATGAGCAAGCGTTGGTGCCAGTTTCTGGTTCAGACCATTCTGTTGTTTGCTTGGTGCTGCCACATGACCCTTACAAAGAACCATTTCAACGGCAAAGTAATATTTTGCCGCATAAAATACCAGGAAGAACATACATTATGAAGCTTCATTCACCAGGCTTTCTTTTATATGTATGTATTTGGGTGCTGGGCTAAAGGATTTCACCCAGCAATTTTAGTATCTTCAGATGAAAATTCTCTCCAAAGATTTGTGCAGCCATCTCCATCCCTGTCCCCAAGAACATCTTGTTCTGTCCCAACTTCCAATGAGAATGTTGTGAATGGCAGCCAAGCCCCCACTTAAAGAAGTGATGAAGTTCTTGAACAATCTTTAAATATGAGGGAGGGGGGAAAAACCACGCACACACATTTAAAGGTCTTCCTGCCTCTCCCAAGAGTTCTTTATTTTCACCTTCCCCTGAAAATTACCAATATTCTGCATTATTTTTGTGGGTGATAAATGGTCTCCTAAAGGTGGTTGGGGAAAATAGAATCAGAACTTTATTAGCAAAGCCAACAGGCCACAGCTATACAAGAATTAAAAATAAGATAGGATAAACATGAAAAGGGGATAGAAACAAACAAAAGGAGGTCCGTCAGATGAACAAGTCTGTCACTCAGATGGTGGCCCTCAGTTTCACAGCTCTCTCGATGTACCTTGCGACCTTCTCTGTTGTCTGACTATCCGTATCAGATAAGAGAAAGAACAGCATAATATCTTGTGGACGGCCGGGGTTGGGGAGAATGAGTGGAGTAATAATCTCATTCCTTAGGTCTTTATAAAGGGGGCAGGATAGGAGGACGTGGGACACTGTTTCCGTGTTACCATCTCTACATGGGCAGAGTCGTTTTTCAAATGGAGTCTTTTGGTAACGACCTTCGAGTACAGCTGAGGGAAGAACATCCCATCTAGCCAATGTAAAGGCGCGTCTGTATTTTGGGATGGTTAGTTTAAACAGATATGAAGCTGGGAAGTCAAAGTGGGAAGGGGGAAAGTACATGGAAACTACATGAGCACATTTTCTTTAAAATAGTCAGGTTGTTTTGCCGTTCAATGTCTTTCAGGCGCTGGCCTATTAGACTCTTTGCTTTAATGAGGCCCATTGATGGTAGGGATTGCGAATGCAGACCGCATGTAAGGAGTTTTTGATGCACGGTTTTGAACCACATGCTTTTATGAGGGTCTTGCATTACTAGAGGCAGTAGACCGGGTGGATTTAGATTAAGACGAAGCCAATAGTTGAGTGTTCTTTGCCAGGTCTGAGTTTCTACAGATGGAAGGCAGGCCTCGAGTCGTAAAGCTGCGTTTTGGACACAGGAGGGGACGCCGAATATCTGCCTTAGGAATTTAGACTGAGCAGTTTCAAGACTTGAGCAGTGGTTCCCCGTCCAGATTTGTGCCCCATACAGTAACTGCGCCAGAGGTTTTGCCTGAAAGACTTCAAAGGCTGCTGGGATATATCTGCCCCCCTTCGTGTTGGGGAAAATATGTATTTGGACCAATCTGAACATATTTTTGTGATCCATCTTTAGGCTGTTTGAAGGGAATGGGATGTCAAAGGTGCAGAGCAGATTATTTATTCCCCACTTCTTAATATTAAAACTCTATTAAGACTGGCCCAAACTAATAGAATGAAATTCAATATGGACAAATGTAAGGCTCTGCACTTACACAGGAAGAACCAGCTGCACAAATATAAGATGGAGGACACACGGGGAAAGGATTTAGGGGGTCTTAGTAGACTGCAAGCTTAACAGAAGTTAACAGCGAGATGCAGCAGCAACACATGCCCATGCTATTCTAGGCTACATCAACAGAAGCATAGTGTCCTGATCAAGGTAAGTCATAGTCTTGCTCGATTCTTCCTTTGTCAGGCTGCACCTGAAACAGACCAACAAACTGAAATGTGTGTAGATGAGGGCAACCAACATGATAAAGGGTCTGGAAACCAGGGCTTATGAGGAACGGTTGAGGGAGCTGGATATGTTTAGCCTGGAAAAGAGGAGACTGAGAGGAGATATAATAGCCACCTTCAGATATCTAAAGGGCTGTCGGGCACATGGAAGATGGAGCAAGGATGTTTTCTCCTGCTCTGGAGGGTAGGACTCAAACCAACGGATTCAAGTTACAAGAAAGGAGATTCTGACTAGACATCAGGAAGAACTTTGTGATTGTAAGAGCTGTTATGAACAGTGGAATGGACTCCCTTGGAAGGTGATGGACTCTCTTTCATTAGTGGTTTTTAAGCAGAGGTTGGATAACCATCTATCATGGATGCTTTAGCTGAGATTTCTTCACTGTAGGGGGTTGGACTCGCTGGCCCTCAGGGTCCCTTCCAAGTCTTCAGTTCTATGAAATTGCCTTCTGTGCACTTTCTCAACTCTTTCTCATTTGATCCCTGCATTTCATCCTCCTCCCCACCCCCTCTCCCTGCAGTTTGGACTTTTTGAGGCACACAACTACTTTTCAAGCCCCAAAATATCATTTAGATATTTCCATCCTATGCTAGAGCTGTTTCTCCAACTTCATCATGGGTCAATTTGTCACATTGTTCTTTGTTGATTCACTTAACTGCCCTTTGCATCATCAGATGTATTCATTTTCTGAAGACTGTATTTGTCCCATAGCAGCTGAATTCTCTGGATTGGAATCACATGTTTCGCTCATCACAGTGTTATTTGACACAGCTATTAAACAACCAGTGATACAATTTGTCATGCCGTATTTAAGATGCTGAGTGATTAGGAGTAATTAAAGGCACAGATCAAAGTTTTATCTAGCCTGTTAATAAGAGCTAATTTTGTGGTCAGTTTAAAGACAATGAAATTCCTAAGAATAAAAGCTTAGACATATTAATTGCATTCAGTCATTTTCAGTGAATGCACAGAGTCCTCTGTTAGTAATCTATAACATAGTGCACAAAAGCAGTTACAAGAAATGTTTTATAAACTTGGGGATTGGATTCCTCTTCTTACCCCTTTAAACTTTATGTCTTAGGATTTTGCCCCACATAAATGAACAGGGTGTTTAGATACACATTTGGTTTTTAAAGGATGAAATCCTTTTTTAAAATGCGACATAGGATTTGTAAAAGAGAAGTGACTCCTATTTCTCTTTCTCCAGCATCTGATGAAACTTATGAAAGGGGAATCATGGGATAATTCACAGAGTAGACCCACTAATTTCAGTGGGCATGACTTACTTAAATGCCACCTAATGATTTCAGCCAAAAAAGATCCAGGAACCCAACCCCCACCTTAGTTTGTTAGCGAACTGCTTTTCAATAATGTGTCAAGTAGCATGTAGAAAATTGGTGTAAGGTGTCTGTGGGATGTTCCTAAAGTTTTGCTGGTGAAGGATATGTCAATTTGGGTGTCTCTCCATTTCATATTATTCAAAACTTAAGTTCAGTCTGCCACATTCCCAGTTCTGGTTGGGATTTTATTTTTTTAAAATCCACACAAAAAATTGCCAGCATTTTAATGCACGTTTTTTCCTATACATCTGTATAAGTAATTAGAATAGACTTTTAAACTTTTTTTAAAGAATAGAATTAATAGAATGCATTTTTGTATGTTATTTTCACCAATTTCTGTATTTTAATGCACACTTTGACCGAATATACACTTTTGGGGGGTTGGACAGATGCGTCACTAAAATTCAGAGAAGAGCATATTTTGAAGAATAGCTACACTATGTGTTAGAATGTGAACTAAACTATATTTCTCCCTGATTTTTACATGTTGAAACAATTATAATTTGGACAGAAGGATCCCTGTGACCCAAAGCAATTGATTCAGGAGTTGTTGGTGTAGTGCTAGGAGCAGATGTCAAGTAAATGAATTAAATAATCCATAGTAAAACGCCAGTGGAAAAAAGGAAGGGGCAAAAGGCAGAGGCCCAAGGGAACCGCTCTGGAAATGTGGTAACAGAAGAGGAAAAGATATTGAAACACAGAACAGCAGCTGGAGCTAGGAAAGCTTAAACACAACAATGTTGTATTGTTAGGCAGGCAATATATTTCGACTATGTTTTGTAGAACTTTATTAACAATTTAGCAGTGGGTAAGGCTCAAACGGGACACGGGTGGCACTGTGGGTTAAACCACAGAACCTAGGACTTCCCGATCGTGAGCTCCCGTTGCTTGGTCCCTGCTCCTGCCAACCTAGCAGTTGGAAAGCGCGTCAAAGTGCAAGTAGATAAATAGGTACTGCTCTGGCGGGAAGCTAAACGCCGTTTCTGTGCGCTGCTCTGGTTTGCCAGAAGCGGCTTAGTCATGCTGGCCACATGACCCGGAAGCTGTCTGCAGACAAACGCCAGCTCCCTCGGCCTATAGAGTGAGATGAGCGCTGCAACCCCAGAGTCGGTCACGACTGGACCTAATGGTCAGGGGTCCCTTTACCTTTACCTAAGGCTCAAACATCCATTTGCTATTTGTCCATTTACCACCCTTGCAGTCTTCAAGCTGGAAGATCCCTCATCCATGTGGAATGGCTGACTTCCCACACAAACGCTTTGGAGGTTGAGCATGCATATTTCTTCTGTGTTGCTGCAGAATACCCACAACAGCATAGGTTTATTGAGTAGGTGCCAGCTGCACGGCTGCTGGCAAAACGTCTTGTCTGTTTGCTGCTTCAAAACCAGCTAGGAGTTGCTGCGAATCTTCAGGGGAGCCCATTGCCACAGCTGGAGAGCTTTTAGGATGCAGCCCTGGCCTCTTCTGTGCTCTCTCATCTCACCAGTACCAGTTCCTTAGGGCTGACAGCCGCTCTGGAGCCAATTCATTATACACTTAAGATGATTATGATGTCAATATGTGTTTTGCTCTTTGATCTTATATTTGTTGCTTTCAGTTCAGGCAGGGGTGGGGAACCTACAGCCCTCTTGCTGAATTAAGCCTGCCAAGCCTCCTTATTTGGCCTGTCAGGCCATTTCAGCCAAACCATATCCACCTGCCCTAGCCTTGATATCATCATAGAGGACATAAGAGGTGGGTCAGATAAAGATCTGGCTCAGCTGAGTGGTGTTTGGAGACACCCAAAGGGCTTTTGCAAGAACCCGCGACCAGCTGATTGTCAGGTCTTGCAGAGCACTTGGCAAGGCCTGACAATGAGCTGATTAGTTGACTGCTACAGAACACTTTTTTGGGGTGAGTTCCCCATTTCCACTGCAGGCCACTACTACCACCACCACTTACACTATTTAGAAGGGCCCCTGACCCTCAGGTGGGGCTTCTCAGGGATGCAATAGACCTCTGTGGGCAGGAGGCCAGCAGAGATACGTAAGTGGTCTTCTGCTTTCTCAAGCCGAATCCAACCTATTTTATTACCCTCTAAAGTTAATTGATACTGAAATACTTTCCAGTATTGTCCACCGTCCTTGACTTTTCAGTCGTGTTTATGGTTATGAATATTTTCTTTCTCTCTCTTTGTTAAATCTGCAGTTTGTTTGCACCACTTCAGAGTGTAGGTTGGGATTTACAACCAGGAGTTGAAGAGAATTTGGAGATTTGGCCTCAGACAAATCATCTGAGGTATACCTCTCCACCAAAAAGAAAGGTTGTGGCGCCATTGGGTCTGGTTCAGAGGTTCCAGCTAGTGCAAAATGTTGTGGCTAGACTACTAACATGGACATATTATCACCAGCACATAAATCCCATGCTCAAAAGTCTGCAGTTTCTGCCCATATGCTATTGGGACATGTTCAGGTTTCTTCCATTAATTTTCCAGGGCCTTAATTTGTGTCCAGGACTATGTAATCCCTTTTATCCCTGCCCAATCACTGAGGACTTTTTTTTTGGGGGGGGAGGGGGAGTCACTGTAGTAATTGCAGTAATTTCAAACTGTAATTGCAGTTTGACTTTGTAGTTTTAACTGATTTTTTAAAATCTTTGTAAGCTGCTTTAGAAACTATTGTGACTTTTTTGGTTAACAGGTATATAAATTGTTTAAATAAATATTAATAAAGCCACCTTTTAGACCATGGAGAAGTTTTCTTCTCCCCTCCTTCAGGCAAGAGCAGGAAGGGCAGAAATATTGAATAAATACATACTGATAGTAAACTCTTTATACTTTGCTGATGAAGCTTTTTGAGCCTAGTAGTCTGAGCCATTGCATAATTGCTGTAATCTACTATTTGGCACCAGTCCTTTGATGCTTGGCAGTGCTATTTATCTGAGCAACTGCCAAGGTGCAGTGGTTAATAAGCTGCTTTCTTCAGTAGATGCCTGCATTTCAGCCAGTACATGTGTTTTTCTATTGATGAATGAAGCATTTAGTTCTATGGACTTCCTTTGCCATAAGCTTGCTTATTGACTTTCTTGTATGTGATGCCTAAAGGCACTCAGGGTTCATTTTTTATTTAACGGGAATTATATATTTATACACCGCTTAATAATAATAGTAATAACCCCCCAAAATGCTTTTTTTGTTGTGGTCTCAGGCTGTGCTCACTTTACTGGCTTAAAGGGCAGCAGGGCTGTTTTGCTGCATTTCAGATTGCATTTGCACGTTCCTGTGCACATCAGTATAGCTGGATATGTTTCCAAGTTGCCTGCTGTCTGCCTACACTAGCAGGCAGAGAGTGAGCATGGATGTCTTCATATGGTGTATGTTTTGCAATCAGATCAAAGCCAGTTTGTGGGGGATACCCATTGAAACGCAGTATTTCAGAAGCTTCGGGATACAGGTGGCATCTGGCTAATGATGTGTGTACACAAGTTGGCAAACCAGCTTTCGGAGTGTGCTGGAGGCGGAGGGTATACAGGGTATATTGTGTATGCAGTGTTAATGGAAAAGGGACAGAGCTCAAATAACGCAATGTCGAACTCAAGACAAATGCAACAGATATCCCTTTCCCACCATGACAAGTAATGGCAGTTTAAGAATGCGGAACAGCTGTGCAGCCTCTTATTTGTAAAGTAAGCAAAAGTATACAAATGGCCAAACTCTCTTCGCTTATGTTAACACAAGAGCTACTAAAAAGCAACAACTCACAGCTATATTGTAACTGCACAGCGCTGTAAGTTTGCTGGCATTCAGTGTTCTAATCTCACTTTGCCACCAACAGTTGCTAGCCTCAGCTTTTATATGCAGTAAAGCTGCCTTATATTTCAAGGTTTTTGAGAGCCTGACAAGCTAATGGATACAAAGTGCTTTTGAAGATTTGGTGTATCATAAACGGTGATTTGTAATGATATATATGAAGATTTAAAACAGTTTGACTTTTGTAAACAGTAAATCAATCTTTCATCACATCTATTATCTCTACTGGGGCCTCTCTCTCTCTCTCTCTCTCTCTCTCTCTCCTTATCCCCTGTTTTCTGCCTCTCTCCTTATTTGAGGGCAGAGTCTTTCACATCTGTGCCACAATTGAGGCAGGTCTTGTGGACCACTTGTCCTCTTGACCCTTGCACATCTTGGCTTGTGAAATCCAGCAGGGAGGCATTGACCAGGTAACTCCAGATGGTGGTAAATACTCTGCTAGTATGTACTGGTCTGTGCTCTGAGATGAGGGAGGGAGGGAGGCCGTGTTTGTGGTTCCTTTGACAGATTTGACCCACATAATAGTGACATTTGGCAGAGCCTTCCTGGTGGTGGTGCCCCAGTTGTGAAATTACTGCGCTGTAGAGATCAGACACAATGCTATCATTCAGGTGACAACTTAATACATACAGGCTTTTTTGTTTGTTTGTTTTTTGGCCTTTGGGATATACTTGTAATAGAGCTCAGTGTCCCAAGTATTGCTTTCTGCTGTGTTGTATTTTATTGCTGATGTTGATTTTAATTATTGAATGAATGGGAAGCCCTTCTTGAAGGGATTGAATGATTGCAACTTTGAACTCTTTTCAAAGAGAATATACTGCAATGTTAATTTCAGCTCCCACTTTTATATACTAATAGCAACCTTAGGTAGTCAAAGAGAACTAAAAAATACTGTCATGGATTCTGAATACTCTGGAGGCTCCCTATCTATGCAGAAAAATGCTGGAAAAGCTATATTGCTGATATTAGAGATTGGGGGAAAACAGAGAAAATTTATAAGAACAATTCACATGGTTGCTGAACGTATGGTTTAGCAGCACGTAGGCATACATCATGTTCTTGTCTTAGTATTCAGAAGATGATCAGATACGAACTAATATTGGAAACCAAAATGATGCTTTTAATTATCCAAACATACCTAAAGTGTATTGAGTTATGATTTCTAATTTATTGCCTGCTGCTAAACCGGTAATAGTAAAGCAGTCCTAAGACATGCAAGGAATGAATAAGTCAAGTCTGGCAATCTGTGCAACTAAATAAACTAACAGTGTACTCCTGTGTATGTCTACTCAGAAGTGAGCTCTGTTAAATTCTTTGGGGCTTATTCCCAGGTGATTGTTTATATAGGATTGCAACTAAGTGAACGTGATTCGTTACATGTTCCATTATACGCTGCATGTACGGCTCCTGGCAAAAGAATTGCAATAAGGTGCTTCCAGGCCATAAAAGCCTCCTGCCATACCCTAATCTGTTTAACAATATAAGGGATGTATGAGCAGTTCATCTCAAGGGGCAAAATAAGCAGAGGGGAGCTTTGGGATTTCCCTTTCCCAAAACTCAGAATATCAAATATTACAGAACCTTGTGAACTATCTTTACAACACAAAAGTTCTTTTTGCTTTTCCCTCTGGACTCACAAACAAGGCCTTCAATCCTGTTCCAGTTTGGTTGGAGCCCTGAACAGGAGCTCTTGGGGAGAAGGAATACCCTGCAACATTTTAGCGCAGCTCTAGTTGTAATTTGGGATTACTTTCCACAATCAGAAAGGCAGTACAGAACATCTTGTTTGAAGTTTAAAAGCTGAATTCCTGCTTTGCAAAGAGAATTCCATGTGTCTTCAGCCTCTGTGATTGATATTTATTATTATTATTATTTATTATTATTATTAATTGAATTTATCTACCACCCTATACCCGGAGGTCTCAGAGCAGCTCATAGAATAAAATCAAAATATAAAACCACAAAATACATGATCAAAATAAAAACAACCCCCAACCCCCCCCAAATAAACCCACATTTTAAAAGGGCATAGGATGTCAATCAAATCAACCAAAGGCCTGGTTAAAAAGTAACATTTTTGCCTCGCACCTAAAGGTGTATAATGAAGGCGCCAGGTGAACTTCCCTGGGGAGAGCACTCCACAGACAGGGAACCACTGCAGAGAAGGCTCGTTCTCGTGTTGCCACCCTCCGGACGTCTTGAGGAGAAGGCATTCGAAGAAGGGCCTCAGAAGATGATCTCAGGGTCTGGGTAGGTTCATATGGAAAGAGCCTCATCATTATGGCTTGATGAGAAAACAGGTATAAAAAGATCCTATCCCACCCCCGTCTTATTTGACCATGGCTGTCCTGTGTCTACAGCCACAGGTAAAGGTAAAGGGACCCCTGACCATTAGGTCCAGTCGTGGCTGACTGGGGTTGCGGCACTCATCTCGCTTTATTGGCCGAGGGAGCCATGTGGCCAGCATGACTAAGCCGCTTCTGGCGAATCAGAGCAGCGCATGGAAACGCTGTTTACCTTCCCACCGGAGCACTTATCTACTTGCACTTGATGTGCTTTTGAACTGCCAGGTGGGCAGGAGCAGGGACCGAGCAATGGGAGCTCACCCCATCGCGGGGATTCGAACTGCCGACCTTCTGATTGGCAAGCCCTAGGCTCTGTGGTTTAAACCACAGCGCCACCCGCGTCCCTACAGCCACAGGTAAATTACAGCAAATGTCCTTTATTCTGCTGGTTGTCAGTAAAGGAGGTGCACATGGACCTTTTTCCATAGTCGCCTTCTTTTCAGGTTTTGCAGTTGTGTGTTTTCTCTTCTTGGACTTTTTTATATATATAGGAGAATTGGCTTTTGACAGCTTGAGCCAGCAAGTCGCATTCAGCTTCAGTTAATCTGAGTTCCCTTGAATAAACAATTTTTCATTTCTGCTAAAGAAGCGCCACACTCATTCGTTTTATTGAAAGCATGCTCTTCTGAAGACTTCTGCTTCTAGTGGAAGCGTGAGAATCTGGGATCTGCCGCTTGCGTGCTACAGGAAGCTTCACAGAGATAAACTTTGGTTTAGAAGCAGAAGTGAAGGATGGCTTTGTGACACATCCAGAGCTTTCTTCATTCCCTGCTTGATTATGAAGAACAGTCCCATCCAGAAAAGGAGGCTGACAGCTCCACATTCTTTGACAGAATGTGCGTGATGCTTGGTCAGGGCAAATGTAGGTAAAGTTTGTCATGGGGGGAAGGGGCAAGGAAAATGAATCTATATGATTACAAGATGTCTTGGAAGAAATATCATCTGTTGCCAACTGCATTATTATTTATGTTGAGAAAATGGGAGAGCTTTTTAAAAAGCAGTTTGCATAAATGAGACAAGCTGTGAGGTTGGCCATGTTTTAAATTTTCCATACACCCTGGCAAAAAAGATTAACCCAAACAGCCTGTGCTTTATGACACACTTGATTTCTTAGTGTAATTATGGCTGTGATTTACAGACTCTGTATTTTTTTACAACTCATCTGCTTCTATTGCAGGTACAAATGTGGTTCTCTTTTTCACTTTCAAATATTAAATCTTACTACAAAAGAGTGATAGTGGCAGGAGACTTATAAAGCATTACTTGTTTTTTTATAAATTATTGCTGTTTTCCTATACAAAAGTATCATTACATGCAGAAGGCCATATCTCTTAAGGCTCATCAAAGTAGCTATCCTCCTCAAATCTTTTTAGAACTGGTAAAACATTCTGTATTTTTCTTTAAATCTTTCTCTGCAATTTGGCATCAATTGCTAATAAACAAATGTGGATATTTCAGCAGATAGTTACAGAATCACATTTGAAAAGCACTTGGTCTAGCCTGCATGTCATGCTGAGCAAAACCATGGCTTCATATGAGTGTGCAGGCTCTTCTTTGTTGTTCAGATGCTGTGTTGAGCTAAAGTGTGTCATCCAAACCCAAGCTTGTGGTTTAGCTCTCCTGCACAAAACACAAGCTGTAAACCATAGGAACAGACCTTGGTTCCATCTTGCATTTAGTCTGGAGAGAGCTAACACATGAGACCGGGCTTGGATGGCACACTAAGCCATGAGAGATACGCAGTAGGGAAGTTGCTCCCAGTACCAGTCACCATACGGAAGCTGAGAAAGGTTCAGATAGTTTACTGCTGCGGAAGATAAGGCTCAGTAAAACAGTTCTAGATGTAGATATATATATAGCTTGTAGATTTTGGGCAGATAGAGATATACAGATATATGCAAGTACAAAGTATCTCTGTGGCTCTACACAAGTTCAGCAATTCAAGACATAACACCAGACCAGTAACACAGACAGACTAACAGCAGACTCACAGACTGCCACACTGAGCTGACATGCATTAATCACACATATAGTCAGGGCATTGGGCCATTGCCATAGCAACTGGCTTAGCTGACCTTGCACCTGCGATTTGCTCATCCATAGGGTGAGCTAATTTACACTCATGAAGGAAATTAACTCCTTATCATGCCCAGTTACTCCAACAAGCCAAACTCTGTTAATTCAGTGCAGGTGCAGAAAGAGGAGCAGAGCAGCCACTATTTCCTCGTGAGGAGCCTGCATGCTCATGCATTTGCACTAAGCCATGGTTTGGCTTCCCATGACATGTGATCAAGCCTGTAAATATTAGTAATTAGTAAAGACAGGATGCATATAAATTCCATCAAACTTGAGTATCACATATTACAGGAACAGCTCTACATTCCCCTCTCCTCAATTCGGTATTACACTTCAAGCATCTGATGAAGCGGCTTGTGCTATAAAGAATGCATTGATCTTTAAGGTAGAGAGCTGGAGTTTGCGTAAGGAGGTTTTGAGAGTGCTATTGTGGGGTTTGCAGGCTTTACTGATGGTGTTTCAAATATACTGGATTTCACTGATGCGTGCTGTGCTTTGGAAAGTAACCTCTGCGTAAATGGGAAGTTGCCTGTATTATGTTTCCCTCCCCACTTTGTACTAACATATATATGCAGACTTTTGCATGTGTTTTTGCAGCTAGAAAAGTACTAAAAGTATACTATATTGTATAATCTATTTTGGATCACAGGATCTGTGAATTCCTATGTGTTGTTAGAATAGATAAACAGGGAGAAAGCACCCAACTGGCTATGGGTGATCATGTCATTGTCAAGGCATTCCAGTGATGGTACGAGACCGTCATAGACCCATTCAACTAGATTCCCAGCATCTGCTTAAATATTGATCTTCCTGATGTTTGCACATGGGTTGTGTATTCCTTCAGGATTTATACTGAATAAATCAATGGATAATATGTTCCAACAGCTTCTGTCAGCGTAGCAGGAGTCGCATCCTACTTGGTATTCAATACTAGGCAGACACATGCACTGCTTATAATTTACACATGATTAGCTATAGTGTATTGTGTATCACTCTCTAAATGCAATAATGGCTTCAGTTCTTTTAAGCAAAACATTCTAATTGTCCTAATTAACTTCAGCAGCCACACTGGTGTTTGTAAAAAGAAAAACCAGTTCTGACTTTTTTTTTTAAAGGAATGCCAAGGAGGAAAATGTGATTAATGGGAGCCATATGTTGCTTTTACACGTTTGTCCTGCAGTGGTTTGTAAGTCTGTAGCACTTCTAAACTAAAGCAAGTGGTCATCATATTGGAAAAGTGTCAGCACTTACATTTTCTGATACTTAGCCATATTTCGAAGAACAATGCAGATGACTGCTTCACCACAATACAGATGTTGTGCTCTTACACTAGTACTGGACCCACTTCAAGGTATTGCTCTCAGCCCTAAAAAGTTTTCGACCCAAGTATCTGTTAGTGCTTCTCTTCCAATACCAATCTCCCCAGTCTAACATTCTGCAGGAGGTGATCTGCTTGCGTGGGGGGGGGCACCCCATTTGTGAAATGCCCTCCCAGGAAACTTCCAGATGGTCAAATCATTTAAATGCCAACTGATGACTTGATTGTTTTTGATGTGTATTGACAACAGAGTTTGTGTTAAGTACCCTGTGGGTACTTTCTATTTGACTTACTGCTCTTTTAATTTATTTATTTTTATGTGTGAAAACTAGTCTGTACCACATGTGAGATTCTTGTTTGTTAACTACTGATGGTTGGTACATCAGTTTTCTCTAATCAGAAGCAATAGAAAACTGCTATTTGTTCGAACCTGCAGTCAGTATTGTTCAGTTTCCACTCCTCACGTGCGAAAAGAGAAGGGTGAATTGTGTGAGCTCTAGTCTTGCTGTAGCATGTTGTTTTAACACATATCCATGATTCAGTTTTGTATTTGAATGTTGTCAAAGGAGCACAAAACAGCCTGTCCAGCCATATAGCCAGGATGTGGCCTTCTATGCAATGCAGCCCATATCTAAAGCATGTGATACCATGACCTGCTTCCAGTCTCTTAAGAATGGTTAAGAGGATTATGTCTGCACTCACCCTGTTGCCTAAGACAATAAAGCAGGGACTCTGGAGTCATTACTGTAAAATATTATAGTTCAAAGGCTTCATGCATAATTGAAAACAGACAAAATTATAATATATTTATGTAGCTATTTGAAGCATTGACATCTGGGTATATATAGGCTAGTGCGGTATAAGCAGAATATAATTCTATCCTTCCACCAAGCTATTGTCTGTCCAAATATATTATGCAAAATGTTGGACAAACTACGGTACTAAAAGTTAGCAGAATAAAGTTATTTTTCTAGCAGCCAACTTCTTGGTTCCGTTATTTTAAGGGTTGGACTTGGGGCAAACACTGGTGTGGCAAACTTAACTTAGAAATGTAACTTGAGTGTCTGTACTTTACATAATTCATTCTCATTCTCTTCCTCCCACCCCCTCCCCAGCTGAAAGGGAAACCTTGAGTTTAACCCCATTATTTTCCTGCAATACAATACTTCCATCCTCATCCAAACCGTTTAGATGAAAGGTATGTGACAGAATCCATCTTCCTCCTACATCTCAAAGTGCAGTTGACTTTTCTGCTCTATTGCCCATACACCTGCAAGCCTGTCCTTCATTTCCTCTTGTGTTGACCACAGTACAATAATTTATTCCTGAGACCAAACTCAAGATCACTTAACATGGATTAGTTATCTTCTAACAGCCATGAACTTTCTGGTTGTATTCAACAAGACTCATGCCACTTTTAATACTTCCTCTCTTGCTCCAGGCTGAAGCCCCCAGTGGTGTAATAGCAAAACCTGCAAGAGTTCAGGGTAATAAGCATGTGGTGAGGTCTGCTGACAGCTCACAGTGTGGCTGGATGCAAGATAGTCAGATGTAAGACCAGCTGTTAAGTAGGGAGCTTGGAGCGTTTCTTCAGTGCTGGCTGGGAGCCAAAGGAGAAAACTACAGTGGTGCCTCGCAAGACGAAATTAATTCGTTCCGCAAGTTTTTTCTTCTTGCGAGTTTTTCGTCTTGCGATGCACGGTTTCCCATAGGAATGCATTGAAAATCAATTAATGCGTTCCTATGGAAACCGCCTTCAGACCAGGTCCGGGGACAGTCTGTCCCCCGACCTCTTCTGAAGGCTGGGGGGGGGGACAAGGGCTTTTCTTCCCACCCCCAGCATTTTAAAATCGCCCGGGTCAGCGGAGGACTTCTCCGCTGTCCGGGGCGATGTAAAAGCCCTTGGGAAGGCAGGCAGGGGGGACAAAGACTTTTGCCCCCCGCCCGCCTTCAGAAGAGGTCCTGGCTTGCCGGCATCTCCCCGAAGCAGAGGACGGGCTCCGCAGCTCACCCCCTGCTTCGGGATGCAGGCTGCCGCCCCAAGCCTTGCGTGCAAGGCTTGCCGGCATCTCCCCGAAGCAGAGGACGGGCTCCACAGCTCACCCCCTGCTTCGGGATGCAGGCTGCCGCCCCAAGCCTTGCGTGCAAGGCTTGCCGGCATCTCCCCCAAGCAGGGGGCGGGCTCCACAGCTCACCCCCTGCTTCGGGATGCAGGCTGCCGCCCCAAGCCTTGCGTGCAAGGCTTGCCGGCATCTCCCCCAAGCAGGGGGCGGGCTCCGCAGCTCATCCCCTGCTTCGGGATGCAGGCTGCCGCCCCAAGCCTTGCGCGCAAGGCTTGCCGGCATCTCCCCCAAACAGGGGGCGGGCTCCGCAGCTCATCCCCTGCTTCGGGATGCAGGCTGCCGCCCCAAGCCTTGCGCGCAAGGCTTGCCGGCATCTCCCCGAAGCAGAGGACGGGCTCCACAGCTCACCCCCTGCTTCGGGATGCAGGCTGCCGCCCCAAGCCTTGCGTGCAAGGCTTGCCGGCATCTCCCCCAAGCAGGGGGCGGGCTCCGCAGCTCACCCCCTGCTTCGGGATGCAGGCTGCCGCCCCAAGCCTTGCGCGCAAGGCTTGCCGGCATCTCCCCCAAGCAGGGGGCGGGCTCCACAGCTCACCCCCTGCTTAGGGCTGCAGGCTTCAGAAGAGGTGCCTTCAAAATCCGTCCGGGACAGCGGAGAAACGCGCTGCCTTTCTCTGCTCTCCCTGGAAGGCAGGCAGGGGGGAGCAAAGACTTTCGCCCCCCGTCCGCCTTCAGAAGAGGTCCAGGGCCTCTTCTGAAGGCGGACGGGGGGCGAAAGTCTTTGCTCCCCCCGCCTGCCTTCAAAAGCCGTCCGCGATAGCGTGAAGCGCTTCCCTGCTATCCCGGACTGCTTTTAAAATGCTGGCGGTGGGGAGCAAAGCCTTTCGGCCCCCGCCGGCCTTCCTGGACCTCTTCTGAAGGCCGGAGGGGGGGAAAGGCTTTGCTCCCCACCACCAGCATTTAAAAGAGGTCCCCGGATATTTCCCTATGGGCTTTCGTCTTGCGAAGCAAGCCCATAGGGAAATTTGTCTTGCGAAGCGCCTCCAAAACAGAAAACCCTTTCGTCTTGCGGGTTTTCCGTCTTGCGAGGCATTCATCTTGCGAGGTACCACTGTACTCAGAATTGAAGGGGCTGCATAGCCAGCCTGAGAAATATACTTACTATATGGCAGCAGACAGTGCTTTCCCAAGCTGCAATTGATCTTTAAGAAGGTCATTTGAAGCAGAGGATAAGGTCCAGGGAACCTCTTCAGGCACACAGAGGGTGGAGGTATTGTTCCTCTTGAAGGTCTTCTACCTCCTCCATGGAAGTCTCTAGCAAGGTGGTGACTTCAGAAGTTGTCTTCTGAACCAGTTCTACCATGTTGTTGTAACCGTTTTTTGGTTGGGGTGGCGGCAGCTAAGATTTGGGCTGGATGCTTATGGATGTACTGAAGGATTCTAATCTGGTTCAGCTATTCTGAACTTGGAACCAGGGGTTTCCTAGTTCTGGTTAACCTAAAGTACATGGGGGGTAATCTTCTCAGTATTTCCTTAGTGGTGAACTCTTGCTTTTTCCACGCCCTTATTAAGCTAAGCTAAGGAAAAAGCTTAATAGCAGCATGAGGTCAGTTGCTATGGCAATCACAGAGGAGGGGGGATTTCTCTAGCTGAGGAATTACATGTGTGCAGGGGAATATGCACAATGGCCATTGGTTATGCACATTAACCACTCTACATTACCCTTAAGATACCTAAAAGGTAGTTTTCCCATTTTTGAGAAAACTGTATGCATATGGATTTGCTTATTCCTTTCAATGCATAATAAAACACTAATTTGTAACATGCAAAAGGTTAATTTGTAACATACTTCACTTATCTTCACAGCAGTTCTAGGAGGGAAGTACTCCTTTCAGAAGATGGAGATTTCATACCTTAAAAGAGTAGGAGATTCAGAATGAACCTCTGGAGAGTTGTACTAAGTTAAGCTCTAGAAAGAGCTGCAATGGCTCTTGGGGGGATATTAGAAAGGGTTCATAGTTTATCTCTATGGCTTTAAAAGTCAGAAAAAGTAACTCAGGTTTTACACATAGCTGCAAAAGCTTCCCGAGGAGTATTTCATTGACCATTTTGCTGTTTAGTTATTTCAGTTCTAAATCCTGGTATGTTGGTGGGACAGGTTATCTGCCGCACATTCAGGGTCCCATATATATTGGTGTGAACGTGAAGGACATGTGTACATTGGTGCATG
This sequence comes from Podarcis bocagei, assembly GCF_964188305.1. Classification (NCBI taxonomy): domain Eukaryota; kingdom Metazoa; phylum Chordata; class Lepidosauria; order Squamata; family Lacertidae; genus Podarcis; species Podarcis bocagei. The sequence goes on from NC_138134.1 coordinate 39,259,918, forward strand.
CAATTGCTGCAGTCAGGGAGTAGCACACTCTTGATTTTGGCAATTGCATGTAGCTAAATATCTCTTTAGATCTATACCATGGGTAGGCCAGACCCTGCTCAATCGCCTTTTAAATACGGCCCGTGGACGATCCTGGAATCAGCATGTTTTTACATGAGTAGAATGTGTGCTTTTATTTAAAATGCATCTCTTGGTTATTTGTGGGGCATAGGAATTCGTTCATTCCCCCCTCCCCCCCCAAAAATATAGTCCGGCCCCCCACAAGGTCTGAGGGACAGTGGACTGGCCCCCTGATGAAAAAAGTTTGCTGGCCCCTGATCTATACCATTTTTGAATTAATGTCCTCTTGTGTCAACCCCCCACCACCACGTGGTATACCAGGAATGTGCTGGGAAGAAGTGTCTTCCCTTCGCCGTCTCCATAACATGTTTTCTTCCATCAAACATGCAGTTCTTGTCTGCATTCGGAAGCGGTATAGTGCTAATGCTGGTTGACTTTACCACATGCTTTTCTCCACGTGCTTTTCCTAACAGTGGCTATCAGCCCTTCCTAATGGAGAGGGATCTAGTAGAAGATTAGTTAATTGCATTTCAAGGACTGCAGTGAGGAATTAAGAGTAATCAATGGGTACACATATATCCATTATTTCCTACCTTGAGTTAGTATGCCAAAAAGTGCTATAGAAATTATCATTTATAATCTTAATTATTAAACGATTTGCCATTAATGTGCCCAAGCTTTAGCACAGTTATTAACTGCTTCTGTGTAACTGCATGTGCCCCTAAGCTTCTTTTAGGTATTAATGATTTTAAGAGATAAAGATTACAGCACATAAGAATGGAGAGAGAGCATGGAAGAGTAACACAGCTGATGGTGTGCCTTGTGGAATAACTAAGAAATATTCCCCTAGTTGCACTATTATAGTTATTAAGGTAAATCCTTCAGTTTTATGCCAACAACTTGAGGAAATCTCTCTCTTCCTTCCTGCCAGACACTTCTTGTGTATTGGGGAGTGAAAGGCAAGCTGACTGTTTAGATTGCCTTACCCCAAGCAACATGCACTGCTCTGCTATGACCACTCCCCTTTCCCGGGGGTGTGGCATTGCTGGCAGACATCCAGGACCTCACAGTGACCCGGGAGTGGGTGGAGGGATGCTGCCCATGTCATTAGGGCTCCTGGTCATGTCATGCCCCCCCCGGCTGACCAATCGGGTTAGCCGGGGGCGTGGCCACTTGCTGTTTAATCCGCGGAGGGGAGGTTGTTGCCTCCGCCGGCCCCTCTTCCTTAAGGGTATCCGGTTAAAGGGATCCAGGGGTGTGGTTCCTGTCTGAACCCTGGGCATGGGCTAGGGCCATGCCACAACCCCATCAGTGTCCCTGGGGGATGCTCTTAATTGATGTATATCATAGGGCTCCCCCTATCGGTGGTTAACCCTTGAGAGACTTCCTGCAGACAGGCAGGAGAGTCAGGATATAGTCTGGCTTCACCTAAATGCCTAAGCCAAACCGCTCACATCTGTAACCAATAAAGTGGTGGCCTAATTTATCCCATTAACCCAACATACTTGTGTCTGTGTGTTTATTTCTGAGGGGAACTGCGGTGTCCGGGGCCTCGCCAAGCAAGACTGTATACCATTCAGTCAGCCTAGGCCTGTAAATGGTAGTCTTCTTAGTCTCAGCACTAGAGCACTGTTCAAATTTTCATCATGATACTTTTGAAAATAAACAGCGTAATCCTAGACATTCAGGAAAGAAGTCCTATTGGGTTCAGCGAGACTTGGACCATAATAAGTATATATAGGATTGCAGACTAAGTCATGATGGAAAAAATATACATCTTATTTGAAAAACAATGAATTTGTGGGATCTATCAATAATAATGAAATAATTAATGGATTTTTATCCGTTGTGCTACTGCAGGTCAAGGCTACAGACAGAGATTCAGGGAATTTTGGGCATATTGAGTATTTTCTATATGATGGATTCCATAACTATGAAAAATCAAAAGCGTTCCAGATTGACCCGAGCAGCGGCCACATATGTGTCTCACAGGACATTGACAGGGAAGAAGACCCATCCACATATGATCTCCTGGTGAAAGCGGTAGATGGGGTAAGTTTCACACTTGGATAATTCCACTTTAGCAACCATTTGTTGTTTGTCAGGTGTGAAGGTAATGCTCACTGTTTGTCACTACATCTGGTAACCTAGATCAGTTGTATCAATGCAGTCAAGCAACTTAAAATATAGTTTAGTGAGCCATTGTTTATAAACCATAGCTTAGGGTTACATGTGAACCAGGCCACTTTCTGTAACTACATCTGGCAACAGGGAGTTCCCTAGGTCAGCTGTATAATGTAAGGATTTACCTCAGTAGCAGTGAGTTCGTGGGACTTCTGCAGGGGATTTTGACAGGTGTGTGGGACAAACCTACTGTAATTTGTGTGACACCATAGAGACATAATAACATCAAGTGATCAACAGGTGGGTAGCTCTGCACACCTGCCAAACTTGGCCCGCAACACTGATCTTGATAAGGACCTGTGGAGCCATTAAGGTTCACCACTTATTCCTTAGTGTGGAGCAGTGGACAATTCATATTTATGGTTTAAACTTATGGAGAAAGAAATACTTTTTCACAGGGTTTCCTTTTAAAGCTTGTGAAACCTTGTTAGACCTTGCAAAAGGACTTAATCACCCCCTGAGTTCCATTTAAGTACATTTATTTAAGCATTTAGCAGAGAGATTTAAAAACGGAAAGTTTCTTTTAAAAGAACATAAAACACATAATTAACTAGCTACATTTTCCTTATCAGGATAGCTAACATTTGGTTACTGACATTTCCAAGCAGTTAGCAATTGAGGGCAAATGGACACTTGCCTTGTATTTTGTAGGAACAGAGCCAGGCATTGACTCTTCACCGATGGCATGAAAGCCAAAGAGAATCTGGCAATCTAGATTCTGGCAAGGTGTTTCTAGGGAGCGCAGTAGACTAATCAATAGGAGGTGGGAATTCACATGCTGCAATTGGATAGGTTGAAGTGACTATGTGTTTTTAAGGTGTTTCCTACATTTTCGTTAATTAATAGTTTGCTGAGTCTTTGTGTGGGAGAAGTGGAGGGTAGTCCACAAACATTTGGATGTGGAATTGTGTAGGCTCTACTGGCTATTGGTTCCTAGGCTTGAGGTATTAAGGAAGGAGGCAGGAGGTTGCTTTTCATTGCATTCACCCATTCTCCTGAAAACACATTTCTTTCTTTGGCATCGTTTTTCATCCCATTCCCAACTCCAAAAATCATCTGGAAAAGCAAACACCAAACTGTTTGGACCAGCAGTGTAAAGCACTGCATCTGGCTAGTGTTGATGGGAAAGGTTTACAACTCCCAAGAATTAGGCTTTTAGCAGTAGTAGTCACTTCTTTTGGGAGAAATCGTTTTCCTTCTTCCTTCACGTCTGAAACAAACTTTTCTGTGAAGCCCAGCACCGAATATATTCATAGCATGCACAGACTCAAGTTGCCTTCATTGTAATAATAATAATAATAATAATAATAATAAATTTTATTTATATCCCGCCCTCCCCAGCCGAAGCCGGGCTCAGGGCGGCTAACAACAATCAAATAATCAGTCAAATAATCGCACAATCTAAAAATATTTCATTATAAAAATTAATTAAATCAAATTGATGGCAACCAATTAAGCAAAATTCTGAGCAGGTTGCCAGAGGAGGGAGTCAGGCTGCGCCCTGACCAAAAGCCTGGCGGAACAACTCTGTCTTGCAGGCCCTGCGGAAAGATGTCAGGTCCCGCAGGGCCCTAGTCTCTTGTGACAGAGCATTCCACCAGTTTGGAGCCGCAGCCGAGAAGGCCCTGGCTCTAGTTGAGGCCAGCCTAACCTCTCTGAGGCCTGGGACCTTGAGGATGTTATTATTTGCAGACCGTAGGTTTCTCTGTGGGGCATACCAGGAGAGGCGGTCCCGTAGGTACGAGGGTCCTAGGCCGTATAGGGCTTTAAAGGTTAAAACCAGCACCTTAAACCTGATCCTGTACTCCACCGGGAGCCAGTGCAGCTGGTATAATACCGGATGAATGTGCTCTCGCAGCGAAGACCCCATAAGGAGTCTCGCCGCGGCATTCTGCACCCGCTGGAGTTTCTGGGTCAGTCTCAAGGGCAGCCCCACGTAGAGCGAGTTACAATAATCCAGTCTGGAGGTGACCGTCGCGTGGATCACAGTGGCTAGGTCAGGGCAAGAGAGGTAAGGAGCCAACTGCTTAGCTTGGCGGAGATGGAAAAATGCCGCCTTTGTTATAGCTGCAATCTGCGCCTCCATGGAAAGGAAGGTGTCAAAGATTACACCCAAACTCTTAACGGCCGGTGCTGGCACTAATTGCACCCCCGCAAGAGATGGGAGTTGCCCCCTCGATCCCATATCGTCCCGCCCCAGCCAGAGGACCTCTGTCTTCGAAGGATTTAACTTCAACCGGCTCCCACGTAACCATCCAGCCACAGCTTCCAGACATCTGGTCAGTGTGTCTGGGGCCGAGTCAGGATGGCCATCCATCAACAGATAGAGTTGGGTGTCATCAGCATACTGATGGCAACCCAGCCCAAAACTCCGGACAAGCTGGGCGAGGGGGCGCATAAAGATGTTAAAAAGCATCGGGGAGAGAATTGCACCCTGAGGCACTCCACACACCAAGGAGTGGCGTGATGACAATTCCCCCCCAAGCGCCACCCTCTGTCCCCGACCAGAGAGAAACGAGCGTAGCCATTGAAGGACTGTGCCCTGGATCCCCACGTCGGCAAGGCGGTGGTCCAGGAGTTCGTGATCGACCATGTCAAAGGCTGCTGACAGATCTAGAAGAATCAGCAGCCCCGACCCGCCTCGATCCAGCTGCCTGCGGAGATCATCTGTTAGGGCGACCAGAGCCGTCTCGGTCCCATGACCAGCGCGGAAGCCGGACTGGAATGGATCCAGAGCAGATGTTTCATCCAGAAACCTACCAAGCTGTTCAGCAACCGCTCTCTCAATCACCTTACCCAGGAATGGAAGATTCGAGACCGGGCGGTAATTGGATAGATCTGAGGGATCTAATGATGTTTTCTTTAAGAGCGGACGCACCACCGCCTCCTTCAGTTCCCCTGGGAATATCCCGGTGCCAAGGGACAAATTGATGATATCCCCCAGGGGGCCCCGCACCTCGTCTGGACACGCTCTAATCAGCCATGACGGGCACGGGTCAAGAGGACAGGTGGTGGGCTTTCCAGCTTGGAGGAATCTGTCCACATCGGCTGGAGATATCCAGTCAAAGTGGTCCAATACTGGACCCGAGGACAGTCGAGGGGCCTCCAGTTCCTTTATTGTATCCAAATTGGCAGGGAGGTCATGGCGGAGCAACAGGACCTTCTCCGCAAAAAATTCCCTTTATTTCTTCCCAGGCATTTCATGATGCTGTCTTGTAACTGCAGCATGACAATCTCGGTGCCAGCCTAAATAGACAATACAGCCATATGAGCTATTCTTGGGAGAAATGAAAGGCTCATTGAGAAATAATGTTGATGGATGCTTCAACTCCACAGCAATCACTGCTCAAGATGTGCAAACAATAAACAAAAGACCCAGTATAATTTTCTGGGTGACGTTGCTTTATACAGTAGATTTTGTATGAAGTCCTCTGCTTGAGTAGCAGGGCAGAGGTTCATGGTTGAGAGTAATGAGAAGCAGTTTCAGCTGTTGTAGCAGAACGCCGATGCCAAGTTGTAGAAGAACTGTGTATCTGAGGATGGTAGAACTCTAGTCTCTTACAGCAGTTAGGCAGCAATCCTAAACACTCCTGCAAGGCTGTTTAACATAGTCAGTCTTACTTCCAAGTTGACATCTGTAGGAGAAACGACACTTTGTGTATATCAAAGAGTTTTGAAGCAGGAATGATGCAAGATCGTGGCAGAGTCAAAACATGATTGGCTGTCACTGTCCATGGCAGAGATGAAGTAAGGGACATTCCCAAATAAGCAATGGTATAATTTATTGATTTTATGAGTGGCTGGCCGCTTAGCTTTGCAAACTTACTGTTAATTGATATTGAACTGCAAGTGGGAGAATCTCTGTCCATTCCCCATGTGGCAGGAAAATTGATTGGTGTGTCCTCCAAGTTCCTGCATTATAAATGTGGGTTCTAGCTGTACTTGCTATGATCTTCTTATGGAGATGAGAGCTTTATGTCTGTTTGACGCAGTGAAGGACTGAAGGAGACATATATATTTTCAGAATATATAATGGTGTTTTTTTTACTATAATGATTTTTTTCTGTTTTTATTGTTCTTTGCCTACTAATAAACTGTAAAAATGAAAAAATATATATGTTAGGATCCTTTCAGTAAAGCAGCTACTAGTTCTGACTCTATCAAAGAAAGAAAAAAGTAAATAAAATTTATAATTATTATCTGAACAATTTTTTAAAAATTATATTTATTAAAGTTTCAGAAAAGATTACAAAAGTAAGGAAAAAAAGAAAAAAGAAAAAAAAGAAAATACAAAATACAGAAAAATAAAAACAATTAAAAACAAACCAATCTTTCCATGTCTTGTCTTTCATTTACTTGTTTCCCTGACCTCCTCACACCTCCCTTTTTTGTATTCCAGTTCAGTTAGTTAATTCAGCAAATCCTTTCCCTCTTTGTTTTTATCTTAATCCTTTATCTTAATATATTATAACTTTAGATTCTCACCTATTAACAATCCATTTTTACATACTCCTTTGTAACATTGCTGCTAAAACCATTTAACTTCATTCCGACATCAATCTAACATTCATTAATTTTGCAGTATTTCTGTAAATAGTCTTTAAATTTCTTCCAGTCTTCTTCCACCGACTCTTCTCCCTGGTCTCGGATTCTGCCAGTCATTTCCGCCAGTTCCATATAGTCCATCACCTTCATCTGCCATTCTTCCAGGGTGGGTAGATCTTGTGTCTTCCAATACTTTGCAATAAGTATTCTTGCTGCTGTTGTAGCATACATAAAGAAAGTTCTATCCTACTTTAACACCAATTGGCCAACCATGCCCAGGAGAAAGGCCTCTGGTTTCTTCAGAAAGGTATATTTAAATACCTTTTTCATTTCATTATAGATCATCTCCCAGAAAGCCTTAATCCTTGGGCACGTCCACCAAAGGTGAAAGAATGTACCTTCAGTTTCTTTACATTTCCAACATTTATTATCGGGCAAGTGATAAATTTTTGCAAGCTTGACTGGTGTCATGTACCACCTGTATATCATTTTCATAATATTCTCTCTTAAGGCATTACATGCCGTAAACTTCATACCTGTGGTCCATAACTGTTCCCAGTCAGCCATCATTATGTTATGTCCAACATCTTGTGCCCATTTAATCATAGCAGATTTCACCGTTTCATCCTGAGTATTCCATTTCAACAAATTTAAATCTACCAGTAATGATAAATTACTGGTTATCTAGAATCATAGAATCATAGAATAGAATCATAGAATCATAGAGTTGGAATAGACCACAAGGGCCATCGAGTCCAACCCCCTGCCAAGCAGGAAACACCATCAGAGCACTCCTGACATATGGTTGTCAAGCCTCTGCTTAAAGACCTCCAAAGTAGGAGACTCCACCACACTCCTTGGCAGCAAATTCCACTGGCGAACAGCTCTTACTGTCAGGAAGTTCTTCCTAATGTTTAGGTGGAATCTTCTTTCTTGTAGTTTGGATCCATTGCTCCGTGTCCGCTTCTCTGGAGCAGCAGAAAACAACCTTTCTCCCTCCTCTATATGACATCCTTTTATATATTTGAACATGGCTATCATATCACCCCTTAACCTCCTCTTCTCCAGGCTAAACATGCCCAGCTCCCTTAGCCGTTCCTCATAAGGCTTTTTTAGCTGCTGCGTCACACTGTTGGCTCATGTCAAGTTTGTGGTCAACCAAGACTCCTAGATCCTTTTCACATGTACTGCTCTCAAGCCAGGTGTCCCCCATCTTGTATTTGTATCTTGTATTTTTTTTGCCCAAGTGCAATATTTTACATTTCTCCCTGTTAAAGTTCATCTTGTTTGTTTTGGCCCAGTTCTCTAATCTGTCAAGGTCGTTTTGAAGTGTGATCCTGTCCTCTGGGGTGTTAGCCACCCCTCCCAGTTTGGTGTCATCTGCAAATTTGATCAGGATGCCCTTGAGTCCATCATCCAAGTCGTTGATAAAGATGTTGAATAAGACCGGGCCCAAGACAGAACCCTGTGGCACCCCACTAGTCACTCTTCTCCAGGATGAAGAGGAACCATTGATGAGCACCCTTTGGGTTCGGTCAGTCAGCCAGTTACAAATCCACTGAGTGGTAGCATAGTCAAGACCACATTTTACCAGTTTCTTTACAAGAATATCATGGGGCACTTTGTCGAATGCCTTGCTGAAATCAAGGTAGGCTACATCCACTGCGTTCCCTTCATCTACCAGGCTTGTAATTCTGTCAAAAAACGAGATCAGGTTAGTCTGACATGACTTATTTTTCAGAAATCCATGCTGACTATTGGTGATCACAGCATTTCTTTCTAGGTGCGCACAGACTGTTTGCTTAATGATCTGCTCCAGAATCTTCCCTGGTATTGATGTCAGACTGACTGGGCAATAATTATTTGGGTCCTCTCTTTTCCGCTTTTTGAAAATAGGGACAACATTTGCCCTCCTCCAGTCTGCCGGGACTTCGCCTGTTCTCCAGGAATTCTCAAAGATGACTGCCAGTGGTTCTGAGATCACATCTGCCAGTTCTTTTAATACTCTTGGATGCAGTTCATCTGGCCCTGGAGACTTGAATACATCTAAACTGGCCAAGTATTCTTGTACTATCTCCTTAGTTATTCTGGGCTGTGTTTCCTTTGCTGAATCATTTGCTCCAAATTCTTCAGGTCAGGCATTGTTTTCTTTATCGGAGAAGACTGAGGCAAAGGCGGTATTGAGGAGTTCAGCCCTTTCTGTGCCCCCTGTTTGCATTTCACCATCTTCTCCTCTGAGTGACCCCACTGTTTCTTTGTTCTTCCTTTGTTCTTCCTTTTGCTACGGACATACCCATAAAAGCCTAGTTATACATAGTACTTGTTATGTTCCTAAAGTAACAAAGTGACCTTCAAACTGAAAGGGATGCAGAGAAATAATTTAAAAATGTATATTTTCAATTCTTCCTTCCTTTGAATTTTCCCGTGTGAAAACAAGCCTCAGCTCCAGCTTCAAGCTGAGGAAGAGGGTTGGTCTTTTCTTTGGCTCTGTTCTTCCAGAGAACTCCAAGTGCTTTGACAACACCAAGTCCCCAGGTACCCTTTTCTCCTCTAAAGCTCTGGAGATGAGATGTGGGACTTCCTTTGACATAGCTGAAATAGCCCCCGGCCAGTTGATCTAGCAAGCACAGCATGATCAGAACTCAGAGTAACTTGAAATTAACACGTGGTTATGATGGCTTCTTTAGTGACAAGATACATTAAAGTAAACAGATGTATAATTTTTGTACTGTTCAGTTACATTACATTGCTACCCAGAGGTCCTTTAAGTCTGTACACTTTCCCTTCGGCTATCTTGGGATTGGCTGAACTCCAGCAAGGTGAAACAGGTCTAATTGCATTCATGTCTTCCGTGCTTTGTTATAACTGACTATTTGACTTGGCATTTGTTGTGATTCATTCAATAGGGTGGTCTGAGTGCTCAAGCTTTCGTCCGCATAGAGATAGAAGACATTAACGACAATCACCCTGTCTTCGACCCAGCGACTTACACGACAAGCATCAGCAGTCATACGCAGCCAGGAACAGAAATAATCAGTGTCGTTGCTACGGACAAGGATTCTGGAATATATGGAGTTGTGACTTACGAATTGCTGCCAGGCGACTTCTCTTCCCTGTTCACAGTGGATACATCTACAGGTATGATACAAGGTGCATGAGACCCACAATTTAAAATCATATTCTGCTGGTACAGATCAGGATAACTCCCAGAACACTGCGCAGAGGGAGGAGAGGGCTGATGGTTTTGCTGGGCAAGCTGAAATGGTCTCTGATGGGACCATATCGCTACATGGAATTCCACACTTAGTGTTCGTATCCAATGATGTCTTTGGAATATACACTTTTTGTGAGAACAACCGCACTACCCTCCCACTGAAGACAATGTCAGTATTTAACACTGCCTTAATTGACTATTTCAAATGACATGGAATGTATTTCAGTAGAATGCCTTTCATGAAGAGGAACCTAGACCGTGAAAACCTGGGCTTTAATAAATCTTGTTACAGTGCTTACTCTTCTGTTACTGCTGCATTTTTCAAGCCTTCCTTCCAGTTAAGTGTGCATAGGAGTGTGACTTTAGGCCTAAACCCAACGCAGAATTAGGTGTGCTTAATCTTGTCAGTTTTAGTGGGGTTAAGCAAGTTAAATTCTGTGTTGGATGAAGTCTGTCTTCAAGGTGCTGTCTCTCCTCACCCACCCGCCCCCCACCATGTCCTATTGAACATTGTTTCTTCATCAAGTGAAAAATCATGTTCTCCCTATGCATTTATGCAGCATATAAATGGATTTTCCCTGGGTTTTGTGAGGAGACAGTTGGTCTGCTGAAATCGTAACATATGCTAAAGATGAGCTTGTGAAAGTACACACAGAATATGAAGAGTGCAACCATGAATATGGCAAAGATATTTTGAGTAATTCCTTTGTTTATCTTTGAAGCTAATCTTCTCCAGTAAAGCATTTAACTTGCTTGGAAATTCCTGCATGTGGGTCATGACTGCTTCCATGTAACATGCAGCTTGTTGCTTGTTCCAGCTTGGATTTCTGAAATCATTTCAGAAGAGCTTGCTTCAGAACAGGTTTTGGTGTTTAGAGTGGTAAAACATTCTGAATATGAGGTATTATTTGTGGCCCATCATGGTTTACCTCAGTCATAGTGGCTGGTATCATTGGCTCTGCTTAGCAAAGCAAACATTTGGTGTAGAAGACCTATTCTGTCACAGGTTTTGACAAATGCAGCAGTAAAATAACATTGGATTGTGTGTTTTCTTTTTTTAAATCCCAATTTGACTGTGAATGTGATTTTGTCTTACTCTTTATTACAGGAAGAATTAATCCATTTTAATTTCTAAACTGCACATGGCATTTTTATATGGTGTGTAATAAAGCAAAATCAATGCACACATGAAAGGGTTGACATGAGTAAAGACAGATTGTGAGATTGAAATCGTTTATTTTGGAACATTCTGAAACCACATCCTTTTGAAGAAAGCCTTCCTTAGTTTTTTGTCCAATCTGCATAAGTAATTGATAGCACATTGAGACCACTGAAAGTAAATGGGAGTAGGTTAATGCCTTTGGCTTTGACCTTTTGAGAACTAGTTGTTCAGTAACGGAAATCCTATTCGTGGTCTGAACTTAGCCACTAATGGATTCATGCCTCTGTTAAAAAGCACCACAGAATTTAACCTAAGTAAGATTGAGTGGAACTTTCAGGTATGGAGAATACTGGGAACAATTAGGGTTTAAAATGGCTCAGGGGGGATTTGCAGTAGAGGTTTCTGGAACTAATCCAAAGCACTTTTGTGTATGAGAGTTATTCATACTGGCTAGAACCTGAGCCAGTAACTGAGCACCTTGCAGGATGGGGACTTGTTCTGATGATCCAATAGCTCACCTAACTGACTGAGCAAATCACAGCTCAAAACCCTCCATAAAATGTGTACTGCTACCTTTCTTTCTGCTAGTTTAGGATTCCTCAAGAATGATTTTGCGTGCTCTCTCTCTCTCTTGGTCCTTTCTCTAAGCATGGAGCAAATTATGGGACACTTCATTTGTATCCCCGAACAACAACAACAACACCAACAACAACAACAACAACAACAACATCATAATTTTATTATTTGTACTCCATCCATCTGGCTGGGTTGACCCAGCCACTCTGTGCAACTTTCAACATATATAAAAACATAATAAAACAATACACAATAAAACAATACACATTAAAACAAGGTTTGCACCAACCTTATGGCTTTGGTATCTGTGTGTTTCCTCCATTTTGCAGTTTTCCTGAATTCAAGCACAGTTATACTAATATTAAGTATGTTAATATCAAATGTTAAGCAGTAAGTATAAATGTCTGTATTTTCCAGTATGGCATCTCCTTTTCAAAAACCAGACTTCCTGTATAAATAGATGCCTTTGATGACTCTCTGGAAACTGCAGTTGCTTCAGAATACAGGTAGCCAAGTGAGACTGGTGATTAGGAACACATCTCACCAGTGTTCAAAGAATTTCACTGGAGAGTGGTTTTCTTCCAAACACAATTCAGAGTTTTGGTGCCTGCTGTTAAAGCTTCATATGACTCAGGGCTCAGTTACCTGAAGAGCAGCTGCTTCCACAACAGCCTACCTGTGCATTAGGATCACTGGTATATTCTTCAGAAGCTGTCTTGAGGGCTCCTTCTGTCTAAATTAAGTGGGTTATGATTGGAGGAGAGCCTTCTTGGTGGTGGCACCCTGTTTGTGGAATTCCTTCCCAAGGGAGGCTCTCTTCCTTTTGCCATCAGGTAAAACTTTTTTTGATGCTTTCGGCCTTTAAAAATGTGATTATTTTAATTGCTGTTTAAGTTTTCAGTATTTTGTTTTCTATCATTTAATTGTTATGCAATCTGCCCTGGAATGACAGCATACATTATTTTAAATAAATAAGTGAATACATAAAGTAGCCAGTTCAAGGAATGTTTCACATAGAGGCCAATGACTCCTGAGATAGGTGGAAGGAAAAGCATTTGACCTTTTGTATAGAAATTGCTGGGATTGATCAATACAGTGGTACCTTGAGTTACAAACGCCTCAGGTTACAAACTCTTCAGGTTTCAAACTCCGCTAACCTGGAAGAGTTACCTCGAGTTGAGAACTTTGCCCCAGGATGAGAACGGAAATCATGTGCTGGCGGCGGTGCGGCAGCAAGAGGCCCCATTAGTGAAAGCACACCTCTAGTTAAGAACAGTTTCAGGTTAAGAACGGACCTCCAGAGCGAATTAAGTTCGTAACTAGAGGCACCACTGTATATCAATTACTGCAAATGTATGAGATGATTTAATATTTTGATGTACATATTCCATTCCTTTATGATTAAATTTGGACATCATGCCAAACCATGATATGAGCTTCCAATTATAGATGCTTAATGCCATTTGTCTACTTTCAATCTGTGTCTACACAGCACTCCAACCACTTGACTCAGTGGCCTACAGTGTTGGAACATTGTCTGTATATAGGAATAACAAAAGCGTTTTTGTTGAGTCAGACTATTGGTCCAGCTATCTAGCCCAGTATTGTCTAGTCAGGCAGCAGCTCCTCAGCGTCTCAGTTAGAGACATTTCCCTTGTTACCTGCGCCTTTTTGTAGGAATGCCAGGGATTGAACCCAGTACCTTTGGTGTACAGTGGTACCTCAGGTTACAGACGCTTCAGGTTACAGATGCTTCAGGTTACAGACTCCACTAACCCAGAAATAGTACCTTGGGTTAAGAACTTTGCTTTAGGATGAGAATAGAAATCGTGCTCCGGCGGCGCGGCGGCAGTGGGATGCCCCATTAGCTAAAGTGGTGGCTCAGGTTAAGAACAGTTTCAGGTTAAGAACGGACCTCCAGAATGAATTAAGTTCTTAACCTGAGGTACCATATACAAAGCATCTACATGATCAGTAAGCTGTGGATCCCCTTGGTCTGCCAGTTCAGACATCAGTCAAACTATAGTTAACATAAACCATAATTTACCAACTGAGAACTCCTATTTATGGTGATCAGAGCTAGCAGGGAAGCAGTTGAAGAAGGAGCAAAAAGGGTTTTCTCTTGTGTGCTTGTGTTTCTTTGTGGCTGATTAGCTGTTTTCCCTGTGCAAAGGTCAGAGGGGGCAGGGTTTCTGTTGAGGAAGGTGATTAGCTGTGGGAGGAGCTTATCAGAGCTAGCGGCGCGCGCAGTTTGATCCATCTTTTAAATTTAGGGGAGCTAGTCTCAAACGTTTGTTGGGGGAGACCTAGGTTTTTTTGTGGGGGGAGTTATTTGTCCTGTCTGCACACTTTTTATGATGGAGGACCGCTGTAGCCACCCCCAACGACACATTCTCAAGATGGAGGGGGAGGGAACAGCTGCTGTCGCCTGCGGTTCCTGCGCAATGTTTGCCATCTTGCCAAAGGTTGCAGGCAGCTTTACCTGCAGCAATTGCATGTTGATTGCCCTCTTAAAAGACAAAGTCCAGAAACTGGAGGAAAGGGTAGCTATGCTCCAAAGAATTAGAGAGCTGGAGCTCTTCTTGGAAGCAACAGACCACACCGTCTCCATCAAGGAGGAGACAGGGGACTCCCCAGAGAAGGAGGCTAGTTCACCAACACAGGAGCCGGATATATGGAGAAACGTGACTCAAAGAAGTAGGAGGCCCAGGGTTCGTTCTGATTGTTTAGAATTACACAATCGCTTTGAGGTCCTCTCCCCTAGCATGGAAGACGAAGAGCAGACTCCATTTGAGGATCTCTCCCTCATTTCTGTCGATCAGGTAAATGAAGACGAGCAGCAAAGTCAGTCCTCAGGGAATGTGCAGGCGACCTTGGAACGGACAGCTCATGGAAGAACCCCGACCAAACCTAAGAGGAGGCGAGTAGTGGTGATAGGGGATTCCCTACTGAGGGGAACAGAAGCAGTGATTTGTGGGCCTGACAAGATGTCTCGGGAAGTGTGCTGTCTCCCCGGGGCTAAGATCCAAGATGTAACTGAACGACTGCAAGGAATCATCAAACCCACTGACAAATACCCCTTCCTCTTGGTTCATGTGGGAACCAATGACACTGCAAGCAATAGCCTCCAGAAGATCAAAAGAGACTACGAGGCTCTCGGCAGGAAATTGAAGCAACTAAATGCACAAATTGTCATCTCATCTCTCCTCCCAGTTGAACGACGTGGCCCAGGGAGAGAGGGGAAAATAGTGGAAGTGAACAGCTGGCTTCGCAGATGGTGTAAACAGGAACGGTTTGGATTCTTAGATCACGGACTGCAGTTTCTTGAAGATGGACTTCTGGCAAGCGATGGGCTGCACCTCACAACAGTTGGGAGAAATGTTTTTGCCAAAAATCTCAGAAACCTCATCAGGAGGGCTTTAAACTGACTAATGTGGGGGAGGGAGACAGTGCTCCTGAAGGTAGGAGCCTATCAATTGATGAAGATGATCATCCAAATGTCATAGACCAAATGGAGCAAACAGCACGCAGACCTAGTGGTGGGAGGAAAAAATCCTTAAATAAGAGACACGGGGGAATGATTAATGGACTTCAATGTCTGTACACTAATGCGCAAAGCATGGGAAATAAACAAGATGAGCTTGAGCTCTTGGTACAGCAAACTAAATATGACATAATAGGCATCACTGAAACCTGGTGGGATAAGTCCCACGATTGGAATGTAATAATGGGGGGATACAATCTATTTCAGAGAAACAGACCAGACAAGAAAGGAGGAGGAGTGGCGTTATATGTCAGGGATGTGTATACCTGTGAAGAGATCCAAGATTTAGAACATCAAAGCCAAAGTGAGAGCATTTGGGTCAAAATTAAGGGAGAGAAGAATAACAGGGACCTCATTGTGGGAGTTTACTATAGATCCCCAAGCCAAACGGAGGACATAGATGATGCCTTCCTGGAACAGATGGCCAAGCATGCAAAAGGAAGGGAGATAGTAGTAATGGGGGACTTCAATTACCCGGATATTTGTTGGATGTCAAACTCAGCCAAGAGCATAAGGTCAAACAGATTCCTCACTGGCCTTGCAGACAACTTCATTGTCCAGAAAGTGGGAGAAGCAACAAGAGGAACAGCCATTTTAGATCTGGTCCTAACCAATGTTGATGACCTGGTTAGTGGGGTAGAAGTGGAAGGATCATTAGGCGCGAGTGATCATGCTCTTCTGAAGTTTACAATACAGTGGAAAGGAGCAGCCAAGCATACTAGGACTCAATTTCTTGACTTTAAGAAAGCCGACTTCATAAAACTTAGGGAAGTGCTGGGTGAGATCCCATGGACAGTAATACTAAAAGGAAAGGGAGTTCATGATGGCTGGGAGTTTGTTAAGAGGGAGATACTAAAAGCACAACGTCAGGCAATACCAATGAGAGGGAAACATGGAAGGTGCCTAAAGAACCCAGGGTGGCTATCTAAAGAACTTTTAACTGAGTTAAGATTAAAAAAGGATGTGTACAAAAAATGGAAAAGGGGGGAAACCACCAAAGAGGAATTCAAACAAATAGCCAGCACGTGTAGACACAAAGTCAGAAAAGCTAAAGCACAGAATGAACTCAGGCTTGCTAGAGAGGTTAAAAGCAACAAAAAAGGCTTCTATGGGTATGTTCGTAGCAAAAGGAAGAGCAAAGAAACAGTGGGGTCACTCAGAGGAGAAGATGGTGAAATGCAAACAGGGGACACAGAAAGGGCTGAACTCCTCAATGCCTTCTTTGCCTCAGTCTTCTCCGATAAGGAAAACAATGCCCGACCTGAAGAATTTGGAGCAAATGATTCAGCAAAGGAAACACAGCCCAGAATAACTAAGGAGATAGTACAAGAATACATGGCCAGTTTAGATGTATTCAAGTCTCCAGGGCCAGATGAACTGCATCCAAGAGTATTAAAAGAACTGGCAGATGTGATCTCAGAACCACTGGCAGTCATCTTTGAGAATTCCTGGAGAACAGGCGAAGTCCCGGCAGACTGGAGGAGGGCAAATGTTGTCCCTATTTTCAAAAAGGGGAAAAGAGAGAACCCAAATAATTACCGCCCAGTCAGTCTGACATCAATACCAGGGAAGATTCTGGAGCAGATCATTAAGCAAACAGTCTGTGCGCACCTAGAAAGGAATGCTGTGATCACCAATAGTCAGCATGGATTTCTGAAAAATAAGTCATGTCAGACTAACCTGATCTCGTTTTTTGACAGAATTACAAGCCTGGTAGATGAAGGGAACGCAGTGGATGTAGCCTACCTTGATTTCAGCAAGGCATTTGACAAGGTGCCCCATGATATTCTTGTAAAGAAACTGGTAAAATGTGGTCTTGACTATGCTACCACTCAGTGGATTTGTAACTGGCTGACTGACCGAACCCAAAGAGTGCTCATCAATGGTTCCTCTTCATCCTGGAGAAGAGTGACTAGTGGGGTGCCACAGGGTTCTGTCTTGGGCCCGGTCTTATTCAACATCTTTATCAACGACTTGGATGATGGACTCAAGGGCATCCTGATCAAATTTGCAGATGACACCAAACTGGGAGGGGTGGCTAACACCCCAGAGGACAGGGTCACACTTCAAAACGACCTTGACAGATTAGAGAACTGAGCAAAAACAAACAAGATGAATTTTAACAGGGAGAAATGTAAAGTATTGCACTTGGGCAAAAAAAATGAGAGGCACAAATACAAGATGGGTGACACCTGGCTTGAGAGCAGTACATGTGAAAAGGATCTAGGAGTCTTGGTTGACCACAAACTTGACATGAGCCAACAGTGTGACGCAGCAGCTAAAAAAGCCAATGCAATTCTGGGCTGCATCAATAGGAGTATAGCATCTAGATCAAGGGAAGTAATAGTGCCACTGTATTCTGCTCTGGTCAGACCTCACCTGGAGTACTGTGTCCAGTTCTGGGCACCACAGTTCAAGAAGGACACTGACAAACTGGAACGTGTCCAGAGGAGGGCAACCAAAATGGTCAAAGGCCTGGAAACGATGCCTTATGAGGAACGGCTAAGGGAGCTGGGCATGTTTAGCCTGGAGAAGAGGAGGTTAAGGGGTGATATGATAGCCATGTTCAAATATATAAAAGGATGTCACATAGAGGAGGGAGAAAGGTTGTTTTCTGCTGCTCCAGAGAAGCGGACACGGAGCAATGGATCCAAACTACAAGAAAGAAGATTCCACCTAAACATGAGGAAGAACTTCCTGACAGTAAGAGCTGTTCGCCAGTGGAATTTGCTGCCAAGGAGTGTGGTGGAGTCTCCTACTTTGGAGGTCTTTAAGCAGAGGCTTGACAACCATATGTCAGGAGTGCTCTGATGGTGTTTCCTGCTTGGCAGGGGGTTGGACTCGATGGCCCTTGTGGTCTCTTCCAACTCTAGGATTCTATGATTCTATGATTCTATGATTATGCTAATATGTAGATGAGCTTCCTTAACCATGAGTTTGGCTTGTTGTCTGAACGGAACTATCTTACTGGGTTGTGTCTGCCATAAGAAAGAGAGGTAAAGCAGGATTTTCGTAACATTCAAGAACACAAAAAGCTTCTGTTCTGTATTCTTTGTCCAGCCTTTTTCTATGTGTTGCTGTGGTTACCATCAGGAAAAGAGGCCTTAGTCAATCCAGAGCATAAGTTCGTAAAGGTAACAGGCAGCAAAAATCCAGTAAACCAAGATAAGCTGCCCTTCCGGTGATGTATAAAATATACAATCAGTAATTAAAGCATTAATAAATTGCAACGCTAAAAAACAGTACAGTAAAGCATCATAATAACAGAACTGGATTAAAGGCTTTGTGCACTGCTGACTCATGTTTCTCAAGAGACTGAAGTTTTTGTACTTAATTCTTAGTTCATAGATCAGACAAATAGGCAGGTTGGAGAAAAATTCATTCTGAATAGATCACTGGAAATGAGCATTGACCTGCCTGAGTGTTAAGTTGCTTCAGCTGCCAGATTTGAAGGTGAGTTTGGGTGACGAACTGTGCATACCTTTTTAGCCATCTGCCTGCTGTCTGAGTTGGCTGTCAAATCGTATTAGTTGGAAGCCATCTGGGTATGGTTAATCTATATTTTTCCTCTTAATAGCTTATTTTTTCAAACACACACACACAACTCCCCCCCCCCCAACAACACTCTCAGTGCAGGTTTGCTCTTCTGCAGGTGATTACTAATTGAAAGAGCCTAGAAATCTGGAAAATTATACCTTTAAATGGTTAGAAGTAAACCAGTCCATTTGAATGATCTACTTCATTCTACCTGCTGCTGTTGACTACTAACAAATGCATACTTCACACATGCTTTAGTTACCTGTAGTTAAAGAGCTGTGTATCAGAAATGTTAAATAAATTGCCAGAACAAGCAAGTCAACCAATTAGAAGCTGCAGGCAGATGGCCACTGTTTTGCACCATGCAGCTGATTGAAAGCAAACCCTGAATGCCCAGAATGCAATGCTACATGATGCAGGGTGGTGCGCAGAGCAGGCACAGATGAATTTGAGATTTGCAGTAAGTTTGGTTTCCAGCCAGCCACAGGGCTGCTGGCCAGAGGGTGCTGTAAATTAGTTTCTTCTGGAACAGCAAGAATGGTAAAAATGAATCAAAGTTCTACACAAGGGGTGGGGATCTGGTGGGTGGGCTGGATCACTAATCTGCCTTCCTTGTGAGCCAGCTGAGAGTCTCACCCACCAGTCAAGCACCTGAAGAATCTTCCCCAGTTATGGCTTGGGTGTACCTCATAGTTTATTCTTGGTTTCTGTACCGGGAAGGAACTGATGAGTTGCCTGCTCAGAACTAAGGTGATCTGTGCCCTTCATTGTATTAATTGCTGGTGGCAAAGTAGAAGCCATCTGTCAGCTTGCCTCATGCTGGGAAATGTGGGCTGTGGTTTCTGCATTTACTCAAAGGTCAGGTTACCAGTACTTAACTTAGTATAGCCATCAGCATGTTACTTACCTGGAGGTAAGCGGATTTGTATCCAGGTAAATGCAAGCCTATGCCTAACAAAGGCTACAGGTAATTCCGTTGATTCGCTCTAATCCACCCTACAGTTTAAACCAGAAAGAAACACACTGGGGGCTGTGCATGTACCATAGGGTAAAATCTCATTTTCTGTGCAGCAGGTGCTGCAAAAATAATAATATATGCACTGAGAGTAATCCTATTATTAGTATAGGGTTTCTCTGATTACTTGCAGCTGAATATGAAATATAAGTTTCCCATTCTGAGTGAAAGATCTATGCAGATCTTGTTTAACAGATCTAATTCCTTCAATATTATATGCTCAAGAAAACCCCTCACCTTCAAACATCCTCATGAACAAGACAGATGTGCTCAGTAGCACCAATGTGCAAATGGAGCTATTCATATGCCACAGCTTTCTCCTTACGTTCAGAATGGAAGTTCTACTACTATTGAAGTGAATGTGGAAGTCTCAGTAGAGTAGGGTGTGCCACGCTTTGGTTCATGGGCCACCAGTGGTCTGTGAGCTTCATTGAGGTGGTTCACTGTCTGTGGATTTGTAGTTGAAGATGGGAGACAGCACATCCATTGCATTCAATAGACTGATTTTAGTTGCTCATTTTATCTATTTTATTTTATTGGTGTTTGAATTCCATGGAGTACAATGAAATGCAATATATAAGAAATAAAAGAAGCAATACAAATACAATAAAAAAATCATACAGCATCTGACACAGCACGTTACTATTGTTGCTGCAACAGGCAGAAAAATAGTTAAGTGCTCCACCAAGATGCTCAGCAATTTTCAAGTGGTTGGGAGAAGGGAACCTTAGGAACCAGGGCAGCAGAAGATCTCTGAGATTCCCTTATAAAATGAGTGGCAGAAGCAGCAAATGCTGTAGGTGTTGAGGCCACATCTTGGCAGGAGCAAGAGAGCCATTGGGCACACCTGCACCTTAGCTGACATGCCTCTTCCATGGTTTAGTAGACTAGATGCAGAATGACACGAATACACTGGCAGTATGTATACTGTAGCGTCCACTACAGTTTTGGATGGTGCACTAGGTGAAAGAATCAATTGAAGCCAAGCTGGGTAGTATTATCTACTGGTTGGGGGTACCATATTGGGGGTGGGATGTTATCCTCAAAATGCAGAGTCCCTCTTCAGCTTACCTTCCCTTTGTTGTACATGCCACCCAGGGGGTTTTCTGCTACTCTCCAAGGCATGGAAAAGCAAAGGTAGCCGTGTTTTTCACTCCATCTCTGCTGAATTACTGCAGTGTTTTTTCACGCTGGGTAAACAATATTTGCTGTTTTCTGTGTTTGCTATAAAACACACACACACACACACATACATACACACACACTTAAAGTGATCAAGAGGCAGTTTTTTTTTGTAGTGGTCTGGCATTGTAAAATGGAAATTTTGTGAACTGCACCTTTTGGTTGTCTGTAAGTATTTATCTGCTTCATCTGTTTTCCATTTTCCTCCTTAACGCTTTATCCCAAATTAGTCATTCAGCTGATTAAACAATTCTACATTGTTAAGTCAGATCTTGTTATTCACCATTCTTCCTACTCCTGTCTGAAATGCTGGAACTGCTGTGAGTCAGTATAGAAAATACTGATAGTCTGACTGCATGAGGCATATGAAGTGGTTTTGATCTCCAGCGAGTACATATAGGGTGGCTTCTTCTTCTTCTTCTTCTTCTTCTTCTTCTTCTTCTTCTTCTTCTTCTTCTTCTGCTCCCCCCCCTCCTCTTCTTCATTACACCTGATCCTTCATGGAATTTCCATGCCTTCTATTGCCCTACATTCTCTGTTGAAAAGCTGTGCTTTGCTGTTGGAGAGAAGCACTTGTGAACATCTTGCCTCCTTGAGTTGCACTAAACTTTAATAAATGAAGTCATTGGTCCTGTGCCTCAGTCTATAACAGATGAGAATTAAAGGTAATAGGTTGGTTCCAGAAGTGCCCTTTCAGATGTTGAAGGCATCTCCCACTCATGGATGGGCTGCTTGCGCAAGTAGAGCCTAGCTGAAATATGTTCTTCCACTTGCACATTCCCTTGCACAGACAGAAGTGTGAGAACTTGCCTATTCTAGCACAGGGTGAACTCTTAGGCAAGTGTTAGCAGAACAGCCCTGAAGGAGCGTCTCCACCTCCATCGTTCTACCCGGACACTGAGGTCTAGCACCGAGGGCCTTCTGGTGGTTCCCTCACTACGAGAAGCCAAGTTACAGGGAACCAGGCAGAGGGCCTTCTCGGTAGTGGCGCCCTCCCTGTGGAACACCCTCCCACCAGATGTCAAAGAGAACAACAACTACCAGACTTTTAGAAGACATCTGAAGGCAGCCCTGTTTAGGGAAGCTTTTAATGTTTGATGTATCATTGTATTTTAATATTCTTTTGGAAGCCGCCCAGAGTGGCTGGGGAAACCCAGCCAGATGGGCGGGGTATAAATAATAAATTATTATTATTATTATTATTATTATTATTATAACACGGTATCTTCTGCAATAATGCTCAAAACAGGAGAAATAGCGTATTAGTTTGAACCGCATTAAGTGAAAAACACGCGCAAGAGCATTTGGCTAGAAAACACACCACCTAGAATCAAGCATATGTATATGATTATGTTTTAAACAAAATGAGACAGATATTGGATATCCTGAAGAAAAAGTAAAGTGCTTTTTATATGCTTGTGGTCTTAAGTACATAGGAAGAGCCCGCTGGATTGGGCCAATGGCCATCTAGTCCAACATCCTGTTCCCATAGTGGCCAATCAGATGCCTGTGGGAAACCCGCAAACAGGATTCAAGCACAAAAACACTCTGCCTTCCTGTGGTTTCCACCAACTTGGCATTCACTCCCCGCCCCCCGAAGTTTATTCCTTTTGGTGTCTGTGTGAGTGGTATGATACTGAAGTGCAGTCGATAGTCCTGGTTATGAAAATGGGTGAAATCTAGGTTTTTAGTAACAACTTTATCCCTTAATGGATTGTAACGAAACAAACACACAAACTTGGATTCTCTAAAATTAATTTGTGGTTTATTCCATCTGAGGGGAATGCATGGGATGAGGGTCATTCATGTGACCCTGTGGACGGATAGAGTAAAAGGTCAAAAAAGGACCCCTGGGTGGTTAAGTCCAGTCAAAGGCGACTATGGGCTTGCGGCGCTCATCTTGCTTTCAGGTCAAGGGAGCTGGCGTTTGTCCACAGACAGCTTTCCGGGTCATGTGGCCAGCATGACTGAACCACTTCTGGTGCAGCAGAACACCATGACAGAATAAAAAAAGTAATAAAAAGCAGTACCTGTATCTACTTGCACTGGCATGCTTTCCAACCGCTGGGTTGGCAGGAGGTGGGACTGGGCGACGGGAGCTCACCCTGTTGCGGGGATTCGAACCACCAACCTTCTGATTGGCAAGCCCAAGAGGCTCAGTGGTTTAGACTACAGCGCCACCCTTGTCCCATGGATAGGGTATTTGGAAATGGAGGAACTGGATTTAAATCACTTCTCACATACCCAAAATGGAAATAATGGTTTGCCCTTCCAAAGAAGCTATAGACTGCATTGTAGATTCTTTTATGGTTAGGAGGCTTGGAAGAATCAGGACAATTGTTAAAGACATGAGCAGAGCTAGATTCGATTGCCTTCTTCTAGTCCAGGGTGGAGAACCAATTTCAGTGGGTTGGGCAAGAGGCAAAAGTGTGCAGAGCAGCGAATGTAAAATTTACTCTTGCACCATAGGCTTGTTTCTACACTCAAACACCTCATTCTATCCTCATGCTTGAACTCAGGAACCATCGTGCCAAATTTGGTCATGCTATCCCAAGAGGTATCCAAATCCATAGCAAACAGAAACCGTGTTCCAAAATATATAAATGATATAGGTGAACTTTCGTTTTTTCTACTCTTGCAGTGGTGCTCTTAACACATTTTTATTTTTAAGTACACATCAATTCCATGGCTAACACTTCTGAACTTCAGAAATGACAGGGAGAGATAATTTTCTTGTCCCATTTGTTCACCTTTTCTTCTCCTTTACAGGAATCATCTACCTGATAGCATCTCTCAGTAACGTGGAACATACCAGTGTGCTGTTGGCTGTTTCTGCCCGGGATGGAGGTGGCCTTGGTTCCACTGTTAATGCAGTTGTGACTGTGAAGATCCTGCAGACAGCTGTGGCTCCTGCCGTTTTCGAGAGATCACGTTACACTTTTTCCATCCCTGAAGATGCACCTGAAGGAAGTGCGGTCGGAACGGTGAAAGCAAGGGAGCCCTTGAGTAAGTGGTCTTGGAAGACATTCAGACAGATTCCAGTGCCCCCTGATTTGTTACAGGCTACAAACAT
This sequence comes from Podarcis bocagei, assembly GCF_964188305.1. Classification (NCBI taxonomy): domain Eukaryota; kingdom Metazoa; phylum Chordata; class Lepidosauria; order Squamata; family Lacertidae; genus Podarcis; species Podarcis bocagei. Next base: position 39,284,010 of record NC_138134.1, read on the forward strand.
ATGCAGCCAATATTGTGTTAAATGTTATTTTTATTCTTTCAGTGGAGAAAAGCACACAACTAAATGTGAAACTAGGTTTTGAATTACAGTCATACCTCTTGTTACGTTTGGTTCAGGTTACATTCTTTCAGGATACGTCCTGCGGTGACCTGGAAGTAACGGAATGGGTTACTTCCGGGTTTCGCCGCTCGCGCATGCGCAGACGCTCAAAATGATGTCACGCCATAAGCAGAAGTGGCGAATCGCGACCCGCAGACGCGGGTTGCGTTCTGCTCATTTTGCAAATGGGGCTCCAGAATGGATCCCGTTCACAACCAGAGGTACCACTGTAGTGTAATAGTAAGAAATTAGTGCATTTTCCCACATTTGAGTGTTTCCATGTGGTTTCTTGGGAGACGATATTAAAAGAGATATAAACAAACATGCATGCATGCATACATACAGTATGTTTAAAAAATAAGTACTTCCATTATAACAGTTAAACTTTACAAGGTACACTGGGCTCATGTATTGTTTCCTCACCTGCACGCATGGAGAGTCATGCAGCCATATCAAGGTAGGATATTGCTAGGTCGAAATGGGGAGGCTTGCAGGCCCCCTTCCTCCATGCTTCCTAATTTGCTGTCATGCTGTATGTGGGCATGGTTTAGGAGGGGAGGGAAGGAGGCTCTATTGGAATCCTCAGTGTGTGAGCTCTGTAACTAGCATGCAAATTGATTGTGCCCTATGTGTGTATTCCTAAATGGACTAGGAGAAATTGTGGTAGTGAAAGATGAGTACTGTTTATACGTAGGCAAAGTTGCTTGAAACAATTAGTGTTCAAATACTAGCAGGGCTTGCTGATCAGAAGGTTGGCGGTTCGAATCCCTGCGACAGGGTGAGCTCCCGTTGCTCAGTCCCTGCTCCTGCCAACCTAGCAGTTTGAAAGCACGTCAAAGTGCAAGTAGATAAATAGGTACTACTCCGGCGGGAAGCTAAATGGCGTTTCCGTGCACTGCTCTGGTTCGCCAGAAGTGGCTTAGTCATGCTGGCCACATTACCCGGAAGCTGTACACTGCCTCCCTTGGCCAATAAAGTGAGATGAGAGCCGCAACCCCAGAATTGTTCGCAACTAGACCTAACGGTCAGGGGTCCCTTTATCTTTTATGGCATATATGAAAATTGGGGGAAATGAGTCTGAATGTTTAAAGGAATTTCTGTCACACAGCAAACCATGATGAAGCAAGGCTGTTTTCAAACAAAACACCAAACTATGGTTAAAAAATTACACGGTTCATAAGCCAAAAAGCAAACTGTGGGTTTGTGCTATGGTTTAACACCAGAAAACAAACCATGGTTAGTCTGCTGGGCTGGGTTAACACTTTCAAACAAACCTGGATCAGACTCCCCAATCTGGAACCTTCCAGATGCTTTGGACTTTACTACTATCATCCCAGGCCAGCATGACTAGTGATCAGGGTTGATGGGAGTTGTGGTCTAAAACACCAGGTTGGCAAAGACTGAGCTGCTAAACGGCGGCTTAGTGTTATGTTCAAACAAGCCTGTTAAACCTGAATTGAATAGGTGAACTGAAATGGCAGCTTTCAGCAATAAATTTGTGGGTATTTAAGGTGCCATGGGACTCTTGTTCTTTTTTAAGCAGCTTGAACACTATATGTATTGAGAAGCACAGTGAGAGACTAAAGATGCGTCTGTGGCTTCACATATTCTGCCATTCTCCTCTATATAAGCAAACACTTTAATTACTTAATACATTGCAACCCTTACAGGATGTGGCCTGGCAGTGGCCTAGGAAGGTTTGATACTGACTCTCCATGGTTTCCTGGGAAAAGTCAATTTCCCTAGGCTTTGAGAGCCTCTCCTTCCCCCACTCCATGCGTGCTCTCTATATGTTACAGCTTCCTGGTTTGTTCAGTGGGTTGAGGTTTTGACCCTTAGTTCTCACAACAGTTATACTAGAGTCTTAAAATTAGGCTATACTGGAATGTTTATGTGTCTGCTTAGAGTGGAATTCCTCTGTTCAACCTGACCTAGTTGGAAAGAGTTCCTGTATAATTTTAAATGTGAGAAATGATATTTATTTCTTCATAAAATTTAATCACACCTATGGGGTGAAAATACAGATCTCGTAAATGGGCTAACTGCGTGCCTTTAAGTTAGTCTGCACAGCATCCATTTTTTCCTACTACACCCTAGAGATTACAGCAAAAAAGAAAGAAATAAAACGCAAAAAACTTAGGAAACAAACATCCAGAGAGGCGTTTAAACTGTTCAACTCAACGCTGCTGTGCCATACATTTCTCAAATGCTCTAGAGCATATTCAGCTAAGTGGATCTTCTAACAAATTGGATGCCTCTTCTTTGACACGGGGGTGTGTTTTGTTTTTAATCTTCTTTACAGATTTATTGGAAACGGTTTCCTACAGAATTTCCTCCGGTGATCCCTACGGAAGGTTTTCCATTGACCCGCAGTATGGAATCATCCGCACTAAGAAGCAGCTCGACCATGAAGCCCATTATCACACCCTTCTCACAGTGCAGTCCCAGTTGGGAAGCTCCCCTGTCTACAGCAGCGCCCAGGTCAACATAACCGTGATTGACGTCAATGACAACCCTCCAGTGTTTGTGTCGGAATCTGACCAGATTAATATATCGCGAAGCACGGTGCCTGGCGCAGCTCTTTACATCGCTCATGCAGAAGACAAAGACAGTGGGCTAAATGGCGCAGTCCGGTACGCCATTGTAAGCAATCGATCAAGTATTTTTACCATTGATCCCGTTCTCGGGGTACTGTACCTTGCCAGAACTCTGGATAGTGATAGACAGCATGAACACACGGTGGTGCACATTACAGCAGAAGATCATGGAAGTCCTCCCTTGAGTTCTCTGTTGATCCTACGAGTGGTGATCGACGAGCATAAGGGACGCCCCATGCTGACTTTTGAAAATTTGGTGTATCAGGTGGAAGTTAGTGAAGCAGCAGCCATAGGTGTCAAAATTCTGCAAATTCAAGCCCGGAAGTTAGATCCCCAGCGTACCCCTGGGAATGTTGTGTACTCCTTGGAGCATAACACGGATTCTGCTTCATTTAGAATTGATCCAGAAGCAGGCGTGATCTACCTACGGAATCCTTTAGATTACGAACTTACACAAGTGCATAGTTTTAGAGCCTTTGTCTCTAGCACAGCAGATAAGTCAGGGCAGAATGCAAGTACATCAGTGATAGTTAACGTAATGGATGAAAATGACAATTCTCCCGTGTTTTTGCGTGATGCCTATTTTTTTGACGTGGAGGAAAGTTCGTTAGCCCAAGGTGTGGTTGGCACAATAGCCGCAGTTGACAAGGACTCTGGAAGAAATGCGCAGCTCTCCTATTTCCTCTTATCAGACGGAAAATATTTTAAAATCAATTCCAATACAGGTAATATGTTTTAATAATCTTCCCTGTTCTCCTTGCGGCATGTTAAGCTTTCTGCTAAACTAGAGTGCTTGTCGTGTGTGTGTTGTGTGTATGAATATAATTTGCATGTCCAAATTCAGGGTGAAAACAGTGGGATGTAACAGGCAGACAAAAGAGAGAACAACTGCATTCTCTCCACTGGTGGATCTAGCTTCTGCATACACTCAAAACTCATGATAGGCTTTGCAAAGTGAATTGTCAGTATATTAAAAAGTCAGATATGTAAATAATATTACCTGCAGGTCACATAATTGTCTTTCTTTCTTTCTTTCTTTCTTTCTTTCTTTCTTTCTTTCTTTCTTTCTTTCTTTCTTTCTTTTACCTTCAAGCTATTATTGAGCAGTGATCAGCAGCTCAAAGGAACGAACATGGTACTGCTGATGCCATCACAAGTATCTGTGAAAACTGCTAGCAAAGATGGTTACATATCACTGTCTGGTACAACACTCAAACCCCTGCAAAAGTGCAAAGTTGGATGGCAAGCAGTTCCACCATTCCACACATACATTACATATTGTCTGAGCAGATGACTTCCAGGACAGATGCTGGTCAGACTTACCAGTCTGATATCTCCATTCTTTTTTCATGCCCACCTCTGAATCTTAAAACATTTTCTTAAAACATTTGGAATCTTCCATTTGTATCTTCCCAGGCCTGCCCTGGGACCTGCCTACATCTTTCTCTTCCTAATACTATCCCATCCTTACCATACCTGACATCTCTTCTCCTTTAACTGATCCACTGGCCTTCAGTTTGTTGTGTTGCTATCAGCTGACTTTCCATTGTTCTTCCTGGTGAAGGATCTACCCTGATCTCAATTTATACCTACTGCTTGCTCCCTTCCACTGTACTATATCCGTAGCTGGAACTCTTGAGGCTTTGGACACGATTCAAGGACATTGGTGTGAAAATGTCTAATAATTTTGTATCGCAACTCGTATGTGAAATGTAGGATTAGCATTTGAGGAGGTGAAGGTCGCTGGATGATTCGAATGCCAAAACCCAGGATAAACAAAGACAGGTATTTTAACAAGATAAAATGAAACGTTGAAAATCAATCAGAAGGGATTGTGTAATAAAAAGTCAGGCACAAGTGGCAAAGCTAGCTGGCGGGAGAGGCCTTGTACTACACAGATGTGGAATCTGAGACTACTCTCCACTGCTTGCCATCTGGAAAACGAGGAAAGCAGAATGGCTAATATAGCTGGGTTTAGAGAGATAGTGTGGAGATCAAAGAAATATAGCACAGTTCCATAGGAATGGATTTCTTACGAAGCACCCAAAATCCTGCGATAAAGAAGGCCAGCTGGTCGTGGTAAGGGGCTGCAAGGCTGCAGAATATCCTCAGCCCCTACAGCAAAGTGAAGAAAATGCTTGCTGGTCCCCCCAGAGGGTCTGTGATGAGAAGTCCCTGGTATATGATGTCTCGTCCAGCTGGCTAACAACTAAAATAATTTTCGCTCTTTTCTGCTGGCTGGAAGAAGGAAATATTTTGGCTTCTTTAGAGCAGCCATCTGGCTTTAAAGTTAGCTGTTTCTGTGTGAAGTGGAGTCACTTGGAGTCCAGCGAAGTTATAATGACCCCAGGGTACACAAATATATGCTGAGTGACAGGATCTCTCTTGGCTTTCTGTAGTATGCAGTGTGCATATCAAGTGACTGACGTGGTTAAGGCAGAGTGTGCTATAAAGCGTGCGCAGCTTGTTAAAACCTGTTATATGCAGCCCATAATGCTCTTTTTTTATCACTGTTTCCCCCAACCCCCCACCAGGTGAAATTATAAACTGGGTTGCATTAGACTATGAACAGCAGGCTCACCACTACCTGATTGCTCTGGTGACTGACAACGGGGTCCCGCAACATAATGCCACAATAACAGTCTATATCTCTGTTACCGATCTCAATGACAACCACCCATGCTTCCCGCAGCTTCTGTCTGGAGCAGACCTACATGTCAAGGTTTGAACAGATTGAAATCCCTTTCTTTCTTATCCATGTGTAACTTAAAGAAGCACCTTTGTGTCGTGTATGAATGCTATTAATGTGTGACAGAATTTGAAAGAGTTGTTTTTAAATGAAATGCATGTTCCAACCAGTGTAGGTGTTAAATTTGCGTTTTACAGACCATTGTAAGCAAAAAGGCCTTTTAAACCTCATAGTGTCTTACTGCAGCACACAATAATTTTTTGAAAATTTGTTTTGAGCACCATCTTGTGGTTAGAATATGGGGAAACGGCTGAAAAGCCCAGTTGGCACATAATCAGGGTAAGCATGATTCTAATATATCAAACTACTGAGATAAAATCTGTTTAAACTTAATTTTCAGTTTACTGTAGCCTACATTTGCTGCACATGCTACTAGCCCATAGACATGTTGGTTATATGCAGCTGCTTATCCCACACAATGGGAATGCTTGATCAGGGTCTGTGGGACCCAGACTACTTAATTTACTTTTCACATTTTTATCAATTAGTTCTTCACATTGCCTAACGCAATGCAACTTCTGCATGACTTGGAATTTTGAACTGCCCAAATGTTCTTTTTGAACTGCCCATTCCCCCACCCTCTAAAAGCCCATTTTTTGGGTCTGGATGCCCATTAAAAAGCCTTTCCTTTTGCACTCTGCCAGTCCTTCTTAGCGCTTTAGTTTTGAACCTTTCTTTAATGTATATTAATTTAGTTGGTCTTTCTTCTGTGGAAAGTCTAATTTTAATCAATCTGCTTGCTATTAGGTTTTGGAAGGGCAACCAGCAGGAACTCTGGTTGCCACCATGTTTGCCAAGGACCTTGATTCTGGGAACAGTGGGATCGTGTTCTATTCATTGTCCTCAGGTAAAAAAAATCCTTACTTCTCAAGTACAGATAAGAAAGTGCACGATATCCAGATACATTGGGCAAAGTTGTAACCGTACAACATAAACTGAGGGCAAAGATCTGTTCTTGGCTGCTCTTGGAAACTTCTCTTTTCTGAATCAAACACTGATTCAAGTTTATTAAGTGGAATTCCCACGTCTCTCCATCACATGTGGCATGCTGCCTGTTTATTATGAGGTATATTCAGTTTTAAATGTGAGAGTTGTAAAAATGTCCGATTTTCAAACTTATTATTATTGACATTTCTCTCTTCATGCATTCATGATCTTTGTAATATCGGGAGTAGCTCTCTTTACCTTTTTATCCTTCCATGCTTGTTTTTGTTGCATTTAGCATTCTTAATCGAAAGCTCTGACTTAGCACACCCAGGATTAAGTTGGTAATACTAAGTAAAATATGTTCAGTATAGTTTAGGATTTCATCTGTTATAGGCAGATGCTTTCACTGTCCCAGTGGGAAAATGACCTTTCCTTTCCCATGACTAACTGGAAATCTTCTTCCTATAGGAATTGACCATGACAGTCTGGGACAGGGATCAAAAGATAATGGGAGCAAACAATGGGGGCTTGAGTAGATCCTATTTCATCCTTTGTTGGGTCGAATGTTGGCTGGAGAGAATTCTGCTGCAAAACTGTTTTTGCAGTCATGTCCTGCTCATTGGCTTCCCACAGTCTTCTGGTTGGTCACTTTGAGAACAGGACACTGGACTCTGAAAGCAGTATGCTGGTCTAATCCTGAAGTGTTCTTATCTTTCCTTTTACTAGGTCCTAGTTTTGGCTTATTTATAAGTAATAAATAAAAATTGCAGGTCTAAAATGACCCTCTCTAGTGCTAACGTTCTGTGATCATGCACTGCACATTTATTCTGGAGTCATTGAACAGAAAACAGTGACAGAGTCTCCAGCTTTTTACAGTCCTTATTAAAAAGAGCAAAAGGAGGAAGCTTTAAAAAAAAAAGTCCCATGGAAACCTAACAGACCAATATTTTATTGCTGTCTTATGAGTTAGGCTATAGCCTATTAAAATTCATGCCTAGATACCAGTGTTCGAAACTCTCATTGTTCTAGGTGCATTTTGCAGCAGGGAATTTCATTAGTGTGAGCAGTTTCTGAGCTCTGAGTGCACTAGTATGCCTAAGATTTTGGATTAAAACTGCAGAGTGGAAGGAAAAGAGGAGCCTTTTCTGCCTCTCCACTTCCAGCTACTCTCTGAAGACTGGAGAAGAGACACTCTGAAGAATATTAGGGGGATGGGCAGCGAAAGGACCAGACCATGTGAAAAATGAACATAACATTTTAGCTGCAGTTCATTCATTTTCAGCTTTGTATTCTTGCTATAAAAGTTTGCCTAGACATTCTGTTGTTGTGCCCATAACTTAGGTTTGAGGTGCCATTTAGCTCCTAGCTTTCATATCTCAGTTTCTAATGCTGCTTGATACATTAATAGTAGTCTTTGAAACATGACTATTCACTTTTGCAACATAAAACAAATGGCCGAACTTCATTTTTGAAACAACCATTTTTACACTATTCACATTCAAATATCATTGTTATTTATCCTTAAATGTTGGCTTTTTTTCTTAGCAAAGTTGTGATTATTAGCCCATTTGAATCGAGAATAACTCGTGTCACTAAATTTAAAACTGGTAGAGAATAATGCAATCTTAATACAGATGAATTTTACATTTCTCAACTGCTATGCTTCAACATAGCTCCAATTTGCATCCCAGAGTCAGCTTATACTTGTCATAATTATTTGTTGGTGAATGAACTCAAACTAAAGCACCATGAAGACCAAATTACCTCTTTTCCTTAACAGAGAAAGAACAGTTACTACTTCCTAAAGTCCTCCCAGGAAGACTTGAAGCCTAACATACTTTCACATCCTGCATGTGATATCTTGGGGGAAAGCAAGAAATCCAGACTTCACTAACCCCACAATGACTAGCTCATTCATTCCTAATTGTGAGAAACTGGATATGTGAAACCTGTTTTCTGGGCCTCTCCATGGAAGTAAACCATGGAAGTTGGAGACTGCCTTCCTGAACCACTAGGGTTAGGGTATGCTATAAAATAGAGACTACAGCTGGTGCAGAGCATTATTGTTTGGCTCCTGAGGGAATGGGCTGTCAGATTTTGGTGCTGCTCCTTCCTGTTTTTATTCTTGGGTGCAGGCATCAAGGAATCCCTCTGGCCCTTAGGTTAAAAAAGGGAGAAATATCCATTGTTCTTCATGATAAACTTAACTCACTGACAATTACCATTCACTTTTCCTTCTGATTTGGACTCTGGGTTAGGCGAGTAAAATGGTGTTGACTTAGGCATGTGTTGCAGAGTCCTTGGGCAGTAGGATGTTATTATTATCATTATTTATTAAATTTGTATACCAGCCTTCATCCATAGATCTCAGCGTGGTTCACAGCATTAAAATTTCAAGATAAAAAACACAAAATACATAATTAAAACAAAAACAAATACCTCCCCTCCCACTCCCACAACACATTTAAAAGAGTATCAGGTGTTAATCAGCCAAAAGGTTGGCTGAAGAGGAATGTTTTTGCCTAGAACTTAATAATGAAGGCCTCCCTCAGGCATCCTGTCTGCTCTTCAGGCCATGTCCCTTAATATTTGGTAAGGCCAACAAAGCTGTTACCTCAGCCTCTGTGTTTCCAGATGGCCTAAAATCCATATGGGTGCTACACAAGTATTTTGGAGTGGCTCTTACAGTGCCTTTGCAGGGACAAATGTAAGCACACCTTGTTGCAGCTGCTCTGGATTATTTCTGTGTGTGTTCTACAGCTGTGATCCTTTCATCTTGTCCATTGAACTGTGCATGTACTTGCTATTAGGACAAGAGACAGAAGTACTGTACATCCATAAGGTGCTTGGGGGGGAGTTCAGTTCACTCTAGCTTTTGCAGCCAGGGACTTTCAGAACATGCTGCACTGGTTTACTGGCTCCCATCTCTTGTTTAGTGGAGGTTTTCTGACAAGAATTGTTCCTTCGCAGACTAAAGAAAAGTTGTAGGTGTCAGTTGATGCCGATAGCCTAAACTCAGCATTTAGCAGGAGATTATTTATGAAAATATTTAATAGTGCAGAATCAATATTTGGGAATTGTTGTAAAATGTAGTCAAGTGCAGAATGGTTGCATTAAATTATATTTTATCCCCATTGTCAGGTTTTTTTGTTCTGCTCTGGTTACCACTTGAAATAATTCCAAAGCCACAGAAACTATTTTTATGTAGTTTCTGTGCCAATTTTTCACCAAAATTGTTTCTCATCTTGTTTTATGGTCCGTAAGTATACACATGGGCATTTATATTGATAGTTATGCAGTGTAACCAATCTGTTCTATCTTCAGTATACACCCAATGTCTATTGAAGTCATCTGTTGCAGTCACTCAAGATTGTATTAGACAAAGTAGTTCTGTGATAGAAGTTCTCCCGCTACTTTTCTCCCTTTCCCCAGATCTGCTCTGGCTCAGGGAACCCCCATAACATGTCTAGGGGATGCATATGGAGGGGAATATGAGGGGCAGTTCCACTGTGCAGCCAGAAATCGAACTAATGGGACTACTTTGTTGATACCACCTCAGGACTTAAGTTTGTTCTGTGATGTGCTGTTTCTATAGCACTTCTTAATGTGCAAGTATATTAATAGTGATGTATCTTTTTCAGGAGAAAGTTTAGGCCATTTCCAGATTGACAGCAGCAGTGGTGAGTTAAGGACCACTGAAGCTCTTTTGTACAATTGGCGTTCAAGCTACCAAATGGCAATCACTGCAGCTGATCAGGGCGTCCCTCCTCTTCAAGGACAAGTAGTCATCACTGTGGAGGTATTGATTTGAAACAGACATTGTTTTCTTGAAGTATCTGGAGCACAAACCAGTTAGAACATGCCTGGAGCACCCTCTCCCCCACAATCCATATATTTCTCTTCTGAGCCAATACCCTGGAAAGGGAAAATGTTTCACTCAATTTTAAATATAGGAACTGCAAATGTTGTGCCAAACATTTCTGCCTCATTAAGGGGAAGCCATCAGCGAAAGTGAGAAAGGCAATACACTTTTAAAAAAAGAGAAATTAGTGGTAAACTTGCAAACACACACACACACACACACACACACACACACACGTGTGTGTGTGTGTGTGTGTGTGTGTGTGTGCGTGCGTGCGTGCTTGGTTGCAAACTAAGTTAGTTGCACTTAGGTCCCATTGAAAGCAATGTGAAATAAATTTCATTGTAAACAATTACAGCTTGTGATCAGTGGGACCTAATTATGAATAATTTAGACGGGATCCAACTCTGTCTTTATCAGATTGTTCCTTTGCCTGACACTGTTGGCCTGATCAGAGACTTTTTAAAGAGAACTTACTGTCCTCTGAACCAAACCCTGGGAACCTCCTGAGATTGCTTTTCTGAATACACTCACTTATCATCACTGTTGTTGGTTTGTGTCATTATGACCAAACAAAAGTGACAAATTGGAATTGTGCAAATGCAGGCAGTGTTGAGCATGATTTAACCTGGTGCATTTCAAAACACAGTTGCTATTCTGTCAGGGGATATACTTACTGATTAGCTTCAGTAAAGGAGACTTGCTGGCCCCTGTGTAGAAAGACCATACCTTACGAAGTTTGAATAAATACCTTTAAGTTTTTTAGTAGGAGCACTGTAACACACACACACACACACACACACACACACACACACACACACACACACTGTGTTGAGATAACATTTGTGGTTTGCACAGTGAGTATTGTGCAAGTTATGCACAAGATTGCATAGTATTAAGGAGATTTGCACCTTTTGTAGTTTGCCACTTTTAATTTGTTTTTTAAATGGTGCAGCCTCCTTTTCCCAATATTCCTTCCTCAATTATGGGCCTTCATCAAGACCTCTGTTGCCAGATAAATATAAGATTCATAGCACATTGCCAAAAAGAAGGTAACTTTAGTTAGTTTTAAAGAATCCTCTATAGTAGTTTTTCCTGATTATGCGACTGTTGGGTTATGATTCTTGGAAGTGCTTGAGACTGTTAGAAAGATTTGCACCAAAGCAATTCCTGCTGTGATTTGATAACCTTTCTGCAAAATCAATTGATAGATTAAACCATTTATCGTGTTTTGTGTGGGCTGTATTCTTACAAGCACAGGAACTCTTTTGGCTATTAGGGAATGATAAATTTGTGGCTGAGGAATGGGCGTCGACAAGAAGCCTCTTCTAAGTGTAAACACTTGTGCTGCTTGTTGAATTCCTGAGGTATATTAGCATTAGCTGAAGTACATGCACTCAGGCTGTGAATAATGAATGTCCTAGAAAAAGTAAAGTATATTTTCAATAAATAAGAGCAGTATTAGTGCTGTTTGCTTGTTTCACTTTTCAAACTTTGTTCTTTTGTTTCAGGTGATCCCACTTCCCCAAGGGAGATCTGTTCCCTCCCCAAACATCAGACATTTTGTTCTACCAGAAAATTTTAGGCCTGCGCAAATGCTGGGCTCTCTAAAATTGCCTCATCAGCACCCATATTCCAACAGAAAACAGCATTTTAGCATATTTGAAGAAGATTCTGATGCTCCATTTGAAATCAACAGTGCTACTGGGGATCTGTTTCTTTCCAAGGAACTTGATTATGAAAGAGTATCTCACTACTTCCTTAGAGTTGTTGTGAATGAATACCCGAATAGTTCTCCACAGAATAATACTTTTTTCCTCAGTATTGATGTCAAAGATGAAAACGACCACTCACCATCTTTCCAGGATGACTTCGTTGTAATTAGGATAGAGGAGAATGTGCCTGTTGGCACCTTGGTGTACACGTTTAATGCAAAAGATGGAGATGGAAGTTTTTTAAACAGCAACCTTCAGTATTCTGTACACGGGAATGACTTCACTGAAAATCCATTTCTCATTCACCCCTCTTATGGTAGCTTAATCACAGCAGTTCCTCTTGACCGAGAGATGACTCCATTTGTTGTCCTGACTGTATCGGCAACAGATCAGGCTGCAAACATGACTGATCGCAGGCAGAGTTCATTGACAGCAAAAGTCATCATTTTAGATGTCAACGATAACCACCCTAGCTTCGTTTCATCTCCCCTTTCCTACATTAGAGAAGACGCAGAGGTAGGCTCATTAGTGCATCACATACTTGCACGAGATCTAGACCAAGGAAGGAATGGACAAGTCACCTACCATCTTCTCTCGAATAACGAAGACCATCCATTTGTAATAGATAAAACTGCAGGTAAGGCTAAAAAGGGCTAGGTTAGCCCCATAGAAGTCGCACTGGGGATTCTTTCCATCTCCTTTTTAAAAATTGAACTCTTGAAAGCAACTTTTTGATTGAACATAGAGCAAAAGTGTTGTGGAAACTTGTAAACATTCACCAGCTTCCACAGAATTTAACATACTGTATTTTTTGCTCCATGACTCACTTTTTCTCTCCTAAAAAGTAAGGGGAAATGTGTGTGGGTCTTATGGAGTGAATGCAGGCTGCACAGCTATCCCAGAAGCCAGAACAGCAAGAGGGATTGCTGCTTTCACTGCGCCGTGATCCCTCTTGCTGTTCTGGCTTCTGAGATTCAGAATATTTTTTTTCTTGTTTTCCTCCTCCAAAAACTAGTTGCGTCTTGTAGTCTTATAGAGCGAAAAATATGGTATATTAAAGGACTGTAGAAATGCATGGTCCAATTGAGTGTCAGTCTCAGCCCCAGTGACAAAGTGTCAAGGAAAGAAGCAAACAGGCAAGTTAAGCACCTCTGTAAGGGAAAAGGCACATACTTGTAATTTATTTAGCAGCACTTGGCCCACAATGCAGAATCGGAAGCAATGGTTTGAAGCACATTTGCAAACTATGCTTTGAGCTCTGATTTGTGCAAACAAAAACCAGGTTACAAATGGAGAAGGTCAGCAGGGATATGGGAGCTATCTAGTGTATCGCACAGGGTGTGTGAAAATAAGGCATAGGTGTTTGTTCCCTTGAGGCCAGCTTTTCCAGCTGACCTGGAGAAGTTGAGGCAGAAAGTCTTATGTAATATCTCTTCTGCTGCAGTGGAGAATGAGTGGCTCAAGGAAGGGGGGTGTCATTTTGATGAAAATGGAAAAGATCCCTTAAAGGGGACTTTTTCCTTGTGGATATAGCAGGCAAAGGCAAATCTTCTTTATGGTAATGTTTTCTCTGTGCTTTAGCAACTCACACCTTGGTTTGGCATCTGAACTATAGTTTGCACAAACCATCGATTTGACACGAGAGCTGAACTGAGCCATAGCAAAGCTTTACTGAAACACCAACTGCATTGGGAGAAATTTTATATCCTTACGACAATTTTCCCTCTTACAACAGGACTGCTAACTACTGCCTTTGCTTTGGATCATGAACACCAAGAATATTACAACCTGACCATTGTGGCCCTTGATAATGGTACCCCAGCTCTGTCTGCAACTCAGAGTCTGACAATAATTGTTGTCGATGTGAATGACGAAGTTCCAGTGTTTACCAGATCTCTATATGAATCTTTCATCTGTGAAAATGAAGATCCAGGAGCAGTTGTCATTAAAATTGAAGCCATAGATAAAGATTCAGGTACTTTGCTTTCTACAAAAAAATAAAATAAAAATGACAAATTCACATTATTTTGACATCAACCTTTGAATCTGAAACAATGCCAACAATCCTGTGCTTTGATATGTGCGCTCACAAGCTCCTAAGTTGAAGATTGATTCCCCCCATTTATTGTCTGCCGTGATCAGCAGTGGTTCTCAAGGATCTCAGGTTTTTCTTATCACCTGCTGTCTGATTCTTTTTTAACTAGTGATGCAAATAATCAAAGATTGAGCCTTCTACATGCAAAATATGCTTTCCATTTTGCTATAGCCCATCCTTTAGGGACTGTAGTTGTTAAACTACAGGCCAGGCATTTGTGGAAAGGAGTAAATGAAGAAGAGTGGGATGATCTGGAGGACGGTTTTGTCTTTTATCCACCAGTAGCCAAGCTTTATTGGGACACAGGTGGCGCTTTGGGTTAAACCACAGAGCCTAGGACTTGCCGATCAGAAGGTCAGCGGTACAAATCCCCACGACGGGGTGAGCTCCCGTTGCTCGGTCCCTGCTCCTGCCAACCTAGCAGTTCAAAAGCACGTCAAAGTGCAAGTAGATAAATAGGTACCACTCCAGTGGGAAGGTAAATGGCGTTTCCGTGTGCTGTTCTGGTTCGCCAGAAGCGGCTTAGTCATGCTGGTCACATGACCCGGAAGCTGTATGCTGGTTCCCTTGGCTAATAAAGCGAGATGAGCGCTGCAACCCCAGAGTCAGTCATGACTGGACCTAATGGTCAGGGGTCCCTTTACCTTTACCTACCCAAGCTTTGGATGGATTGAATGCCTCCAGCAGTTGAGTACTAGTGAGCCACACTAAATTTCCAAGCATAACTGAGTATTTAGTGTTTTGAGGAGCACTCTTCTTGGCCATTTATTTTTTTCTATCTCAAAAGCATTTTATTTTTTTAAAGTGACACATTTAATAGAAATTGGAAACATGCATTAATATCATTTGGCCAGAGTGGGGCACTGTAATCCCAGCATCTGTTTTTTTCTCCATTATAGCTGAAAAGAGATTGTGACCTACAGGAGCAAACCTTTTCTAAACATAAAAAGTAACAGCACAAACACTTCCTTTGCATTTTAATGTTCCCCAAATACTAACGTTAGAAGTAAAAGGAGAGGTTCAGCTCCTGTGGAATTTTCCCTAAGCAAAAATACTTCCAAAATTCTAGGGTACATCTGTTACATCTGTTAATGTTCCATGGATTTTAGTGAGATTTAAGTTTACCTAGCTGGGCATGCGATGACAGTGACGGCAGAGCATCCACTGGTCTTGTAAAGAAGCTTGAGTGACAGAGGACTTGATAGGAAATTGGCTATAGGTGTTCATAATTCCTGAGTAAATCAAGCCAAAGAGGAAGGTATTTGCCTCTCTGCTCCTCTCCTGCCCGGTAAGCTTCATGTCTAATATTACCATTTCTGCTGAAGAATGCTTTTGTAATTTCCCCCACAGAAGCGTGCACCTGAAAACATTATATTGGAATTAGTGGTCCATGAAAATGTTTGTGTGGTGATGCTATTACAAGAATCCAGGAAGGACCTAGGAACTTGCTCTTGGGGTTCCATGAAATAGCACTACCCATGAAGAGTTCCTAAGTCATGTTTTTCATATGTATGCTTGCAGAGATAACAGAAAAATTTGCACCACAACTTTATACATAGACTGGGATCGTAACTTATGTACCAGTAAACTTAAAGTGGAATAGCTACCTGGTGGACCTGTGTGGTTCCAGATCATCATATTGCATTGTTTTTAATGTTGCTGTTAACTACAGCAGTATAAGCAAGACTACTTAAAAGATGGAGGCTTGAGTACAAAGAGATGCATTTTCTGGTGGTTTCATCAGGGCAAGATTTTGGACAGGTCTCCAGGGTCTCACTTAAAAGAATAGGCAGGTTCCAGACACAGCATTGCTGACTTACCAGTTTTTGAGTGAGGCATTTGAAATTAACTTCCAAAGAGGAACCCCTACCATACCAATAAGCTGCACTGAATCCAGAATCTAAAATGGCCTAATTGTGCCATTTTGTACTTTGCAAGAGGTGGGGTTTCTCAGTATCTCCCTTGGAAAACCTCCTCCAACCCAGTGTAGCATTCAGCAAGCTGGTCCCCAAACTGAATCTGTCTGTCTGTATCTGTAATACAGACAAATATTTAACTTTAACCTAGCTGCAAGTCATATACAATAACCTGAGATGCATACTTGTTATCCTCTCTGCAAAATGTAGGATTAAATCCATTATACTTAATAGCACCAGTTATTTTGCTGTATAACACGTTATGAAAATGGTGCCATGCTTTCCTCGGGAGAGCACTGAAACCACAAGAAATATGGGAACAATTTATTCTGAAGCAATAAAGGATGCGAATGGGAAACAGAGTTCCCACTACAGAAGGCATACAGCTATAGCAAGAAGCAAACAGCTGCTAAAGTTCATAAACAACATTTTCTCCCGCAGCACTGAGGAGAGTGGTATTGATTTTGCATGGTAACGAAGTATTACAGAACGCCATATAAACTATAGTTGCAGCTACCCCATTCTTAAGTAAGGTGCACGAATAACAATCAAGAAGGCGGGGTTCTCAAGTAGCGAAACACACCTCCTTTAGGTGGCTGGCCATTTGCTGGATGATGACAAGGGCATTCTAGATCAGAGTTATCAGTCTTTTCATGCTGAGGTCCATGTGTAGGGTGAAAGACTGAATCTGTAGTGGAATTGAGGGGGCAAGATTAAATGAGGGGAGAACCACCTTGAGCTCCTTGGAGCAATCAATAAATGCAATCAGTCAATCAAACAAACACGTTCTAAATGCAGCATAAGGGGTCTCTATAGTATAGTGTATTTTAAAATGGGGTTTTAGAGTTTTTAGGGTTTTTTGAATGTTTTATGTAGTTTTTATGTAGTTTTATGTAGTTTTTCAATTTCATTGTTCTGCATGGGACAATGACAGTAAAGATATCGTATATCGTATAACAAACAAACAAACAAACAAACAAACAAACAAACAAACAAACAAACGGTATGTTTGGCTTGTGGTTCTTATTGTAGTTGCCAACACCATGTGTTCCATAGCCAATTTTCAGTTTGTTTCACCACAAAGTAGTTAAAAATATCACTTCGTAATGTGATAAGAATAGTGTATTTAAACTAGCCTATTTTTAGTATGAGGTTGTTTGTTTTATTAAGACTACATCTGCTGCTTGTGGGCAATGCAGAAATACAGGGGCTACGTGTCCATAACGACTTGGAAAACTGTTGTATACAGAGTTGGTCGCCTAGCCCAATATTGGCCGCCTAGCCCAATATGGCTTCTCTGAGTGGCTGCAGCTGAATTTAGGCAGAGATCATTCACCTCCTTATCTACCTGATGCTTTTTAAATAGAGGTCCTGGGAATTCATGCAAAACATGTGCTCTATCTCAGAGCTACAATTTCCCTCCATTAAGAGATAAACGAGACTTGTATGAATTCCCTCTTACTTTCTTAAATTGGTTAGGGCATACACATAAATGTTCTCCTTACTGGGTACTTCTGACTTACTGAGATTTGTTGATTACTAGATCTTGTACACCAGAAACCCTGTGTTGTTTACAGTATTCTGGTTTGTATTGCATAAAACTACAACATTGGCTCTGCCTGATTAGGTAGGGGTTTCTTAGATGGTCACCTGGGGAGCTACATGGCAAGCACCTTTTAATATTTGGAGAATTAGGAATGATGTCTAATGCAGTATAACTTGGCAAGAAAAAACTCGCACTAGACTCACACAAGTCCTTGGTGCGTGCCAGCAAGAGTTCTCCAGATTTTTTAAAATAGGTTTATGTTTGTCTTTCAGTTCATTGCTAAAGGTGTGCTGAGCTTTTTTGTTTTATACAAGGGATTCTATACAAGTAATAATGAATTCAGTTACCTTTGTACCAAAATATTTCCATAGGAAAATAGCTAGTAAGCCAGTACCTGGACTGTTAATACTGAGGTTTGATACACTTAGATGTTTAATTGATTTTCCCATTGTATTTTAAGGAATCAATTCTCTACTCCAGTATGAAATTTTACCAGGTCCTGGATATGAAACTTTTCAAATAAACCCAGATACTGGAGAGATTACAACAGTCACCTCGCTTGACAGGGAGGCTCAAGATAAATTCACTATTAAAGGTAAGAATCTACTTCAGTTTAATGGGTTTTGCACAAAAATTGCAAGTAAATCAGTGGTTTTTAAAAAAAAACACCCTGAAATTTTAATAGAAGTTGTTACTTATTGTCTCTTCGCCAGGGCAACAAAATTTAATGAAACAAAAGCAGTGCAATGTGTTCAGAAACATAAAGTTGTTTTGTGTCTTAGGAGGAACAGCATGCAAAGTTTGTTGTTCTCACGTTGTTGGCAGGCAGTCTACTGTACCTTGCTTTTGTATACTAGCTTTCAAATTTGCTTTTCTATTTAGTGCTGGTTCAAGACAGTGGAACTCCCATTTTATCCAGTACAGCGACAATAATCTTCAGAGTACTGGATGAAAATGACCACGCTCCCAAGTTCATCCTTCCAGTTTCTGAGATCCAAATTATGGAGAACCAAGAGCCTTCAACAGTATCAACTGTGTTGGCTGTAGACGAGGATGCTGGTGGTAATGGGACTGTGCAATATCACATCATTGGTAGGCTGAATTGCTTTATAATCTGAATATTAAAAATGTCACAGTGTAATATTTTCTGATCTCTTTAGAGGTTTTAATTTATTTTATTATTTAATCCCCCCCCCACACATGGTATTTATCTTGCAATGGCATGGTTAAACAAAATGGGAAATAGGCCTGCAATGAGGAGGGGTGGTGTTCTTCTTGTCTGGATAAGGAAAAATAACTATAAGGGTCCCTAGTAGCCAAAGCATAAACAGTAACAACCCAGAATATAAGAAACGATAGATATAGATATTACAACACTAAATATCTTTGCTTCCCATAGGTAAACTTTTGGTAGAGAAGCAAGTCAAAATAACTCCTTTTGGTTAGCAATTTTTGTAGGTTCCGTTGTGTAACTGAAGTTGGCAAAAGAGTACCTTGCTCAGGAGCAATAGATCTTGCAAGTTTGATTTGAGGAGGACAGAGGGGAAGAGAATCCATTTGACGGAAGAGTTGCTATGTAAATTCAGGTGGTGCTTCGGATCTACTACTGTGACCTGATTTAAATGAAATGCAGGTCTCAGGAAAGCATACCTGGGGCCCATAGTTGCAAAAATTTTACTATCTTGATTGGTGGTTGTTGTTTTTTAAGTGGTCCTTTAAAGAGAATGTTCAACCAATGTGTTCTTTTTCTTTAATGTTTGCTCCATTTTAAAGGTGGAAATGTTAGAGGATACTTTGCATTACACAAAACGTCAGGAGACCTCTTCACCACTTGCAGTTTAGACAGAGAAACTGACAGTAACTTTACCCTGGTTATTGAGTGTTTCGACTTGGGCAGTCCACCAAAAAGCTCGGTGACCCAACTGCATATCAAAGTCCTGGATGAAAATGACAACAGTCCCTTGTTTGCAAGAAACCAGTATCAAATGTCAGTGAGAGAAGATATCGGAGAACGGTCAGCAGTTCTTGAACTTTTTGCAGCAGATGCAGATGAGGGTCCAAATGGTGAGGTCACATACTCTCTCACAGAGGACATCCTTGGAGCCTTCACCATTGACAGGATTACTGGTGTGATATTTACTACCAAACTGCTGGACCGGGAATTAAAATCTCAGTATGTATTTAAGGCTTTGGCAACAGACTCTGGCATCCTCGGACCAAGAAGCACAAGTGTTACTGTAATTGTGCATATTGAGGATCTCAATGACAATAGTCCCCTTTTCCTACAGAATCCTGTCATTGTTCATGTATCTTCTCACACACCTATAAATCAGACATTGGCTACTGTGAGAGCCAGCGATGTTGACCTAGGACTAAATGGAGTTGTGAATTTTAGGTTCCTGAAACCACAAACCATGTTTCAGATGGGCCCAAGCACGGGAGAAATTTTTCTTCGAGAACCTGTACCTCATGAAGGCCTCGTTTCACACCTCCTGATAGTGGCTTCTGATCAAGGAGTCCCAGCTAGAACAGCGACTGCACTTTTGGCCATCTATTCGGAAGCACAGGCAGAGATTATTTCGTTCAGCCGTACTGAGTATGAAACAGCAGTTCCTGAAAATAGTGAAATAGGTGGGTATCTAGTCATGATCTTTGTTTTTTTTCTACAGCCAAAAATGTGTCATTGTGGGGGTTTGTGTAAGGAACATGAAGAACCTCTTACAGCAAATGCAGTCATGAGTTAATTGTTGGTATATGAATAAGAATTTTATGTTCTTGAGGACTGAGTCTGAATGGAATCATGCCTGAGTTGTTGCTCCAGGTATCTTATCTTATTTTTCTGTTCTGTGTGTGTGTACTGTGCAATCTAGATGAAGAAAGGTGTCACATCAGACATAGACTCCAATTTTAAGTACTGAACATGGTGGGAGTTGTGTTCACACAAACCAGGTTAGAAATAAATTAGGCTGCATAACTGCCTGAGATCACGCAATCATGGTTTAATGTTACTATGTAATCAGTAGGTGTACCTATGAACAAAAAAAGTGGGGGGATCTTATATTATTTAAATAACCTAGTGGATAGGAGGTGCAATTTTTATCGTACCTTTTGCTGTGTAAGTTTTAGTATTTGGGGAAATTATTTGCTCAGTGTCTTTCCATTGACAGCCTGTCTAAGCAGCTTTAATTGGAGCTAGTAGTGTTGGTCATCTAGAAAAGTGGTAGTCAGTGAAGGCCCTTCTTATGATGTCTAGTTTGCAAATATATTTCACTTTCTCTGTTAAATGCAGTAATTTTGTTTTGCATTTCTATACATCAGTTGAGCACAACATTTGCTTCATATTGCCCTTAGCTGCCTGAATCAGCAGATTGTCTCTGTGTTTGTTCATTTTGAAACAAGGTGCTGTTAACTGGGATTTCCAACTTCTTGATTGCAGAGGTCTGTGGTTCTTTAATCTCTGTGCATGTGTGTGGTGAAAATGTATGGTGCTTTCCTAAGCTCAATGCTAGCAGCATTCTCTCACAAATGATTTTTTCCCCATCTTTCATGGTTTTTTTTTAAAACAAGGCTCTTAGTAAATATGCATGTGATTATTAAAATTCAATGAGATAATCTGTTATTGAAATGGTCTGTTACAAATATGGCTTTGAAAGGGGTGTAGTTTGACATTATGGAAATTCCCTAAGGCGTTGTGGTAAGAGAATAGAAACAGCCTGCTGCTAAATAGTAATAAACATAAATAAGAATAAATTTGGATAGTTTTGATTAAAGCACACTGAGGGAATATTTAGAGTGGAAATGTGGGAGTCTGCCTGCTTTAACTTGGGAATTGGCTCTTGGAGAGAAACAGTTTGCAGGATAGGATCTGGAAGTTCTTCTGAAGAGATTTAGACTTTTTATTTGCTCTGTTTTGAACTTGGTTGCCCTCGTTAATATGAGCAACCAAAAGGGAGAAAGTCAGCATTTAGGAAAATCATTCTTTATACCTTTCCCCACATATGGCAAACTGTGTTCATGGGAATGTGTAGTGGGGTAGGCAGTATCATCCCAGACCGACACGCATTCATTTATTTTTACCACCACTCCTTCTAATGCTGAGCTCGATCTCAAATGGGGCCACTGAGCAACAAGAAGGAAGTAGCCAGCATGCCTGAGGGAAACAAAGATACTTGCAGAAGAACAGGTTCAGAAATTGAACCTGAGAGGGTAAAACAAACAAACAAACAAACAAACAAACAAACAAACAGCCTCATAAGGGTTGAGCTGCTTAGTAGCTATGGAACACTGAGCATCTGCTGGAGGAGAAAGGAGAGATGAAATTGGGCAGTTGAATGGAAGTAGCTGAAGAACAAGATGCATAGTCGCAGCCTCCTGGTAATCTTCAAGATGCTAGCAGCCTAGCTGAAAGAAAAGGCAAGAAGCACAAAGAAGAGAGTCGAAACAGCAAAAGAGGGTGGAGAAAGAGATGCATTAGATATTTTTAAAAAGCAAAGAGAACTATCTCATTATTTAGAGAAGTAATTTCTTGGTACACATATTTTAAAATTTCTCCAGGAACAGAAGTGAGGCCTGCCTATAAGAAATCAGTGGAGAAATGCAAGATTTTAAATGTAGCTTTGGAAGATGATGGATGAGGCATATCTTAAGTGAGAGAGGAAAGACAAAGATACAAAAGGAGGGGAAGAAAAAGCAAAAACCAAGAGCAGAGGTGGCGGGGAGGAAGCGTCTCCACCCGCATTATCCAGCCCACACAGAGGTCCAGTGCCGAGGGCCTTCTGGCAGTTCTCTCGCTGCGAGAAGTGAGGTTACAGGGAACCAGGCAGAGGGCCTTCTCGGTAGTGGCGCCTGCCCTGTGGAACGCCCTCCCAGCAGATGTCAAGGCAATAAACAACTATTCTACTTTTAAAAGACAACTGTTTAGGGAAGTTTTTAATGTCTGATGCTGTATTGTTTTTAATATTCAGTTGGAAGCTGCCCAGAGTGGCTGGGGAAATGCAGCCAGATGTGCGGGGTATAAATAATAAAATTATTATTATTATTATTATTATTATTATTATTATTATTATTATTATTATTATTATTATTATTTATTAAAAAGGTTGGGTGGGCAGCAGAAGAGATGGGGGGGGGGAGAGAGAGAGACTACAGCTTTTCTGAGGAAACCAGAACCTTAGACTGTCAAAAAGGCACACTTTAATCATGGGAGGAGCCAGAAGAAGACGTACAAGATGCCATCCAACCATCTTAGGGACTCCACTCTGGATTTGTGTAGGGTTTACTCCTTAGGCTTTTCTTCTCCCAAATATGTCCAGCATGGAAATTCTCAGGCAGGGCAACATTAGGAAAATGGCCTTTCCATCAGCCTGACAAAGACTGGCATTCTGGGTGAGGGTGTTGCCACCACTCCATGCATCAGCATTAGTGGCCAGACACTTGAGACGGTAGGTGATTTTGTTTACCTGGGCTCCACCATAACCTGCAACATCTCCATTGATGCTGAGCTAGAAAAGCGCATCGGCAAGGCAGCTGTGGCAATGGCTCGGCTCTCCAGAAGGGTATGGGAAAATGTGATGCTAATGTCCAATACCAAGATAAAGGTCTACCAGGCATGCTTGTTGAGCTCACTGCTTTATGGAAGTGAGTCGTAGGCAACTTACAGCCATTAGGCACGGCACCTCAATGCCTTCCAAATGCCCTGTGGCAGGAGGATTTGGGGTATCACATGGCAGGGCAGAGTTTCAAACAAATATGTGCTTTCCCAAGGCCATATCACCCAGTATGTTCACACAACTGTCTCAGCAACGTCTATTCAGGCTTGGTTATGTCTACAGAATGGAAGATGGCAGGATCCCCAGGCCCATTGGCAGACCAACTCTGTATTACAAAGATGTCTGCAAATGTGACAACATCTACCCTGCCATGTGTGAATCCCTTGCAGAAAACAGCAGTGCCTGCAGACAGACAGTCAGGCCGTGTAGCCATAGCAGTGACCAAAGGAGGAATGACTGCTGGGAGGCGTCCAGAGAGAAGAAACGCCGTGGTGCATCTGCAGCAGCACAACCAGATGCCTTCATCTGCCCCAGCTGCAACAAAACATGTCTACAGCCACAGCAGGTCCTGCAACCTTCTAACAGTTGGACCTCACTCCCAACTCCTTCATTGTCTCCCAAGACAGACAGATGCCAACATGTGATCTTTCACACAACATAAAAGTCACTTCTGGAAAACTAGAAGAATCCAGCAGGTTATTTGCTTCCAGAAAAAAACATTGCAACCCCATTAACCTGGGAAAATTGCATGCATTGTAATTTCATGTGATGACATTTAAATTTAGTGTGACGTGGTGATATATTGGTCAAAAAGCCACTGTTTTACAACACAACAGGTGATGCAGCTTAAAAGTAACATTTGAATCTGGGATAAAAGCACTAGTATTATCAGGAAAATGCATTAATCACCACATCTGAATGTACCCTTTTTCATTTTTGTCTGAAAGTTTCTATTATGTGATAGTACGAGACTCTAAGAATGTAGTTGTGATGACTCTGACCAGCAATCAGAACGCCTGTTCCCATGATTAATTTCGGCTTTTGCATACCTGTCAGTTCCACCTTTTTACTTCTGTAGAACTTCAAATCATTCCTGCTTTGTTTGGAACTTCCCAGAAGCAGCTGAGCCCTTGCGATAATATCATGTGTAGTTTCTACATGGATATTGTTGCTTCTGTGGCCAGGTAGGCAGCAAATAACAAGGCAGTTAACATTTCCTTTGTTCCTGTTTTTAGAAATTACAGTGTAAAGTACAAACATGAGAATTTTGTACTAGCATCAAGCCAAACTATAGAGATGGTATGTTCCTGACCCCTGAGTCTGTTTGTATTTACAGAATGTTTCCTGTAATATAATAAAATCTCATTTGGAAAAGGTCAATATACAGTAACCTGAATCCATCACAACTGATTAAAATCAATTGCCATGTTACAGAATTGGTTTCACAAGTGGCTAAAATTCCCATAGCTTTAATCTTGTTAGATCTTGAGGAAACCTTAACAACAAAAATCTATGTTGGTAACTGTTTTCTAAACTTAATCACAGTTAGATGTGATGTGTTTGGTTAGGATAATGCCTCATGTTTTGTTTGTTCTTCCTACTTTTGCTACAAACAGAATGGTTGTTTATTTCATGCCTTTTGCTATGATAGATCAGTTCTCTTCTGGATTCGGGATCTCAGTGAACAACGGTATACTCTCTTTGATGTTAATAACAAACTGTGCAAATCTTTGTGAAACATCTTGAGGCTAATTCTTGCAACACTAAAAAACGTGTAACCCACTGACTTTTTCCTTTGACCAGCTTGAACACCCCTTTCACCCAAAACGTATCACAAAATGACTTTGAAATACCTCATTTTCAAAAGGCATTTGCCATGTGGTATATGGTGGGGGGGGGGTCTTCTGTTTGGGAGAAACTTAAGTAAATGTGTTTAGTTTGGTTCTTTGAAACATGACTATATTTTGGTTTTTTTAATTGTTTGTTTATTTGGGTTTTTCCTTTCTTTTCCTCAGTAGTGCTGTGAGAAACATTTTCTTTCTTTTAAGAAAGAAAGCATAGGGCTGCTTAAGAAATCAGGGGCCGCAAGCTTCCTTCAAAAGGACCAGTTAGTCTTAATGTTGTAGCAGACATTATGCAAGGTACTTGTTGCACAAATTAGGTGACAGTGAGTAACTTTTTGAAATGAAGAACAAGCTGGATTTGAAGCAGACACCAGAAAACAAGCAAGATCAGGTTGTTTAGAACATCCTACAAATTTTGCTCTATATTTTTTATTCTAAATGACCTGGTCTTGCTTGTGGATCATCACTAGTACATTGTGAAACTGCCATTCTTTCATATTGATTTTGGAACATTCCCTCTACTCTACTGGTACATTCACATGCATTGATTAAACATGGTACAAAATGGAAATCTTTGTTTTGTGCCCTCGTGTGTTACTCTATCCCTACAATCATGTGTTTCAACATGCTGTCTTTCATCACAGGATGCTTGTACATACTCACAAAGAGAAGGGAGGCAAGGACAAATGAAAGGAAATAAATCTGCAACAAACTGTGGGGATGTGAATTAATTTTAGCATTTCCCTATTTTAAATTGGAAAGAAGGAAGATAAGCAGAATACAATGCCAGATGAACTCACAGATCAACAGAGGAATAGATCCAGGGAAATACATCCATTCCTGCTGCTTATGTACTGTAATTTGGGGGGGGGGGCTATTATGACATCCTTGTCCAAATTTCTGTCTAAAGTTTTGGCTGCTGCACCTCAAAAAGGGTTTTGTAGAACTGGGAAAGGTTCAGGAATGAGCAGCCAAAATGATAAAGGGGGCTAGAGTATCTCACGTATATGACAAAAGGTTACAAAGTTTGAGGTTTATGGAAAAGGTAAGGGGGAACATGATAGTGCTTTATAAAATTGTGTGTGGTGTGGAGAAAGTAGATAAAGAGGACCCCCCCCCATTTTTTTCTCATAATAAAAGAACCAGTGGTCTTCCAATGAAACTTAACATTGGGAGACCCAGGACAGACAAAGTGAAGACCTGATTCATGCAGCGCACAGTTAAACTATGGGATGTTGGGATAGCCAGCAACATGGATGTCTTTAAAGGGAGGTTAGACAAATTCATGACTTTTAATGGCTACTAGTCGTGGTGTCTATATTGTACGCAGTATCAGATGCCATATGTCTCTGAATACCACTTCATGAAGATCATGAGTAGAAGCATGCTGTTGTGCTAATGTTCTGCTTGTGGCCACTTGACTGACCACTGTGAGAAGAGAGTGCTGACTGAGATAGGCCTCTGGCTCTCATTAAGTTCTTAAGCATAACATGTGTCCTGTTCTTAGAATAAATGAGTTCCACACCCCTTTGCAATATTTGACGCTCTCCAATGTCTTCTGCAGTTTTTAGGCCACTTTCTTCCACGGTCAAAATGTGGATTGGTAATGTTCATGAATTAGTGTGATGAAGAGGTTTGACCGGTTGGTGAGGCTGACAAGAGCTGTTCTAGAGAACAGAATAATACCTGTCGTTATTATATGACTATATAAACAATGTGCAAAAATTCTCCAGATAGGAGACGGATGGCTAAACTTTCATAGTTCGACCTCACATGGAATAAATTAATAACTGGTTAAGATAAAATCTTTCCAAGTTTTAGTCACTGCAACATATTCTTGTTTTTCTAGGCACCTCTGTTTTCACTGTGGCTGCATATGACCGTAGTCTGATGGGAAAGAATTTAAAACACACAATCATCGGTGAACATGGAGATATTTTCTACATCCATCCCATCATGGGTAAATCAGCCTATCTATCTGCATCTGTTCTAAAACCATTTGAGGCTTTTGTAAAATATTTTCCACACTTGAATTATGATTGCTTTTGTATAAACATTATCTCAGTGGTTAGTGTTAGTTTATTTAAGTGCCAGTGGAAGCTGGCTTTAGGCCTTTAAATTTAACAAAGATGTGTTTGCTAAAATCAAACTTTCTTAGGATTGCTTTTCTACAAAATGAATTCAGGGCCTGATTCATTCTTCCATGGTAATATTAGCGGCGAAACTGAGATCTGAAACATTATTTACTTGCCCTAGGTGAGAAAATGATCAGAATAGATTTTCACAAAGCTATCCTCTGAAACAAGGATTATTTTTGCTAATAGTAATACACTTTGTTGTTTAGTCATTTAGTCGTGTCCGACTCTTCGTGACCCCATGGACCAGAGCACGCCAGGCACCCCTGTCCTCCACCGCCTCCCGCAGCTTGGTCAAACTCATGCTGGTAGCCTCAAGAACACCGTCCAACCATCTGTCGTCCCCTTCTCCTTGTGCCCTCAGTGTTTCCCAAAACCAGGGTCTTTTCCAGGGAGTCTTCTCTTCTCATGAGGTGGCCAAAGTATTGGAGCCTCAGCTTCAGGATCTGTCCTTCCAGTGAGCACTCAGGGCTGATTTCCTTCAGAATGGATAGGTTTGATCTTCTTGCAGTCCATGGGACTCTCAAGAGTCTCCTCCAGCACCATAATTCAAAAGCATCAATTCTTCGGCAATCAACCTTCTTTATGGTCCAGCTCTCACTTCCATACATCACTACTGGTAAAACCATAGCTTTAACTATGTAACTTTAGCTGTTACGGAGTAACAGCCAATTGTTAGTCTTCAGGTGTCATCCTTTCTATCACCTAGGCAAGGGGTAGGAAACCTCAGGCCCAGGGCAAATGCAGCCCTCCAGGCATCCTCTGTCTGACCCTCAGGATCCTCACTTGGTTATGTTCCCTCCCCAAGCTACATCCCCTACTGGTCCTGCCTGCTCTGCAACTCCTCAAATGTTTTTGCCTGACTGGAATATGGCCTTGATCTGTGATAATGCCAGCTGTTTTCCTGGGTGGAGGTTGCAGTTTAGGTTCACTATGTTTCTCATTAAAATAATCAGAAAGGAAATTCATTGAACATCAATTGTGATCAGGCAAAGTGATTGCAAACGTCACATCAATTTTAATTAGCCAGCTTTAATGTGACATTTTTCATATTTAACTTCAACAGTGTTGCAAATATGGATGTGAAAAGGGCTGTAAACATTTTTGTATATTTGTGGAAAATCCATTGAAACATAAAAGTATGTATTTTTAAAAGATTTTTACATAAACCATCCACTGGCTAGATTTTATGAGTAAAGTCGCTGTGTGCTAAATGAATACCATCTGATAGCTGAAAAGAACTTCCTTCTGGCTGTGGAAAGAGATCTACTGCTTAGTTAAACCTCAAGTATGTTTTTAATAATCAATTATTTTATTAACATGACTGTCTCATTTAATCTCAATCAAGTACGCATTTGGGAACGTTTACATAAGATGTTTTCAACAACTGGATTGTTAATAAAGGAGAGTCAAGCTATATGTTTGTCTCTGTGTGTGTACACATATGTTTACTTGTGCTGGCAGAATAATCATAGCCAACCCAAGATCCATTTCCATTGGGATGATTCTGAGGCATGATTAGAGAGATGGGAGCTTATAGGTGCTCAGTGCCACTATTTACACGCATATACAGTCTCATCCTGTACTTTGCTGTGCAGTAAAGCCTTGATTAGCATGTGGCACCAGGGTACCAGCATGTGTACTATAGAAACATAACTGAATTCTTCTTGACCAGGATACTGGTGTGCCTGCAATCCAGCACAGGGAAGCCCCTGTTGGAGATTCATTCCCCATGTCTGCAGTCATAGGATTGTTGTCTACCACATGTCAGTGTATGTTTTCATTCCACAGTGTGGGAAGTGACAGAGACAGGATGTTTGTGTTACTGTGTTCCTTGAAGTGGGACTATTGTCCTTTGTTTTCTCTCTGATGTCTGATGAGGAGCGAAGTCAGAATGCTCTGAGTGTATTATATGTAAATAAACGTAGATTAGCCAAAATGCTGTGCTATTGGTTCTGTTACGCAAACTGCGAATACTCTGTGGATCCGTAAGTGTGCATCAGTCGCTGTCATGTTCGGCTTGGAGAAAGCTTTTGAAGCTCCCAAATGACCGACCAGGAGGGAGAGATCATGTCAGTCAGGCATGTGTCTCTACCAGGGTCCTACACAAGAGTAGGACGCTCCTAACAGCCCCCAGCATCCAAGTGGTTTTTCAGGGCAGGTGGGAGAGAAGAGGCACAGCCACAGAAATCCTAAGTGCATTCTTGCATTTCAGCTGGCAGAACTTAGCGGTAAGGTTTATTGGGGTTCTTTATAAGTACTTTGCCTTTTTAGTATGTTCCTTTAGGAAGCCTTTGCTTATGGAGTAAGATCAAGCTACCCAGCCCCAGTTCTCCATTTGATTGCTCCAGGAAGTAAACTTGCCAATTCTCCCATTCCTCTGCAGCTCCCAGTGTCATTTAGCCAAGGAGGAGAGAGGACTTTGGAAAAGTTGTTTCCCACCTCCCCTACCCATACAAGCACCAGGAACATAGCTGTGTTCAGGGGGTGCTGGTAGAAGAGAACTGTAGACCCCCAACCATTGATACAAAAAAGAACAAAGTGTTAAGACTCCTCATTGTTTTCACTGTGACAGACAAAGAGGGAGATGTAAAAATACTTGTTATGATGCACAGTTCCCTATGAGTTCCATTCCTTCTCTCACCTGTAGTCTGATGTGGCACAACCCATAGTTTTATTACCATGGTGAGAAGTAGGCCTAAAAGCCAGGTCACATACAAAATTCATGCTGCAGATGTTGGCTAGAGGAAACATATATCAGTAGCTGCAGAGTATGATACCTGGGTCCAAGGTTATGGTGTAAAGCAGCCTTTCTCAACCTGTGGGTCCCCAGATGTTGTTGAACTACAACTCCCATCACCCCTAGCTAGCAAGGTCAGAGCTCAGGGATAATGGGAGTTGTAGTTCAACAACATCTGAGGACCCACAGGTTGAGAACCACTGGAAGCATGACAGGTTTTGCAGAAGCTTAGCAGGACTGGGTTTGGTCCATTTCCCAGATGGGAGTCCTTTGTATAACCACCTTGAATATCATGCTGGAATAAATGCAGTACATAAATAAGGAGTTTTCTTCAAATACCCATTGTGCAACCTTGATGCAGGGGTAATATAGAAAAGAATGTGCAAATGATAAAATAAGACATCCGAAAAACTGGCAGTGGGTCATTAATTAGGTCTTTGAAACGCAGTCTCCTTCGCAGAGAGAGCTCTGTACCCATTGCATTGGTAGTGGCATAGACAAATATTTGTGGCAGAAGGGTAGGATTGTCCTGCCTTGTAAATGTTGGCTTCTGGGGTAGTAAGAATTCACCAAGATAAGTGTGTGCCACCAGCCCTCCTCTGGACCTCTTCCATTAGCCTTTCTTTGGATGCTGTGGATCCTGAATCAGACTAATAAAAAGCAGATGCAGTCCCAGTTTAATGTAGATTGCTTGGTTAGATTACTTTTATTAAGATTCTCTAAAAAATAAAAAATAAAAAT
The DNA here is from genome assembly GCF_964188305.1 of Podarcis bocagei. Lineage (NCBI taxonomy): Eukaryota > Metazoa > Chordata > Lepidosauria > Squamata > Lacertidae > Podarcis > Podarcis bocagei. The sequence goes on from NC_138134.1 coordinate 39,314,525, forward strand.
TGCTTTTTGCCAAATTGCCATTATGGTTTTCATTTTTTCTGCACTTTTTAGAGAGTGATTGAAGTGAAGGAAGAAACTCTAGATCTACAATTTAAAGTGGTTAAAATAGATAATCAGGCATACAGTTGTCTTCTCTTTCATTTACAAATTTATTTACCTTGTTTACTTATTTTTTAATGTAGAATGCACTGCCGTTTTAACTATGTATATATATTCCTGAATATATAACAGTCATCTTTTTGTTTTCATCAAACAAAACAGGTGACATCACAGTAAAACGAGCTGAATTTCTTGACTATGAAGTGAGGAAAAAAGTACATTTTGCAGTCTTAGCTGGAAATGGCTTAACTTCTGCGGTGTGTGGGGTGACAGTATTTATACAGGATGTGAATGATAATGCACCTCGATTTGAGCAAAACTATTTCAAAACATCAGTGTGGGAAGGTCAAGTCTACAACACATACATCATGCAGGTAACCTCAAACTTGTGTTTAAACTATATTTGTCTGAAGTGTCCCTTCTTAATGAATACTGTATTTTTTTCATCCACTTCTATCATCATTACAAACCAGTCATTACAAACCAGTTAATTTATCTAACCAATCTCTACAGATTGACAGGACCATTTGAAATACCTATTTTGAGTTACTCCTCTCAATTTTTTAATGCATCCTTTCTCGCAAGGGTCCCTGGTGGCTGAACATCCTGTCTCTTTTGGGGCAGGAGGAGAGAGAGGGGGCACTCGTCTTGATGGGACAAAAAGAGGAAATGTAGATCTTGTAAAGAAAATGAATGTAAATTTCAGTTCTGAAGTATGCAGCACTGATCTGCAGCAAGGAGCAATAGAAAGAACTGTGGTTGCTACAAAATTAAGAAAGCCATATGCTGAACATGGGTCTTACTCGAATTCAAAACTGGAACCAGCATTTAGGAAGCCATGGGACTGCATGCACACACTCACTACCAACACTTGTAATTTGCCCTGCTGTTCTAAGTATTCAGATCCTTCCCCATATGCAAGGCAAGCTACTGCATGTGACACTGCAGCAGCCTTAAGCAAGAGGGGACATTGACCCACGTATGGATTATCCCACACTGAGAATAAGTTTCATTGGCTGTAATCCAACACCTTCTGAACTCTACACGCATCTATTGTCACATACGTGGGAAAATAATACGTTCGGCCAATAGAAGCAAAGTTGCAACACAAACAAACTGCAGCAAGCACCACATGTGCATCCGAGATCCATTTCTACTCCAGAATGTAGAGCTAGGTGCCTTAGCATAAGCATGGGTTTTCTCTCCATACAGATCTACGCGACAGACGATGACGCTGGACTTAATGGAGAAATTGAATATTCAATTTTATCTGGCAACACAAATGAAGCATTTCTTATTGATTCAGCACAAGGAATTATATCAACGAATGCAGTTCTAGACCGTGAAGGCATTCCATCATATAGGTTTGTTTATAACAAATACAAGATCTATAGCTAGTGTGAGTTTTGTTTGGGGGGGGAGGGGTTGTTGGGTCAAGTTAGCCATATAAAATTCATATGCTGTCAGTGGGTTCTTGTTGTTATCTTGTTGGGCTGTTTATGTAATGAAGGGGAAGCAGACAGGGGTGAAGGTGTCCTCCTTTAATTTGTCCTCCTTTAATTTAGTTTCAGTTTGTTGGTTAGCTTTTCTAGTAAGGCTGCGTCCCATACAGTTTGGTACCAGTGGTCCATGTTCACTCCTGACAAGTCCCTCCAGTTTCTAGCTATGATGCTCCTAGCTTCTGAGAAAAGGGGGTTATAAGCTCTTTGTAGTGTGAGTGTGCATTATGGTCTTGGAAAATATTCAATCGAGCTATGAACTTTGCTTTATCAAAGTTCAAATAATCTTCTCTTTGACCTAAACAATATACTTGGGTGGAAATGTTAAATGTTAAGAGCTTCAGAGGGAATTGCTGACAGAAGCTTAAATTTGAATGCCTTGAATATAACGTTGGGGTTTTTTTTAATGAAAGTTGGTGTGTGTGGATGTGTGTATGTGTGTGTTTGCACACTGAAACTTAAGAAACCGATTATTTTAGTAAATATCTCCATGTGTACCTTCTTGATATATGTTCTAGACAAAATATGAAATTATGCATGTTTACAAACTTTGAATGCAAGTCTGTAATTCAAGTAATGTGTTCTGACAATTTTGAAGCCACAAAAACTCAAGAGCAGAACTGGTGTGGTAGATGAATGGCATTAGACTCCACATATCCAATTGCAGCTTTTTGTGTTCAGCGCCGTCATGTGAATAATGGGAAACAATGCTGTTTGTCACTTTTGAAAGGAAGTTATTGTGTCAGAGATGAAAGAGAAGATGAATTCTGCATATTTATTTAACAAATGTATATTCCGCCCTTTCCCAAGCTTTGAAGTGGATTATAATGACATTCACTACAAAATACATACTTCCAAAGGGAGATAGAGAAAAATACTGCTTACCAATTTAAACCTATTTACAATATGTAAAACACATGACATCCGTGAAGCGTTAATGCCAGCCCTGAGTCCTGCTCCTTTTGCTCTAGTTCCAGTTTAACCCTCTGTCGTTCTTGAACTGAATTCCTTCCTCACATGTTAAAAAAGAAGTGTCATGTAAATGATAAAAATTAAAGTTACAAGGTTTCTCCCTCCACCCCACCCCATTTTCAGAAGGATAATTTTGGAAATAGTTTATCATTTTTGGTGTAACTTTTAATTAGATATAAAGTCATGGTTTACAAATACGGAACATGTTTTTGACTCTCTCTTTTTAACAGCTTAGTTGTGCAAGCTGCTGACAGAGGAACCCCCAGGCTATCTGCTACAAGCACCATAGAGATACAAGTTGTGGATATCAATGACAATGCTCCAACTCTCCAGCCGTTCGGCATCGTTGAACTCCCTGAAAGTAAGAATGGCAAACACCAAGCAAAGAGATTGTGCTGGTTTGGACCTAATCCTTCTAAGCCATAGTTTACTGCAGCTTTCCCCAACCCAGTGCCCTTCAGATGTTTGGACTACAGGCAGCTGGGATGGTCAGGAATAATTGGAGCCATACTCCAAAACATCTGTAGGGCAGCTAGTTAGAAAATGCTAGCTCATGCTTACATGAATAAACCACAGGGAGCTTTGTGCTCACACATTTTCCCCTCCCCTCTCCTCCCTCTCATTCAAGGGCTTTCTCTTATGTTTTAAACTAACCACAGCATGTCACGTAGTTAATTTTAGCTATGGTTTATTGAAAGTCAACTTCATGCCATAGTTTTAAAGGGTGGCTTGTTTCAACAAACCATAGTTACAATTAACCACAGTGTAAGGCTCAGAAATATCACAAGATGTGGCCAACCAAAATTAGAACCAGAATTTGAACTTGCAGCCATGCCATAGAATGAGATGGAAGGAGGAGCATTTGATCCTGGGGCACATTGCAGTTTGTCATGTCAAGCTATGGTTTAGAGTTCTGTGCAAATGGGGCCACTGTCTTTTTATGCCTTTGTAATAAATAGGGGAAAATTTCTCAGATGGGTTTTTTTTTTATGAGTAGCACATATTCTGTGGCATATTTCTGCTGGCTGGGAAGCTTATATTTGTGAGCAACTTAAAAACAGCATATAAAAGAATGCGGTCTGGTGCATTAAATCTCAAAACATTGGTAAAAGACCCTGCTGTGAGGTTCAGATGTCAAATTCCTAAGATTTATTTTCAATTTCTATTTCCCTTTTGGAGAAAGAAACACAGTTCTTAAGCCAGAGTTCCCAACAGTTAACTTTTCAATTCTATTGTTATTGACTAAAGTAGCACTCGTGTTATGAAAGTTAAGTAACTTGACAAGGAATCAACTGAAGTTGTTGGCTTGTGTTGGAACGTTCAGCAATTTTGTTCCAGTGCTTCGTCCTTCTTCTGATGTTACATTTTGTGGCACAGTAGCTATTCCAAGGGCCTCTTTTTCTACCACAAGTTTGAGGTCACATGGAATGGCTCTTCCTTATGGCTCCCCATGCCAGCATCTCCACTTTGGGGAACTGAGAGAAGGGCAGTTTCCATGTGACTTGGAAATGCTGCCTTTAAAGAGCAGCACAAGAAAGAGTTATGACACATCAGCCATTAAAAATAAAGTCCATTTTGAGATTTCTTCCTATGTTTTGATTTTTCACTCACAGCGGTGATGCATGTCACTCCCAGAAGTGGAAAACATTTATGCATTTGCCACCCACCAGCCAGACATGGGGTTGCCAATAATCCAGAAATAGCTTGGCTTATCCGTATCTGGTTTATGTAGCTATTCCTCCAGAATTATAGTTTCACTCAGGCAAATTGACCTTGAAGAACACACCTGGATGAAAATTGTCAATCGACTGGGAGATGAACTTTAGACCTTAAAATCTGCAATTTGCATGCCAGATATTCATTACTGTACTCAGGCGTCAAACAAGGACCAGTTTTGAAACATCTGGACAAAATTATATTCTTCCAAAATAACTCCTGACATAAGAAGAGAGTAGTTCCATCCAGTAAGCTATTAACTTCCTCTTCTTCTTTTTTTGCATTTTCATTCCTACTAGTTCCCCTTTCCTCCTTTTAATGGTGGTCTCATATGAACACCAAACATACATGGGAGTATTTGTGTTGCCAGTATATTGTTAAAGGTCTGGCTTTTCATTTCCTATGACCAAGATTGCAAAGGGTAAGAGATGTGTGCCCTGCCCTGGAATAGCTTTGAGAAGTCTAAATACAAAAATGCTGGGAAGAGCTAACATGTATTATTATTATTTATTAAATCTGTACATCACTGTATATCCATAGATCTCAGGGCAGTTCACAACATAAACATTTAGGTAATAAGCCACCCTTTTAACTGTTATTTTATGAAGTCAGGGAAGATTATGCCTTTTATTTCTTGAGCAAATCTGTTTTCTTATTTGCAATGTGGGGATGGCATTCTTGCAAAACTTTGCTAGAGGATTTAACAGCATATACACAGTTTAGTACTGTCATCCACATTATCTTTAACCTTACCCTTAAAATATTCCTAAGATTTCTGGCAACTATGCGTGTGTGTTTTTGTACACATAATTTGTTGATGAAAATTTCTGGAGGGCTTGCAAGAACAACAGTGATAAATAAGTCTTACTCTTAAATATGATGGTTGTAGATGCTCCACTTGGCTCCCTGGTGATGCAAGTATTGGCAGATGATGCGGACCTAGGACCACCCCTTCACTACAGTTTTGCTGAGAATGGAAATCCTGGAATGAAATTTGCAATTGACCAATGCCATGGAACAATCACATTGGTGAAAGCATTAGATTTTGAAGAAATCACTCAGCTTGAACTGTTGGTCAGAGTTTCGGATTCTGTGCACGCAACTACAGAACAACTTCTGATATTTATATCTGATATTAATGATAACCCACCAGTATTTACTCAGGATGCATATCAGGTAAGAAAAACTTTAAGTAATTTAAAGCTTTTGTTGTGAAGACATCTCTTCATGTGACCTTGAGATGCTGTGGACTTTTCCCCACCCCCTTTCAGGTGATGATACCAGAACGTAGACCTGTAGCTACTGCTCTTTTGACTGTCTATGCCACAGACAGAGATTCAGAGTACAATGGAAAACTAACCTACAGAATTCTTCCCCCCTCTGATGAATTTTCTGTTGATCCACAAAATGGTGAGTTCATTGTATGTTTAATAATTTGCAGTGTGGAACATACAATATGAAGTGCTTTGTCTGGGATGCCTATTGAAGCTTCTTGTTATCCACACATCAAATACAGCCAAAATTGTCATCCATATCTGCAGTACAATTGCATTGACAGCACTGAGAGAGCAGGTGATGGGAAGATTTAAGTGATGAACAGAGGGCATGTAATGAGCATCTAGCAGTCTGTTTATTTACCTGTTTGTTGAACATGCCATGCTATTACTTACTTCAAGAGTTCAAATGAGAAAAACATTAAATTACAGCATACCTTTAGGCATTCAAGTAGAAACAGGATTTTCCAGAAATATAAAGAATAAAGAGATCTGCCACATTTAATAATTTTGCAAAAGAATTTACACACACTTTTTGGGAAACCCACTGGAGCAGGGTTTCCCAAACTCTGGTCCCTGGCACGTCTGAGGATTTGTAATTAAAGATGGCAGACAGAACGTCCGTCGCGTGAAATACTCCTATTGATTTTGAAATGTAGTTTTATTGTTACTCTTATTTCTTATATTGTATTTTATTGTATTACAACTTGAATTTCTATGAAATTCAAATTGTAATACAATAAAAAGTATAAGAAATAAAAGAAACAATAAAAGTACAGTTCAGATTCATACAGTACTTAGCACAGTGGATTGCAATTGCTACAGTGAGCAGGAAAAGCATTAAATGGCCTGCCAAGACCCTCAGTAATTTTGAAGAGATCCACGGGGAAGAAAGTTTGGGAACAACTACGCTATAGCCTAGGTATGCTCCAACTGGAAAAGAAAATGTTCTGCCTTGCAGAATTAGGTGACATGTTGCTATTGTTTTAAACTCTTGTGGTTTATTCCCAGTTGGGTATAGGATTGTTGCCTTAAAATCATTTCAAATGATGACTGTTTCTTTTAGGAAATGCTGGAGGGGGGATTTTAACTGAACCATTATGCTTCTATTACTGAAAGTTTGTTTTGAAATGTGTTTTTCTAAAACTTTATTTTAGGCTCACTATATCTGGTTAAGACAGTGACATACCAGGAAAAGAATCCAGTTATTCGACTCCACGTAGAAGCCAGTGACAGTGGGAATCCTCCTTTGACTGCTGTTGCTTCAGTGCTCATACAGATCCAGGATGTGAATAATTACATCCCTCAATTTACTGTGCCATCGTATAATCTCAGTATCAGTGAAAATGTCTCTATTGGAGAGATGCTGCTAACATTCTCAGCTATTGACAATGACAGGACACATGACAGCACCTATGTTGAATATGCCATTATTGGCGGTAATGGTGGTAATAAGTTCCAGGTGGGAAAATGCATCGTTGGGCCAGAATCTCCAAGCAAACTGACTGGAAATCTTGTGTTGAGGAGCATTCTAGATCGCGAGAGCAGTTCATCTTACCAGTTGTTAATTCTTGTATCTGACTGTGGGACTCCTCCTTTAAACGCCACAGCTACAGTGTCAATCACTGTTTTGGATATTAATGATAACCCACCTATATTTACCAGTTTGGAGTATAAAGTTCATGTTAGGGAAAATTTCCCTGTAGGCAGTCATGTTACTGCTGTCTCAGCTAGTGATTGCGATGCTGGACCTAATGGAGACGTCACGTACAGTATCACCTCTGGAAATGACAAGGGGCACTTCCGTTTAGATGGGAAAACTGGCTCCCTTGACCTGGTCAGAGCTTTGGATTATGAAGAAACAATGAATTTCAGTCTCACCATTCAAGCTTCTGATGGAGGAGTTGGCATAAAAAATGTGGCCTTCGCTGTAGTTTTTATCAGCATCCTTGATGCTAACGATTATGTCCCAATATTTGTATTTCCCACCCAGGACTGCAGAATCCATGAAAATCTGCCTGCTTTTTCTTTTGTCTGCAGAATTTCTGCGCTGGATTTTGATACCGGCCCCTACGGTCACCTTTCGTATTCCATCCAGTCATCATGTTTGTCTGGTCATGGAACTCCTGGAGATCATGACATGTTTTTCATAGATCCTCTGACAGGAGAGATCCGCACCAAGCAAGTGCTTGATTTTGAAGACCAGGACAAGTATTGCTTCATAGCTCAGGCCAAAGACAGAAGCGACTCAACAGCCACTATCACCGTTCAAGTGGAGGTCGAGGGGGCAGATGAATTTGACCCTGTCTTTAACCAAGACCAATATTTTTTTGATTTCCCTGAAAGGAATGAAGCAGGGCAGTTGATTGGCAAAGTCGCAGCATCAGATTATGATGGAGGATTGGATGGTGTTGTTCACTACACTTTGCTAAAACAGTCACCCTTCTTTTCTGTGAACCACAGCAGTGGGGCCCTCTACTTGACCAGACCTTTCCACAGGAAGAGAATCGGCATGAAGAGAGCAGGCGATACTCTTGAACTGCTTGTAAAAGCTCATAGCCCAAAGCTGGACTCGAAGTCTAGCACGTGCACAATTCTGGTGAACGTTTCTAAAGCTCCAGAGACTTATTCCATGTTGCCGGTGGAAACGGTGTCCATTAGCATCGCCGCTTCTACTGTAGCATTCCTGTTTCTGGCCATCAGTCTTGCTGTGCTTATTGTTAGATTCAGGCGAAAAGACACTGCAAACTCCAGCATGAAGAAAGAGATGCCATGTCCCTCATCTGCTGATTTGAAATTAGACCATGAGAATAGTGCTCCTAAAGACGTCCGGAAATCCCAAATCCATGCAACCGGTAACCTTCCAGTAGGCACCATAGCGGAGTGGCTAAGTTTGGTAGGCATCAGAGAGAGAAGGGACATGGGCAACCATTGTAGGCATTCAGACTCCAGCGGCCATGGCTCTGCAGAAGGAGAAACTGCAGAAGATGAGGAAATAAAGAGGATCAATGAGCATCCCTGCAGGAAGGGTTCCGGATCAGCTTTAAGTGACCGAGGCTCACGTATACCCGACTCAGGAATTCCTAGAGACTCTGACCAGCTTTCGTGTCAGTCTGAGGAGACCGATGTTGTGGCCATTTCTCAAAGCATAGAGGCTGCCCACCCTTTCCAAGATGGAAGTGGAGGAGAGGGAAGAGAATGTGATGCAAAGTACGCTTGCAATAAAATGCTATCTGAAACACTTCACAACCTGGGGATGAAGGAAAAAGACATCATGACAGACATCACAAGAGAATATATCTTCATACCTGATGATCAGAACTCCCATTATGGATCTCTTGCTACCCTAGTTGACTCTGATGAGGATCTCAGAGGCAGCTATAACTGGGATTACTTGCTTAATTGGGAACCCAGATTTAAGCCTCTCGCATCCGTGTTCAGTGATATTGCAGAACTGGAGGATGAAAGCTTAAAAATGCACAGCTTTCCTAAGGAGAAGAAATCTTTCATCTTTCCTCCTCCTCTAATTACTTCTGTAGCTCAGCCTGGTTTAAAGACAGTCCCCCCGCGAATTCCAAATCTGTTGCCTGGTCAGGCATTTAAGAAATACCCCCGCTCACCCCTCATCCATCACCTGAGGTATCCTCCATCTGCTATGACTCCCAGTTTTTCACCTTCTCTGTCTCTGCTTACCACGCAGACCCCTACAGCATCTCCAGTAACCTCCCATCCTAACCTGAAGGGGATATGCCCTGGTGGGGCAAAGTGTGAACTTTCAGCAGATGAAGAAGTTCAAGTATAGATTATTTATCATTGACTTAAAGTGTTACATGAACGTTTGGCTAAATGTTTTTGCCATATTCCTTAACGAGCATTGCATGTCATGTCTATATCTGTAAGAAGGAGAAAAATATTTTTTACAAGTTAAACATTTTACCTGCCTAATTAATTCACTGCAGGATGTACTCCAGATCTGTTTGGGACCTCCTTGATCATTCATTATGAACCTACCTACATTAGCTGTTTGTGTTCTGTATGTTCTAGACATCTAGGGGGAAATTGCTGGTGGAACAGAACTTTCACGCAATGCTGACTCTTAAACTCAGGTGAATAGTTGAGGATGTGTAGAACTTGCTGGATGTCCATGCAGCATACAGAGTTTCTATTTTAGCTGGTCTAACATGTGCTCTGGTGCTGCTAGTAAGGCACAACAGGCATTGCAATTTTTGTCCCTTCCCCCAAACTACTCTTGATACCTGAGCCAAGCACACTTCAGCTGCAGTAAAAAAAGAAAAGAAAAAAGTTGGTGCTACATAATATTCAGTGCATGTAGAAGTATATTTACAGACACGCACACATTTCGGAGTGTGCATATTTGTTGTATCAAATCAGCATATAGTTACCAATATTTTTACAGCTTTCTTTTGCTTCAGTATATAAGTAAATGTCTTTGCACCTTCGTTTACATTACCTCGAATGAAACCAGGATAAGTTAGAATTGGCATTTGGTGAATACAGTGGTGCCTCGCAAGACGAAATTAATTCGTTCCGCGAGTTTTTTCGTCTAGCGAATTTTTCGTCTTGCGAAGCACGGTGTCGGAAAAGTTTTGGAAAAGCTTCAAAAATCACCAAAAACCTCAAGAAAGGCTACCACACCGCGTTCTATGAGTTGCTCCTCGAAGTCAAGTCGCAACTGTATTAACGGTGTTAAGAAAAAGGAAACAAACTTGCAAGACGTTTTCGTCTTGCGAAGCAAGCCCATAGGGAAATTTGTCTTGCGAAGCAGCTCAAAAACCGCAAAACCCTTTCGTCTAGCGAGTTTTTCGTCTTGCGAGGCATTCGTCTTGCGGGGCACCACTGTACGAAAAGGCCCTAAAAAGTTTTAGTTTTCTCCCCAGTCTCATCTAGAACAAGCAATGGAATGAAATGCTTGCTAGACTGACCCTCTGGGCTCACATTTAACGATTGCTTATTCTGAATGACTGTGCTCAAGGTTCAAAATATCTTGATCCTCTTTACTTCTGTGTAGAAGTGGCTACCACTAAAGGCTGGAGGAATAAAAAAGCAGAATTAACATTGTTTCCAGATAACACTGGAAGTAAATGGTAGAATCACAGAGATTCAGAATGGCAAAACAAATCAAAGATACATTCCTAGTGGATGTAGAATGACTACTGCATCTGGTATTTTTGCCTTTGATTCCAGTGAATCTCCAATGCAGTTTACACTGAGATTGTCTGAAAGAAGTATTCGGTGTCGCTGGAGTGCCTTCTTTTAGGCCCCTGACCTGTGCAATTCTACATTCCCTTGGACCTCTTTGAAAAGTGACAGAGTGACATTTATCCGATATCTGAGTGCAGCCAGGATTTTCTGGCTTTTAGGGATACACTGGCTTGTACTCATGGTTCTTTGCTTTCCATACCCACAGTGGGATCCATCTACTTGTGTGGTTTATTGGATTCTAGCCAGGACCTTTTGCTCTAACTTTTGACTTGCTATAGGAAGCATGAAAGCTTATCAAGATCTGCCACACTAGTTCCCTCACATAGCAGTTATTTTCCCATGATATGAAATCATACCAAACAAAAGAAAGGAAATGGGCTATGTTAATTTATGAATTCTGTATTTGCAAAATACATACATGTATATAACAAAGTATAACCAAAAATGTAAAGTCACAGCAGTGACTTGTATAATTGCATAACTAAATAATGTAACAGTATTTTAAATATAATTTTTATATTTTTTCTACTGTGAAAACTTAGTTTTTATTTTTCTTGGTTTTAATGTACAAAAGGTACTAAACCATAAGGATGCCCAGGGCTTTGGATTTCTGGGCATTTCCTGACCCAGCCCTACTATAGGAAGCAGTTGAGGAAGAAGACTATGGTAAGAGAGGAAGATGGTCCTGAATTCTCCTGATTGGAAACTGATTTTAGAGAATTGACACATTTTGCATTTCTTAGCAGGGCCTGGTTCCAGTCACAGCTTATCTACTCTTTTTAACACACACACACACACACACACACACACACACACACACACACACATATATGTAGTTTAGGTCACCTAGTAGCTACCATTGGAAAATCTCTGCACAGCTGGAATATGCCATACTGAAATAATCACCGTCTCTAGATTATTTAGCAATTTGATTTCCAGAGACATGTTCTAACCACCACCACCCCAAAAAAAGAGAAGGGGGAGGAAACGTAGGTGCTTGGACATGGATTTATTTATTTTTTTAAATTCAACCATTTTATAGATGCCTGATGCATTTTGATCATTTCTTCTAGACCTCATTACTTCTAAGGCTTGCTGAAGACCTTTTCGTTTTATTTTTTAATATTTTTAATTAATTTTTCATTAATAATAATCCAATGGAGGCCACATTAATACAATACCAAATCAAACCAAATCATAATACAATCAAAAGGGCCAATTAATCGGTTCCAAATTCAACATTTTTTATGACCTTTCATGTTCCGGCTATCAGGAGTTGATGTTATTCCTTGGTCCTGCAACATTTCTCCTAATTAGTCCAAATACAGCAATTCCGATCTTGATCCTTTATTTTAACAGCCACTGGTGTGATGACTTTTGTTCGTATTTAGCAAATCCATATCCATTAACTTGCAAAGGAAATTTATTTCTTGTAGTTTTCTGTGTGAAATATTTGTTTACATTCTTCTTTTCCTTCATGTTGTAATCGATCAGTCCTCTTCAACATTGCCCCTCCCTCGAGGACTTAATTCTCATTATGCCACAGCTTCCATTTTGCCTTTCCAAAACTGAAAGTATTCCAGCATCCGGCCGTGACTCCTGGCTTACTTCCAGCATTTATCTCCTTTAGTCCATTCCAATCTACTAATAAGCTGGTGTTTCGCCAAAACTGTAAAAAAACCAGAGCCCTCTTTCGTAGGCAGTGTCACAAATCATCACAGTATTTTACACAGTCTATTCTTTCCAGTACTCCATAAAGAAAATTATAGTTCTTCTTGAATCCCTGTTACATTCTATATATAGTTGTAATTCATTAGTAATTTTATTCCATTAGTAATTAATTAATTCTTCAATGAAGGCTTGCCAAATCATAGCAAAGCAAATATAATGTAAAAAGAGAACAAAGGCTTCCCCTTCACTTACATAGCAATCCAATTACTACAAGAGTCCACTCCAGATCAAAACCTTGGCACTAAGTGTCCGATTCATTTAGCAGGTTATCTTTCTCCTTCAGAGCATGTCTGTTTCTTAAGTCCAAATTCAGATCCATCTTAAAAGAAACAGAAGTATCTCTACTCATGGTGACCGCGTTGGGGGGTTTCCAATACATGCAGTGCTGTGCCCTCTGCATCCCTGCCCCCGCATTCCATCGGACGATATGCTAGTGAAGGCTTGCAAGGATAATTACTCCCAGATTATCCTTAATTAACTGCACAGCTGGCATCTGCTATCATGGGATCTGCAGTTCACCATGGTGGCAGTGCCGGGTGTCCTAAGACCTTTTCATTTTAGCAGTCATTTTCAGTAAGGTCCTCTGATTTTTATGATTATTTTCAGCATATATATTTTTAATTTTTTAAAATGTTTTGTTACTTGTTAGTACACTGCTTAGAGACTGCACAGCTGTTCAGCTGTACGTACATTGTTGAAATAAATAATAAAATAAAATAAGCCTTCCATCTGAAACAGTCAGTGGTGACAAGTGCTAGAAACTCACCAGACACCTTAGGTTATGCATCTCTCTTTTCCACTATCATCGTCTCCCTTTTTGCATTCTGAATACCAGTTTGGATGCACAGTGATCTGTCCCCGAGATATTCTCTATCGTGTGAACACATGAGATGAAGCCAGAAACAAGCCAGTTCTTTTATACAGAAGATGTCAGTAGAACATTGTATGCCATTGTCATATCCAGGCACGTTTGTCAGGAATCTGTGATTTCACCCATGCTCTTTTTGTTTCCCAGGATCACCATGCTGTGATCCTCAAAAATCTGATTTATAGAATAGGGTGGAAAAGAGATACAACAAGGCTAAAGGTTCATTGTTCTCCCTTTCAGGTAGATGTTCTAGATTAGTATTTGCTGGTGATAGTACACTAAACAATGGACTTATCCAGTCATATTCATCACAAAATGGCCATTTTCTGTATCAGCCAACAAGGCATTGGTGCCCCTTGCAGTCTGCCTCCTGACTTTGAATCTAGTTGTCATTGTTCCATTCCTTTTTGAAAACATTAGCTGTAAGCCAATTCCCCCCTTTTTAGCAAATATATGCCACACTCTTCATGGGATAATCAGACTTAAGAAACTTTGTTCCGTCAAGGTTTTTTTTATTTCATTTTCCTTTTTAATATATATATTTACTAATTCTGTGTCCAAAACTGTGAACTACATTAAGCAGATGTATTTCTGTCTCATGTGTGGCTGGACTGAAAAATGTGAATATACAAGGAAAGAGTCTGCAGTAAATCATATGTCAGCTCTTTTCACCTCACTTTTTTATTCTCTGTGTAAACAATGTAATTTGTTTAAGTTATTGTGAGTTTACTTTTCACTTGCCTGAAAAAGTCTATTGTCTGATCAGTGGAGAGAGAGAGAAAAGATCAGTATATACTAGTGATGGAGGAGCAGGATTTGTTAGTGGAAAAATATATTAAGCCCAAAGTGCAAAAACTATAAAATAAGATGGTTTGCTGGGGTTTTTGGCGGGTTGCCACTCTGAATTGACTTGCTTAACAGCCAGTGAATTATAGTTGTGTAATTCAGGGCCAAATGAATAGAAAATGTGATCTATTGGTCATAATATTTTTTTTGCACAAAGAAAAACATATCGCTGATCTAGAGAAAGTTGGTTATGTCTAAGGCAGTGAAGCGAGCCTGTGAGTATGCCAAACTTTAATTCATAGTTAGCCTATGTAGGCTTGTGCTGCACATTTCGTTAATTCCTAAAGGACATAGGTAGGGCAAACCTTTTCTAGAGCACTGCCAATAACCACAGGGATTTCCCTATATATAGCCTATATAGGATAAATTCTAATCCTAAATAAGTTGTGTTCTGCTTCAAATAAAGAACTTCGCTGCATTTATTGCATTTCAGATTTAAACGCACTGTCATTTCCAAAGAGTTGCTTGCAGTATAATGTACATGTGGCACTTAGAGACTCAGTGATTTATTGCAGCAAAGGCCTTTGTGGGCCAGAACCCACTTCATCCGATGTGCAAATTGGTTTCCAAACTGAATGAGTATTTCACAGTGCTCCGCTTAGTACATTGGCATACATACAGCTTTTCTTTTATTTATTTTACATTGCTTAGCCTTTTGGCTTCAATTAAAAATATACATTTTTCATTTTCTTCTTTCTAATATATTAACCTATTTCTGGTGATATTTTATGCATTTAATACATGAGCTCTGCCCCACAAAAATATACACCATAATAATAAATCTGTTGGGTGGTGTTTCAACTAAATTTTACTCAGAGTGGGGCCATTGAAATTAATGGACCTGACTTAGTCATTAATTTTAATGCATCTACTCTGAGCAAAACTTAGTTGAATTTCACCTGTTAATGATAAGATAGGAAAACAAGAAGGCTTCAGACTCATTCTTGACACATGAACTGTTAGCAGCATTTTGTGCTGGTCATACACCCAAGAGTGCCAACCCTCTAGGTGATGGCTGTAGAATCAACTGCTAGTGCAATAGCCACTCACTGATTACTTATTCCTGTGCATATTTTATTGACCATAAACATTTAGGTTTTGTTTGGTAGGTGGTTGTTTAGTAAGTTCATGTTCTGCAAAACATGAGTGCATTGCATCCTTCTTCTCCCCTTGCAAAAGTTTGGGTAACAGAATGTTCATAGTAATTATCTCTTCCCTTGTCAGAATGCTCTGAACTGGGCTGGGCTTCCTTACTCCAGGTTTAGGGGGTTCTGCCTGTTCAGAGTAAAGAATCTGTCTTTTGTTTTGAGGAAATGTCTTCATTGATTTTTATTTTTTTAAGTAATATAGAAGAATATGTTTTACATAAACTTTCTTAAACTTAAACTTGCTGCATCTTTAAAGGCTAAATAGCCACATTTCTCCAGAATCTTCTCTCAAAGAAACTTGAAGATTGATTCAAATCAAAGAACAGAATAGTGTTGTGGCCTACTCTCTCCAGGTCGCACCAGTGCCATATATTTTGAACACCCCTGTTAACAGTCATGGCTCCCCCAAAGAATCATGGGAAAGGTGGTTAAAAGTGTTGAGAGTTGTTAGAAGACCCCTTACAGAGATACTACAGTGGTACCTCGGGTTAAGAACTTAATTCGTTCTGGAGGTCTGTTCTTAACCTGAAACTGTTCTTAACCTGAAGCACCACTTTAGCTAATGGTGCCTCCCGCTGCTACCACGCCACTGCTGCACGATTTCAGTTCTCATCCTGAAGCAAAGTTCTTAACCCGAGGTACTATTTCTGGGTTAGAGGAGTCTGTAACCTGAAGCGTATGTAACCTGAGGTACCACTGTATTTCAAGCACCTTTGACAAAACTGCAGGTCCCTCCAAGATTCTTTGGAGGAAGCCACGATTGTTAAAGTGGTATAATAGTCCTTTGAATTTTTAGCATGGATGTGACCTCTGTACGTATACAGCTACAGAAAGTGCCCAACTGGGAGTCATCTAGGATAGGGTCTCCACTAATAATAACAACCCACCTTTGCCCCCCAAAATAAAATTGCATATGGTAGCCATGTGCACTTTTATCATGCCACCTTGCTTCAAAATAGGTTTCAAACACAACATCTAAAGGTTTTTCCTCAGTGCAGTGAGAACAGAAATGCAGTTGGTGTCGGGGTCTTTCCATAGATTTATTGGCCTTTGGATGAGACTTCTAACAATAAAGCATATTCTATAGGAATCAGAATAAGTGCCATAGAGACAACTTCGTTATAATTCAGTGGGCTTTTATTTTGCTGGATTTCTTATCCCCCTATGACTATGCAGAAAAGTCTTGCTTCATATGTAATTGGAAAATTGCATTCTTTTCTTAATTCCAGTAACTTGATCCTCTTCTTTTTGGTCTTCAGACCTTGCTTATTTAGCTTCCAACTCCTTCATTTCCTTTTCTGTCTCTTCTAATCTGTCATTCAGCTGTCCTTTTTAGCTGATGCCACAGAGGTAATTTGCTTCTTATTATAGTCTTTAAATGAGTCCCATACATTCAAAACTGAACTATGATTGCTATTCTTTTCTGAAAGGCCCACCAGTCCTGAATCAGGTATATATTTCTTGCTTGAATTCCAGTGTTCAGCATCTTCTTGACTGAGTTAATAACTGATTGCTGGAGTGTGGTCACACATGGGAGATATATGATAAAGTAAATAAATAACATAAATTGCCTGCTTTGCCATTTCTAACATTTGCATTGCATGCTTTGAAAAATCTCTGATTTATAAGAGTTTGAAAGTTCTGTGCTAGTATTTAAAGCTGCAGCCTTAAATGCACTTACAAGGAGTACTCCCCCCCAATTGAGCATTGTTTTGGGAATAGTATATTTCTTTTACTTCATAAATAAATATGTTACTCACCTTTCATTGTGTGAACTGATCACAAACTGGGACACAATGGTAGTAAAGCTCAATAAAATTATACTACCAATTGATAAGCAGTAAATCAGGAAAGAGTACATACTCAAATAACTATTTACAAAGTTCAAACAATTTACAAAGATTTCATTCATTGTTTATTAAGTTCATATTCAATGTGAGTCTGAAGAGTCCATCCCATACAGTTTTTGTTATTGGCTTCCTCATTACATCAGGAATCTCATCATCATCGTATATGATGATTAAATATCGTTTAAGTTTGATTGCTTGGCATATACAAATGCCGAAATGTGGGTCAGGCATGCTTTGATTGGTCATAGAGGACAACCACAGTCACATTGGAATTACTCAAATTGAAAACCTTGTGACTTTGGGGAGGGGTCATCCTCCCCCGCATTGCAATTCCACTTTACCCAACCAAATTTAAAGTGTAATTGAGTTGGATCTAGAGATCTGAATATGTTCACAAACACCCAAGTTATTAGAAAGACTTCGCTAAGTGGAGAATGCTAAAATATGTTAGCATCATTTCCCAAGATGAGACTGTGATATGAGACCAATAATCTTTCTATCTCCTAAAAAACTTACTGGGATCTGTCTCTTCCTCATAGGATGGCAGGATAATCTGCTGGATCTTGGCCAGCATGCATTTGAGAGGAGAGAGATAGGCAGAAGAGAGAAGTACTGCTCAGGTTATACAGGCATACATTTGTTGAGACTGGGATTCAGGAGCAGTACTACTGAGCAGTAGAAGTTTATAAAGAGTTCAAAAAAATGTCACTGTCCATAAAACTACAAAACTGTTCTGTGATGATATGGCAGCAAATGTTTTCCTGGTGGAAGTAAAGATTATTAAATTGTTTAAGAAAATAGTATTTTTTATTTAAAAATGTAATTCAAACTGACTTAGATGGGGAATGATAGCTAAAATAGCTTCAATGGAAAATAGTCAGTGTGTTGACCTGGTGGTTTCTGGTGGGGAAAACCCATGATGGACAGGCAAACTATACTCCTGGGATTCATGGCTTGCCAATTCTGGGCTCTGTCCACAAAACTGTCTAGGTCCATCAGCGCAGCTTCAGGACATGTAAGTATGGTGCTTGTTTTATTCCAAAGCTTTCATTTTCAGAAATATACTCCCAGGGATAATTCATTTTGCAAAACAGATTTCCATATGTGTCCACACTGGAGTAATCAACCCCTGGGTCACTTCTTCCGAATGGTAAAAAAAAAATGGTAGTAGTGTCAACTGCCAGAAAATTCAGGAAGACTATTCTGTAAATTAAAGATAGCTGGAAATAAGTGTTAAGCACAGACCTTAAGCATAGGGTTTAACGACTGCCAAAGCCAAGTGTTGAATTATGCAGGCTACAAAGAAGGAGTTGTCAGCATGGCTAGTGGTCAGGGATTATGGGAGCTGTAGTTCAAGAACATCTGGGGACCCAAGGTTGAGAAAGGCTGGTTTGGCATAGCAAAACAAATTGCCGGTGCCCAGAAATAATTCAGCTCCAAAACTTTGCTAGGGTGGTCAGATGTTCCAAAGGGCTACACAAACTAAAGAGAGAGGTTCCACAGAAACAAGTTCCTCATCTATTTGCTATAACTGGAAAAAGTGTAATCTACTCATCTCTGTTTCACTGAGCTGACAAAGGCCAATGATCTCTGCTTAAGATGGTGTCTGGAAGATACTTGGAATTTGGAAAGGACCTAGGCAGTCGTGTAGTCCAACCTTGGACAGGATCTGCAATATAGGATGTATGTTGACAATTTATATACTACTTAATTAGTGTCTAAACAATGCACAAAAACACATGCTGCTGTTCAGCATTTGCTTAAAACAGCTCCAGCAAGGGAGAGCATACTGCTTGCCATGGTAGCCCTTACAATATCTGATGAGCTATCGAATCTGCCCTTTATCATCTTCTATCAAACTGCACCACCCTGGACTTCTCCTTTGGATGTTCTGGTTTGTCAGTGCCTTCCTTAAAACAATGTGCCTGGAACTGGACACAGTACTCCATATGTGACCTGTCCAGTGAAGAATAGAGTGGATGTATTATTTTTCATGGTCTGGACACTATGCTTTTGCTCATGCAGCCAAATATTGCATTAGCCTTTCCAGCAGCTGCATTGCAATGCTGGCTCATAATCTCTTCTGGCTTGTAATCAACTAAGATATCTAGACCATTTTCACATTTACTGCTGCCAAGCCATGTCTCCATGGAGCATTTGCATAGATGCCCTATAAATATTTGGTAGCACCATAGAAATATGCATGCCAGTGGGACATTTGTTGCCACAGGAAGCTGTGTGTACACAGCAAAGTTCCACAACTTCTAGGAAATAACCATATTGGGAGGCCCCTTCTATAGACAGGAATGGAGAAGCTATTGTTACTATCTTAGGGATCTGTGTGGCTCTAAATATTGGGCTAATATAAAATTCATGTTTTCAGACTTTCACACCATGAGTTCTTTTCTTTCTTTTCTAGTTTAACAATACCCCAAGACCTTTAACAGTCAGGTTTTGGGTTGTTTGTACAGATGGTTAAAACATCCTGAAGAAGAAAAACTGCCAAGAATCTGTAACTACATGGAGTTTGATGACAGGCTTCAGTTTAGTTCAAATCCTACTGATATCTTCAAGGCTGGGGCCTATGTAAAGAGATGAGGGTCGCCACAGAGGCATTTTCTTTTCCAAGCTATGCTGATAGGCTCTTTGCAGTAAATTTGACGAATAGAACTAAGAGGCAAGGACAGTAAGAGGAGACTCTGTATCCTGTTTCTCTTTCATCAGCAGCTTCCCAAGACTACTTGCCAAGGGCAAGCAATTGATAGAAAAATGTGAATTTGATCTTGGTGCGGAAAAGCATTTTGCATACCTTCTGTAACCATCTCCAATATTAACAAAATTGCTTCTTATGCCATAGGAAGCCCATTTAGCAGCAAGATGGTCTGCTACTTTTTCTTGGGAACGCGTCTCAGATGGCAAACATGAATAGGTTCTGAGTGTTATTGAAAATAAACTTGGGTTTCTTTGAGGCAAGCAAAAGTATTTTATCCACCAAATTAAAACACCATGTCAATTCTCTGTTTCTAATATATGGTGTCCGTGAAACTGATACATTGTATTATCTTGATTTTCATGCTTATTGTCTCCTTTGCAAAATAGTCGGCATCAATAGCACTTTATTTGCTCACATTGTTTATATGATTTCACATTTAGCAGGCCCATTGAATCTTTGTCAAGAAACACATAGTCATATCTTCCTTTCTGGCAAAGGCTTCTTGTTTGCAGCAAACACTGACATACAGACTCCAGTATTTCTCTTGTTGTTGCATCAAATGTTATGCATACTTCAACCTCCCCTAAAAAAATAGTTTTGGCATAAAGTTGTGCTCAGAGAAAAATCTTCAAAAAATTTCTCTTTTTCTCTCCATCCTTCTTTGTAATGGTAGCTTTCTCACTTGGAAGAAGCCTCACCATGTATTCTAATGTCTTTTATATGAAATGCTCAGCAGCTGATAAGAAAGTCTTCACTTCATAATGCCCTGTTCTAAAGACCAGATGCTAACAACCAACATCAACACAGGTCACAGTGCCAGGGTAGTTGACATCCCTTGTGGCTTTGACCTGGAATCAGTCCTGATTCACTTCCACCTCCTTCAAGGGTTGACCACAGGCAGAAGAAGCTCCTTCACATATATCTAAAGATACAAAACAAATAAAAAATACTTCCATAGGTGGTATGGATATACAAAATTACTGTGGACGAACTGAGTTATGGAACCGTTCATATTCAATCACAAATTCAAACATGCAACCAAAGAGGAGTATCTTTCAAGATAGATTAAGGCTGCAATCCTAATTTCTCCTAAAGCCCAATTGAATTCAGTGAAACTTATTTCTGAGTAGATAGGATTAGACTTGCAGCCAGAGTGACTTAAAGTGCAGAGTGACTTAAAGTGCAGAGAAGACAGACAGTAGTTCTCTTGTATGGTATCTTCAAGTAGTATCTTATTTAAGAGGCTGTGTTCAGTGACAGATTT
This sequence comes from Podarcis bocagei, assembly GCF_964188305.1. Lineage (NCBI taxonomy): Eukaryota > Metazoa > Chordata > Lepidosauria > Squamata > Lacertidae > Podarcis > Podarcis bocagei. The sequence continues at coordinate 39,335,728 of NC_138134.1, forward strand.
ACTAACCTCTGAGGTACAGTCCAAAAGCTGAAGTGACTTCTTTGCTGCAACAAAACTAACAGACAAAGCCAGAAGAACCCCTGAGTGGGTTTCATTTGGAGCATGGAAAGGCACAAAAATATTTACATAAGCTGGCATAGACTTGTGAAGAGAAGAGTCCTCTGGTAAAGAGAAGGAGCTCATGTTGGCCTGTTGTAGTTATAAACAGCTCCTAAAACAGAAGAAGATGGCATTCATCAAGTAATCGTAGAAGAACTAGAAATGGCAGCCAAATTGCATGATTTAACCAAATTCTGGCATATAAGATCCAGAATGGATCCTCAATTTATGACATAGATATAGGAAGAACATTTTGGACAAAAGTTTAGTTTGAACTAGACACAACATCTAAATTTAATGTCCCTATTTTCCCTATTGGCCTTAAAAGACCCAGAAATATGACCCTCACTTGTTCCATCTGAGATCTCAGAGGTTGCTGTACTAAATCCATAGAAATAAAGCAGAGTTATGTTATGAAATACCTGAGACATGAGTATCTTAAAGTTGGTAAGGAACATTTCTGTGCAGCATCCACAATCTTTGATAGGTTAAACTGGCATTGCCAGAAAAGAAAAAATACTATGTTGCAAAAGGACATAAATATGCATAATGTTTGCATATGCTAATTTATATAAGAGAAAATTTAGGAACCATTGCTATTATTTAAAGAGAAATACAGTGCAGATCCCCACCCTCACCCCCATGGGCCAACGTTAACAGGTGGATGGAGCCACACGGCTGTCAGTAATCTGACTTAATGATGACACACCAGGATACAACACCATCCCCTGCCCATCAACTGAGGCCACCCAGTAACCTTGTTTTAGGAAAGGCAAACACATCACAGTGGTCAAAGCTTTCATGATGGCCCTTTCCAGCTAAATAAATCTGCCTTCTAGTTCCCTACTCTCCCCCCAGCCCCTAAAAAACAAAACTTGTCTCAATCCACATCATTCCTTGCAACACAGGCTTCCAGTTTTCTCTCTTTAACACCCCTGCTTGTCTCCTCAGTGGCATTTATAGGGTAGCCACTGTAGCTTGGACATGCAGCTCATCCCTGGTGTTTTGACCCACACCCATTTTTAGACTGCTGGGATCACATACTGGTGGAACAACACTGAGACCAAGAATAGCAGTGCCACTGTCCCCATTCAAACCCTTGCAAGCACATTCAGGAAAAACAAAAGAAAATGCTTCTTTGTGTGAGAAGATAGATTGTGTCTCTTAGCTGTGATGGCTGTACAGAACTTCCAGTTTCAAAGGCAATGAACCTCTGAGCAACAGTTTCTGGGGTGCAAACAGTAGGGAAGGGGCTGTGATCTTCCTAGAAGCATCTCTCTGGCCACTCTTGGAAAGTGGATCTTGAACTATAAGGAGCCAGATCCATCAGGGTGGTCCTCATAGCCTCTCAGCTCCATCTTATTTGGCAGGTAAATCCCACAGCTGCAGAGCTTCCTTGAAGGTTCTTTTTCTTGGTGAGAAGCTCCTGAAAAGCCAGAGGACAACTCTGACAAATGAGCTGCCTTTCTGAACAACTATGTGAGGGTTGCAGTATGCAAGACACATGTTTGCTTAGCTCACTGCTTTTCTTTGTCTCTGAATAAAGAAACATGTCACCTAATATTTTATGAAGCAATGCACACATAGACTCTGGCAGAACTCCACCTTCTCTCACTCAGGTGGGAGCCGTGCCCCACCCCAGCAAAAACAAACACAAAAGCCGACAGGGGCTCATTCCTTAGCACATCAGCATTGGCTGGGGAAGGGTGTGTGTGTCCTGGGCTTAATACAGAACTGAGCTCTGCCCCCCCCCCCACCATACAAGAAGCTGAAAGGTAAGCTGAATTCTCTTTTCATTATTTTCATCTGAGGATGGTCTCCCACCATGTGTACCATTACAGAATAATTTGATCGCATTTAATTGTGAATATATGAAAAACGGTGGAGCTGTAAAGGCTGGCTCACAGATCCCCAAACCTCTTCAAATAAGCTGCTGCAATTTCCCATTATGTTAGTGAACATTTCAGCATACCAAAACCTTGATCCATAAAAAGCAGCAAATTAAATGTGGCTCCAGTGGTTTTGGAGTTGGACCAACAAGTTTATCTTATTAATGGATTCAAGAGAAAAGGTACCATTTTTATTACAATATTTTCTTAATGATAAAGGCAGTAATGGAATCTCAGCAGAGCACACCAAAGGAATCCAAGTTTGCTGGCAGTCAACTCAAATTTGCGTGTGTTTGGTACTGGGTTAAGGAGACTTGGCACTCACCAACTTCTGTCTTCTGCCTTTTTTCCTTGTTTGAAAAAACAACAACACACACAGCCTTTTTGCTGTTTCACTATACTTACCAGTTGACATTTTCTTGGCTTTAACTGAAATTTTGACACATAAATCCCACATGTCAAACGATATTGTAAAACAAGCATCCAAGTGTCAGCACATAGTCCAATAGTCTGGGGACCAAAGAATAGAATAAGGAACACCTTTATAGAGTCTTTCATCTATCTCCAGCCATCTGCAAGTAATTTGAAACCAGTTTCAAAGGGAGCAAAGTTGCTCAGCCTGCTAATGTAGATGAAGCTAAAGCATGAGGTTGGTTTCATCTTAGCTTTATAGACTTACTAATGAGTAGATAAGATTTTCTTTTATAGTCCAACTGTTTATTTTCTGATGCAAGAGTATTTTGACATCCCAAATATTTTGGCAGAAATATATGTAATTTCAAAATTTGACTAGTCTTTGTGAGATTTTATGATAATCTCTCAATGTGTGGGAAATGGCGTTTAAGGTTTGCTGTCCCATTCTGTGTTAGGAGATTCAGGAGAGCTGAAAGGAAGTTCTTCACACAGCACATAGTTCAACCGCGGTAATTTGTTACCACGGGATACAGTGATGACCACCAACTTGGATAATTAAAATGGGAATTATATAAATTCATGGATGATAAGGCAATCAATGGCTATGGTAGCTTTACATTTCCCTCAGTATTAGTGACAATATGGCTCTGAATTCCAGTTGCTGGGAACCACAAATGGATGTTGGTATGGTGTCCATGTCCTGCTTGTTGTTTCTCATGGGCATTTGGTTGGCCAATGTAAGAAGACAATACTAGATGAGATAGGTGTTTGGTATGACCCAGTAGGGCTACTCTTATGGTCTTAAATATAGACAAGTTTAAAGTTTTATACCTTAGAACCTGAAGTGCATTGTTTTGAACAAGAGCTCGGAATTCTTTAACCGCTTCATCATATAAAACAAACAAGAAACGTGAGTCACTTATGCTTTCCGTTCGCTGGAACAATCCAAGTGGAACTTTCATCTTGGTGAAATAAACTCCCAAGTATAACGACAGCTTGGGCATCTCCTTTCTTGGTGCAGGGGGGGGGGAGTGTGTAAGACGGGAAAAGTGAAGGCTCCTCTTTGAATGTTTGTCAGAACTACGAAGAACAGATTGATTGTTACACATGCTGCCCTTGCATTACCGGTATTTCATATCAAAACACACACTCCTGGTCCTGTCACAGAAGTATGGCATTGTAGTTTACACTCTTGACCAGTGATTCAAGAATACTGGGACCACTGGAAATTCGCAAAAGGATGTCTTCCCATCTCTTCCTAGTGAATTTAACACAACAGTAGTCACTTACAGTCAGCACAGTTAACAATTCTGATCACAAAGCCTAACTTCTTCTGTATTTAGGATTTTGATAATCTCAATTTAAAAAGGCCAATAATAATATTGAATAACATTCCCAAAGCAAGTGGGGAAGTAAACTTCAGTTTGTAAATATTTTTTTCTACTTAAAATGGACTAAGGATGTGTGTGTGTGTGTGTGTGTGTGTGTGAACGTGAATGCATGTTCCCCAGGCAATACTAAGCATGACACACTGGTTGCTATTTCTTATTCTTTAATTGTGCAATTTAATGTAGTTAAGTGGGCATTCCAGTGAAAGTTCATTTGCTATACAATCTGTTTTTATTGAGTTAGTTTATTTAGCACCTAGTGCCTATTAATTCAAAATGCAAGTATAATTGGGCATATTCATAGTTCACATAACTCCACTGATTTAAAGCTCTTACAGGAAGGATAGTTATAATTCACCTTACTTATTCCATAGACACACATTTTTTCATAAATTATGGTGCTGTAACTTACATTTATGGCATATTTTAAGCAGTCCAATTATGCAACGTAACAGAGATTACATGGCATGGTAGCAGAAACAACATCCTGGGTCAATCATTTACTAGTACAAGTTGCTGCAATAAAATGGCATTTTACCTGCATTACTCAAGGAAGAATTTAGCTCATCGGTATATGGAATGCTTGCAGAGCAACGGACATGTTGACAGTTTTGTTTGGCCTCATAAAAAGTTTTTTTTGATCACTCTAAAAAGAAAATTATACATGTAGTACATGCACTGCATATTGTTCTTTCAGCCAGTTAAGAGTATGATAAAAACCAGACACCTCACTGGCTTTGAGCATAAAGATGAGCTAACAGAATAACACATCATCAGTTAATATGGCAAATCCAGTACTCTTCATGTGCATATCTACAAAATTCAATTGGCTCCTACAGTGACCTTTGATACAGAAAAAGTTAGGATTGTGTTTGGGCATTATTATTATTATTATTATTATTATTATTATTATCATTGCTGCTGCTGCTGCTGCTGCTAAGAAATTTATTACCCACCCTTCACCAGTGGATCCCAGGTCAATACTGCCTATGCAGCCCCACAGCCCCACACAGGTAAGGAGTAACGCCATTGGCCTTGGAAAGGTGGGTCCCTCCCCCATGTTCCAGTACATCAGGTGCACTATGTGTTTTTCATCTTGAGGTCAACTGCTGGTGTCAGTGTGGGAGGCAGCTGAAAGACCCAACTACTCATTATGTGAAAAATACGGGATTGCATCTCCCAATATTTCTTAAAACTTCAGTACAGTGGTACCTCGGGTTAAGTACTTAATTCATTCCGGAGGTCCGTACTTAACTTGAAACTGTTCTTAACCTGAAGCACCACTTTAGCTAATGGGGCCTCCTGCTGCTGCTGCGCCGCCGGAGCATGATTTCTGTTCTCATCCTGAAGCAAAGTTCTTAACCCGAGGTACTATTTCTGGGTTAGTGGAGTCTGTAACCTGAAGCATATGTAACCTGAAGCATATGTAATCCAAGGTACCACTGTACAGGTGTAGGAGGCTCAGAATTTGATTAGAGCAGTGATGCTGAGGGGAGATGGTATCTTATCTCTGTCTCATTTAATCAATCCTCAGAAGCTACTATTAGAGGGCAATAAAGGAATGCTGACCTGGGCCTTGCATTCTGCAACTGAGATCCATCACAGGGTCCCACCAACAGGTATATAAGGCCTTCTCTGTAATGGTCCCCCACTTGTGGAATTCCCTTCTCTTGGAGGTGTTTCTTTCTCCCATGATGGTGGCCTTCCAGCATCACCTTAAGACTCACCTTTTCATACAAGCATTTGAGGAAAGTAGGAGACTGTTATTCTGATTATTTTTTGTGTTTATGTATCTAGTTTTAATTTCATTTTAACTTTATTATAGGTTTTATCGGTTGGACACAACCTTGAAATTCTTCTGAAATAACAGGCATTCTAAAAATATAGTAAGCAAACACATGGCTTATCCTGCTATTTACTGAGGAGAATTTTACTGTTCCCCTGCTTCCCCAGATTTCTGTGTGGCAAACTTTTCTTCAAAGGACCCCAACAACCAGGTTGCCATGCCCAACATTATTTATAAATATATATATATATTTAAAAATAGTCTGCCTAGCCATTAAAAAGGCTCAGCATAAAAATAAGCTAATAAGTATAGTCAGAATATAACATTTCTAACCAATACAAAACCAGGAGAAGAACACAGCTGAGAATAATATACCAGGGATGTTTTAAAAATGAGCACGTTAAATGCCTATCGAGAAAGAAAAGTCTTTGCACAGCTGCTAAAAGCCATCAAATGGGGAGCGAGTGAAGCCAGCCTATCTAGGAAGAAGTACTAAAGTGTAAGCACTGAGAAGGCCCTGTCTCTAAAAAGTTAAGTGAGCCTCTGCAGATTATCTCAGTGAAGGAATATCATGTGTTTCATTAACTGAATTTGTAGGTCACCATTATACAGAAAAGCTGTGCTGACAGGAATTTGCAGCAATACTTCTACTGCTATTGGGGTGGGGGTGGGGGGAGGAAGAACAAAGGAAACAAAAAGTACACAAAATGTAAAGTGTATAAATTGCTACTTACCCAGCATTTGGTAAAGAGTTGTCTGCATTCACCCCATTTGTGGACAACAGTTTGCCTAAAAACCTTTAAAGGAAGAAAATTAGTGAACTAAAGTTACACAGGCGAGGGTTTTGACTGCCAGAAAAGATAGTTTTTCTTTGCCTCCCAATCTGTCTTTCATTATTTTGCCTTGAAAGGCTCATTGGACCTTAGCCACAATTTCTAACCCACATTTTAACAGCAACAGCAGCACGGCTACCTATGAGAAGATGTATGGCTGCTTTGTGAACTACTTCACTGGACATAAACAGATCTGAATGTTTTTGATCTATTTGTTAAAAATCAATCACACAAGTTAATAAAGGAAATTACTGCCATCTTCTTGCACAAAGTTAACTAGTGCACAAAAGTACAACATTCTTTAAATTAGGGTTGAAACAAACTTACTCCCCAAAGTTCTCCTCACAAATCTCCTTAGTGAATGTTGTTGTTTAACATGCACTATATATTTTATTGATGTTCAAATTCATGCTTCATGTTCAGCAAGCATTAAACCTCTGGGTATTACATTGGATTACACTGCTTAATATCTGATGACATTTTAAATTTACTTGTAATGTATTCTACTATTAGACACTACTCCATAGATGACATGCAACAGAATATAATGACTTACAGTGTTAGATTATTGCATGAAATAAGTCCTAATCAGATGTTCAAAAGAATCTGTGAGGGTCAAGCCTGTATGGAGCATGGGGCCTTGCATACTGGCCCTTCTCACTGTGTCTACTCCACACCAATTTTTCCACATTTATGAAAGTCTGAAGGGTGATTCTAAGCACTCCTGCCTTTTCTCTAAACTGGACATTCACAGATGCTGCAACCTTTCCTCATAGGAAAGTTGCTCCACCTCCTTCATAATTTTGGTTGTCCTTTTCTGAACCTTTTCCAACAGCTTTGGAACTTAAAAAACAACAACAACTAAACCTGCCAGGGCCCAACAAAAAGATGTTCTAGCTTTTCTTTTTTTTCTTTTTAAAGAATTAATTTTTGAGAACTTCATTATGAAGTTAAAATAACAATCCAGGGAGAAATGTAAAATAAAGGGGGGGGGGAGTACAAAATGAAAAAAAACAAAAACAAACAGGCTTCATAGCCATTACCTCATAAAACAAAGTACATTCTCAAGAAACTACACAGTGAATTAGATGTTCTGGATTTTCTCAACACTGGATTGCAAAATGTCTAGCGGGGCTGCCCCACGCATGAGGCGTGGTGAGGCAGTCGCCTCAGGCAGCAGATACAGCCTCTGAGGAGCACACCACATGCTGCCTCCTGTGCTTGTTGGCCATTGCCTGCTTCCAACCACTGCCTGCTTCTCTCTGGTCTCATTTTACTCCCCATCATCTACAAAGTGCAGGGACTGCAGAAGAGGAGGAGGAGGTGGTGGTGGTGATGATGGGGGTCCACAGAGATGGGGGAACAGCAGCACTTTCTGTTTTGCCTCAGGCAGCAAAATGTCCTGGGCCGGCCCTAGTGTCTAGACATTAGCACATGTGAGATTAGAGCTTCCTGGTGTTTCCTGGTTATAGCAGGATGGCTATGCAAGAACCTCTTTTTTTCTTTTTCGAATTAACCACATGTCGTCGCCAGATGAACTCTGGTAACTGCTTGCTGCCACATAGCACAAAACAGTTTACAGTTAGCCTAGTCACACTTGTTCCATTGCTCAGTGTCCAAATAATTTCATGCTATCCCTGTTGCAAAATACAGGCCTGTTTTTGTGCTTTTCTTAGCCAGATCCATCTGTAGTGCAATCCCCGGCCCCAGGTAACTGATCAAAGGGTCAAGGAGCTCAGACACGAAGTTGTTCAGTCCTGGAAACTGCATGCTTAACCCTACTCATCGCTGCAAAACTGGTCCAGCCAGGATCATTAGCAGGTAATCTTGTTCTTGTTCTTATTTTCAAATGTGTCAACAAAAATGGCAAGAACATCCTCAACAGTGGTACACAAGCTGTAAATCAACGTCGTCCACAAAAGTCTGCTACAGATGTATTGGAGATGTTAGCCAGATAGTATTTACATCTATTGTTTCTCCCTGTCATCAAATGTATACTGTTATATAGTGTACCTTTTATTGTGTCTAGACAGGGTTAATGTTATTCCATCAGTTCTAATATCTGTTGCCTGATTCAGTTTCACATAAAAATGTGCAATGAAATATGATGTGAATTCTGCTTTTTATGTCTGAGGTTCCTGCATGGTGGCAACAGCATATCACATTCTCTGTGCATATGATCCACACTGGGGAAGAACAGGCAAATTGCAGATAACAATCTGGCACCATGTTAAAGTTTCACCCAGAATTTGAATTGAACTGAACTTTACCTCTAGAAATTTAATAGAGGTCAGTAAACTTTGTTCCCTGCAATTATTTTAATTTCAGCTTTGGGTCACATCACCTTTTTTGGGAGAGAAGTAGGCTATGAAGATGCATGAAATAGTGGATTATATAAAAATATATAAAGTATTGTTTGAAAGGGAGTCCCTGAACGTTCACTGGAATCTCCTAAGAACAGGATTAAGATCAGGGTACACATACAATATTGAGTTCATGCCAGATTCCCGACCTTGCTGTTTTCGAATGTATTCTAAGGGGTGATTCAGATGTGCAGAAAGAAATGGTTCTGTTCTCATGCAGGGATGATATTGCATGTTTTATGGCTCAGACTTAACCTGTTGACGTGGAACCACTTTCTAACAAAACCATCCCATACACAACCTCAGTAATATAGTCCCAGCATGTGGTCAAATACTAAGTAAGAAAGTGCTCCCGTGTCAACAGTCTGCTACTGTTCAACAACTTTTTGGGGCTCACAGGCACATTTGCCAACCAGAGAAACTGTGTATGCTGAGCACCACACACTCACCATAAGATCTTCTATTGGCTACAACAGAATGCTGCTTTCAAGCCTAATTTCAGCAGGGGGAGGCACCCTGTGGCACTTATTCAGCCCCACCAGCGAGTGCGGGGCAGGGTAGTCTAGGCCACCTTTGGAGTGGCATCCCAACTACAGAATTCCCTCCCTCTGGAAGTTAGAATGTCCTCCTCTTTGGTGACCTTCCATTGCCAACTGAATGCACTTTTATCCATTCAGGCTTCTGGGGGATAATTCAGAGTGTGTCCCATATATGTATTTCAGAGTACTGTAGAGTCATGGACATTTTCTGCTGTTGTTATGTTATTTTAAGGATGTTATTTTAAGGATAGTTGCAAATGTTATTGTTACATTTATAAGGGTGTTTGTATTTTATGAGAAAATAAACCACTCTGAGGGCTTCATAGATGCAAATGCAGGGGGGGGGGTTTAAATATAAAACATATTTTCTAGTTTTATATTTACCTCACATTTGCATCTGTGGAGCCCCTATTGACTCTACCAGACCTCCTACACTACATGTGTAGCAGAGGTCTGAATTAAAAAATATAGATGATAGGCCAAACCTAGAAATCGTACCTCTAGCCCTAGAAGTAATTTCCCTAGCCTCAGCTGGTTACGGTTATCCTTTCTTCTTTACATCAGCCATGTCTAAGACTTAACATTGGAAAGAGACTCTTAGATTAAACCCTGTTGAAGGCTGGCCAAGGATAAATAAATACGCCCAGCTAAGAACATGGGGGCTGTTTTCATATTTTATGGACAGTAACTTTGTTACTAGTTCTGGGAAAAATTTAAATAATAGAGCAGAATGACCGATCGTGGATGATATCAAGGGGAGTAAACTTAAGAGAATTAAAATGCTTGAAGTCAAGTTAAAAACATGTTTGTCCAGTAAAAGTGAGGAGGGCGTATGTAATGTATTGTGGAAAGCAGGTCTAGCGAATATATAAACACACTTCCTTTCATTTTAAACATTTAAAAGGTCATTAAACCTCTGCCATTTAAAAGCACTAAATGACCTAACATGTTTTGTTACCAAGTGTTCTGGTTCTGCCATTTCAAACTTCTAAAGTAAATGGATTACAACTTGTTGGCAAGGAAGCCACAATTTATTTCAAAAGCCCAAGGCGTTTCTGCCACATATCTCCAGGACCGTTTAGTAACATACCCTGCTGGCCTTTGCATTTTCATTGCTTCTGTTTCTGCGTGGAAACAAAAACCCCTTCCTTCCCACTGAAGGCTGTAGAAAGGCAGGGAGCATGTTGGAGAGTCAGCTGTATGCACTTCAGATGTTATGCATTTTGCTTGAATAAGTTGTGGTGGCTCAGAGTGGCTTCAAGAAAAGGGCTAAATTGCAATGTACCTGAATGTTGTTCTAGGCAGGAGCTCCTCTCCTAAGTGATGCTGCTGTTAGCTGGTGATAATTTATGGGGCATCATGCTATATCAGTGGTCTATAACTTTATCAGTTAGCGTTGTGCAGAGTTTACAAGTCACAATGAGTGAGTCGCTGTGCTAAGGAAAGCCCCTGTGATGTTAGTTGTTGTTGTTGTTTAGTCGTGTCTGACTCTTCGTGATGTTAGTACTGGGTCCTCCTGGCATACCAGGAGGTAGCACTCTATCGCACCTGACTCTCATATCCAATACTGTAGCTAATGCAAGCCATGTAATGACACTCAAGTCCAAGCCCAGACCCTTTGCGAAAGAGGCTTGTCAAATTCAGGGCGAAGTTGTATAGTGACCTTTTTCATATAACTGGATGCACATTGCAGGTCCATGGTGTTCAACTTTGGGGGATGCCGCCAGAAAGATGCTCCATGTCACCTGATGGCTTGCTTCTCCAACCTTTGTTTACTTGCCTCTGAACCATGTTTGTTATTTGGATTTGGCACTGGTCAGGACCCTGATATGGGGACACATATGCCAGTGACTTCTAAAAAGTGAATTTCTTTCTTTCTTTCTTTCTTTCTTTCTTTCTTTCTTTCTTTCTTTCTTTCTTTCTACCAAATATTTGTGGCTACACAAGGAACCTAGGAACCATCAGCTATCAAAACAGGGCATCAACCTGGGATCAGATAGTTGGCCACCCCACAAAAACCACCATTTTGATGGGTGAAACGATTATTTTAACCCCCTTTTAAGCTGCCCTAGCCATCCCTAGACAAGGAGTTCTATGTTTAGGGGATTCACCAAAATAGGTGAAAAGACAGAAGAGGGTCTACTCTGTGACAGCACCCGCTTACAGAATTCCTTTCCTAGAAAGTTAGTCTGGCCCCAGCCTTTCTAACTTTTAGGCAGATGGTGGTAAACATTTGTACTCCACTTGGCTTTTAATTGAGTAAGGACTCAGCTAGATTGGTAGAGAAAATGTGGTTTATATGTGTTGTATATGCAATATAACACTGTGACACCAGATGGCGCTGTGGAGTCTCATCTTTCCCTGCCCTATTTCCCTGTATGAGTTTACAACACGTTTAACTGAATCACTTCTTTGATGTGTGTAGATCCAGCCTAACTCTGCCTTTCTTAGTTTTTAATGCTCTGTATTAAATAAATGTTTTAATGACCTGTTTTATTTTTCATTCAACTTTGTTATTTGTTTTTGTTGTAAATCACTTTGAGGCTCCTTGTTACTGCTGAAAGTTAAATAAATTATTTAAATAAATAAATAAGCAAGCTAGCTAGCTTAGGCAGTTAAACTCACAAACTATTTCTGTTTCATCTGTTTTATCTTGCAAAATGGCTTTTCGGATTTAAGATGAGTTTTATAAAACAGATGGAAAAGGATAATGGGTTTGTAAGGATTCTTCAGGTTTTTTTATAGACGTGTAAGACTATAATCATGAAGACTTGCAACATGAACCTGCAGTAGTTTTTCATCAGAGGAATTTTCAACCTACGCATCCAACTTTTCAGCATCACATCAATCAGGGTTTTTTTTTCTAAATTGGACTGAATGCTGGAGACCACCATGCCAACGATCCGTTTTGCTAAGCTCTGCACTAATTAGCATGAAAAAGGCAATAGTTGCCCAGAGCTCATGTTTTTTACATTCTCAAGCACTTACTTGGAAGGGTGAACATGGAAAATTATGTCTATTTCCATTTACAACAAAATCAGATCGTTGGATGCACATTACATAGCTAGACATTAAGATATGGAGTTGGTATGCATAAAAGTACTGATGGTGGGGGCGGAACGCATCACAAGCACAAATTTTGGGGTATTTTCCTCCTGAGTCATTGAGATTAAAAGATACTCAAAGGTCTCAAACTCTTGAAAGTCTACGGCAACAGGAATTGGTGTTGTGTGTCTTCCAGAGGAGAAACGGTCCAGGAAGCCCTTAGTGAAGGCTCCCATTGGTCCATCAATGCGTGCAAACCTAGAAGCACAAATGTGCCCCTTAATGAAAGAATGTATTGTTTGGTTTGTGTGTGTGTACATGTGTGTGTGTGTATATACACACACACATATATATATATACACACACACATTTACTTTCCCTCCGGAGTGGTACCTATTTATCTACTTCCACTTTAACGTGCTTTTGAACTGCTAGGTTGGCAGGAGCTAGGACTGAGCAACAGGAGCTCACCCCGTCACGGGGATTCAAACCACCGACCTTCCGATCGACAAGCCCAAGGCTCAGTGGTTTACACCACAGTGCCACCCGCATCCCCGTTTCACAGACATTATTGCTTAAAACTGGGTGCACTAACTACTTAATCAGCCTAACAACATGACAGACATCGCTGCCCAAGATAACCCATAAACAGAGTGGTGAGACATGACAGATGATGGTCCATACATGGCATTAGAAAGCTGGCATGGAGTTATATCATTGGTACCTTGTATTGGTAGTGAGCATGATCATTAATATTGGGATTGTTTGGAACAGACACTGTAGTTTTGCACCATTCATTTTCACAGTGACCCACAGTGACTATCACTTTCCTTTTACCGATGGAAGAAATTAAGTTGTGTGACTGATTTTTATTTCATCATCTGAATTCACATCTCAATTGGCAAGTGAACTTAGATACAGAGGAGAGTGCTATCTCAGCAGCCAAAATGGCCCAACTTTCCTAGTTTTCAAGATGCCATATGGCTCTTGCCCATTTTTGCTACAATAGACTGACATGGCTACCCTTTCGGAATCTGACCCACCATTTTTATTGCTAGGCCGATTTTTGTGTTATGGTGCCTAAAATGTGCTCTTTTGTAACTTCATCCACTTGCTTATTGACTGCCATTGGGGTGGTCCTGGCAAATGACTGTTCTCCTTCGCCTATATGGAAGCCAATTGTCTGTACTTTCTTCTCATTCCTCCCCTCTGCCCCCCCCCCAGCGGCATTCCTCTGCCCAGTTGAGGTCCATGGACTTCCTTCCATGCCACTTTCTGCAGGATTGCTGAGTAAATGTCTTCTTCCTGTGGGTTAGACATTCCACCCCCCCCCCCATGTTAACCTTTTGAGATTTTGGCATGCAGAATGAGTGCCGGGCTGACAAAATGAATGAGGGAGAATATAGTCACACCATGGAACTCTGCTGTAGGTAATAAATCTATTGTAGCTAAGGAATTTGTGCAGATTTTTTATAAAAAATATCAGGTGATAACAAGAAGTAAAACCAGCTGTGTAATCTTTTAAAAACTCCTTGTTGTCTGGGTGAAGATTAATTCAAACAAAATCCATTATTTAAATTGTGCATTTTAATATTTTACATGAAAGCAGATGCCCTGGCTTTCTACTGGTTATTGCCATCTTAACAAGGAAGGAATAGGTTTTTCATCAAGAGTCAAACTTTTGTTGTATCAGAGACTCCTGATTAAGTGGAGTCAGCAGATTCTGGTTTGCTTCTGCTGCCTCAGCAGTCTGTAAATAATGCGAACAGATATATGTTGTGACAACAGTATCCCAAATAAAAGCTCAAGTGTGTACGATTGTGCCCTAAGTAAGAAAAGTCTGCATTTTTTTTTAATACTGCCAAGTGTAGGTTTGTTTACATTTTTTTAAAGTCAGAAGTAGGGATGGGGGAGAAATGCTATTCACAGCTCCCAAAACAACATGCCAAGTGAAAAAGCAGTTATCCTTCAAAATTCTCAATTATCTGAATTTTTGAGGTGCAGTTCCCCAGCCAAAACACATGGACACAAATGTGTGCATTAGGGGGATGTGTGCATATGCTATCTTCCCATTGTCTCTCCCAATGTTGTTGGACTATATCTCCCAACAGCCCCAGCATTCAGGCAATAAACACCACCTATCCTTGGGCTGTTAACTGCTACACGGCACCTATGAAAACTAATGTTTGGCGCCACAGATACTGGATTCTGAATGAGGGTTAGTTCCCCTTCCCCTGCCCACCATAGTCTTTTCTGCTGCTAAAGAACAGACTCACTTAGAGTTAGGATAAAATTAATAAATAGCTTTAAACCAAACAACCCAACTATGGTTGCACTTTGTAATAAGAATGGTAGGGAGGGATTCTTCCTGCTCTTCAAGTTACACAGTGAACAATGAGACTTTCTATTCTTCCAGTTAAACACTGCAAATGCATAGCTTCATCTCCAACTTCTAGAAGTTTAGATTCCAAACCTGTTTCGGATGCAATGTCCTCTAGGTGGCAAAAGCACTTAAGTTATTCTTCCGAAATCAACCTAATAGCCATTGTTCTTTCTTCCAAAAGTTCTATGCAGTTGCTAGCAGCATCTGACTTAAAATATATAGATAATGGTGTGTGCACTGTCTTAGAAGAAATATTCATCTACAATTCTGTTTGCAAATGTGCCTGCTAACATCACATTACCAATTTCCTCACCTCCATACAGAGTGATTTACACTGGGAATGGGTTCAGCACTGGGTGGTTGTGTTTGTGTTTTCTGGCTGAAGTCCCTATCCAAGAAAAACTGGGAGCCCCAATTTGGAGGTCTGGATAGCAATATTTGCCCCACCCAAGCCCCACATAAATAACATGAGTACAACAGTATTCTAGTCAACAAGAAGCATTGAGTTTGATGATACGGGGTAGGGGGGACTCACAAAGCTATACCACATTCAAAGCTGCCCCCTTAGTCCCAAATTCTAGGTGCCAGTGGAAGTCTATGACCTTTAAGCTTTTACTCCCTTAATTCAAGGAAGCAGCTGATGATATTTTGATGATATTTTAGAAAATGTGACAATAGGTACAAATGTAACTGGGTACAATATCTCAGACAAGACAATTATAATACTATTATATGGCAGGATGTGTTGTTAAAACTGGTGTTGAAATGGTTGTAAATTTATTGGCGGCAGCAGAAATGTCATAGTCTCACTGCCATGTGTGTTGCTTTAGAGGATCTGGAGCACAGCTGTAATGCATAAATTGACATACTACATCCAGGCACATGAAAATTCTGTGTGAGAAATGGTCAATATTCATTAACTTTTGGAATGCCAAATTTGATGATGATATGTGACCATATCCTCAGCTTACATTGGTTTGTGACCATATACTCTGCGTAAGATATGTGGCCATATACTCTGTTTACTATTGACTGGACTACTGCAATGGGGCTTGGTTTGGAGAGTGCAGTTAGTGCAGAATGTTGTTGTTGTTTAGTCGTGTCCGACTCTTCGTGACCCCATGGACCAAAGCACGCCAGGCACTTCTGTCTTCCACTGCCTCCCGCAGCTTGGTCAAACTCATGCTGGTAGCTTCGAGAACACTGTCCAACCATCTCGTCCTCTTTCGTCCCCTTCTCTTTGTGCCCTCCATCTTTCCCAACATCAGAGTCTTTTCCAGGGAGTCTTCTCTTCTCATGAGGTGGCCAAAGTATTGGAGCCTCAGCTTCACGATCTGTCCTTCCAGAATGCTTCAGCACAATTGCTTACAGGAATGAGGGTCTGTACTCCTGGCCTGTTTTCATAAACTCTTACAAAGCTATTTCTACAATTAATTGTATGAACTGGACTTCTAGGATATTCTTTCAGAACAATGATTGATTGGTTGATTTAAAAGAACACAAGTGATCTGGTAGAATGATTCATATACACTGAGATAATGTAAAGAATGCCTTGATTTCATTCCCATCTCATTTTTTAAAAAAAACTATCTGCTTTTCCTGGAAAAGTGATTGTCAACACAATAACAGCCCTAATGGAGGAGGCAAATGCCTATATGTCTCCACCATATTCTAGATGATCTCCGAGGGAATGCACTTTCACCACAGCTGTGCAATGCAGAATTTGTTCCAGTGCTAACTGAAAATATTTTGTGTGCTTTCTTCATTTTAGCCAATGAAAACCCCCAAGTATTCTTAGCTGGCTGAACATTTCCATTTTGCAGGGTGACAGTTGTAGGTCACAGGCTTGTTGCCAAGACCTAGTTAGCTAGTGGCACGGGACCAAAGATCGCTTTTCCATAGGCTGAACCTGTATTGATTTCTAAGATTCAGCACATTGAATATCCTCTATCTGTTGGCACTTTCAGAGTAGCTCAATGTGGGACTTTGAGGCCTGTTTTCTATCTGCGCATGGGTTGGCTGAACTGTGCTCAGTCAGAGAACATATACCATATTTTTCCATCTATAAGACTCCCTCATGTATAAGACGCCCCCTATTTTTGAGGACTCAGATTTAAGAAAATGGGGGGAGATATATCTGTGTATAAGATGCCCCTCCCCCATTTTTGAGGGGTTTTTTAAGGGGGAAACCTTGTCTTATACACAGAAAAATATGGTAAGCATGTCTTGCAGCAGCTCTGTGTGTCTTTTAAACCTCTGAACCCTGGAATCTTGTAGAACTACACCATGAAACAACACTGACTCTAGTCACAACCTCAGTGAAACACGGAAACTGCCATCTAAGATCCACAACAAACATCACAATGGCGCAAAGCAGAAATTAAGCGTACTGATATTGTGTACAAAAATGCAAAGGTTCAAAAAGCGATTAATCATATAGTGAGAGTGAAGTATATATTCAACTGTCTGATGGAATACAGAAAGCAACGGTTTGAAGTTCAGAGACTGAATTTCTAGGCCATCCCAACACACGCTTAGTAGATGATGGATGAAAGTTCCCTCCCTTGACACACAGGTTAAGCCAGTGAATAAGAGAAACCAGATGAAAGATTTTTTTAAAGAAAAAGAAAGAAAGAAAAGCAGTTGCTGCGGTAATGGTACTTCTGACTTTTCTTTTTCCATGGCTATGACTAATCGAATCCCTGAAATACTCCATATGTATGTAAATTATCATAAAACGCTGACAATTTTCGGACATGCTGATGAGTACAAATTCAGCTAAATATACAATACCTCTGATACATGTGGTGTCTTGATTTTCTCAGTTGCCTAAGAAGTCATACATGACGCTGAGCTCCATGAGGATAATCATGTGGTGCAGCTCAGGCTCAAGTGCGCAGTTCAGACTCCAAGTGGGAGATCACCGAATTGAATGCTCCCCCATAAAAATGGCTCCTTCTGTTAATAAAACTGTCATGTCAGGAGAAATAATTCTAGCCTAACCTTCTACCTGACAGAGTATTATACATGTAATCTGATTCCTACGTGGTGCATGAAACCATAGCTCAGTTGGTAGAGCATGAGACTCTTAATTTCAGGGTTGTGGGTTTGAGCCCCACATTGGGCAAAAAATCTTCATTGGACTAGATGACCCTCTTGGTCCCTTCTGATTCAATGGTACAGCATTGAAATATGCAATGCAGTGTAAAGAAGGTTTTTTGTTATTTGCTATATGAAACAAAAATGCAAATAAAAAATAAAACTTTCATGAGGAATTAAGGGTGAAATAAAGGAGGGACAGTGCTCCATTATCCCATATTTTAACCTTTTCCGACAGAAAACAAAAACCCTAAACAAGCAGGTTTTTGGGACATTTAGTACCCCAAGTAAAATTCCAGTGAATCTTGGATTAGGTAAAATGTCTCACAACAAGCCAAATGTGTGTTGTGTGTCAGTAGAAGAGAACTTAATTCTGCTTCCTCTGGTTGGTTCTCTCCCCTCCAAAACAAAAAAACCAAACCAGCCACCCCATGGGGCATTCAGTATCTCAGTACTTTCCATCCGCTTAGGTAAAAAAAAGTAACCCAGATACAGGAATCTGTGTGGGGCTTCTTGGGGGGGGTGTTTGTTTTTGTTTTGTTTGTCCTAGGCTCTTTTTAGTTTTCAGAAAGTGAACTATGGACACTTAAACTCTATGTGCTAAGTTGAGATAATGGAGCCTTCCATTGTCCCTCGTTGGAAGTGTGTTTGGAGCCAATTCACACAATTTTCTTTTAAAAAATAAGCTGGTCAAGATGATCATGAAGAACTCCTGATCAACACACTTAGCACTCAACCTACTCCTGTAAGGTTTAGAAGAGTGTACAGAGCCACAATCACAGAGAACTACTTCACCAAGAGCACCTTGACTTTCTGAAATACCCAAAAGGCTCTTTTCAATCACATTGCAATTGTCAAGCACATAGGAGCCACCTCCTAGGGGCCAGGGATCTTCGCTCCCCCCCAAAATATTTGAGGGTGCCACCCCCTCCCAAGCTGATGGCCAATGTCATTCAAATGGTGTGTGTGCACCATGTCATGTAATCAATTATGTGGGGCGGGGCTTACCTCGGCCTCTCCAATATTTTATTCAAGTTGGCATCACTGATCAAACATCTGAGATTAAAGCTCCTTGCTTACTTTCATGACTAATGTGATTTGGACAAAACT
Organism: Podarcis bocagei; assembly: GCF_964188305.1. Lineage (NCBI taxonomy): Eukaryota > Metazoa > Chordata > Lepidosauria > Squamata > Lacertidae > Podarcis > Podarcis bocagei. The sequence goes on from NC_138134.1 coordinate 39,354,676, forward strand.
AGCCTTTTATGTTTGCTGGGGCTTATGACCCATGCAGTAAGTTCAATTTTCTATTGGTGTATAAAAGTAAGTTCTATTTTCTATTGGTGTACAGTATAAGAGGGACACTATCCTCTCCCTAGAGAGTTCAAGAAATGAGATCCAATGAGGTGGTTTAATGGAACCTTGTACTCCTAACTTCCATGATTATTATTTTTTTGAAAAACGTAGTTGTTAGCCTGAAAAATAAAAATCAGATGTTTCCATTTATAAACCTTTTATTGAAAATGCATTATGAGAACCTTTTTAAGCGTCTCATTCATAGAGCAAAGTGGAACCCTCTCTTATTCCTGCTTTTGTAGAACCTCAGATGTTTATCGTTTTAATATTTTTTTAAAGTAACGTATAGAAATACAGTTGTGGTTTATGATATATAAACTTAAGGGCATCACTGAAAACTGGTTTATGGAGTAAAATATTTCCCTTGACTATGGTAATTATAAGTGGAAATGGGACCCCAGTCATAAAAGATCTCTAAAAAGTGTTCAAAACCTATGTTTGGCCTCTGCGTAGGGCTCTGGAGATATGCAGTATCTAGCAGGTAATTCTCATAGAAGTCAAGACTCTGCTTCATATAGTAGTTAATTGGTAAAAATAAGCTTTGGTGAACATGTGAACATCTCTGTCAACTTCCAATGGCTTGTTCCCCTAATGACATTGAAGGCAGAACAATTTCTTGACAGGAAATCCTTCATTATCTCAGATCTTATCTTCACCTTACTTCAGAAGCCTTGATTCAGAAACTTTTCACCCATTTGATGCTCCCAAAAATTCCTTAAATGTGTCCTACAATAACTGCACATTTTAATACAAATGGATGGCGATCTTGAGCAGCTCTAAATGGAATTTCTCGCTGTGATATATAGGTAAATATGCAATCTGTCCATACCACTGGGATAGGGATTAATGAAGAGGAGGAAGTGAATATCAAGTTATTTTGCAAGTCCTCTTTAAGAGCAGACTTTAAGACAGCTTTCTGTGGTTAGCAATCAAGCCAAGGATCATAAACACATGTGTCATTGTGACAAGGGCAACTTCTGGAAAACCACTTGCAGCAGCAAGATAAGTCCTCCTAATCTAAGTGGCAAATGAGACATTTTTGTTCTGGATCTTCAGCATTTGCAATCCAGTTAAATAGAGGGGATAGAAGTCAGAGAGAGGAACAGCTTCCAATGAGGCAAATCCAGCACACCTGTGGACTAGGTAAGCATCATAAAACTGAAAAACAATTCAGTGTTGGTAAAAGATATTCCTCAGCCCGGTGGTAGTAGAACAGAAATACCCTCTCTCAGTGGGTTACATTGGCTATTATTTCAGTGTCTATATTTGCAACAATTATAATAGCAAAATAATAAATAATAATGTCCTCATTGTTTCAGCTGCAGTTGAGTAATTGGGAACAGTCTCCCACCTCATCAATTCATAGATTCCCAGATCGGAATCTCCTGAAGTTGCTCAATCTTTGTTTGTGCAGATGGCTTCCAGGAAAGGCTGCTTTGTCTGTTAACCCCCCTTGCAGATGGCTGGATACCAATCATATCATGTAAGCCATCCATAACATTTACATTTTAACATGAACAGTTGTTTGGCATTGTAATGTCCTAATGTTTTTTCTCATTTTAAAAATATATATTGAACTACAGAAGAGTTAGTGAGGGATAGTATTTGAGTTAAAACATTTCGTCTTCTCCATTCACCAATTACCCATATCTGAGGCTGAAATTTACTATTGGGTGAGACATACAAAACAAAAGGGGGGGGAGGAGTGTTGGCATTTTTAGCAGAGCAAGGAGTGGACAAGAACATTTTGGCTCCTTAACATACGTTAATAGGAAATCAATAATAGAATTTTCAGATCACAAGATCCTACAGAACAATTATTAATCCATCCCATTCAAATTCAGTTTTTTAACAACATTACAACAAATTAGTTTCATCTAACTATCTAGATGATAGTTTCGTCTAATTTATTGAGGGGAAATGAACTTAGATAATACCAGTGTTCTTTTTGATCATATTCTTCCCCTTACACATTTAACATGAAAATTATCTTTAATTTGTTTTCTTGAGAAGCAGGATTCCTTTCATGTTCCTTTTCCCAGGTTTTGATGAAGGGCTCTGACTCTTATCCCTAGCAGAGACACTGGTGTGTGTGTTTAAAGCAAAGAGAGTGAGTTCAATTTTGAGGTTTCTTAAAGTTGTTGAAAATATTATATCGGGGTGGGGAACTGCCAGTTCTGAGCCTTAATTTGACCCACAAGTCAGACCCACTATCCTGTACCTGGTGTCATTAATAATAATAATAATAATAATAATAATTTTCTTATTTATACCTTGCCCATCTGTCTGAGTTTCCGCAGCCACTCTGGGTAGCTCCCAATCGAGTGTTTAAAAACAGTACAGCATTAAATACTTAAAACGTCCCTAAACAGGGCTGCCTTCAGATGTCTTTTAAAAATAGGATAGTTGCTTATTTCCTTGAAAATTGATGGGAGGGCGTTCCACAGGGCGGGCACCACTATCGAGAAGGCCCTCTGCCTGGTTCATTAGGTATCATTAGGTGTTGGGCAGATTAAGATGTGGCTGGACCAAAAGGGGGTTTGCAGACATCTCCAAAGCCCCATGCAGAGAACTTCGAAGTCTCAACCGTCAACTGGTTATCAGGGCTTGCAAAACATTTTGTCTCTGCCTGTGTTGTTTGATTTCACTCCATGTGTGTGTGGGGGGGGGGCAGAGTCCAGAAGTTTCACACTAATGGCAGGGCCCTGTGTTGCATATTACCACTCCCTTCTTGCAGAAAAGGATTTGAGGGCTAAGCACATACATTTCACAGGAGCCTGCTTTGCAGTTTGCAACATTCAAGTCCCTGAATCTCCAACAATTTCATCCTGAGCGCTATTTGCAATCTTAGGGGTAGAGCAGGAACCTGCGGCAGTTCCTTGCACTGCATCCAAAGAGCTGTTTGAACAGCCCAGTGTGCCTCTAGTCAGAGCAGCTGTGTGTGCACATCAACAATAAATAATCTTTACAAGTGATTTTAAAGTGACACGTATGTGACAAAGCTGTATGCCTCTGTTTCTGTTGGCATGTCAATCCTTAGAGCGAGCCTGCTGAGGACCTAAGATATATTTTCTAATGTCAAAATGGACATTTTCCATTACTGTGTTGTTTCCTTCTTTTAAGCCTCATTTTCTTACAAAATAAAAAAACAAAATCTGCAACAACTTCACAGGCTCTATCTGTAATTCTGGAAACCATTCCTTAAATTTGCATGTGTAATTTGAAAATGTTCTCCTTCTCAGTCATTTTTCAATGTCTTATCTTATTTCCTTTCTTTGAAGTCTTGAAAACACATTTGGGTTCATAGACAAGAGACAGAATAAAGCAGACAACATATTTCAGAAATGAATTACAATGTTCACCCTTGCAACATACCCTTTGCGGTGAATATTTATGTATAATGTTGCCTGCTCTTTAATATTTTGCCCACTAAAAACACAAGATGACTGTTCTCCATTTACAGTTGATTTCTGTGCAATCAGCTTAGCTTTCACTGGCAGGCCATGATTATATTCAGTGCATTAGTTGAGATGCTCGCTGGCTCCATGCTGTATTTGAGAGAAGGTATGTAAAACTTAAACCCGGGGGTGGGGTGGGGGGGAGAGGCAAAAATGCACTAAACTCCAAGTACCACAGCTTAATTGGGCTGTAGGTTTTGAAATAACTCGGGACGATTCCATATGTAATCCTTCTTCTGTCTTTTTGGGGAATCTCATTTTTGTAGTTTTTCCAGAAACTTCCGTAGCAGTTATTCCATAAGACAAGTCAACCAAGTTCCTTGAGGTTGTTGGATCGCATGCTGTCATTATCTACTATTGCCATGAACTTTGCTTTCTGCTATTCTTGGGGTACTTTTAGGTGAGGAAAAATGTTTTCCCTAGCTGTGACACTAGGTGGCCCAAGAGTCAGTACAGCGGGGAAGCTTTGCCCCAATTCTAGTAGTGTCCAAGGATGCCCTGCAATCCATTACAACAATTGCAAGGGAGGGGACCTTGTTCCTTCTAAGCCAGAGCTCTCTTTTTTCATCATCCTGCCTCACTCTCTACTCATAGACTGATGAAGAGTCCAGCTTGGGATAAAAACTTAGCTCTCTCCATCTGCTGTTGCAACAGCTGGCAGCTGAAAGGTATTGGTGGTTTTCTAGACCCAAATCCCAGCTTAGAAAACCTGCTGCCCCCGTCCATCTCCATAGAGCCGTCCTTTATTTTCATACCTCTACCCACCTCTTAGAGGGACGCTGGTGGCGCTGTGGGTTAAACCACAGAGCCTAGAACTTGCCGATCAGAAGGTCGGCGGTTCGAATCCCTATGGCGGGGTGAGCTCCCGTTGCTCGGTCCCTGCTCCTGCCAACCTAGCAGTTCGAAAGCACATCAAAGTGCAAGTAGATAAATAGGTACCGCTCCGGCAGGAAGGTAAACGGCATTTCCGTGCGCTGCTCTGGTTCGCCAGAAGCGGCTTATTCATGCTGGCCACATGACCGGGAAGCTGTCCGCTGGCTCCCTCGGCCAATAAAGCGAGATGAGCGCCGCAACCCCAGAGTCGGCCACGACCGGACTTAATGGTCAGGGGTCCCTTTATCTTACCCACCTCTTGGTTGCACCAAATTGTGGCTGAGATACATAGGGCTTCATATTCACATGCTCTCTCATGGAACTTAGTCCCAACGAAGCAGTAGCGATCAGTGGGGCAGCGCAGGCAGGGTGGCATTCCCAATGCCGCACATTGCTGCTGGTAACCTAGGAAGAATAGAGGAGGATAGAGATCCCCCATTGTCTTGGCCCTCTTCAGTAACCAGCCCTGTCACACAGCATTGGGAAGCCAGTTAAGCAATGCTGACTTCCCTGTGCCACCTCTACAAACGTATGTGGGATCGCAACCTTAACACCACAAAACTAGCAATTATGCTGAGAAACAGAAGTGGGTGTGAAGGGGTGGAGCAGCAGCAGAACCAGGAAAGACATGCATCTGGGTGTGGTGGCCTGAAGTTGGGGGGATTCTGGGTTGTCTATGATGACCCTGCAGGTGCCTTCTCAACCCAGAGCACCCCTGATTTCATGGCACATTTCCCTGCTTGGTTCTCCTTTCCGGTGAGCACAGCAGCAGCAGCCCCTCACACATTGCTGATTCAGAGAAATTACTTTTACGCTATTTGGTCTGTGGGATTTTTCTGTAAAGGCTTCCTATCTTTCACAGTATTCTTTTACAGAACAAGCAGATAGAAATTTAATTATCTCTGATTTGGCTTCATAAGAGCTTACATTACTTGGTGGACCACAAAGATGGAACCTGAGCACATTCCAGGGTTTCTTGGCTTGCTGAGATCTGGGATCCGGGTCCAGCCTTTCATTAATTTCATTCGAAATAGGCTGCTTGTATCAAGAATAGCTTTTTCATTTTCTGCGTTTTTACATCAACCTAATGTATGTTGAGTTTTTTAAGTATGCTAGAACATTCACCCTCTCTCCCAAAGATTCATATGACCTCACTCCTCATATTTGTATTGCCAAAATGATGCCAGTTTCTTCATTTATGACCTATTATGAACAGCTTTCCTTGTGCAATAACAATAGGTTAAAATGAAATGCATTTATTTTAGGACTGCTTGGAAAATTTCTTCCATGGTTTTTTGACCAGTCTCCAACAATTACTGAGAAGAGATTTGAAAATGCTCAAAAGGGAGAGAGACATTTTCATGGGGGGGGCCCATTGATTTTTCCATCTTTACCTTACTTTTGTGTTGGCCAAAGTGTGCCTGCAAGTATCCATTCTTTCCTTCAACAAATCATCTCTCTAGTGGTCTGCTCTCTGCAGCCTTCCTAGGTGCTTCCACTGCCATCCAAGCTCAGGGAAAGATGCAATGAGGAAACTCCTCCCATTGCACTTTTTTAGGAAGTGCAGTCAGTCAGGGAGACTGCAGAGTGTTGGAGCAATTTTACTGGAAAACATACACATGCGACCGTGGATGGACGAAGTTGTCCAGTTCAGCTTCTCCCAGTTTCTCATTATTCCAGTCTTCAGTTCTCCACATTTCCACATTTATCAGCATTTAGCACAAAGTTTTCTTAGGCAATTTTGCCTAATTAATATACACCTTTGTGCAAACCAGATTTCTCTGCTATAGTGCTTTCTGTGTGCTATTTTTGCAAATACATGCATTTTAATGCACTATTTGCCCTAGTGTGTGAATTGTTGTGCATGTTACTTGGCTGGAGAACGGCATTGCAAAATCTGAAGTGCAGATTTCAAAAGAGTGTCTGTGTTTCAGTTCGCATCTTGTTTCACAAGGTGCAGATAAGAACGATTAACCTTTAAAGGTAAACTGAAACAATTTTTTACCCTTTGTCTATTATACTATCCTCAGCCACCTTGCAATGAAAAGGCGAGCTGAAAATCCTGCACCCACCAAAGTTTTAATGTGCCATAAGAATGTAAGAAGAGTCACCTGGATCAGGCCAATTGCCCATCTAGTCCAGCACTAGGAAACTTGCAAACAGGATCCAAGCACACTCCCTGTGGCTTCCAGCAGCTGGTGTTCAGAAGCATCGCCACCTCCAGCTGTGGAGGTAGGGCATAGCCATGATGGCTGGTAGACATTGATGGCCCTCTCTCTCCCATGAATTTGTCCAGTTCCTTTCTAAAGCCATCTAAGTTGGTGGTCATCACTGTCTCTTGTGGGACTGAGTTCCATAGTTTGACAATGCATTTTGTGAAGATTTAATTTCTTTTTTATCTGTATGGAATCTTCCAATAACCGACATTCGGTGTCCTGAGAACGAGGCAGAAAAATGGCAGCCTGTTTCGCAGGGGAAGAGAAGACTTGAGAAAGGACAGATTTTGGCGCAGCAGTAATTTATTCAGCTCAGCGCCCCATGGTGATTTATCTGAATCCTTTTCCCACAGAAAAGCTGCGTAGGTTTCTTCAGGTGGTGAGGTCTGTTTAAATGGGGGGCTGCCAGACAGCTGGTAGACAACATATATGTCTCGTGTGCTGCATTTTGATGCCTAGATATTCTGATGATTGAGCGCCTCCTTGTGGGATTGGGCCAGCGGGCATTGTTAGTCTCATTTAGTTTTGGCCTGGGCAAAAGGGGTTTTCTATACTGTATAGGCAAGTGAGCATCGTGTGTGCCAAACTGCATATGTGCCATAACTCATCCAGGTTTGCTCTATGTTTTAAATGAGATAAATAGGAACAATATGTTTCCTCTCATTAACATAGCATGGTGCAGAAAGCTCATTAAGCCAAAAAGGAAGAAGGAAAGGATCGTGCATCTGAAATGCCGACTGGGAAAGAAAAGACCTCCTCTCTCTCTCTTTTTTCATGGCCATAAAACCATTTAGCTCCCCCACTTGCAGTCTTGGAGTCTGTTTCTGGATCCAACATGGCTTGCTCTTCCTTTTGCTCAAAAGGTTGTTGTACAGTCATCCGAAAGGGAGCGACTGCATCTCCACTGATCTTTGCAGCTTGTTAAAATTCGAAATGACACACAACCTCCAGTAAAACTTTGTAGGTTCTTCATCCCCCCCCTCCTTTCAGGAATTCTGCACATCTGTTTCCGATGACTATGAGAGAAGCTGTCAAGAGTTTCAGTTACTGAAAAAGGCCTATAAAATGCTATGCAGTAGTTTTCAGTTTAAGTAAATATTTCTATATTTAAAAATTACAGAAATGGGCCTTTCGCTTTAATCGCTCCATTCTGCCTTGATCCAGCTCTGAAGCTCTGGCTCTGAATTCAGAGTAGAGCAATGTTAGCCTCAAGCGTCTTGGCACCTTAAGCAAAATACAAAAAATGTCTCCTTCCTGTATCTCCCGTGCTTTTCAATGTCATCCGTATCATATAATATTTATAGGTCATTGCACGCCATCAAGCCGGCAAAAACTGGTGTTCCATCCCACCAAGGTCTTGATAAACCTCCTGATTTTCCTTCCTGTCTTGGACCGCAAATATGGGGGTGAATGCGCAGGATAGTTGAGTCCAACACTTGGCAAGCACAAATGTCTGTCTTCTGGGTTACATTCAGCTTTGTGGGTCACACGTTCTACAGGCCTCTATGCAGAAACCCTGCCAATTAAATTTCAAGCCCTAGTCTTCAAGCCTAGCAACTGGAAAACAGCATATTTGTCTTTTGTCTCTGGGCTTTTGGAAGCAAAATGCTTGCATATTGAAAAGATGCTAATTTCAATGATTGCTGAGCCCTGACTTCATATACACATGCTCAGCTAGCCAGCATCGCAAACAGAGCCATTTCTCCTGCTTCTGTCATGCCCTCCTGGCTCGTTTGCATCAAGCTGCA